>NC_084962.1:7425792-8025792 GCF_949316205.1 Platichthys flesus | reverse complement strand
GAGCTCTGGCTGTGGGAATGCCGACCCCTAATTTGCAGTCGTTCCCGCCTCCGCTGCTCCTCATCTCTCCATCCATCTCACCGAGGGTTTCACGCTGCTGACCGTGAAATTCCCCCACATTCACAATTATGACTTCAATCAGCACCATCTCCGAGCCAGGAGGATGCAGCCCGTCTTTGGGAGCGGCAGGAGGTCCAAATAAAGACTCGTAGGACCGAGCAGCCTCCTTCCTCGCTCCTGCTCTCTCCACTAATGAGTGACAGATTTTTTTTAGGGATGGGAGCAGTCGGGTTCAGAAGCCTTTTAACTTGCAATCAGGTACCTTGGGCCCGCATGCTCCTCGGCATGTTGATCCATCAGCAAACCAATATGATTGCCGATATTGAATAATTCATGGGTGTCTAATGATGTGTCAATCACAGATGGTTTTGTTTTATTTAGTGCGCACTATGCACAGGTTTGTGCGTCCTCCAAGCTCTATTGCAAGTTAATATTGCATGAAGACCGTTAGCAACATGACACTGAGTACAGCAGCTAGCTCCTCTCATCGGGGATGTTGCTCTGTACGGTTAACAAGTCTGGAAGAGAGGGGAGCAATTTACGAAGATCATGTTCACTGGCTTGTTCATCTAAAATGAATCTTCCCACAAGCATATAACAACATGTGCCCATAAAATCTTAGGCAAAGGCTCCGCTCTCAATGTGTTGTTTTTTCAGGTTCATTAACCGGCACATGCACTGTTGGTAATGTGTAGGTGTCCTTGATCTGGGTTTTTGTTATCCAGGCATTTTGTCCTATACCAGGATTGTCTATTTGTTTCTATCTCTGAAGGTTGTTGAGTTCCTCTGGTGGTCAGCCTCACTCTGATGTTATCCTTAGCCTAACAAAGCCTTCTATCTACTTCTTGACTTTTGTTCCTACTCAATTAAGTACAGTTATACTTTTGACTGGCGTAATGGGCCATTTGGAGAACGTTGGCTCGGTCTAACGCAGGAGGCAGATCGTGATTCCTCGGCGACCTTGCGGAGGAGCAGCGAACGGCTCGTGGGAGAGATTTAATCAAATCATCCATGACAGAGAACATACAGCGAGATGGAAAATCCAGTGGGAGGTTTCATCATGCCTCACGCTGCCCACAGTTGAAGTCCTCCGTGGGTTGGCCTGCAAAGCGACAAGTCTAGTACTAGTACATCTAGTACTTGATGGCCATGGGTGGTGTGCACACTGGATTGCCAGTCACCCAGAGAAAGGTCCCCTTCTGTGGGGAGGCTGAGGGTGGGAGAGACCCCCACGTCGCTCCCAGAGAAGGAAGAGGCTTATTTCAGCTGCTCTTTGAGTTTCAGCGAGAAACGCCGTTAAGCCAGAAAGTGGAGCTCACTGTCAGTCCAGTCCAATCAGAAATATTCAGCTTACACGTACTGCCACCTCAAACATCGTACTCCCTGTATGCACATGCGTGTAAACACACACGTTGCATGTATGCAGACAGCTCTCTTACACATGCAATGCAATGTCTTGGTGATGGAAGTCCTCCTTTGTCCATCTCAGCTGCCTGCCCAACAGCACTCTCTTTTGGAGACAGTGGGGAAATAATCAATGGGGCGATGATGCTAATAACAACAGAGCGCCCCCGCTGCTCTGCAGCCCCGGGTGTTTTGAGACCCTTCAGCGAAAGAGTTGAGAAAGCGGGGAATGGGGAGCGAAAGAGGAGCATGCTGGGAAGAGTTTAGAAGTGCAGAGCCGACGAGGAGGTAGAAGAGAGGCATGTGTGGAACAGGCAGCCCCCCAGGTGGGCCGATAGGCTCCCTCACAATCAGTCACACTGGAACCAATGGGCTCATGTGAAGACGCCCCTCACTGTTCTCCTCTCGGCCCCTGCAGCCTCTCCACAGCAATAACGAACTGATGAGCTTGCAGTGCATGTCTTTTATATGTCTATGTGTGTGTTGCTGTGTGGATCATCACCACATACTAGGTCAGGGAGCGCCCAGGGCTAGTTTTTGAGGGGGGGCACAGCCAGCCCCTGCTAGCCGTGCAGCATGGCACTATGGATGGGGGACATCGGGCTCCCAGAGCCCCCCTGCCATGCCGGTTCCCCCCTGCTGAGCTAATCCCAGGATTAACCAACTTCACAGCCCTGGCCCCTACTGCGCTGTCAAGGCACCGGTTCACCCTCCAACCCTGTTACCCCCTCTCCCTCCACCCACCATCCCTCCCCCGCAGTCATAATCTCATATACACCCTCATTACCCCTCGATGGAGCCCCACCCCCCCACCCCGCTCCCTTCTCAAACGTCAGGGTTGATTTTCACTTCTTCTGTCTCTGTCTTCCTCACTGCTTTTTCCTGCATCCCGCACAGATCCTGTTTGTTTCACAGCTAAACATTCAGTTTGATAAATGGTAAAACGGTCTGTAATTATATAGCACTTGTTTAGTCTTGATGCCCACCTAAAGCATTTTACAGTTACAAGTTTTTTGGACACAAAATTGGGCAAACTGCAAAAACAATAAAAACCTTAGGCAAACTCTTGAAACTTGTTTGACTTGATCCATCCATCACGGTGAACGTCAGGGCTGCATTATTGTCAAAAGTTACACAACACTGATGAGGTTGTAAATAAATGTCTTCTTAAACACTTAATTAGCTCCAGTGTTGAAATAATAAGTCAATTAATCACTTTTGTTAATAGCCAATAACTGTGTCATTTTTCAAGTCCTCTGAAAAACTGATTGCAGCATTGCCTCCCCCCTCACATCTTTGGAAAGTGAATATCTTTCTGGTGCGGATTGATGAACAAAAGCAATTTGAGGAGCTGTTTTTCAGATTAGTAGTGAAGCTGCTGAAAACACACTCACTCCCCCCCCACCCCCCATCACGAGCAGTTGATCTCATACCTCTTCATTTAAAACTCACAGCGTACGTCTTGTGTGTTTTTTTAGACTTAATTTTAAATGTTGAAACTAGCCTCAAATACTACACAGGCTTCTGTGTTGTGTGTTGACAGAAAAAATCCTCCTCGTTTTTTAGTTTTGTGTGCATGCTTGCATGCGTGTGTGTGTGTGTGTGTGTACGTTCAGTCTTCTCCTTCCCTCTCCCTGCAGCTGCCACTGCATCTCTTAGAGATTTCGACGCTCCAAGGCGGGAAAAGCGAGTGGGCCCAAATCAAGCCCATGATCACGTCTCCCCCATATTTCTCTCTCTCCACTGTTCCTCACATCCCTCTCTCCTCCCCCCAGTCTCCTCTTTTAACCACGATCTCTCCATCTCAACTCTCTAGCCTTTGCAGCTCCTTCTGTCCCATCGCTCCCTCTGTCTCTCCCCGCAGTGATTAGGTGGGCAGGAGATGATGGGTGTATTTGGGGCCTGCGAGGCCGGTGATGTTGAATCGCTCTGACATGCTCGAGCAAAGACAGTGTCTCCTCTGTATTGTCTACTAATGGCGTGCTGAGGTCCCGGAGACGCGGAGGGAGATGGTGCAAAGAGTGTGCGTGTATATGTGTATGTGTGTGTATGTGTGTGTCATGGTTATAGAGAGACATTGTCGAACGGTGGCAGGTGCGCTGGAGGAGGGTATTAGGAAAAAGCAGAGAGGGGCGGCAGGTAATGACTAGTATGAACAGGATGTGCATCCGCCTCGTCGATAAACGATGGGCTGGCACTTCAGACAATTGCTAGCCTTTACCAACAGCCAAGTCATTTTTCTCGGGCTTTCTTTCTTGCTTCTGCGCCTCTCTTCTACCCCCCCCCCCTCTATCTCTCTTTCTCTCTCTCTCTCTCTCTATCTTTTTATCAAAAACCGAAAGGCAGACGTAAAAATAGCACATGCCCTTCGTATCCCCCCCCCCCCCCCCCCCCTCAGTCAGACATGCTGGAGCAGTGTAGTGAGTGTGTTCGCTGGCTAATTACCAGTGGTTAGGATGTGACAGATGCCTCCGAGATGGTTGGCAGTCAGTTTGCCGCCGCCCGCCCTTCTCCTCAGGAGGAAGCAAAGACTGACCTTTTCCGAAAGCAGGGCTCTGGCAAACCATCACAATATCTAGACGCGGCGCCCGGCAGGCACCCGGGGAGGGATTGACTCTGGAGGTGGGAGGGGTTAGTTGTTATATATAGATTTGTCCTGTGTGAAGGTGAAGGTGCTCACGTTAATGGGAGATAAATGCAGACTGGGCACTTTGTCGGTTCAGGTCTTGTAATCAAACGTGTGTACACTGTAAACATGACTGCATGAACCGTATGTACATGTAGCGTGTGTACAGTACACTCAGTACAGTGTGGACAACAGCCTCTCCCTCATTTATATGAATGATTACAAGGCCGTTGAATGCGCTTCATCTGTACTATTTTTGATGCATCTATGGGAATAATAATTTATTGATTAATAGCTTTAATATCTTTTGGGGATTTTCATTTGTTTTGTTTATTCATTCTACTCATTTATAGTAGAATGGATAAACAAAACAAATTCATTAGGAGGTAGACCGGGTGGTTCCTTAACCAGAAAGTCGGTGGTTTGATCCCCAGCTTCATTCTGAAGTTCCCTCAAGCAAGAACACTGAACCCTAAATTGTCTGGATTGCTGTGCTGACAGTGCAGGTGTCTGTGAATAGTGTGTGATAGAAAGTGCTCTGTGTGTGCGTGTGCGTATATATTAATATATTTATAATTATATATGAAAGTGTTAATTTAATAAGATCTAAATATCCCTGTTCACACAAGGGAAGTGATTGTTATCCTGTTATTTGTCATAGACGTGAACTACACAACACACACTGTAGCTCCCTTAAAACACACAAAACTAACCCTTACAACTAGGCAATCAAACCTCAAGTATCAGCTGCATCCACTTCCTGCCTGGGAATTTGGATGTCAATTTTGATTTGAAACCCCCCGCCTCAGTACACCTGCACGCCACCCGCCACCAGCCACCCGCCAACCCCACAGTGCTACTCTACATGGCTGCTGTCAACACGGGGGGGCTTACTTTGTTAATGAAGTGGGGTCTGAGTCTTCCATCTCCCATCTAGTTTTAAAGAGGGTGGAACAGTAATTGGTTTACGACCTAGACCACCGGCGGCACTCTTGTGCCCTGTCCTATGTGACATTCCCATCCAATTAAATCTGTGTCTACTCTCATACTCACACACACACACAGAAACACTAAAAAAGAACACTCTCACTATTATCATGGCACCCTACATTCTCTTTCAGATAGTTGTTCAAGGTGCCCTCTTTCTTAGGTCTGCACGGGTGTTGAACAGCATATCTGCAGCTGTCTAGGTAGTTGTGTGTGTGTTTGTGTGCCTGTATGTGTGTCTGTTGTTGTGAGTGTATATATACGTGGACAGATTGTGCGCTCACACAATGAGGAAGCAGACTTCTGCTCTGAATTAGTTCATTCACAGGGATTATGGGTAAATCTGTGTGGCCACTGGATGGATCGCTTGCTGTCTCACAAGGATTAACTGAAGGTGACACTGAGGTGGCAGGTCTGTGTCCATCTGTGTTTGTATGTGCCACACACACAAACAGTGTGTGTGTGTGTGTGTGTGTGTGTGTGTGTGTGTGTGTGTGTGTGTGTGTGTGTGAATGCGTGCCTGCATTTATTAACGTGTGTTATTAGCCTGAAATTTGCCGTAATCCATCAGAGTTAATGAGTTGTGTGTGTCCTGTAGTGATGGCAGTGGAGTGTGTTTGTGTGTGTGTGATCGGTGTGTGTGTGTTCGCTTTTGGCTGACCTTGACTTCAGTCTGTCGGATGAACACACTTCCCAGTCGTCCATATGGAGAGCAAGACTCCATCAGAACCCCAGATGTCATCGTACACAATCTGTCAGATGTGTGTACTATGAGCAAATAACAAGCAGAGGAGCTCTGCCCTTGAGGGGTGAAGAGGGATATTTGGGAGTTCATAAACGAGTAAATATGTCAAAGGTTAAATCACTGCTTCCCAACCTGGGGCTGAGAATCCCTGAAGGGGTCCCCAGATAAATATGACGAGGGTCACAGGATAATAAAGAGAGAAATCATCTCACTTCACTATTTATCTCTTATGACTTTGGTCTGTTTTTGCTGCGTACTGCAGCTGTGTCTGAGCCCCAAACGTCTCCTCATCTCCATTAGTAATAATAAAAAAAACACTTACCACTGGTTCGGTTTTATTTCACTTTCTCTGCAGCGTTTTCTCCCAGAATTAATTGCATCTATGTCAGCAACAGGGATGCATGTGCACCAACGTCAGAGTCACAGTGACAGACACACAGACTAAAGAGTGAAAGACACATTCTCATGTGAGAGAGAAAACTGGATTGCATGTCAGCTGTGACTACCGCTGAAACTATGAGGTTGACGTGTCTGTGTGGGTGCTAACAACTTTATGGACAATATATGAGCTTGCTGCAAGTCCTGTTCCATACATCAATAAAATGGAGCATAGTACAACAGAGATCTCTTGTGATATTATTAGAATTGAAATAAAAAATGGCGGTTCATTATGAAGCTGTAGCGAGACAAATTAGAATACATATGGCCGCCACAGTTTTCGTAATCGGAAACATTGCTTTGACAAGGCGAGACAGGGCATAAGCCGTGGTGGAGGTACTTTTGGTAGCTGGTTTGTGATGCCTCAGTAACTTTCTCTTTGTATACAAAGTAGGTGATTGCCTTTGTTTCGGCAATGCAGAGGAAGTTGTGTAGGCTTTTACGTGCAAGGATGTTTATTCGATTTTAATAGAACCAAATACAGTAGCTAGTAGTTATTAAGAAACTAGGAAGATGTATACATCCAAATGTATTGGTCTCTAAATAGCTGTTACAACCCAATGCAGAAACAAAGTGCTGGTGGAATTCTTTTGTTCGAGGGTGATACCAGCAGGGGACTAGAAAAATGAAGAACTCTCCGTTAACTTTGTGTTAAAATGACGAGCGACTGCTGTTTTGTTCTTCTGTGCCGTGCCCCTTGCGAAGCTGCAAACACGTCAGCAAAACTGAAATTCCCACACATTTACATTTCTGAACAGCAGAGCGCCCTTCCTCTCCAAGGCAGGACTCGGTAGATTTCACCGTCAAACATTGATTAGCAATCTAGGGGGAGAGAGAGAACACCGCTACAAACAGCTGTCACATACAGAGAAAATCAACACGAGGAACAGAGGTGCAAACAAACGAGTTCAAATTAGTTGTCACGAAGATGCTGTTTTCGTTTTCATCTCTGACAATTTGTGTCAAAGCATGAATTAGAGTCTAGCGAGAGGTTAGTTTGCTCATTTGAGGACCTTTGTATTCTCAAGAAACTCGAACGCAATTTGAGAGAAAAATGTTGAGATCACACATCTTCATGAAACTCTTTCACTGTCACCAACTGTAACAAGGACATCTCCATTCACTAAATAAGGCAACCAAGAAGTGTAAGTGGGCAAACACAGACATTCAGCGATTTAAATCCAATGCAGCTTAAATGGACTCTGATTAAGGACTTAAAAGTATCTATAAAGAGTATTGTCAGGTCCTTGGAAACAACAATATTAAATCAGACGAGGACAAGCACATTGTAAATGTACAATGTCACTCAGTGGAGTGCAATGCCTCCACCAAGGCCCGTCGGTTCCTTTTAATGTAACAATGTTAAAAGAAGTGAAAAAAATACCTGGATCCACAGCAACATTCAGGAGAGCTCAGCAGCAGTTGTTCCAGAAGTAAAAATCCCATTCATTTTCGGAATAGAGATTTTGATTATCAGCCATAATATTTTAACCATCCAAGGTAAACATGTTTTATTCATGATGTGAAGGACACGTGCTACACTGCCCACAATCCTCATTAATCCACAGTAATGCCTGTGATTCGTGGAGCCTGCTGTTACCATGGAACTGCTTACCACAACCGCAAATGATCGTTGTGTGTTACATAATGTTCACCACAGAGCAACCATGTTTAACTTCCTGTTGTTTTTAGAGATGAGGAAAATCACTACAACGGAGTTAAATTCAAGAAGAAAGGCTCATAAAAGATATAATTTACAATGGTTGATGGGACGTGTATGACCTCATCTCGTATTACTCTTATAATAATTAGTTTCACAGTCTACTTTGTTTTAGTTTTTCAATATTAGTTTTTCTCTAAATCAAAATTTGTTATGGTCCGCATTCATCTAGTAGGTAGTCCGCCTGGTTCCAGGCTAAACCTCTGAAACACTGAAACGTCAATGTTACGTGTGGCCAGGAGGTGGGGCTCTGTGTGAGAATGTGTGTGTGTTTGTGCCTCTCTCCACCTTTCTCTCTCTCTCCACGCAGCCAGTCCTCAGGTGAGACTCATCACCTCGTCAGCTGGAGCTGACTTAAGGAGGCTGTGAATTTCTTTCTCGCTCTCTATTCTTCCATGCAGGTGAACGGGTGAGGAGACCGAGGCTCCGGTTTCCCCCATGCCGGAAGTCCTTTTGAGCTTTTGTTATGTTGGTAGTTGGTTCGGGGGTTCCCGGTAGTCCTGTTTTCGGATAACCTTTTTCTTTCATTTAGGTAGTGGGTTATTTAGGCAGACTTAGTTCGGGGGTGAACACTGACTTCGACGGCCGATGGCTGGCTCAGTGTTCCCCTCTCTTTTGTTTGTTTCGGCCGGGAACCTCCAACCCTTTTGGTTTGTTGCCTTTCTAAATATTTGTTTGTTTCAACCAATAAACATTTGTTATTATTTAGTGGCAACAGTTGTTTCTGATTCTTTATTTGATGTGTTCCGGGCCTCACGAGCCATTTCTTATAGGTCCGTAACATATTTGGGGGCTCGTCCGGGATCACATGTTGGGTCTTCAGTGTTTCTGTTGATTCCAACTGTGAGTGCCGTGTCTAGTTGATTTTGTGGTGTGACTTGGTCGTCACTGACAGAGTTTGTTGGCTTGGACTTCCTAGTGTGGTTGCCAATGTTTTTTTCGGCCGGCACGTTTGTGCACCATGGTTTTCTTTTTGGTGCTGCTGTGTTTTGCCCTCTTGGGTGGTATTTTTGAGGGAGTAGGTTGGTGAGCGGTCTGTTTTTTTTGTTTTTTTTCCTCTCGCCCTGGTCTGATCAGTGTGGCCAGTCTCGTCATGGCGTTTAGTGCTGAGGAGTTTATTGCTCATCCGACGATGGAGCAGTTCTGTTCTTGCACTAAAGAGCAGTTAATTTCTCTGGCCAGTTTTCTTAAAGTTACGGTGACTAAGCAGATGAAGAAGCAGGCTATAAAAACTGAGCTGCTGTCTGTGTTGTATAAAGAGGGTCTTTTGAGTGAAGCGGTCATGAAGGGGGTGGAGTCACGGTCAGATGTGGATGAAGCGGCTCGTCTCAGGGGATTGGAGCTGCAGATTGAGTTGCGCCGTCTGGATCTGAGGGAGAAGGAGCTGTTGGGTGAACTGGAGGTGCGGAAGCTGGAGGAAGAGACAAAGAGGCAGGTGCATCTGAAGGAGCTGGAGTTACAGCATGCACCTCCTTCTCCTCCCCCTCCTGCCGCCAGTGGTTTTGATATAGGTAGATGCATCCGTTTCGTTCCGTCTTTTAATGATAAAGATGTTGACAAATATTTCACCCTGTTTGAACGCGTAGCTGAGACCCTGGAGTGGCCTAGGCAGTTTTGGCCGTTGCTTTTACAATGTGTGTTCACGGGAAAGGCCCAGGACGCCTACGCGTCTTTGGAGTCTGGTATGAGCCTGAATTATGATCATGTCAAAGAGGCGGTGCTGAGGGCCTACGAGTTAGTGCCCGAGGCATATCGCCAGAGGTACCGTCGTCTCAAGAAGTCGTATGAGAAGACATACGTGGAGTTTGGTCATGAGAAGGGAGTGTTATTTGATCGTTGGTGTCGCTCTATGAAGGTTTCTGATTTCGCTGGCTTGCGTGAGTTGATGTTGCTGGAAGACTTTAAGAATTGTTTGCCTGAACGAATTGTGACACACATTAATGACCGTAACGTGCTAGAAATTTCTAGGGCTGCGGTACTTGCTGATGAATACGTTTTGACTCATAGGGACAGTTATGATAAGCCACAGTCCTCCCTGGGTCGCAGCTTCTCTGCGCCCAGGCCCCCTGTGACGCAGAAGGAGAGTGGAGGGGGTAAGGAGAGTGACAGGGTTTGTTCCTTTTGCAAGAAGCGTGGCCATACAGTTAATTACTGTTTTGCTTTGAACAAAAGGGACAAGCCTCCTAAAGCTGTTAATTTGTTAAAAACTGAAAGCTCATTGAGTCAGTCTCCTAGTGCTCCCAGTTCATCTCTCTCACGCTCTCATCCTGGGCAGTCTCCGGAGCTTGATGATGTGTTTTTGCCTTTCGTCATGAAGGGGGCGGTCTCGCTGACTGCGGGAGGCCCGAAAGTCCCTGTCGTTATTCTGAGGGACAGTGCAGCCTCTCAGTCGGTCATTTTGAGTGGAGTGTTGCCTCTGTCTGAGAAATCTTCAACCGACTCGGCTGCGTTAGTCCGTGGGTTTGGGATGCAGTTTGTGGGGATTCCTTTGCACACCATTCACCTGGACTCGGAGTTGGTTACGGGGCCTGTTATTGTCGGTGTCAGTGATGAGTTTCCTGTCGGGGGGGTGTCTTTGTTGAGATATATTTATTATGTACTCAGATGTAATGCTGTATTGTAATATGTATATATGGTTACGCCACAAGATGGCGCCAAGGTACAGGCTATAAGAGCCAAGTTGCTATATGTTAGTGTGTCAGTTAAAAAGTAGCTCTGACCGTGAGACTGATGTGTCAGCAGTCTGTTAATAAATACGCCAACAACGGCTAAAGATAACGCCATCATTTATTCTTTCCTCCGGATGCAACGGTAGCTGCAGCAATAGTGCAACACAACTCAACAGGTTATGGGCCCAGGAGTCGTTCGAAGAAAAGTTTAACAGTTAGAAAGTCGCAACGAACCGCGTGCTAACGGGAAGCTAGCTACGGAGAAAAGCAAGCTTGCATGATGGAACACCGAGGGACGAGCAGGTTGCCTCGACCGACATTCGACGGAGATGAGACCAAGTATGAGATTTGGGAAACCAAAATGCTGGGATATCTCCATTTGAATGGACTAAAGGACACTGTTCTGAGAGAACCGACGTCAGAACGAGACATAGCAGCAGACGCAGGTAAAAATGCTGATGCATATGCAGAGCTAATTTTACTGTTGGATGATAAAAGCCTCTCACTAGTTATGAGGGAAGCACCTAATGAAGGAAGAAAAGCTCTGAAAATATTGAGAGAGTATTATGCAGGGAGGGGAAAGCCCCGTATAATCAACTTGTACACCACGTTGACATCGCTTCAGAAGGCAAACCATGAAAGCATAATGGACTATATCATCAGAGCAGAAACCGCCATCACAGCGCTGAGGAACGCGGGTGAAACGTTAGGAGACGGACTGCTAGTGGCTATGGTTTTAAAAGGACTACCTGAGAGTTTTAAGCCATTTGCAATACATGTGGCCCACACGGACGATAACATCACGTTTGCAGAATTCAAGACTAAACTACGAAGTTTTGAAGAAACAGAGAAGATGAACGCAGCTGAGTCTAGCGACAGCGTGATGAAGACTCAAGGGAAAAGAGGAAGGCGTCCAGTCGAAACAGTCGCCCGCGGCTGGATCAAAGAAGACACAGAAATGTTATGTTTCAAGTGTGGCATCAAAGGCCACAGAGCGAGAGCGTGTCGACAGAAGACATGGTGTAGTTTTTGCAGAAGTGACACCCACAAAGATGCAACGTGCAGGCGTAAGGACAAACAAGATGGTGTGAGTAAAGTCTCAGAAGATGCCGACGAGGACTACGCGTTCACCGTGAGAGACGGAGGAACCAGAACCCAGCGGCAGCCGGCGCGCAGCATCCAGGATAGAGGTCTGATGGTGGACACTGGAGCTACCTCTCATGTCATCACTGACATAACAGTTTTCAAGAGTTTCGACAGCGCGTTCAGGCCAGAAACGCACATTGTCGAGCTGGCAGACGGCACCCGGTGCAGCGGGATAGCTCAGCGGAGGGGGAATGCTGAGGTTTCCCTCATCGACAGCACGGGACAGCGACGAAAGGCGACACTGAGAGACGCTTTGTTCGTGCCGTCATATCCCCAGAGCATCTTCTCGGTGAAGGCAGCTACTACGAGTGGAGCTACGGTTGTCTTCAAAGAAGATAAAGATGTCCTTATAACCAGAGGAGGTACCAGATTTAACATTCATGTGTATGGAAAGCTGTATTATTTACATACTGAATCTGAATCAAATGATAAGTGTAATGCCTGTCACGACATACAGACATGGCATGAAATATTAGGCCACTGTAACTATGAGGACGTTCTTAAATTGCAAAATGTTGTTGTAGGTATGCAGATCAAAGGCAAAACGAGTAGGCCGGAACAAGAGTGTGAGGTGTGTATTCAGGGAAAGTTTGCTCAAACCAGAAATAGGGACCCTGATACCAGAGCAAAGGCTCCCCTACAGATGGTACACACAGATCTTGCAGGTCCCGTAGCCACTGAGTCGAGAGATGGTTACAAATATGTGCAATCATTTACTGATGACTACTCAAGTGCAGTATTTGTTTATTTTCTAAAGAAGAAAAGTGACACAGTACAGGCTACAGAAAAGTTCCTAGCTGATATATCCCCTTATGGGAAGGTGAGGTGCATCAGATCCGACAATGGAACAGAGTTTACATGCAGTGATTTCCAAGCACTGTTGATGAAGAATAAGATCAGACATGAAACGTCAGCTCCTTATTCCCCACACCAGAACGGAACAGCAGAGAGGGGTTGGCGTACTCTTTTTGAGATGGGTAGGTGCATGATAGTTGAAAGTGCACTACCAAAGCAGCTATGGCCCTACGCTGTACAAACAGCAGCAATGGTACGGAACAGATGTTTTAACAGACGTACAGGGCAGACTCCTTATGAGCTGCTAACAGACAAAAAGCCCAATGTATCCAAAATGCAAAAGTTTGGGTCTGTATGTTACACGTACAAACAGAGCAAAGGGAAGCTTGATTCCAGATGTGATCAGGGGCATTTTGTAGGTCACGACAAGAACAGCCCAGCGTATTTGGTGTATCATCCAGATACAAACAAAGTACAAAAACACAGACTAGTAAAGTTTGTGAGCAAGTCAGCTGTGGAAAAACAAACACAGACAGGTGAGCCAGATCCAAGTGATAGCTATGATGACACTGTGAGACCCAGGACTAGTGGAACCACGCAGGAGGTCAGTAGGAGTACAGAAAATGCTCCAGAGTCAAGTGTGACAAGTGGTGAACCAGAGAGTAGAAGGTATCCAACTAGAGAAAGAAGGACGCCGAGTCACTTAAATGACTTCATAACTGAAAACTGTGTTAGTGATGCGGTTCATATCACAGTAGACTACTGCTGTAGAGCGGTGTGTGGTATTCCACAGACATTTGGGGAGGCAATGGAGTCAGATAACTCAAAAGAATGGGCAAAAGCCATGGATGAGGAAATCCAATCCTTAGACGAGAACAAGACCTTTACCCCGACAGCACTGCCAATAGGCAAGGAAACAGTGGGGGGTAGATGGGTTTACGCCATCAAGACTGATGTTGATGGGAGAGACAAATACAAAGCAAGGTTTGTGGCCAAGGGTTACAGCCAAAGAATGGGAGTAGACTATGGGGAGACGTTTTCACCCACGGCAGACATGACGAGTATAAGAGTGGTGCTACAAAAAGCTGCACAGGAGAATTTACTCCTCCACCAAATGGACGTGAAAACTGCGTACTTGCACGCGCCCATAGATTATGAGATCTACATCAATCCACCAGAGGGTTATGAAGAAAAAGAGGGTATAGTTTATAAGCTAGAGAAATCCCTTTACGGTCTTAAACAGTCCGGCCGAAATTGGAATAGGATTTTGCACAATTGCCTAACTGAGGATGGATTCACACAAAACCCAGCCGACCACTGTGTTTATGCCAAAGAGTCAAATGAAGGGAAGGTGATCATAATCACATGGGTCGATGACTTGATCATTGCAGCAAGCAATGAAGAGAGACTGAAAAAGGTGAAAGAGATGCTCGCAGAAAAGTTTAAGATGAAAGATTTAGGAAAACTCAAACATTTTCTGGGTATTGATTTCAGTCAATCAGATGGATGTGTAAAGATGTCACAGGAAAGATACACTAACAAGATACTACAGCGTTTTAATATGCAAGATTGTAGGACCAGAGAAACACCCTGTGAGCAGAAGCTAGAGTATACTGAAGATGCAGTGAAGATGGAAGATGTCAGGATGTACAGGGAGGCTGTTGGTAGTCTTATATACTTGACTACTTGTACCAGACCGGATTTAAGTTTTGTGGTGAGCAGATTATCACAGTACTTTGCTGAGCCTACAGAGGAGCAGTGGGTCACTGTGAAGCATGTTTTAAGATATCTCAAAGGCACTGCAGAGAAAGGGTTAAGCTTTAAGAGAAACAACAGTGAGGAGCTAGGTATACAAGCCTACAGTGATGCTGACTGGGCGGCTGATACCAGTGACAGACGCAGTACCACAGGATACTGTGTCAGTCTTAGTCAGAACAGCTCTCTAGTCTCGTGGAAGACTAGAAAACAACCCACAGTTGCGCTATCAACCTGCGAGGCAGAATACATGGCACTGGCTTCCACCATACAGGAGTGTCTATACCTGGAGCAGTTACTAGGGGGTATAGATAACTACAATTACACACAAACTATTGTACATGAGGACAATCAGGGGACAATAGCTCTTGCCAAAAACCCTGTACACAGACAGAGGTGTAAACACTTTGACATAAAGTACCACTTTATCAGGTCAACTGTGATTGAGGGAAGGGTGATTTTGATGTATTGTTCTACTGATGACATGGTTGCTGATGTAATGACCAAACCTGTAAATAAGTTGAAACTGAAGAAGTTTGCAAATGCTCTTTTTGGAGATTGATATGTGTATGACAGAGGTTCACATTCATTCTGTTTTACTGTGTTTCTTTTGCTTGAAGTATAGCAACCTGAGTACAAGTGGGGGTGTTGAGATATATTTATTATGTACTCAGATGTAATGCTGTATTGTAATATGTATATATGGTTACGCCACAAGATGGCGCCAAGGTACAGGCTATAAGAGCCAAGTTGCTATATGTTAGTGTGTCAGTTAAAAAGTAGCTCTGACCGTGAGACTGATGTGTCAGCAGTCTGTTAATAAATACGCCAACAACGGCTAAAGATAACGCCATCATTTATTCTTTCCTCCGGATGCAACGGTAGCTGCAGCAATAGTGCAACACAACTCAACAGTCTTTCATCCTGGGGAACGATTTAGCGGGGGGGAAGGTCCTGCTTAATCCTGAAGTAACAGCTGTTCCCCGGTCTGGGTGTTCAGATGAGTTGGTGAGAAAGTTCCCAGGGGTGTTTTCTGTCTGCGCCATTACCCGTGCCATGGCAGCAAAGCAACGTCAGCTGCAGCCTGAGTCCGGTGATGAGGAAGTAGAATTGAGTGACAGTTTTATGGCTGGGGACGGTTCGTCAGTGTTACCAGCCTTTCCCTCCCCAGGCCCGGTTCCTTTTCCTCCGCCATCTCCCCTTTCTATATTGGACAGTTCAGATGTTAAATTGTCCATGTCACGTGAACAGCTTATTATCAAACAGCAGCGTGATCCCACGCTGGTTTCTCTTTTTGCGGCTGTGGGTTTGAATGATGATGATGGGGGTGGGTCTCCCAGGTATTTCTTGAAGGACGGGGTGCTGATGCGTGCGTGGCTGCCACCACGTTTGGGTTTTCAAGAGGATTGGGGGGTTGTGAAGCAAGTTGTAGTTCCACAGCTGTTTCGACCAGAAGTTTTGAAGCTGGCCCATGATAATCCTCTGGCTGGCCATCTTGGGGTAAATAAGACATATGATAGAGTGTTGCGTTGTTTTTTTTGGCCGGGTCTTAAAGCCGATGTGCGTCAGCACTGTAGGACCTGCCATGTCTGTCAACTCTCTGGTAAGCCCAATCAAACCATTCCCCCGTTTCCACTCTATCCGATTCCTGTTGTAGGGGAGCCTTTCGAACGTGTTATCGTAGACTGTGTAGGGCCTCTTCCCCGTACAAAGGCGGGTCATCAGTTTCTCCTGACCATTATGTGCGTTAACACTCGTTTTCCTGAGGCTATTCCTCTGCGGAGGATCACCGCCCCTGCAGTCATTAAAGCGTTGACTAAGTTTTTTTCCTTGTTTGGTTTGCCACGGGTGGTGCAGACGGACCAGGGGTCGAATTTTATGTCTAAGGTTTTTGCACAGGTGGTGAAGCAGCTTGACATTTCTCATTGTCATTCCAGCGCGTACCATCCAGAGAGTCAGGGTGCGCTTGAGCGGTTTCACCAGACCCTAAAATCTATGCTGCGCACTTACTGCCTCGAGTATGGTAAGGATTGGGATGAGGGTGTCCACCTGCTTCTCTTTGCTGTGCGTGAGGTGGTACAGGAGTCGCTGGGTTTCAGTCCTGCTGAGCTTGTGTTTGCCCATACGGTGCGCGGTCCGCTTAAATTGCTACATGAAAAATGGGTTGGTAGTGCAGAACCACAGAATCTGCTGGACTATGTGTGTGATTTTCGTTCAAAACTTCATCGTGCTTGTGAGCTGGCTAAACAGAGCATGGTTGTTGCCCAGGGCAAGATGAAGCGTTGGTTCGACAAAGATGCGCAGAGCCGTAGCTTCAGCCCAGGGGACAAAGTGTTGGTGCTGTTGCCCATTCCTGGCTCATCGTTACAGGCACGTTACAGTGGGCCATATGTTGTCCGGGAGAAGGTTGGCGCTCGTGACTATGTGGTCGCGACCCCGGACCGCAGGAGGCGAAGTCGGCTTTGTCATGTCAACATGTTGAAGCCCTATCTGGAGCGAGGGTCTGTTTCACCCTCCCTTGTTGTATTGAAATCTGTTGTGGCGCTGTCCGGTGCTAAAGTGAGTGATCAGGGTGAGGCGGCTGTGGCACTGTCCGGTGCTGAAGTGATTGATCAGGGTGAGGCGGCTGTGGCGCTGTCCGGTGCCGATTTGCCGGAGTCTGAGGAGTTGGATTTTGATGGTGATGTCGTTGCCTTGTCCAGTGCTGTTGTTCATGGGCGTTTGAAGAACTCTGAACTGCTGGTTAATCTTGATGGTTGTGTTTCGCATCTGCCTCCGTCTCAGGGTGAGGATGTGGTCCGTTTGATTGGTTCACATATGTCACTGTTCTCTGATGTGCCCTCTCAGACCCAGGTGCTGCAACATGATGTTGAAGTAGGAGATTCGTTTCCGATTAAACAACATGCCTACAGAGTTAATCCAGAAAAACGTGCACGCTTGCAGAAGCAGGTGGACTACATGTTGGGCCACGGTATTGCTGAACCCAGCTGTAGTCCCTGGAGTTCTCCCTGTCTGCTGGCTATGAAATCTGATGGTTCAGACCGGTTCTGTACAGACTTTAGGAAAGTGAATGGAGTCACTAGGCCTGATTGTTATCCTCTTCCCCGAGTTGAGGATTGTGTGGATAATGTTGGCGGTGCCAAGTATGTAACCAAACTTGACCTGTTAAAGGGATATTGGCAGGTGCCACTGACTCCTCGGGCGAAAGAAATTTCTGCTTTTGTGACTCCAGACGCTTTCCTTCAGTACACTGTGATGCCGTTTGGCATGCGTAATGCGCCAGCAACTTTTCAGCGGCTGGTGAATATTGTGTTGTCTGGTCTTTCTGGTTGTGAGGCATATTTGGACGACATTGTTGTGTATTCTGGGTCCTGGGACGAGCACATTCAGCAGCTGTATTCTGTGTTTGGGCGTTTGCGTGACGCCAATCTTACTTTAAACCTTGATAAGTGCGAGTTTGGCCAGGCGACAGTGACCTATTTGGGCAAAGTGGTTGGTCGGGGCCAAGTCAGGCCGGTGCACTCCAAGGTGGAGGCTATTCTTTCTTTCCCTGTCCCTCGTTCACGGCGGGAATTGCGCCGGTTTCTGGGGATGGCGGGCTACTACCGTAGTTTTTGTAAGAACTTTTCTGCGGTAGCTGCTTCCCTCACTGACTTGTTGAGCCCGAAGGTGTGTTTTCGCTGGACTGAGGGCTGTCAGCTTGCTTTTGACTGTATTAAGGCTTTGTTGACTACGGCCCCAGTCCTGTCTGCCCCTGTGTTTGATCGTCCATTTAAACTGTCTGTTGATGCCAGTGATGCGGGTGCGGGTGCTGTTCTGCTTCAGGAGGGGGGGGACGGGGTTGAACATCCCGTCTCTTACTTCTCCAAGAAGTTCAACAAACACCAGCGCGTGTACTCTACTATTGAGAAGGAGGCATTGGCCTTGGTCCTGGCGCTGAGCCACTTTGAAGTTTATGTGGGTTCCGCGAGTTCGCCAACTGTTGTGTATACGGACCACAATCCTTTAGTTTTTGTGAATCAGATGCGGAACACTAACCAGAGGTTAATGCGCTGGGCGCTCTTCCTGCAGTCCTTTAACGTGGTCATTCGGCATGTGAAGGGGCGGGACAACGTCCTGGCCGACACGTTGTCACGGTGTTAGGTCTTGTGAATGTGTTGTTTTTTTTTCCTTCCTCCCTGGTCTTCACGTTTGCCCCCGGCTATTCACAAGCTCTGGGTGGGGGTGTTACGTGTGGCCAGGAGGTGGGGCTCTGTGTGAGAATGTGTGTGTGTTTGTGCCTCTCTCCACCTTTCTCTCTCTCTCCACGCAGCCAGTCCTCAGGTGAGACTCATCACCTCGTCAGCTGGAGCTGACTTAAGGAGGCTGTGAATTTCTTTCTCGCTCTCTATTCTTCCATGCAGGTGAACGGGTGAGGAGACCGAGGCTCCGGTTTCCCCCATGCCGGAAGTCCTTTTGAGCTTTTGTTATGTTGGTAGTTGGTTCGGGGGTTCCCGGTAGTCCTGTTTTCGGATAACCTTTTTCTTTCATTTAGGTAGTGGGTTATTTAGGCAGACTTAGTTCGGGGGTGAACACTGACTTCGACGGCCGATGGCTGGCTCAGTGTTCCCCTCTCTTTTGTTTGTTTCGGCCGGGAACCTCCAACCCTTTTGGTTTGTTGCCTTTCTAAATATTTGTTTGTTTCAACCAATAAACATTTGTTATTATTTAGTGGCAACAGTTGTTTCTGATTCTTTATTTGATGTGTTCCGGGCCTCACGAGCCATTTCTTATAGGTCCGTAACAGTCAATGAAGATAATTATTCTTGATGAAAGCTGACCCATTATTAGACCAACTGCTGCTTCAGGAGACCAACATGCATGTGATGATTTCATTTATGTGGAAGCAACTGTGTGTATGTGTGCAAGTGCTGAGTGCAGGGAAAATGTAACCGAACGTGTGTGAGTGATGTGTATGCGCGAGTGCTGGTGCCCAACTGACAGCAGGGTGATAGTGGAGGTGTGGTTACAGGCCTCACAGTTTCTGTGATGTGCTCTGACACACAGATGGCAGCTGACACAACACAGATAGACTCTGTCCTCTCGCGCCAACTCGTCCTCCTCAAAAGTGGATGTTCCCTCTCTCATGTGCCTGTATCTTTGTCCTGCCTTCACATTGAAATGAAAGCAAAAAATACAAGCATTGCTCTCCTTTCCATATATTTTTTTCTCCTTCTTGACCCTGTCCACCATTTCTCCATCCTTTACACCTTGCCCTCTTGCCCAGGTGTGAGTTAATAATTTTGGACTAGATACAAATGCAGAGCAACAATTTGTTGGAAAAATGAAAGTTCAGCAGATGATTTCAACTTATTTTTTTTTAAGCATAGAGCAGTTTAGGTCAGGCTGTTGAGATTTCCCCCCGTGCCGCTGCTAATGAACATTCTTGGTAAACACTAGAAATGTTAATTTAAGCAAACGATGCCTATATTTGTGTGCAAATTGTTTTGCGTGCCCTCCAGGCCATGGCTGATTCACACAGTAGCCTTGTTTTCCTCGGGCCCATCACGACCTCTCAGTTCATTACTTCTGACAGGAGGCAGAAGGCTAATGAGGGATGGATTCACTCACATTCCCGGTCTCTTCTTGTGCTTGTTCCAGTGACAATATAGAGAAATGACAAAACAGACATGGGACTGCATGCAAGTGTCTCAATATATTGATGTTTTCTGATGTAATGAGATCTGACTCCAGATGAGAGAGGTGGCAAACTTGCGATTTAAAGGGGAATTCCCGTATTTCTCAACCCGGGAAATACGGGAAAAAAATACGGGTAAAAAATACGGGAAAAACTCCTCAGTCGCTCTTCAATTTGTAAGAGCTCTTCGTCCCTCTACTCGGACTCAAAACAAGTAGAGAAGACCATCGAAGTCAAATGCATGGTCAAATAGCATCAGAAAAGGATTCAGCCATTGTAGTTTCTCTCTGTAAAATCCTCCGTCCAACTTTCTCTCACTCACGGTTCCACCTCTGTCTTCCTGCAGCAACACAAGTCTCAAAAGACTAACTGTAAAGTCAGAGGTGACAGTGTTTATGCACAGATATCTTCACATATTTCAAGCCCAAACTTTTATACGGTAATAATATTTTATTTCACTGTGACTTTCTACAACACCAAAGAACAATCATAAATAGCACATAACATTATATTGTAATGATAAAAAGAGAACATCAAAACATCAAAGACAAGTCATTTCAAATCAAATATTGTCACCATATAGCCTAGATAACTCTGATTCACACTCCCACCACAGTGGGTGGCCACCCGCCACTATACCGAACAAAGAAGGAGAGGCTATCACATATCAGGGGTAATGAGAGATACAGTACCAAATGAGGATGAAGAAGTGAGATATTGAAAAACACAGTGGATTGACATTGGTTGCCACCCGCCAATAAACCGAACAAAAAAGGAGAAGGAGATATAACACAAAATCTCAAATCGAATCAAATAAGAAACGTTATGTATGGTGGACTGATCTCAACAGATGTGTTTGGAGTTTGTGATGAGAGGTAGCAGAGAGTTCCTGAGTTGTGGTACTGAGTGTATTTTTTGACATTAATTCATACTATAAATCAACAGAATAGAGAAAATTGTGTGAATTAAAAAAACTAAAAAAACTTAGTATGCCGCCATACAAGTTGCTCTGTGAAGCCGTACCTAGTGCTAAATACTAACATCAGCATGCTCATATGCTCAAAAGATACAAATATTGAACTTCTTCAGCATTTTGAGTTTGCAAATTAGCATAAGAGTATTTGCCAACAAGGACCACACATTAGGAATAGCTGAGGGCGATTGGAATGTCATTAGTTTTACAAGTATTTGTTCATGAATTATTCGATAAATTAACAATTTGACCTGCCAGTGGCGTCAGATGAAAGGCTGGTGGATCAGCGGGTGGCCGTAAATGTCTTCACCAAGCATCACGACAATCAAGCCAATCGTCCTAGAAACATTTCACTTAAAATCCTAAATGGCAGCCCCCACAGCTGTGACGATTAAAACCAAATGCGACATTTTCGATCTGGATGCAAACTGAAGATGTTCCTTGTTTTGCTTTTTTAAACAGATACCTTGTGTATCCGAGGGTTTGTGTGGACAGCGGAAACAGAATGCAGGGCAGACGGAGAGATGGCGTTCATGCGAGAGAGATAGCTAGCTGGGGTGTTGCGGGGATTAATGTGAATATGAAACTTAAGGGCATGAGTTGTTGCTTGATAGAATCTAGAGCATCAGCTCCTTTCTGCAGGCAATGTTACGCATTTTTTTTTACAAACTTGCTTAAATTGCATCCCAATACACACACTCACTTTTTAAAGGTTACGGTTTTGTTGTTGTTGTTTCTTATTGTGGGCCTAGGTGGGGTAGGCGTGACTAACAACTTAAATGAGTGCAGGAATTTTTAATATCCTATCGTAACAGGAACTTCCACTGCGTCAAGGCCTTTAATAGCTTTATGTGCACAATGCTGCAGCTATTGTCAGTGTCTGCATGCCATCGCTGTGTGGTTGTAACGGCTGCGTGATGCACTCCTCTGGCTCTTAATGGATCTTTTTGTCAGCATTGAGATGCATAGAGCCCGATTGGTTCTGTTATCTGATCAAGAGGTGTGTGTGTGTGCGTGTGCGTGTGCGTGCGTGTGTGTGCGTGTGCGTGTGTGTGTGTGTGTTTACTCTCCTCCCTCTGACTCCCCACCCTCGTTACTCACTCCATATACGCTGTAGTCTGTATCTCAGGGGAAATGGATATGTGTCAGTATTTCAAACACTGTCAGCCCATCAAACCCAGTTTATCGTGTGAGTGTGTCAGCGTATGTGTGTGTGTGTGTGTTAGAGGAGAGAGATATGAAGATAAGTGTGGTTCATCATCCACAATCCCTTGCAGCTAACCTTATTAGTGAATTGGTGGAGATGTGGAAGGATCCTTGTATGGATTGCATCATCACAGTAAATAGCCTTAATAATATATATATATATATATATATATATATATATATATATATATATGTATGCAATACAGACAACTGGTGCGCTATATAGTACATGGTGGTATTTGAGGTCAGCTTAAAAAGGAACGCATTGTTCATCAATTTCCTTCCATTCGTGCAGGGCATTGTAATCGTAGACTAATGATGACCACATGACTGCTCCTTGAAAGTGAAGCCAAAGCATAATTGTTGGCACCTAGTGGCTGGCTGCAGTATAGGTTATAAACAATTATTTTATCTCTTTTTAGGTATTTGTTATCACTCTTGATGTTTGATTTTACTTGGTTATTTTAAGATTTAAATACAGGGTGAAGTGTTATGATTGACAACTTAGACTGACTCACGGAGGAAGAAGATGCAGCTCTTCCAACTTAATACACAGTTTAAATTTGATTAAAGCAATGTGCTGAATATCTTATTCATATGTTTTACAATTACTTCTCTTTGCTGTAGCAAGCTGCTCCATCGCGGCTGCGTCATAAACAGAAAAACAAGACACACACATTAGGACTTAGACAAACATGCAACTTAGCAAATCTAGCGGAATGCTGCATAATGCTTGCGTCTTTACTGCATCCATTAACTTTTATGGTCTGTGACCCAGATGTATATTTCCAAGTTGATGTTATGGAGAGAGGGCCCCGGGATAATATGTGTATATGTGCCACATTTTCTGAGCTCAGCTTGATGACATCATCACTGAGTGACTTATTCTTCGGTGGTGAAGCTCTCGCTCAAACACGTACCATTTTGTTCTTGAAAAGGAAAACAGGGCAGCGTATTTTTGGTTTCCTGCTGTGGTCTTCTTGACTCTCTTGTCTTCCTCCTTTGCTTTTTGGAGATGAAGAATAACAACTATTTTTAGAAAGTTGAATCTTAAATAATTTCTCGAGAAAGATAAAGAGCTAAGTGATCTCCCAGCAAAGTCAAACGACCCCGATGGCAAAGGTGCAGGACATCAGGTGACTTGCTACTTCATAATGGATCACGTGCACCATGTTGCAACAGGGTAGACAGAGCGGGACATTGCCTGGGGCCTGAGGTGAGAAGGGCCCTCTTAGAATGGATGATAATGTTTGTCCACAGAAACGACAATTATGTGAGAAGCCCCTTAAATTCTATTATCGGCTATTTACACGAGAGACTGCAATAAAAAAAGCCAAATGAGGCCTCATGCCAACAGCTTTGTAATTTCTGAGGTTTTGTTGAAAACTAGAATGTCTAAATGTGTGTGTAAGATGGGCCTGGGATGGTGGGGGTGGTTTGATCTCCCTTATTTGCTATCTTTGCTGCATTTTTTTTATAATGTGATTCCAGCAGAATCATTTGAAGATCGGAATGATGTGATCTGGTATCATGTTTTTCATGGGTAATCTTTTGGTTTTATGTTTTTATAAAGGAGGAGAAGTAAATGTTTTTTTTTCTGGGGTATCAAATTTGGTATCTTGACATCCCTAGTAAGTTGAAAACGTCCATCCAAAATTCTCTCACGTGTGCTTTTCCTGATGGGCGAGTGAAGAGGAAAGCACAGAGATGGTGCTCTTCTTTACCAGTACGATGACGTTTACATCTCTGCACAAGGATGTTTTTCTTTATCCAGATTACACACTCAGAGGAAAATATGTTTATCAGTCTGGACTGTATCTTTCATTCGAAATCTCTATCTCTCTCTCCCTCTCTCCCTCTCTCCCTCCCTCCTTGTCCAAACGGTCTTCCTGCCTTTCTTCCTTTCTGTCTCTCTCTCTGTCACGACACTGAAGCACACACTCATTGTTTGTTCTGTTGTAATCCTGCAGCAGCATTTTCCGGATGATTGTCCCCGCATGGTAAAACAAGCCCTGTCAGGAGCTACAGCCGATTACATGGCTTCATGCAGAGATCAGTCCTTGTGTATAAACACTGAAGAAGGAGAGGAAGGAAAAATAAACAATCGCTGCAGCGCAACATGTTGACGGATAAACTCCTACACTGTCTTAGTGGCAACAAGGAAAAAGCTCTGTCTGCCTTTCCTGTATGACGGAGAGATTCAGAGGAAAAGGAGGAGAGATTTCGTATTTGTTTTTGTAATGAATGCAGTATTTTCCTTCTTCTCTCTCTCTCTCTCTCTCTCTCTCTCTCTCTCTCTCTCTCTCTCTCTCTCTCTCTCTCTCTCATCTGCCATGGAGACATTATTGAACAATACGCTCCCACTCGGAGAATCATTTTAGTGTCAGTTCTAATGTCACGGTTCATGTTAAAAGCTTGATGGTGAATCAGTCATGTAATGAAGTTAATCAGATTTGTGACCTCTGAGACAGCCGCAGACGTCGACTTTCCTCTGAACTGCACTTGTTCGCTTTCATCAAAAACTCCTGACCCATTTGACGGCTCGGTAGCGGTGCCGTGTTTACATTAATGGCCCCTTAAAACTGCTCCTCTTGATCCGCAGCTCGCTAAAAGACAGGGGGGGGTCTCACTTTAGCAAGCCATTATCTGACAAAGTTAGACTGGCTGTGGTGGTTCGGGCTTATTTTACATATTCGTCTGTGCTTCTCTCAAGACAGTGAAGAGGGCGGAATCCGATTCAGGTCATTTGAGCCGCACAAAGTCCTAAGAGAAGATTACCTTTGATTTGTAGGGGGTTGAATGTTTAAGTTAATTTTAAAGCTTCACAACCTGTGAACACAATAATGACGTATTATTGCCCTTGTGAACCTGCGAGATTAACAAACAACGGCTTATTTACACATTCAGCTGACACTGATCATCTAAATTATCAGTATCCGTCTAGTTTCAGCTTTGTTCCTGGTAACTGATGGACTGTTTGGCTCTGTAGCAGCTAAGTGCTCTACTGTGGCCCCGGCATTAACATTCACTCTAACCTAAGTGGTCAGCTCTAGGTCTATCTGTTCACACCTGGTATTAAAATACATCCGTCTCCTGTGACCACTTGGGATTGGATCACACTTCCCTTCTCTACATGCAAACTAGAAGGGCACTCTGAGAGAGGATACCTCCGACAAGGCTAGTGCCATATCTCGCCATATTAGTGAAAAACATCCAGGATCCATCCCCTTAATCTACCTGCCTTAGTCAGTGTTTATATTACAGAGGAGTAGCTGTGTTCACCGGCTAGATGCTAATGTGCCCGTTGGCTGTTTTGGTGATTTCAAAATTTGCACTCAAAGCAACACTCTGTCCATTTGACTAAGCAACAGCGCCCTCTGCAGCCACATGACGTGTTCGATTCTGTTGGGCTCCTAGTCTGAGCGATGAAATGCTTTTCATGTAGAGAAAAGTCAGAGTCTAACAATCTGTTGACCGGAGCGCTGATGGTGCCGTCCGGCTCACTGAGACTCAACTGAGCGAGGGATATTACCCTTGAGCCACCGGCTTTATGAACAAAAAGATTTACAGCTGAAACAAATTCACCAAACTCTTTCAGAATTCTTCATATTTTGAAAGTTTCCTCTGTGAATATAGATGTTAAACGCTGGTTTTAATGACTTCTCAGTCTCAGCGTTTCTCTCGGGCCTGATTCCGACAATTTAGGCTGCGACCATCAGTTACACACTTCTCACCGGAGATTTTACCTGATCACCGAAGTTGCAGAGAGCAGAAGAACAGGTGTTCAGGGGGAGGAAAGGGAATGAGAGCAGCTCCACTATTTTTAAGTAACTAAACCATCAAACTAATTGTGGTGCTGCCATTTTTAGATAAAAAAAAAAAGAAGTTTCATAGTGTTTCTTTAAAAGCATCTGCTTTAAAGTCGATGAGAGAAGTGCGATTGAGCCCAAACGCTGAAATGAGCTGAGGAAAATGTATTGCAGTTGTCTTTTCAATCAAGTTTTTAGAGAAAACATAAGATTGGAAAACCACATGACAAGATCTGAGTGATGTGATGTGTCGATGTGATTTTAGTCTTTCTTGTCTTTAATCTATTTTCCTCATGGCCGCTTGCTGCTTGCCGTAGTTCCTTTTGGCCTCATGTCTTAGCCCCTAATCAGCTTCACTCCGCGCTGTCTGACCCTCACAGCTCTTCACCTCCACTGGTGTGGTCTGAGGGGTAATTACATCTGCCAGAGAATGAGACATGTGTTAGTCCTTCTATATCAGCAGGGCTCAGTTACGTGTGTGTGTGTGTGTGTGTGTGTGTGTGTGTGTGTGTGTGTTCTTGTTTTCGAGATGCTACTTGGCACACTGAGTGTCCAGAGTCCACCTTTTCCCAGAGTGTCTTCTTTGTCTCTTTCTCAGACTGCCAGTCAATTTAAACCCTTCGCATTGGCCGCTGTTGCCAAGGACATGATCAGACCCCTGAAGCATATATTCCCGATGGCTAATTCGCTCGCGTCCTCTTGCGCTTCATCTCGCGGCCTTGTCACAGGAAGCTGGATTCAGCCGGTGCTTCCAGGTGTTATTTAAATTCAGCCTAACTTTTAGAAAAAAGGAGCTGAAGCAGTGAAACATCTGCAGATGGAAAGAAATATCTTTCCACACATGTAAGTCTTTTGAATGAGTGCTTTGTGAAGAAGTGAAGTATATGAAAGTAACAGGAGCAGACACCTGAAGACGTCCATTGACCTCTGTGGGGAAATCACACTTTGCCTAAAAAGTGTGTGTGTGTGTGGGGGGGGGGGGTCCTCGTTTCTTAAATGTTTGAAGTGTAAGGTTTCTTCTCCCGGGGAACGCGTGGGTTTTCATGTAAAGGTGTTTTTTTCTTTTATAACAAAGAGACAACCTTGAAGGCGGCTTGCTGTTGTCTGAATGGATGTGTGTGTTGTAATCACAGATCCTGGATCCATTTGCGTCTCTTTAATGAAGCCCACTCCAGCTGGAAGGCTGTCGGCGTGGCTGCTTTGATCAGTGGCCCGTGGACACAAGATTGCGCCGCTAACACACTGCGCTAATGGAGCCACAGGGCAAAAGAAACACACACAAACACATGTCTGAACACTCGCAAATGCAAATGCGAGAAATAAACACATAAGCACGCCCACACCTTCCACTTCTGACAAGGGCACGGCCCTGAGATCCAGCATCTTCTTGTCATGCAGCCCATTGTGTCGGGGCCCTTTCATCTGTCTGTTTGTGCCAGTTCGGGTCGGTGGAGTTTTCCGGCGCAGCGTTGAAGTCTCTGCCAGGGGGGGGGGGGGGGGCTCACCGAGGAAGGTCCAGAGCTCGGCATTGACACACAACCCAGCTCTAGAGAGTAATGGCTTGCAGCTCCCAACATATGTTGCTTTGGGTAATTGCTTTAATTGCTGTCATTGTATGTAATGGTCGGCCTTTTTCATCTTCCCTGGTGGTGTAGGCATTCTGCTAATTACATCTGTCAGGCCTGCAGCTAAAACCAGCATTTCTCTGCGAATTCAGACCAGTGGGAACAAAAAAATCGGAATTTTTCTGTACACTGTTGGTGTGCGGGTGTGTATAAATGAGACGGCATCCTATCAAAATCATTTACAAACTCCTTGTGTGGATCTTTTTTACGTAAGTGGGGTCATTATATCAGTCACGTATGAACCCTCGATGTGGATCTTATCTCATTTATCACGATTTAAGATGATTTCTTTCTCCTTTTTTCAAACCCACAAAAAGCAGCTTGACCACTTTCACATTGCCGGTAGAGGAGTTTGGTTTTCTTTGTTGTGAGTCAGGGCCGTCATCACGGACACTGTGAAGCTCTCTCAACTCGCTGTCTTGCCATTGTTGCATTTTGCTCCACACAAAGAAAAAAATTGACGTTGCGCGTTGTCAAGGACAAATGTTATGGCTATTTACACGGCAACGCCCGGAAGTTCAATGCGAATGATAAGGGCGCATAAAAAAAAAATGAAATAAAGATCGTTCATCCGGGTGTTCTCATAGATCGGGGCCAGAGCCAATAAAAAACCTGGCTCTACCACAGAGTCCATTGACCTGGGAGTGAATGCCAAATGTATTCATTCCTATTGCAAACAAAAGCCCACTATACCTTGGATTAAATACTATATTTAGAAGCACTTACTTATAGCACTTTGTAGATTGGCTTTCTTGAAGAAAATTGTACTTGCTGCTTGATTCTTGTTGTTCTGGGTTTGTACCCTCATTGTTGAGTGCACTTATTATAAGTCGTGTCTATATAAAAGTGTCACCCCTAAACCCTAAACCCTAACCCTAATGAAATGCAATGTAATATAAAAAAGCCAGATGTTATGTTTGTTTTTTTTTTTGACCAGTGGAGACTGTCAAAACTTTTCAAGATGAAAGTGACTCTGCTTGTGTACAAAAACTCAAAATATCTAAAAAATGTTCATTCTTATTTCTCTTCTCTCTAGGTACGACACCATCACCAACCAATGGGAAACCGTGTCTCCCCTGCCGAAGCCGGTCCACTCTGCGGCGGCCACCGTGTGCGGAGGAAAGGTGTACGTGTTTGGCGGCGTGAACGAGGCGGGGCGCTCGGCCGGTGTCCTCCAGTCCTACGTGCCGCAGAGCAACACCTGGAGCTTCATCGAATCGCCCATGATCGGTAAGAGGGGCGGCGGCGCCCGCTGCTTATGTCGCACATTCACAAGAGCTCTCGTTCACACGCAAGCTTCAGCACAAAGTGAAGACAAGCTATGTCCTGGGGGGGGGGGGGGGGGGGGTGTTGCGATTGTTGCCGTCACCTTTTGTTTCCTCACAAAGCTGTTGTTTCCTATTCAAAGTGCTGTGGATGTGGATGTGGTTCGATAATCCCAATTGTTCGGTTTGGTTTCTTTTTCCCCCTGACTTCACATTTTCCATTTGAGAGCAAACAATCCACACGCTTCTTAATTGGCTCTCCTCTAACACATCAGAAAGAACAGGAACGTTGACGCTTGGTTGTAAATAGCGATGTAACAGCTGAATTAGAAAAGTTACATATAACTCTAACCACTCATTGACATGCATTCCTTTAGTATGTGGTCACTGACATCTTTATGTCTTTAGAGAACAACGAGTTGTCGTTGAGCCTCCATCATGGTTTCCCGGTTCCCTAGCAACAGGGTTGTGTCAACTCTACCCACTTACACATCATCTCATGTACTTGACTCCTCTGGTTGAAACCATTAACTGCTGATTGCCATTTGAAGGCAACTTATTGTCACACAGTATATGAATGTCTAAGTATCTATAGTAAGTGATTCATGTTGCCTCTGCACTTCATGCACTGGAAAAAACCCTCACAGTTTCTTTAGAGCTGCTTTCTGTACATGCACTGAATTATGGGAGAACACAAATGTTCTAAAATGGTCCGGAAAAAGTCCACGAGTGAGCCCATGTGAGAATACTGCGGGGAATCATCAGAAAATTCACAGTGAGCGAGTGGATGACTTCATGACCGATCCCCAAAAATATGGAAAAAAAACACCAAAAATAAAAGAAGGATGAATAATACAAGACCGAGAAGCAGACAACACAGACGAAGATATCAACTTGGAAAAGCGAACGAAATGAATACCTGAATGTTCCGAGCATGTTCCTGTTGTTATGAATGTAACTGAGGCGCTGTGATCTTCATATGGGAAATTCGATTACATATACGTGAAAACGGCTTTTAACTAGGGTCGTTACCTTTTGAAAATATGCAACCCATACATGCCACCCCCTCCCATCGGCTCTCTCTTCATGAAGCCTTCTTGAAGACGACTTTTCCGCGATTCGCTTGCTATTTTCTGGATTTCGTCTCTGCTTCAGTGGCGTACGTCTCTCTGGCTGAAAACTCCAGTGGTGTCCAGAGAGAGCAGGGGCAGGCAGGTCAGTTAGTGACACACAGGATCACCAGCCAATATAGAGGATATAGAATATTGGAAACCCACAGTAGCGTCAGTATTACCACAGTTTTAACATGTTAGTTGTCGAACTGATAAGTGTAAAGTTATTAAACCTGCTGCCACATTCCAGTCGAGGCCACCGGGGGACCGTGAAGGACGCTGCACCAGAAGGGAACCCTTTAACCAAGCTGCCATAACTCAAGGTAGCAGGAAAAACGCTCAGTGAGCAGCTGTGTTTGCTGTGGAAAGATCCGGAAATATGTCCTTGTGAGATGCAGCACAGGGACGATGAGTGGGGATTTAAAAGAAACAACCCAAAAAACATAACCTGCTACTTCTCGTTTAATATTCGGGTCTGAAAAATGTGTTAGTCACACAAACAGATATGTGAGGTTTCAAATAAATTATTCTAAAGGAGGGTTTGACCTTTTGGGGAAAAATGCATTAATCTGCCTTATTTTGAAGAAATAAACAAGAAACATTCTCATATCTGTCTGTTAAACTAAAGGTTTTGCTTATTTTTAAACCCACTTGTTCAGCATATTTTTAAACAAACCCACTTGAATAAAATTTGTTAAAATAAAAAAGCTATTTTGTGAATAAAAAACACTTAATGACACTCAAAAGCCTGCAAGAACACTAGGGGTCTTGATTTTAGTCTTAAACATGGCGGCAGAAAGGGAGCACTCACATGTTGAAGAGACTGTTCAAAGGTTGAGTGGAAAGGGGGGAGAGGAGCTCAGAGAGGTTTTCAAGGGCCAGATCCTTTAGTACTTTAAAAACTCAGATTCAATCCTGACTTATCGCGAAGCCTGTGCAGTGATGCAAGTACACGTGAGATGCTGGGTCTAAAGTCAGGGGCATCTGGAGTCAGCATTCGAAGACGGATTGTCTCACAGCAGCTCAACGAGAATGTCCCATTCATAAGTCCCCTTCAAATGTGGCCCCTCATAATCCAGGAAGGACAAAGACTGTGTTTGAAATGTCAATTTTGCTTAGAAACCTTCCTAAGTGAATTGAACCAGACGTATTTCCTTAAGGGTTAGGAAAGGAGCTTCAATGCTTCCTAACTTATCTCCTTTAGCATAGGAAACATTGCTTTTCTGACACCATCCAGAACTGTATCCTCAAGTGGCCCCTGAAAGTGGAGGTGTTTGTGGGGGAAGGAGCCGGCGCCTGAATTTTGCCACAGCAGCCGTCTTCCTGGTTCCAGTTATAAAATGTTATAAAAATGTGTTATATCTTGTTTGTCTAATTTGCACACGAACAAAAATGCAAGATCAATAATTTACTGTTTTATATGGATCAATCTCTTGTGGTATTGATCTTCTCATCTACAAAAAAGCATATAAAGTCCTTTAATTCTGCAACAGGACTCATATTTTCAAAGCAGGATAAAAAAAAATTGTATATTTACTTACATTTAGATGAATTTTCTACGCAAATATAAATTGTTCATTTGAAACTGGATTACCACATTTAGGATGTTGGCACATGATGGACTCACGGGGAGGAGAGCTGCCTGAATGCCGCTCGCAGAAGAAGAGAGGCATTAGTGTCGAGAAGACACGGGGTCACAAATGAATTTCATTCCAATGTTTCCTGACACAAAGTCGTTCTCGTGTCATTAAAGCGTCGGCACGGAGGCACTTCCTGCAGCGCCGTGGCCCAGAAACCCGCTCTCTGTTATTAGTGGCCTTTTACAGACACACACCACTATGAGCAAAATGATGATTATGTAACGCGGGTGTTTGGGGTGAGAGCGGAATGGAATTAAAGGGCTGGCAGAGCAGCTGGCTGAGGAGAAATGAGAGGGAGAGAAACACACACACAACCACACAAAACCAAACACACACAAACCCAAAACTCTGCTTACCTCATATCAACCATACATCCCCCGGGGGCACAGGTACACAGCACATGAATTATGTAACGAGCCAGGAGGTTACTCCACGTGTGTGCGCACGCATTGTGTTTGTCTTTTATATATATATATATATATGTGTGTGTGTGTGTGTGTGTGTGTGTGACAGATGCAGACAGACACACCGTCATCCGTCAGGTTGTAGATGAGCCTGCATCTGACAGCCATCCAGCCAGGAGATAATGGACGGGTTTAGTGCTTCCTGCGAAATTGGGCCGGCGATGATTTTAGTGAGCGGGTGGGGAGCACTTCACGATCAACCCTCTGCCTCCCTCCATCACTCTCCCTCTCTGATCTCCCCGTTCATCTCTCTCTCTTTCTCTCACCCCGTCCCCTCTCTCGCCCTCTCTCTCTGTCTCACTCCCCCCCCCCCCCCCCCCCCCCCACACACACACACACACCTCGCCCCTCTGTCTCTCAGTGCTGTCTTATCGACTGACACAAATACAGCTGTGTGTACGTCTGTGTGTGGGCCTGTACGTGTGATTTCCGACTGCTTGGACCATCTCCCGCCTGGACTGCAAATGGGTTTCACAAACACATATCAGGACCGACCCCCCTCTCCCTCGCAGAGTGGAAAATATGATTACTCGTGCCGAAAATAGTCCAGAAGTCTATCGAGGAGCGCGGCGTCTCAACGGCGTTGTTCATCTCTACCGTCCTTTGTCTTCCACCTGTCTAGCGAGCGCCGTATGTGCTGGAACATGGAGCGTAATTCGAGCACCCGCACGTGCAGGAAACTATTTATGAAGCCTCATTGCTTCTCTCAGAAGGTCAACTCACTGCAGCTCACTCAAATTACCGAAATGCCAAAGTTTCCAGATATTTGTCTCTGGGATTTCTGCCTCCGCCCGACAACAATGGAGGTGAAAGGAATTTTGTTTGTACCGTGACATTAGAAAAGAGTCAGCCTGGCACATCTCTGAAAAAATGTCCTTGCTACGGCGAAGAAGCCGCAGACCTCTTTAATTTAGCATCTCTGTTGGCACTGCAACATAGATTAGGCAAATAGGACTTTGACAGGCCTTCCAAAAAACATTGCCCTCGAAAAATGTTTTGGTGGATTTGTATCGAAATCCTTGAACACGTATCTCATTTGATCGAAATTAGAAATACTTTAATCTCTTTATCTCTTTTTTACACACGCACAAACACACACATTTATATATATATATATATATATATATGGGATGGAAATGTTGGTCCACCTTCATTCAAACATATCTCGATGACAAGCTCACATAAAATACCGATCATGCTAAGCTTTAACACAAACAAGTGATTATGTTATAATGTATAATTGAATACTATTTTTAAAAATGAGCTACGTGGTGGCTCTTCAATAGTTGAGCTAAAGTGTATTGGTTGCCCCCTGGTGGTTGGCTGCAGTATAGTTTGTACACCCTGCCTCCTCCATGTTAGTGACAGGGACATGGAACCAAACTAAAAAGTTGAAGTAGGCGTCAAATACCTTTTTTCTGAAAGATGGTTTCTGTGTTTTTTTGGTGGGTAGGTTTGTTCAAGGGTGTATTATTCGTGTAGCTTGAGTTTTAATTAGTGATGCTAAAAAGAAATGTCATGATTGACTCGCTTAGAAAGTACAAGTGTCATTAAAAAACACTAAAAGGAGAATTCTTTTCTTTTCTTAATTTAGGTGAAGTGGCTCAATCAAAGCCGTTTACAATTATACATTTTCACACATCCTCTCTCACACACACACACACACAAACTCTGGCAGAACACCCGCCGACCCCCCCCCCCCCCCCCCCCCCCCCCAGTTCTCACCCAGCATGCTTCACCAGGTGACACAGGCCCTCCATTGACTTGTCGGCCCGGGGGACAGGAGAGTCTGAACGCCACGTCCAGATTGCTCCATCGGGAAATTGACTGGCGGGCAATTACTGGCGCCCATGACGTCGCAGCCAAATGGGGAAGAGCAATCGAGGGGGTGCTAATGGAGGAAGAGGAAGGGACAGAACAGGAGAGGTGGACAAGATGTTTCCATAGCTACCTAATTGGACCTTGCCCCCGCTCCCACGTTCGTTCTCTATCATAGCGAATAAAACACATCATCGTCTTCCTGCTCTTTTGGCCCCGTCCTTTCAAAGGCTGCTCTTATCCTCCTCGCACAACATAAAAGGACATTGTGTGAAATTGAAAAAAATAATAGTAAGTTGTCGCTGCCCCAATTACCTTGTTGTTATCTCATCTAAGCTTCTGGCAGCGAGAGGTGAAGGTTCTTTGTCCTATTTCTCCTACTCCCTCACGCTCTCTGCTGGGACGAGGGACACCCGAGAGGACAGCCTCCACCTTTTCCCCCATCTTTACTTTTTCTGTGGAGGGGGACGTCTTGTTAGATGTCTTGGTCCTGCACCAGGTGGGACCGCACGTTACTGTGTCGATGTTGTGCCGCGGCTCAGCGACAACGCCCGCTGTTTGGGAGTCTGTATCAGAGAGAGCAGTCAGTATCTAGATCTGCACAGTATTGGTTTGATGGGAGTTGCCTGTGATGTGTTTTTGTGTGACTGCGGTTGTGTGCTCCGGTTTTACAGCATCAGATATCTACTGTTATGATGCAGGAATCAGATAGGGAGGGATGTGAGGTGAACAACAAAGTGTTTGTTTAAACAGAGACCACAAATTTCATCATGGCTGTGTGTAAGCTTGTGTGTGCTTGTGTGTGTGTGTGTGTGCGTGTGTGTTTTCACTGGTTTGCTTGTCCTTGACCTCAGCCTGAGGGTCCGCAGACTGGGTGACTAAGCTGTTTTATCAGGGTGTGAGAGACTGTGTTAACTAGTGTTGCCCTGCAGGCGCAGCTGTATTTCTACCACTGTTAGAAACCTTGTTTCGTTTTCCATCTTTTTTTCCCTTCTCCTTCCCTTCAGTCATTCTTATGCAGAGTGTTCTCGGTTACCTGCATGAGTTTTCTGACCTCAGAGCAGCGAAGCCACCACAGGATGGATTGCGAGGGTTCGTGTTTGAATTAGAACGTTTTCAGCTAATGCAGATGATACGTGCACGCTCTCTGCTGCGTGTTGTTTCAGCAGAAACGGCTCGTTTTCTGCATCGGCAGAGACCGAAGGCCATGTGGTGGAGAGATCTCGAACCCCGACAGCATTCCTCCGAGGCTCGCTGGTTGAGAATGGGATTTACCTGCCTGGTGCTCCTCCAAGCCCTGTTGGTCCACGAGAGGGAGGGAGGGAAGGAGGGAGGTGGTGAGGGAGAGAGGGAGGGAGGGAGAGTGAGGGCCGGAGGGAGGGAAGGAGGTATGAAAAGATGGTGAGTTTCTTTGGGGGGGAAAAAAAGAAAGAATCCTTTGAGAGGATTGTGTTATTATTCTGCCTCAGGTGCCGAGCAGAGAGAAATGAGTGTTCTGTGTTTATGGGACCTAACAAAAAACACCATGTACACGAGCTTTCACTGAGAGACACACACACACAAACACATACAAACACACACACACACACACACACACACAGAAAGACTGGCAGCGGCATATCAATGGGATGAAGATGGGAAAAGAAAATAAACACGTCAGGCAGTTTGTGACGACCAGTTGAGAGAACAAAAAAGAAGCTGATGCATCCGATGGAAGTGACCATTAGATCTCAGTGTGTGGATCTGTGTGGTCAAAGAACACATGGAACAATCAAGTGAAGTCAGCAAACTGAGTTGGTTGGTCCACCGCTTTAGTGTAGACTAAAATATCTCAACACCTATTGGCTAGACTGACATTCTGTTCTGATATTCATGTTCCCAGGAGGATAAACCTCCTTTTACTCACTGACGCTAGGATTTATGACTTGGACGTTTGAATTATGTGTCCCTGCTCAGGAGGAATCACAATAACTTTGATGGGACATTACATTTTGTTCTCCCGCCATCAGTGGGACAAATTTGAATAAAGTATTGAGTTGAGTGAACAGACTGTATAAAGATGGACGACACATCTCCACTTTCTTTCACTATCTAGAAATGAAATATGTCCTGGATATGAACTCTGCCATCTTGCAATTATGACATTTGAACCAATTTTTAAAGCATCAAATAAATTAACATAACCAGATAAATGAAGACTTGAACATGCATCAGTTTGATGAGAACCATCTAGAAACTTTGACTTGACTTGCCGTTATAACCTATACTGCAGCCAGCCACCAGGGGGCTGTTGAGACACTTTGACTTCACTTTTGGGGAATGGTCATGTCGTCCGTCTTGATGCTAATTAGCAAGTGTTTGTATTTTATCACAACAAACCTAAGGGTTAACATTAAGCTTAACGTCGGTATGCTGGCATTGCCATCGGAAGCATGTTAGCACGCTGATGCTAAAGCTACTAGCCTGGCAGCGACTCCTCTCAGCAGCTGGGGTGGAGGCCTGGAAAAAGGGTTGAGGCGGTTCACTACACCAGAGGAGCGTTTGTGGGCCGGTGTCATCATTACCAGGGCATCGGACTTCACCCCTCCGGTCGCCCGTCTCCGATGAGGGATGTCCGTCGGCTGTGGCAGAAAACAGACGGCAGCTCGATGCTAAGTGAAGGTGCATTATTCATGCGCGGGTGTAAATTGGCCAGCTGCAGTCTGCCCGAGAGGAATCCCTCCGAGTTTGAAATGCACGTCCTCTTCCCGTAGAGCACGGCTGCTGCTCGCGGGCTGCGGGTTTCCAGTGGCATCGTTCCACACAAACCACTGGTTCATTTTGTTCCCCATCATCTATAATTCTTCCGCGGTGCTCCTTCAACGCCTCAGCACGATGCACTGTATCAGATTGAATTATACAGTATGCACAGTATGCAGTAGGCCACCTGTTCACTCATGTATTTGCAATATACATGCAGTGTTTTCCTCCTTTATTTATTTCGCCTATTCTCCCTCATTTCCCCCCCCCCCCTGGAATCTATGGAGGTGCCAGAGGTTGTAATGCAATTGTGAATCATTGGGACTTAGGTAACTCTTCTATTGCCGCCCTACCCAAACACATTCAGGAGCAGAACCCAATAAAGCCGCGGTGATTTATGAACTGTGCTTTTTTACCGGTTTCGCCATCTATTCCGTTTTCTCTCTCGCCAAGCAATCTTGTGAATGGCACATCTGTAAAGTGATAAGGAGAATGTTGATGAAGATTTTTTGCATCCGGCCGGGGGGGGAAACCGCGGGCAGACGAATAGGGGGAAGAAAATAAATTGAGACCATTACACTGAATGGAAATTTTTCTGCTGTTTGAGAGAACGGTGTGCAAACAATGGTTGTGTTTTAACAAAAAGCTCTCCTCTCCTCGCCTCTCTCCCCCCCCCCCCCCATCCCCCCCCCTCTGTCTTCCTCTTGTATCTCTAGATAACAAATACGCCCCTGCAGTGAGCTTAAATGGCTTTATATTCATCCTGGGAGGAGCCTATGCTCGAGCTACCACTATCTATGACCCAGACAAAGGCAACATCAAGGCTGGTCCCAACATGAATCACTCTCGGCAGTTCTGCAGGTAAGAGATTATTAATGCAGCAGCGCCACCTGTAAGTTAAATCCCCAGAGTGGATTTTTTTTTTTTTCTTTTCTTTTCTTTTCTTAATATCGAATTCCAGGTCTGTCTTGTGCGAAGCTTCAAAAACACGGAAATTATTTTCTTGGCACAAGCTTAAAAAGATAAAACGCACACTGATCAGTCAGTCGTCGTGTTACAACACGGGGCTAACGGCTGCACAGGGAGACAATATTCAGGCCGGCTAATTAAAGTTGCTACAAATCCAGTTGTGCGTCTGACAATTATTCTAACATGATGCATTTTTCGTTTTTGAAATTTCTCCCTCGGTACAAAAATTGCTTTCCAATTCATGGGCTTGAATTTAATTTTTTCAATTTGCATGGCTGTGAGAGACAAGATGCATCTGATCAAAAAGATTTAATTGACTTTCCCTTTTAATTTCCCTGTTTTACCCTGAGTTATATTGTTTATGTATTTACCTGCAGTTAGGTGGGTAAAGTGCTTGTGTTCTTAAAAGAGCAGGAAACTGCAGAATGCATCTGAAGCTCTAATAGAATTTGTGGACACCTAATGGCTGATAAGGGCCGATAACTGAAAATTAACAACAATGGGATGGTGTTCTAACATCCCTGTCAGCTCGAGCCACTGAGGTGTGCTGCCTGCTGGATAATGAACCCAGTTTTCTACATTCCAGGCGCTTTTTTTTTCTGCAGAGGCAAAGAAAAGAAGGGAGGAGAGAAAAAGGAGTAGAAAGAGAAAAGTCTGAGATGCAGTCGGGAAGCAATTACAGCCGGTGATCTTATGTGCCCAATGCATATCATAAATCACGTTGTCAGAGTTATTGATAAGCTGCAGCCGACCACGCCAGGCAGCTGTTCTGCTACATTTAACTAAGTCTGACACAACAGAGGAAAAGATGTGTGTGTGTGGGGGGGGGGGGACGACAACAAACACGCTGAAAAGAGTGCTGCTCAGACACTGCACGCTCCAACACCGAGGCTGGAGTCTCGCAGGACCTCGTGCAGGAGAGTTGATATTCTCCCCTCGCTGCATCCACGCACCTCCCCTGCAGGCCTGCACCTCCCCTGCAGGCCTGCACCTCCCCTGCAGGCCTGCACCTCCCCGTAGGCCTGCACCTCCCCTCTGTTTATCGAGGAGAGCAGCTCCGGGCTTTGCCCCTGTGCTCTCTCCATTCTGGATCAGCTGCGCTTTCTCCCTAAGTAGATTTAGGCTTTATGTAATAATCTTTTTCAGTCCCAGCAGTGTTTTCTGCAATAGGACTGCGTGTGTGTTTTTGCTCTCTCTCTCTCTCTCTCTCTCTCTCTCTCTCTCTCTCTCTCTCTCTCTCTCTCTCTCTCTCTCTCTCTCTCTCTCTCTCTCTCTCTCTCTCTCTCTCTCTCTCTCTCTCTCTCTCTCTCTCTCTCTCTCGTGTGTTTGAGCGTGCACCTTATGTAAATGCAGATCGTTACAAACCCCAATAGGAGTACAAAGCCCTAATCAGCTTACAGCCCAAGTTTTAATCCTCTCTGCACACAAACTCTTTTTTCTGTTTCTCATATCAAATGAGCACATTTGTACAGATATTTGCTTTTTCATTATTGTTCGGCTTTGCCCTCAAGAGGGAATGTAATGTGTGTGTGTGTGTGTGTGTGTGTGTGTGTTTGTTTTTTTTTTTTTACCCGAGAGTACAAAGTAGCCTTGTTGGGCATGTCGAGATTGATGTCAAATAAACTCCTGACGTGGCCCCCAGCGTGACAATCAGCCTGTTTTTTTTTAGAGACGCTGTCTTCTGTCTGACTTTGTTGTCTGGTCACGATCAACAACAGGAGTAACATCCCTGCTGCTGTGACTCACACTGTCGCTATCTCATATCAAAGCTCACCGACACACCTGACTACCTGACACCGAGTTCCTCTCATCGTTATTTGTGACAAGATCTGTTTTAGCTTAGCACAAAAACTGGAAACAGGGGGAAACTGCTAGCCTGACTTGATCAAATAACCAAATCCATCAGCCGGCCCTTCAAAAGCTCATTAATTAACTTGTGATACAATAGTTTGTATAGTTTATTTTTCAACGTCATAGTACATAGTCCCTTGTTAAATGATAATTTGTTGTTTTCAAACCTGAATCTTGTTTAGGGATTTAAACACATAACATTAAACGTTCTATTTGAATCTGAACCAAATTGCACACAGTCAAAAATAGGAGTCTCCTTTTTTAAACAAGAAAAAGGTCCCATCCTGCAATGTTGACAAAAAGTGATATTAAATCCTCGATCGGCGCCTTTATCCAGATCCACACCTACATTTAATGGATTCCTCTTCGGCCCATGTCCCATCCTTCCACCATGTTTCATGGGAATCTGTGTTGTTGTTTTTGACAAATCAGCCAATAAACAAACAGGTGGAAACATAACCTCCTTGGCATGGGTGATGATGGGCTGCTGAGCTAAGAGGCAGTGGACTGTCGTTATATGTATCTAATGGAGAGACACAATCTATCCATTAGCTGTGTCATCAAACCCTCCACAATAGATACACACAACAATCATCCGTTCCGTTTTGAATTCAAACCTTTAAAAAGGAAGAAAACTGAACAAAACCAACGTGTGTGTCTTTTCGCAGTGCCGTGATCCTGGATGGGAAGATCTACGCCACAGGAGGCATCGTGAGCAGCGAGGGTCCGGCCCTCGGCAACATGGAAACCTTCGACTCGTGCACCAACTCCTGGTCGCTCCTGCAGTCGCTGCCGTGCCCGCTCTTCAGACACGGCTGCGTGGTCATCAAGAAGTACATCCAGAGCGGCTGAGGGCCGCTTGTGCCCTATCCCACTGGGTCGATGCCGAACACCAGCTGAGCTCCGGTCGTGGGACGATGCGCGAAGGCAGCTTGGGGCAGGTCGGTCTGCGGCCTCCGGACTTGATGCCAGCATCCATCCACCCCCCCACCCACGCCCTAAGCCCCCCACCCCCCAAAAGGCCCTGTGCAGAATGTACTCATGCTCAACTACTCGGCCATGCCGGGTGGTGATGCCTAACTTCCAGTACTGTACGTGTCATGGTAGTAGTTCATCCTCTCATCCAACAGGCACAGGGGCCGTCTTAGTAATTTACAAACTTTGTTTTATGATGTTGAGTTTTGTCTTTTCCAGATCTCTGTGAACTCACCAACTCCTGATTACTTTAACAAACTGAGCCTGCGCAGGGGAAGCCTTCGCAGATCCAGATTCTTGTCCGATTGAGTAAATTATGTTCAGGCTTTTTAGTCTTTCATTAGAGCGGAGGGTTTTGTTTGTGGTGTGTGAAGATTTATTTCAGTAGTGAAAATAGAGGAAAAGAGGAGAAGTGAAAGAAAGGACTCGGTTCCTCTTGTGAAAGTGAAATTCCTGCAGCCAGCTTGAGGTCAAGGTCATTTAGAAAAAACGAAATGAACTTCACGTAACCCAGTTATTTTAATGACTTGCTAAACATAGGAAAAAACATCCATAAAATCTGGGTCAGGTAGTGTCAAAAAGAGAAAATCTGTATTTTTCTTCAGTAGTTGCAACCTGATTGAGGTATCATCTGAGTGGCCTGTTTTTCCACTTGATTTTCACTCATGCTCTCTGGGAAAAAACACTGATTCAGAGAGATGGAGGGAATTCTCCCTTTCACTGACTTCTGATGAGATGTTGGAATTGGGGCCATTCCTCCGGATAAAAGCACAATAATCACCTGTAACTGTTCTCATTCAACTGATCTGATGATCCATGTTAATCTCTTTCACCAGTAGCTCCTCCCACCTTCTTTTTGATTTATACAATGTGTTTCATTGCAACCCACAAAAGATGTTGGGTTGGTATTCTGTAAATACAAGAAGGAAATATGTATATTTTAAAAACCTGAAGGCAATTCTGTATAAATGTTTTTAGAAAAAAAAAAAGGATAGGTTGAAATCAAACGGTATGTCTGTAAATCTGTACCCAAAAAGAGGAAATTAACAATTGTTATTATTGAAACCTAATACATATACCAGAACAAGAAAAACGTTTTGTCAAGTCTGTTTTTTTTTGGGCATCTGTGATTCTAGAGGTATTTTCCGCTTTCCCAAGGAAGATGTAAGGTGGTCGAGAAGTCTCACACGCGCAACTTAACGGTTATCACGATGGCAAAAGCCGCCACATAACTACAAAAAGCCACACAACCACAACAGAAGTGAGTGACAACGAATGTTGACGAAGAAGCGAACACAGCTACTTTCTGTGGTCATTTGAGACGACTCACCTGTTCCGTACATCCATGACTTTGACAATTGTCAAAGTTGTTGTTTTGAGGTTGTGTAGTTGTGTTTAAGCGTTTTCATTGTGTTTTCCATTTACATCTCGGCCACCATGGGAATCACTCTTCTTGAATCAGGTAAGTCAGGTTTCAAATGAACAATTACCACAAAGTGCGGGTTACATATTTACCAGAGTATTAAAATTATTATTAAAGAGTGATTTTTGATAAGGCTTATACTCACATATACATACATATATATTGATTATACTAGCTTTCTGCCTGTAAACCAGAAGCTGTTTTTTCTTATTTGGATACAAAACTAAAGCAATCCTGAAAACCTTCGTAGAAATCTTCCTTTTCACAGCTTTCTTTTTTCGGGATTTCTTATTTGTCCATCTTCACCGCACGAAAGAACAACACATCAAATTGTACAGTTTGCACCTTTTTATTCAAGTATATCACAGCAGTTTATTTGAGAAATACAGTAAATGTTTCATTTCCAAATATAACTTACACTAAAGTAACAATTGAGAACAGGTGTGTTAAATACACAAAAGAAAAGAATTGACATAGCTATGAAAAGTCTAGACTAAATTAACTTTGAAAAAAATCGGGAAGAACAAAATCATTGGGGATAGAACAAACCCTTTCTCCTTCTGCATACTGGACTAAGTAGTCTCAACTACCAGACAAAAATTGGTTGTTAGTCCAAACTGGCTACTATTTATAACAAGAAAGGAAGATCACAATGTATGACATTTAAAACTACCCATATATTATTTCCCAATGTGTTTTTAAATCCATAAAAAGTTATTCTCTTGGCAGAAAGTGAACAATAATACAAAAGTTTGTCTGGTCCTGTTTCTCTTCCTAGGGTTTTTACTCAAAAGACAGTAAGTTTTTTAAATATCCTGTTCCATCCTAATAATCGTCACTTCCAGTATGCCACAATCCGTTACCACTTCAAAACGAAGAAAACACAAGAACAATGAAATAAATAGAAAAAGTCGAACGGGTATGTTGTCGCGTGTTAAACCTGAGAGACCTGTAAACCCTTTATTCCCCCGTACATGCCAACCCCCCCCAAAAAAAAACCTGCTACACAAACGCTGAGCGATTCAGCAAAGTTGTTGTAAAAACGGACGTGTGTTGCTTCCCCACTCTTTAAACTTCAGACGTACAAAAAGACAGTTGACTGAATAAAAGATGAAGAACATGTTTAATAATAAATAATAACAATGGATGAGATGAACATTTTTTGGGGGGAAAGATGATCTTGTGTAAAAAGGCAAAAAAAAAAAAAAAATGTCCTCTGTAGATTCGGGGGGGTTAAGGGAAAGACGAGCAGATGTAGGACGCCTCCTCAGTGCCAATGTACAGTAGAAAATAAGACAACCTGAATCTAAAGCATTAAAAAGAAAAAAAAAACGTATCGAAGTTTCCTTAAAATGTATGCGATCGTCATCTGGCTCAATTGCAAACGTACATAACACTCAGAGAGATATAAACAACTGTTGGATTACTGCAGCAGCCTTGGTTGCACTGACCTGGTACAGAGGATGGTACTGTGGATGTTGTAACAGTATTTTTAGGGGAGGTGTGAGGAAAAAGACAAAATACTGTTTATGTACCCAGTAAACAGTTTTTTTTTTAAATAAATTAAGCTGAGGTAGCGTTGGTTTTATTCTTCTCTGCAGTAGTCCAAGTGCTAACCTGTCGTTGCCAGTTTGCGTCTTTTTGTGTCACCCAGAATCAGAGAGAAAGGCAGAGGTGAGCCGGGGTCAGAGTTTTAGCGGGAGGAGTGTAAGGATCAGAGGGGGGGAACGCTCAGAGAGAAAAGGAGAGGGCCTCCGTCAGGCGGCACCTGCTCAGAACACGGCATCTCTCCCCCAAGATCAAATGTGGCATGAGAAAAATCCAGTAAACACCTTCATTCACTGCAGACAGAAAATGTACTGTGTGGGCCACAAATGAGAATCCAGCTTCTCTCGTCTGGGGTTGAGAAAAAAGAAAAATGAATCCGTGAAGTGCGAACATACACGTGTGAAAGAAGAAAATCAAATGAAATCATGTAATGCTTTGTACAACTTAGTGATGGGCTCTGCCTAGAATGGCCTTGTTCAATATGGAATCACAACACATGCAAAAAAAATCAACTCAAGCAAAGCATCTTATAAAAAAGTAAAAAAAACAGTGATCAAATATACACCGTAGTACATCAGTTTACATTAGGATTCCTGTGAATGGGCGCTGTTGGTGTCAGCACCTTTTTTGAGGGAGTGGCTCAACGCTTGGCACGAGCGTTCATGTGACTCACACCCTTATTATTGTTATTATTATTTATTTTGGATGTGGACTGCATTGTGGTACAAGGTGACTACATATAAATTCCGTAACTACACAAACGTTAATATATCGTTTTTCCTGCTTTCAAAAAATTTTGTTGGCCCATTTTGACATTGGAACTGAGCAGAGATGTAAAAACCTAGATATGACGTTAATCAACCTAATGGCACCGAGATAAGTACAACTTTTTTTGCTTCAAGGTCACTATGACCTCAATGATTAAGAACAACCCCAACTTGGGTTCATTGTCACGAGACTAAAGTTAATAATACCCCCAAAAAAACATCTTGCGAAATATTTCAGAGTTTCATGAGGTTTCAAATAAGGCACACGCTAGGCAGTGCAAAACTACAGACGCGTTCCAATTTATACTGCTTCCAGCAACTCAGCCGGGGGTGTCGATGGAAATCTTCCACTGGTGGGCAAAAGCTTGAGTGGGAGCGGAAAACATTCATACTGTGGAACAAAGTGAGGAAGGGAGGGAGGGTGGCGTGCAGCTAGCGGACAAACTATTTAGGACACGACAATCTGCTGAGACGGTGAAGGACAGAGGCCGTCTGTGAGCAAACGTGTGGAGTGAGGTGGATTTTACAGCTCTTGAGAAAGAAAAAAAACACAGGGAAGGAGGGGAGAGGGGGCTTACAGCTTTCCACACCTGACTGCTGAAGAGGAGATAATCGCTCCTCGTCCCGCTGTGCTAACCTCAGCGAAGTTGCCGTTCTCCGTAAACTCCAGTTCTGGTTGAGTGTCCTCGACGGTGGCTCAGATATTCAACTAATCAAGTAACTAAAATGGCAGAGATAAAAAAAAAAGACGAGTCACATGATATCGTGGTGATAACTGGCCGGTGATGCGGCGCCGCTGCACTTATGGGCGAGATGGGCTCGGCGATGCAGCTCAGCAAAAATACCTAACCCCCCCAGTTTTGCGGCACTTTGCATTCTCTGCTGGTGAGGATCTAAAAGTGTGTGTGTCTTTGTGTACACATTTCTGGTGTGAATTTGTAGAAATGCATACATACCCAATCGTCACTGTGTGTGTGTTCAAGAGTGTATGCACGGCTTGCTCCGGACAGAAGCGGCCAGGTTGTGATATGACATCACCCGATCTGTTGGTTTTGCTAGTCATCCAAGTTAAGAAGTAATCCCAAGAGCAGCATGGATAAAAGTTGGGATAGCACCCGAGTAGCACCAGAGTTGCCCGTCCCCGTTAGTGTGTGTGCATGTGATGTGTGACTGACACACCTCCAGGAGTTTGGTTGTGTAGAATGGGTCTGGATCTGGCCAGATTCCTGAGACGATAGCACCATTGAAAGTCTCCATCCTCAACCTTGTCCTCCCTCCTTGCCAAAAGGAGGGTGCTGGATTTTTTCCTTGTTTGTTTTTTCGTGCCGAGGACTCCTTCACGTTCTCTCACTCAAGTTTGTGTTTGTGTCTTTGTGGTCCCAGGCTTGTTCAGGATCTCCCTGACGGGTACAGTTTCTCCAGGTCACAGGAATGTATCAAAATGCTGGATTCTCTCCTCCATTTCCTGCATCACAGAAAGGGAGAAGCACACAAACACACACTGCTTAGTCTCAACCACCACACAAAAGTCGGATGTGTGTATAAAGCATCTGTTCACGGTTTCAATTTTACTTGGAAATTTCCCTCAGCAAACAACAGCTTTCACCATGATAAACGATGTAAAATGAAGCAAAGCTGTGCTGGAATGAGACGGGCCATTTTTCTCAGCGTGAAAACAGCAGAGTTTGACACTGACTAAATCTGAACAGAGCCGGAGGAAGAGAGATGGATGTTAGGCTGCAATAGACCATGATTAATGTCTTGAAGATGTTACAGTGTGTGTGTTCTCTCATCTGAACGGCTGAGTCAGTGCATCAGACGCAGCTACCAAGATACCGATCAACATTTACAACAGTTAAAGAAAATGCTGGGTACCGAACTCTGTACTTTTAAGGGTACCAACCGGATTACGTGGGTAATACTGGGCACCGGTTCACGATAAATCGGTCAGTGCCACATTTCGGCACCTGTGAGCACATCGGAGTACGTTTTACGCGAGTGAGTGAAAGAGAGAGTATACGCATCGGTGTGACGCATCCCTGGAATGTGATCTAGCCAAGCTCATTTCTGTTCAGTGCACAGTCAGAACAATGGCGAGTCAACAGCGCAGACACCCAGGGAGCCACAGCGTGCACAGAGCCCGGTAACAGCTCCAACAAGGCAGACAGTGTTCACTTGAGTCTCTTCAAATGTGTTTGGATGGTGAAAAAAGTTACTTTTTTACAGCAGTTACTGGCTGTGTCAGTAATTTACTGCTCCTCTCTGTGTCTCCATCATCTGCTCTGCGCACTGTGCCAAACGAGTTGAGCCAAAATGAGCACGCCCCGCCATCTCCTCCGGCTCCCCATACATTAACTGAGATTACAAATTCTGTTGTGAGAGAAGAGAGCAGCGGAGTCAGTGTGTGTATGTGGCGCCGTAACCTTTCCTTCAAGTTCCTGGACTATCCCACAGAAGCTATACAATGCTTAAAAAGAAAGCTAACACTTATAGTGATGGATTTGGCTAGTGGTACCGAATTCCAGATACTGGGACAAGTACAGGTTAAAATGTGAACACCACCCAACCCTACTTAAAGAATATCAACTTCACAGGAGGCAACAGTTTTACACTTTGAAAAGAGGGGCAAGATTTTCCAGTGGAGAGACAGACTCTTACTTTAAGACAAACCTTTGCACCAGAGACACCAACATTGAAGAATTTGTGAGAATTAAAAAGCTATTTGCATAATTATTACCCAGTAGTAGATATTGCAAACGCCTTTTCAGCTAAGTAATACTGTTAAGGCAATATCTTTTATAGCTGTAATTTGTACAATGTAAATCTATTTAAAAGTGTTTGTTATACTCCCAAATCATTTCTTTAACCAAGAAAGTAACGGCAGCAAAGGTTTTTGCTGAAACTGAGATGGTAGGTTAATTAAGTCCTTAGTATTTATGACAGATAAAGGAAATTGTTGAACGCATAAGAAAAAAGTAACGGCTTCCATCTTCTCAGACGTCAATATTTGCCGGTTTTCCTTATCTGCTTCAATAATAAACAAATATATATTATATTTTTGGCTCAACAGCTGGATAAAATATAATAGACAATATAAATATGGAATGATGAATCTCCACTTCCTCTCACATTCTGGAAAAGAAGCCAAAATACACAGCATGCAGTTGTCTCTGCAGGGGATGGCACAATGGTAATAAATAATAATAATAATACATTTTATTTGTAAGGCACTCTTTATCGGAGAATCTCAGAGTGCCACAAGTACATAGTTAAAAATCAAAAATCAAAGTCCTAAAAACTCAAACTCAAAGTAAGAACGCCTTTTTGAATAAAAAGGTTTTTAGACCAGTCTTAAAAGAGTCCAGGGTCTGTGTTGCCCTCAAGTGGTCAGGGAGACCGTTCCATAGGCGGGGCGCTGCTGAGCAAAAGGCCTGGTCGCCCATGGTGCGGAGCTTGGTGTTGGGAACCCGAAGGAGCGAGCTACTTGTAGATCTGAGGGTGCGGGTGGAGGTTTGGGGAGTGATGAGTTCTTGTAGGTAGGGAGGTGCATGTCCATTTATGCATTTATGGGTGAGGAGTAGGACTTTGTAGTCAATCCGGGTTGAGCCAGGGAGCCAGTGGAGTGAGTGTAGAATTGGTGTTATGTGCTCATATTTACGGACTCTCATCAGGATCCTGGCAGCACTGTTTTGGATGTATTGCAGTTTTTTGATGTTCTTGCCAGTGATCCCAGTGAAAAGTGAATTGCAGTAGTCCAGTCTAGAGGAGATGAATGCGTGGACGAGCTTCTCTGCATCTGACAGGGTTAAAGTGGGGCGGAGTTTGGAGATGTTTTTGAGATGGTAGATCCTGCATCGGCTGTCATCAGCAGGTCATTTGTAACCCTGAGCAAAGCCGTTTCAGTGCTGTGGGCTGAACGAAATCCTGACTGAAACTTTTCAAACAAATTGTTATGTTTGAGGTGGTCCTGAAGTTGAGAAGCGACCACCTTCTTTAACACCTTGGACAGGAAGACAAGTTTGGAAATAGGCCTGTAATTTGCTAGAACCTCCGAGGTCCAGGGTGGGTTTCTTGAGAAGGGGACGGATGACAGCAACCTTGAAAGTAGGTGGGACACAGCCAGACTAAAGGGAAAGGTTAACAACCTTGGTGATGAAAGGACTGAGAGTGGAGATATGTAACTTTAGCAGAGCAGTGGGAATGGGGTCCAGGATACAGGTACAGGATTTCATTTTTTTGAGGATTGCCTCAACATGGCTCTCCTGAACCTCAGCGAGATGTAGACTAGACAGCACACTCGTAGATAAGGTGTTGGTGTCGAAGGGAAGCAGAGATGGAGAGCTGGACATCAGAGAGCGAATGGTGTTGACCTTTGATCTAAAAAAGTCAATGAAGCTGTTGCATTGCTCCTCTGTAGCCTCAGTTGAAGAGGGTGGTTGTGGTTTCAGGAGATAGCTTATGGTGGAAAAAAGCTGTTTGGAATTGACAGGGTTTTTATTGATTAACCCGGAGTAGAACTGTGAGCGAGCATCTTTAAGGGAGTTGCAGTAGGCCCTTTGATGCTCACGGTAGGCCAGTTTATGGACAGTGAGCCCAGTGTTTCTGCAGCGTCGTTCCAGGGCACGCCCAGCTGTTTTTATTTTCTTAAGCTCATGTGTGAACCAGGGAGCGGAGCGTGAGAAATTGACCTCACGTGACTTGACAGGGGCATGGAGATCCAAAACACTTCTCAGGGATGTATTGTATAGTTCCACTAATTCATCCATTGATGCAGAGGCTGGGCAGGTGATGAGCTGGAGATCCATGGTCATAGTGGCCGAGTCAATGTTTTTCCAGTTCCGAAAAGACATTTGACGCCTAGGTCTAATCTCTAATAGTAGGCAGCATAAAAGTTAAGGCCACTGAGACCACTTTGTGGTCGGACACACCAAGATCATAGACCTGTAGGTTATTGATGGAAGCAGAGTCAGTGATAACCAGATCAAGAGTGTGCCCCTTGGTGTGAGTAGGAACCTCAACATGCTGCTGCAGCCCAAGACACACAAGCACACTTGTGTGTCTTGGGCAGAGGGAGGTAAGGAGATCACTTATCTCAGGTAGAAAAGATGGGTTTGATTTGTCCAACTGATAATTGCGCTCAACCAATTGTGGGACAGTTTCAATTGGTCTGTTCTGATGTTTCACCAATGATGTTTTTATTGCATTGAATTACTACTGGAGAGATGAACACTTGAACGAACATCACTGTGAAACGAACTACCTCAAATGACAAAAGCCTTGTTTGAAAATATGCTCTGATGTGTACTTGGACTTTTTTAATCTGGTCCATGTACCAACCACTAACACCAGACAGCTGAACCGTAGCCAGCAAGCAGGTGATCAAGACACTTTGGCTTTACTTTGGGGAGCTGTCATGTTGACAATTCTTAAACACAGTCAGAGAAACTATGATGGAAAGTGTGTGTAATTGATAATCAGCTTAATGAATGTTCCTTGTAGCCTTGAAGATCATATCAGAAGTGTGTTTCTGGAGTTTTTCATTTCATATTCCAGTCAGTCAGTTTCTAATCAGAAATTTGGCCCGGAATATTCCATGTTCTTTCGCACTTTCGTAAACTTGTGAATTCGATGCCATTCTACAGCCAACTCCTGATTATGCCATTTGTAATCCTCTCGTGTCCAAACAGTGTTTAGCCGGTGCCAAAGTCGGGGAGTTAAAGGAGATCGAGTGCGTTGCGCCAACTGTTCATTAATAATGAGGATAGTGAAAACAATACCCGACATATCCTGCAGTTTATTATGGATAGATTTGAAAAGGTCACAGGGCTGACATTATGCTGCAAGTGTTTCTGATGTGATCATTTAATTGTATTTATAAGATCCATTAGGCACTTAGCACTGGGAGGGACCCAGTAGACGGGTCGCTGCCAGCTCGATGAACAATTTAATGTTCACTGTATAAAAAAATATATATATATAAAAAAAAACACTCAAACACTTATTTAAAAAAAATCCCTAAGAGGTTCAGCTAATGCTTTTAACATATTTTTGCTTAACTGATTCTTTCACTGTTAACTCACACATCAAAAGAGAAATAAGCTCTTTGCCAGCTTGACGCTTTCCACCTCTCTGTGATCATGACTCCATCTGCTTGAAGGGCATTCACCTTCTCATCCTGAAAACACAGCAGACGATCCAACAAGCCTCTGCAGCACGACTCTCTGTCTCACTAACATACTCCGTCGGAGAGAGAAACATAGACCTCCATAAGCCCTGGCTGCCGGCCAAATAGACACCTATTCACTGAAGTCACGTCGGCTACTTAATTACTGGAGTTCATAAAAGAGTGACTGGAGCATTCATTTACCTTGACTGCAGAAACTAGCTTCATTTGAGGCCGGCTTTTGTTAAAGAGCGGAACCTTTACAATATGTATGATTTGCTGTATTTAATTCAAAGCCCTGTTTGACCTCTTCCTGTCAGGCCATGGTCGGGCATCGGTGCATTCCCCAGACACACATGGAACAAGTAAAGAGGAGAGGCTGTGGTGGACACAACAAAACAGCTGAAGTGAAGATAACTCTTATTGAAAACAACTTCTCTGGTAACTGTCAGTGCAATAAATAGTTCAAAAGGCGAATAAACTCTTTGTCAAACCCCCTGTTCATCAAACATACAGTGAAAACCGTTCAGTCTGCAGTCTCCAGGCTAAATGCTTTACTAAACCATAGCGCGATGGTTAAACTGACAGGGAATTGTTATGAAGAAGCTAAAACAAAAGCTGTCTGTCTGTAGACAAAGTGATCATCTTGGTTTGACCGGAAACTGGGAGATTCTTGTAAACTGAGCTGCTGCCTGAGACTAACAGGCCCCCCACCTCTCTACCAGAGGTACCTGCAGACAGTGAATCACATCAGCAGCACAGGGAGGATGACAGAGGACAGATACCGACTCATGTCCGTTTTCTTTATTCTCTCTAAACTTCACTCTGGGATATATTGTATTACCTCTGACCTTTGGCTACTAAAATCAATTAGTTAATACTTAGAGAGTTTCCCGTTCACAGGGCAAACAATGTGCTTGTGAGGTCACCGTGTCCGTGACCATCAGAATCTAGATCAGTTCATCATTAAGTCAGAGTGACTATTTGTACCAAATTTTAAAGAAATTTCCTGCGGCCACTGGCTGGGGCCGTCTTGTAGCCAGAGAAACACTCCCAAGTATTTGGACTATCGAGACCATCCCCACAAATTACCTACTGTCTATGACCACCCCTTGCTGGCTACTCCATGTCCTTATGGAGAGCCATGAGACAAATATGCCCTGTAGTGCTGTCATTTATTCTCTATTATATGTGGAAGACAGCATACATGTAAAGAAGCTCTTGCATAGCTAATGAGTAAAAATGTGGCAAAATTGCAGATGGAGTTTTATTTCCCTGTGGAGCAATACAATGCATCAAAGAGAAATCCAGAATTTTTGCACCACACTGTTATGATGTCATCAACATGTGATGTTCGACAAAGGTATTATAAATTGCTTTGGAGTACCCACTTTCTTTGAACCCATCTTATCTCTTTCCACACCAGTTACTGATTTTTTTAGTTGCCCAGATCAAATTCTCTGCCACCCAGGGGAGAACCGGCTTCTCGTGTAGATTAGAAAAGTAAGAACAACAACAGTGCAAGTTGGGGGAGCTTTTTCACTCACGAGAGAACAATCTCGTGTTTAGTGCCTGAACAAAGGTGTTGTCGCACAAGCTATTGACAACTGATTCTCTATGATGAAAGCCAGGGCTGTATTGCTTTCTGTTCTGCAGGGGCGTCTGTCATTTTCTAAATGTTTTATGATGCTTTTCTCTTGACTGTGACACAATATGTGTCTCGGCAAGTCTCAAAAGCCAGACGTTTAACCTTAATGATTTAAAAAGATCACATGCTCCAAATGTCATCATGTCATGAAGTCAGGGCAACTCATTTCACTGTCTACCTGCAGGAATCAACATGATGATGCTAAATATCTAGGAATCCAATTTATGTTTGCAATCTTTATCTGTAATCTTCAGCAGCAAAAAACATAAATGGGGCGGAGAAATAAACAACTCTTTGGATGTTCAGCTCAATCGGCCAGTGAGACAAAATTCTGGCATCACACAGAATCAGGTTAAAGGTCAAAGGCTCATACAAAATCTGTAATTGCGATCTGAGACACAGGCAAAATGAATTACTAAGCCAAGGGTGATAGGAACGCCAATTTGTAGATGGGAGCATGGCTTGGCTTGTTATTGTGTACAAAGCAGAGATGGTCCCTCTGGCGCTAACTGGAAGCAGGGTGCAGTCCACTCCATCTGCTGAAAGGTCAGCTCCTCCAGAAGACTGAGACAAGCCGTACCCAGAGGAGGACGGGGGTGGAGTAAAGGAGACAAATGTATGGACACGCTCCATTTGACTCGGCTCTACAGCGAATTACGCGCTGCAGCAGAGTGCAACAGAATGCAACATTAAGTGGAAATGGCTTCAGCCTCCTGCATACGTCTATGTATGTGCATGTATTTTTTTCCCCGCATTCTCCGGGGAGTAACACGGAGATGACCTGCTGGGGAGCCGAGATGTGTGTTGCAAATAGAGGTAAACAAAGCACGTGCCAAACGAGCTGACATTTCTGCTCTGGGAACACCAATTTAGGCTGGCAGTATGAGACGAACCCAGACGTGCACCCTCTCCCCTCCACCACCAGCCGGCCTGTAGACAGGCGGCACCTGGCTGACTGCTCTCTCTCTCTGAAATCCTGACAGCCAGGCTCTGGCTACCGGCACCAGGACACTGCCATTCCTGGCCCGCTGTCTGCACTGACATCCAACAGCAGCAGCAGATGACCAGATGGGTTTCTGGGAAAATAGACAGCAGCTATTTCTGTATGGATGATTGTCAAGAGAGATTAGTAATGAATATAGAAAAGAAAATACCTCGTATTGAGGGTATTTTGTTGATCCTTACTCACCATATGCACAGAGTTTACTGTATTTTCCAAAAAGGCAGTCACCACGCTCAGAGTGTTTAACCAACGTTTTTTACGGATTTTTTCTTTACAATCACTGACCTTGAAAAACAGCTACCATGCGACAGCATTTAAAAACCTCTAATTATTTTTCTATGATTAATCAAATTAAAAGCAGTGTATGCTTAAGGGGGGTTATTCCTGCAGACATACTGGCTGAATTATATTGATAAGAACTATTAAATAAAAACTTTGCATTTCAAACTTTTATGATTTATTTTGATGTTTACATCGAGAATGTTTGAAACATGAAATGGTAGTTTTCATGTTTCCATAAAATTAGCTAAATTACAGATTATAATGAGGCCTGACTGGAGCATTGTGTGGAATCAAAGATTCTTTCAAGAACTTTTTTGGATTCCAGCTCCTGACTTTCTTAATCTCTGTAGATTTCAACGACTGAATGCATCTTTTATAAGTGCTCAATTACAAGTCCCTGCTGTCCTCATTAGATTCTATTGTAGAGCAACAAGAACCACAACACAAACAAAGAGAACTTAAATTCAACTAAACCCTGAACTATTCCTGATATGTACTGCCCGACCCCACCTGCACCTAGTTGTGGTTTGTCCCGATGCTCGTCACTTCCAGACGCTAGTCCCCATTTCAGCCCGTCTCAAGGAGTAGACGTCTAAACCAAAGCTCGCAAATTAGGTACATATTCTATGTCAAAAACTTTCCAGATTTTATTTGCTGCTACCATTTTTTTCCACCATATAATGTTACTTCAATGAATGTTAAAAGGTTGCTCAAACATGCCTCAGCATCATTCAGCACGTTACTTTAACCGAGTTACCCGAGGTCAAATCTGCAGGACAAAATTTAAAAAACGAGGCTGCCAGATCATTGGTTTCCTAACCTTGCAGAACTACTTAATTATAATTTCATTTGTATTGCACACAAAAGATGCCCCAGGGTCTCATATTAATTTGCAACTAAATTTGCCTTATTCACATGTTCATTGAGCCGCCGCCCCCCCAATCATCATTTTAGGTTTAAAAACCAGACGATCAATTCAATGATGGAGAATATGATAAGCAAATTAATGCGCAATGACAATCACCATTAATTACAGTTATAATAATAGTAATTTGTAACTGATAATAATAATAAATCTGTCAAGTCAGAGACCACATCATTCCGACATCTTCGATATGTCACTGTCCACTGAGATTTAAGATGTAATAGTATTAGTAGTGATAATAATAATAGTATAAAAGTATAATAGTGACATACTGTATACACTATACCATGAAAGTAGGATAAGAAACCCTATGGGAAGCAACAAGTAATCACTGACCTCCAGTAGCTGGGTCTTGTCGTACTCTCTGCGGTACTTGAAGATACACTGGCTGAGAACGGAGTACAGTCTCTCCAGCTGCTCTACGCTGTAGCCAGTGCTCTTCTTCACCACCATATCCAGTAGCACCTGCAGGGAATGACAAAACAAGATAAAATACATCAGTAACACACAAGTATTAACACATTCCTTACTAATTAGAGCCCACACAATATCTGATTTCCTCTACTTAATTGTCTTGGCTCCAAGGTTTCACAATAATGATACCAATAGAAAATTGGAAAAATAATAATAATGCTTTCATTCAATTATAATGCAACTTTCATTGTGTATCAGTTTAAACTTTTTTTTAAACAACATATTGTGACTCCTCCTGACATCAAATAGCTATTTACAACAGGAGGCTACAGTCAGAGTAGGTAAGTAAAGAAATGTGGTGATACAATATATCTTCACAGAAGCTGTAAATACTACTCTGATCTCATGGTCATGTTCCGTCTTCTCCTAGGCTCCACATCTCTCCATGTTTTAAGTGTGTTGTGTGTTTGTTCATTTTTCTGCATTCAACAGTAGCGTACACATTTCTCATTCGTCCACACATTCCATTCACTGCCGGTGATGTTTCTCCACACTTCAATGCCTATAGTGAGTAGTTGTGTTGTTTATTTTCCAATAAAACCTTCAATCTGCACTTTATCCAGACTCGTCTCCCCACTGTGTGACAATAGTAACACCCACTAGGGTTGTGAGGATAGACGGAATTGATGATCAATGATGACCAAAGGAATAAAAGATATTAAATCTAATTTCGTGAACATATCTGCCTTGTTTCCCATTAATCAAAATATTATCATTATTCAACTGGGAGTACGTTTAAATTGATTTTACATTCCACACTGCTATAGTTTTGTGTCTGTATCTCTAATAAATAAAACCAACAGTGATACACACACACCCAGAGCTTTCTGACTGCACTGTTTGTGTTTAGGTGCCCCACTGATGCTAAAACAGAGCAGAGGAGATCATAGAAAGACAGAAAAGTGAGATTAGTCCGCTAGCTTTCCACTTTTCATGGCTATAAATAAAACCTCTGGCCAAGTGAATTTCAAGTGAATTGAGAAAGAGACAGTGCTGCAAGCCATAAAATGCTGTTTCTATTCATTGCGCCGACCCTGGGAGAGAAAGCTTTTCTTAACAAGGGCAGCTAAACTAGTAATCAAATAATAACTTATACCTAGTATGGAGAGTGAAACAGATGGTACTGCAATACAACAGAGATACACTCAAATATTTAAGAGGGACTGGATTATTTACATTACAACGTTTCATGGTGTGTATTATTAAAATGATATCAATACTCAATATGAAGAAACACAGCTATCATCAATACTAGTAAGATCGAAACAAAGCTATGACTAATATGGTTCATCATGTGAATGGAGTCGTAACCAAACAACAGACAGCGCTGAATAACCAGTCACACAAGCTAAGCGCTGATGTTGGTGCATGGAGATGAAGAATTTGGAGGTCAGCTGTATTCAAAAGCAATTAAGATTAGAGTGACAGCTAATTAAAGCAAATCATAATTAGAACCAAGTTTACATTTCACTGCTACTTTAATTAAAACATTCTGGACAGTCAAAAGCCCTATTAATTGACCTGTGTGTGTGTGTGTGTGTGTGTGTGTGTGTGTGTGTGTGTGTGTGTGTGTGTGTGTGTGTGTGTGTGTGTGTGTGTGTGTGTGTGTGTGTGTGTGTGTGTGTGTGTCTATTTAAAAAGGGGGCTCATCGAAATGCATTGACAGAGAGCGCATGGGCAAAATGATTAAAGTTACCATCACAGACTCAAGACAAACAGAGAAATCTCAGTAGAAATTAAATGGTGTGTATGCGTGTGCACGTGTGAGAGGGACGAGTGACCACGTTTTAAACACATAAAACCAAGGCAATGTCAAGATTAATACGACGTGTGCGTTTGTCAAAGCCTCTCATCAGCCAACGCCTGAGAGATAATTATAGTGAGCCAAAGAAAAATTACAGAGGCAAAGAGGTTAGCATTGTATTAATCGCTATGCTCCATCTGACTGTGATTTTCTGTTTAAGTGACAGAACAGTTGTCTTCATTAAGACTACATGCTGAGCCCTCACATCAACAAAAAAAAAACTTCAGTAAAAACTTAATCCCAAGACAGACTTTACTCAAGACCAGATCCTTGACTTTTAAGAGCAGTACTTCACTTTGAAAGGACGCTTTTACTTTGCAGCACACAAACGCCTCTGATGGAGTCAAGGAAGGGAATTTAAAACACGGGCTGCCCTTGGGATCCACTGTTACCGTTAGCACTGTCAGCTGCCTGCCAAAAGCACTCTACATAAATATCATGGACAGGCTAATTCATCTCTTGCAATGTGACACTGTAAACATTATGAATATAGAGTGGCACCAGGTCAAACTTTCTGCTGCAGGGAAAAGCTAATCAAGTCAAAGATGACCCCGTTTCCAAAAGATAAAGATGAAACTTGTCTTTAAAGAGATAGTTCACCGAAAAAATGAAACTTTATTTATTATCTACTCACCACTATGCCGATGGAAGGATGGGTGAAGTGTTTAAAACATAAAACACTTTTTGAGTTTCAGGGGTAAACAGTATTGCAGCCAAATCCAATACAAGTGATTTAAATGGTGATAGTTTTTCAAACTTCTTCGGGTCGAATATGAATGCCGGGGCTTGCGGACACTTTGATGACACCACAGGAGCCATATGGAGGCATGTTGTGTTTTTCTTCTTTTGTTTCATATTTTGTACAGACTGTGCGATGTTTGCTTTCAGAACTTGCTGGGATTTACTTGAATACATTCTTCCCCTCTATCAGGGAAATGTTCACCATGCCACTGGCTGCAACACAAGCCCAAAACACGATCGATCCACCCCTGTGCTTGACAGCTGGAGCTCTTTTCAGGGAATTGTGCATCTTTTCCCCCCAACACAAACTTTTTCTCATTTCAGACAAAAAGTTCAATCAATTGAATTTCATCAGGTCACAGGACTTTATGAAATAAGGAGGAGCGGCGGAGTGTAGTGCATGTCTGAAAGCAGCTTAAGTGTTTCATCCTTACCATGGGTCACAGAAAAAACTCTGCATATTGCTGCATGATTACTTTTATCTATCCACAACAATGTGGACAGAACAAGTACTTGGGCGACAAGGGATCCTCTTTTTTAGAAGGTCTGCATTCTTGAATTCTTCCTTGGTTAAGGATATAGGTTTATCAGCATCCTGTTGACTATGGCCAGCTTCAAGCTTTTATAGAAAACATATTTAGAAATGATCAGATGGTTGGAATATGGTGTCTACATATTATGTCACATAATGCAGTATTTAATTGATAAAAAATTGTTTATGCAACCAATAACCTTAGAGACAGCTCATTTAGATGAACCAATTATTGGTAATCATATGGTATGAGTCGTATCAGGATGACGTCATTGTGAAATGGCATTATTACAACATTCAAATCGTAGAACTGCCTGATTGGATATAGCCTACACAGGGCATACATTACCCTTCTGAATCAAACCCCTACATGGAATATCAATAGGAAAGAAGAAAGCTTTTCAAATCTCTCTTGTGTTGTGTCACTGAAATCAGGTTCATTTTCTGTGCTTCACCAGCCTGACCTCCAGAGGGTTACTAGAATTCTGAACTCAAGAGACTGGAAACATGACTTTGAGCAGATAATGCCTTTCAAATATTCACACTTTCATAACGTAATCTGGCAGTTGAGCAGGATTCACCGGTAATATGCCTATGAAATAAAAAGTTCAACCTGGCCAATCTAATAATGTTGGGTCCCTTAATGAATAAAAAGTGCATACAGAAGAAGACTAAGACTTTCTCTAATATTTAGAATGAATGCAAAGTGATAATGATCATCAAGGCTGCCTTCAGAAAGCAGAGTCAGCTGCTCTGTTGTGGGCATATTTTATTGGTTTGCTTTATATACAGTGACTCGGGTCTAATATCAATGGACTTCCTAGTTTCGAGCCAGCTCTGAGAACTCATAAAAAGAGGACCAAATGGAGCACATCACGGTGAGATACCAATTTTAACAATACATGCATAAAAGCTTTAATAAGCATCATTACAACCCATCTTGCATGTGTGCAATAATGTGGAATTCTCTGCGAGGCACTGCTCTTGTCTTCCTTTCATCTAACTGCTACTGCATTGCTTTCTATTTTTCATGGTTTCTATCTCTTGCTTTCAGTGCATTTCACCACTTTATAGTGCACCTTCTTTCCTTTATAGTGCATTTTCTCACCTCCAGCCCATTTCAATGTTTTATAGAGCCGCTACTCACCTCTTCTTCAACCCCATTTTTCAGAAAACGCTGCTCTGGCTTCATGTCCAATGAGTGTCTTCTCTTTTGCTTCCTCTTTGTGTGTTTCCTTCCCTATTCCCTCTTTCTTTATCCCCTCAATTTATTCTCCTCTTACTGTTAGCCAGCAGATTGTGGCCATGTAGTTCCCGGCCTTTGTCAGCTTGATCAGGATGTGTGCAACAGTTTGGGCTAAACGGAGCGAGTGTGTCCTACACAGGCTCAGTGATTGAGTGAGCCCACTGCACACAAAAGGGCAGTAATCCCAAGCATTAAAGAGTGTTACTGACTTGGACCATTTAACCTCACCCACTCTAAACTCCCTGCTCCATCTTCCCCCTCTCCATCGTCACCAGGGCCGGTCTTTCCTACAGGCGACATAGGCGGTTGCCTAGGGCGCCACTCAGAGGGGGGTGCCAAAAACTGCGCCGAGCAAAAAACTTTTGCTAGGCAGAGTTTTTTGCGCCCCCTTCTATATGTGGTATGGTAAAATATTGTATTTAACTACTCTGACAGTAATTTAAGTAGTTTCATTAGAGAAATCAGGAAATGACAGCAGCACTCATGTGGAACGTTTGGCACTGGAGCAGTTGCACCCCGTACTGTCAGATGCAGTCTAGATGAGGAAGTGAATGCTCCGTGTCGTTACTGCTGCTGCTTCCATCCTGTATTCTACAAGTTAGTAGTGGGTGAGAGTCACCTACGTTATCTCCTAAAGCTTTGCTTGATCACCACGGGTGTCATTGAGACGTGTTGATGTTATTTTGATTGTCTACTTAGAGTTAGACTGGTGAAACTTAGAAACTCTGCAGGGCAGTGAGGGGAGACACTCCCGCACTAGGGGGGCGGGACTACATTCGCCTGTATAGGTGTTTATTTTACCTGCAAGTCGTCTTGCAGGCGGGTCGCGATAGTGTATTGTTTACTTTACAGGAGTGAAGCTTGCCTAGAGCGCCAAATGTGCTAGGGCCGGCCCTGATCGTCACTCACATCTCTATCTATCCCCATGTTTGTTAAAACCACAGAAGGAGTATGGAGATGGTCAGTGGTTAAATTTTGCCTGCGAGAGGATTTGATCATCAAGGGAGTCTTTCATGGTGTTAACTTACAGGATTTAATGCAACACTAAAACTGGATTTATCTTTGCGTCTAAAGAATTCTGATGGGACAATTTCAATATTTAAATTGCATTTAACAAAATCCTAATGCTATGCTAGTCCAATAAAAACAACATTATAGAAAGGTAATTAATACTGAAAAATGTAATAAAACATAAGTGATTCATGCAACTGGATACAGGCTGGAGACTGGGCACAATAACAAGAGACATTCGTCACGCAGTGTTGCAGCGCTGCTATTTAACCTCTGACCTCTGAATCGGATGACAGCTGATTCTCGTCATATAATCAACCAGATATAACTCCGGACCAGGCAAAGATCATAGAGAGCCTACACTTATTATGAAAGCTATATATGAACAGCTTTATCAATCTACAAGGTTAATGTGTGTTACAGAGTACATATTATATTAAGAAATTGATAAATGACACCTAACGCAGTCTGCAAGCTGTGCTAGTTGCCGACACCTGAGAATCTTGATCACTATAAAGCAATTTTCAGACATTAACTTAGTTTTTCTACATATGAGGAACCAAGCAGGATATTGTCCTGGGTAGACACGCTCATATAAATAATAAAATAACAAGATCATGCAGGTGAGGGATGGCATGAGGTTAGATCGTGCAGGATGAGAGACACGACATAACAATTCTATTGCGGAAATCACACGTCTCATTGTCTTTCAAGATGATATCTTCTTACAGTATAACAACTCTTTTTTTATCCTGATCCTGATATTGTATAATTTGTTCAACACACCCACTCGCTGGCCGTGAATTGTTCTGACAATATCCTGCTGCATTCTCACGTGGGCTCACTCACTTTTTTGTCTAGGAGGGCTGGAAGATAAAGTTCGATAAAGAGCATCTGACTCAGACATTTGCATACTCACAGGAATCCTCTTCAGATACTTTCAGGGAAAAATCTAAAGTTGGGGCTTGTCTAAAAGCAGCTTTAGTCAGGGAAAAACAAGATTTTCTATTTGTGTTATGTTAAAGAAGTTGACTCCACAATATATAACTAAATTACATACAAAATGTTTATTTCACTGTGAAAATGTTGCACCGTGCTAATTAAATGTGGCAAACTTTTTTCTGTGGTGCAGTGAATTTATATTTCTATGATATACTATTCTTATTATTCTTATTCTTTGATCACTGAGAGAAGCTTCACTAGCTTTGTGCATGCGTGCATGTATGCCGCTGAATGTATATGAAAAGCCTTTCTCAGTAATGAGCGAGAGAAACGTGTTACACAGCAGCAAGGGGGTATATCTGCCTCTAACAGTACAATCCAATCCCTTCTTCCTGTTTTAACTTAAGAAAATAATTAATAATACATGATTCTAGTTTGCTCGTTAACATGTATGGCTTCCTAGGGGGTAGATGCTGGCAGTGGGGCTAGTATAGCGAGATGTGGATGGTAAAATATACAGTAATAATGTGGCTAACAGGGCACTTGGTCACACAGATAATGCTTTATTGATAGTGCTGCAAGGGTCAGGGACAATCATGACAAAAATATGACCATGGTCCCAGCACAGTTAAAAGAAATGCTCTACCCCTTTTCAGCTGGGTATGTAAAATCCTGCTTTGGTTGACATCTCATCTAAAATATGCAGGGCCTGGCTTTACTTCAAACATTAAAACCAGTGGAACATGCCCAACCATTTAATAGCTTTGAAATCTGTTTAGGTCATTACAGAGGAGGAAGGTAATTTGTGTCAGAACTATATTAATTTGGATGATTAAATACATTTATAAATGGTATTACTTATGTGTGCTTGTGGTTTTAATAATAATTGGCATAATTAAGATGCGAAGATGGATGTAAATTAACAGCTCCATGTAGTTCAGTATTCACGTCAAGCTAAGCCTAGGTCAAGTATATCAGTGACTCAGAAATGTTCATAATCAAAATATATTTTCCAGTAAAGGCACACCTGCAGCTGAGACCCAGTCAGACCACATTGATAAAGTGAATAGAGATTAAGGGCCTGTTTTCCTGGACAGGCTATAAACTAAAGCAGGACTAGGCCATAACAAAGGCTGGGTATCGACACAGATTTATTTGATTTTAAATTGAAGACCAGAATGGATTCACGTTGACTTGATTGTTGATGAATTAGTTACATTACATAACCACCAATGTGGCATGAATCATTTCTCAGAAGGTGCATTTAAATTGTGAGCAACACTGCGGTCTCCTTGCATATAAAACTGTCTAACGTGTGTACTAACCTACCTCAGCTAGGAGGTGAGTGTCCGGTACGTTTAAGGTACAGTAGAAACAAGGAACAGAAAACTATGGCTGTATCACCTACCAAGGTCATTTTTACAAATGTAAAACAACAAAATAAACACTCTCAAATAAAGAAAATAAAAATAGAACAAACGAATGCCCATTAAGGCGCAGCATGTACAAAATGACTCACTTAAACTGCACAGTTATCGTATTGTATGATTATTAATTATTATTATGTATTTTTTTTCTCAAATATTTAACTACCACCACATTGTTTGCAGAGGTGGCCCTGCTGGTACAAACAATGATTCCGCTGTGGAGAACGCTCTCACGTTAGGGACAGAGGTTCATGAAGAGCTTCTATGATGTGACTTGCCGGCTGAGAAGCAGACGAGAGGGAACTTCGTGACGTGGCTTGTTTACTTTCAGTGTGTGTTTGAACCCTGAGTTCTCAACAACAGAGAACGGTCACATGTCCGCTGCTATAAATACACCTATGACACGGTCTGAATTATTTGCAATCAGCAGCTTTAATGCTGCGGGATGTGGGTTTGCACTGAACTGGATTTTTTCTTTGTCCAACTAATGTTAGTGTTATTCCCAATGTTAGTGGGACATCACTGGTGGTGCCGTTTCAAAAAAGTTGGCACGTTCGCTGTGCTATCAGCTATATGTCCGATAGCATTTTTGCAATGTCTGCAAACAGCTTTTGTACGGCCCACTTGTCTTTGTCGGCCAACATTATCATGTCTGTGAAACTGAAGATTTCTCACATAGCAGACTTGAGGGAGGGTCTTCATTCTCTTGTCCGTCTGTGGGTGCTATGACTACGAGCCTACAGCACATATGATCCTTTCCTAAAGTTGTACCCAGGAATTTGAGACCCGTATCTACACAAATAAGTTACGCACGTGGACACGCTGCATAAGTTCGGTACACGTGCGTACTGAACCGAAAGGCCAGTCCCAACAATTTTCCCTAGCGTGTATTTCAGTCATAAAACTTAGAATCAGGGATTTATTTTCCTTGGCAAGCAGAGAGAGGACAGAAAGTGGAAGTTTGTTCACCAATACATATAGTTTGTGTTGACAAGACATAAGCCTGATATCTGCAGGCAGCTGTTAGCTAGTGTCGATTCTCCAGCAGGGAGACGGAAAGAATCCAAACACTGTTCACTCGATTCCTTGGCTCCTCCACAAACCTATGAAGGAATATTTACTTATATTTGTATTTTCCCAATCATATAAAGGTCTTTAAGTTTCTACATTGAAGTCAATCAAAATTAGGGTTGCACCTATCGATATATATTTTTTTTAAATCAAAGTAAAATTAAGGTAACTTTTTGGAGGGATATCAACACTATTTAAATTCAAGATTAGCAGTTTATCAAAAAAGGCAGATAAGTGATAAATTGTTTTACAAAAGCAATAAAAAGATGTACTTGAAGTTCCCCCCCCCCCCATTTCTTATTTTTCTTTTTATATTTCTTTTAATTTATAACAACATATCACATGTAGAAACGGTCTAATAATCAAAAAACAGGTCTGATTCCATATAGAGCTGCTTCTGGGACAATTGGTGACCTATGCTTGTGGGCGATTATTTCCATGCTTTGACTGAGTGCAGCCACCTTCCTTATTTATGACGCATCCCCCCAGCCCCTAATCAAAATAAGTCCACTATTAACTTTGGCATAGCTGTTAAGATGCATTTGCCCAATTCTCCATCAGCAGTTACCATGGTAACCAAAATTACGGTACAGGCACTAGAGATAGGACAGCCAGAGTTCCCAGAACACACTTCAACAGCCAAGATTGACAGCCAGCACCTTAAAGTCTCTTTGTCTTTTCTGCAAATGGCCTCCAAGTACTGCAATAAAGTGAGTCTGTGTTATGTGAGGATATTCAGAATTGAGTGGCATTAAGCAGCTCTACCTTGTACTGCTCATCTCTCTTCAAGCATCTATAAAATGCTATCCACAGACATCTAGGTCTCCAGACACATCTTCCAGCAGCTCACATTCCAACACAATACCAAAACCAAGAGATCAGTGTGCAGGGTCTTTTTTTTTACGTCCGTCCCTCTCGTAGATGGCATCAGCTGTGTGACAGTTAACCATTCTGAGTGCCAACACTACACTGTGCAGGTCTGCCCCGAGTGCAACTGCTCAAGTCACAGTTCATGAGACGATCAGGACTGAAGGTGTCTCAAATAGGCCGCTATTTTCTATGTCACCTTTTTTTCTTTAATTAAAATAACTTTTTTGTGTAGGGTGGTGTAATTTGATTTCAACAAAGTAGTACATCTGTACATCATGCAGCTCTGACAGAGCCAGTTTCAACAACTTACCACTACATACTCAGACCTTTGCAGATAGACATGAGAAAATGTGCACAAACAAAGACAAATACCAGGATTTTAAGAGTCAGTCCATATCTGTGTTGTTTTTGTTTGTTTTCGGTACTAATCATAATTATACTCGTCAATTCTAGTTAGATAGGTGTCCAAGATAATGAGTGAATTTTCATTTCTGGGTGAACTATTGAGATAAATTATCACCAACTACTTTAATACCTCCATGCTTCTGAGATAAGACAAGCTGCATCTTTTTAAGAACCAAGGTCATATGGTAGTGAAAATCCAATGGATTCAACTTTGACCTCTTGGGTAAAGTCTTATGTTTTATTGATTCAAAATATAATAGAATAAAGTTTAGTGATGTGGACTAACTAAAATGCAATAATTAATTTATTGTTTAAGACACGTGTGAAAAACACAAAAAGAAATTAGTTAAAAATATAAAAAAGAAAGCATTGAAAATCGTTAAAAATGTAAAAAACTGAAATCAGGCAACTAAAATGTGAAGGAGAATCCCCTTGTCTGGTTCTGACGCATGAGCAGCCCTGTTTTTCTGGTTTAAACAAGGTGAAATGTCACAGACGCATTCTCTTGAATGAGCATCACAGTGCCGCAAGCCACAGACACTTTCATTTTCTCTTTCATGGAACTTCCACACCTAATGGACACAATGACACCTCGAGATTTGTCAATGAATGTTATGAATCCACACAGAGACAATGATGCAATTCCAATAAAATTATAAGAGCCGTGTAGAAATATTCTTCTTAGCCTTTAAAATCACCAAATAATATAACAATTGTGTGTAAAATAACGTATTTATGTTTTTTTTCTTCTATTCAATACATTTCATGGTAGTACTATATGGGAACATTTTAAATATGTATACAGGGTGAGCTGTGATTTTTCTTTATTATTATGGAATAAAGTTTGCATCAGTTTTCATAATTTAAATAGAAAATATTTGACGTTACGCCTGTAAAGGATGTTGAGGTTTTACTTTGAACTGTCTAACATATGAAAGCCACACGGTTTCCCAGACAGTTTATGTCAGGAAAATGAAAGATGTGTGTCCTGCTATAAATGAGGCTCTGCAGGTCAGCTCCAACACAATCACCAGGAGACACCTGAATCTGCTATATACAAAGTCAACGTCTACCTGGTACTTAAAGATGCTTAACAGGATCTTCTTCGTTTGCCTTTGCCTCTGTCTCTACAGTGCAGGCTCAGCGATGAGCTGCAGATGGATGGATAATAAATTCAAACAGTACAGCGAGAACTCTTTGGATCTACTAGATATGATGGTGAGTAAACTTGTTTGCATCATGTTTTAAAGTCATTGAAATATCTGAATGAGATAACTCATGATCTGTGTGATGCAGGTCCATAATTCCACCAACACCACTGAGGATGCTGAAGTGGAGGAGACTGTGGCCTTCCCTGAAGATCTGTACAGCCAGGCGTCAAAAGCCTCAGTGAGTAAAATAAAAACCTGCAGTGAATAAGAAACATATTTGATTTGCTATTCTATACATGAGGAATTGTTTTCAGAGAAAAGTGTGTATAGTAATATTTCCTATCATTATCGTCAGTTTTGGATACTTGTTTTTCGGCTTTCCTCTGATTTCTCTTCTTCCTTTGAATCTTCTTCTTTTTCTTTCCCTTCTGATTTCTTTGTTTTATCTGATTTTTCATTCCTACAGGCTCAGGACAAACTTGGATTTACAGTGCAGGTTCTGAAGGGGGTGGCTGACCTGTTTGAGAAGGATTACAGCTCTGCATCATGGGAGGAGAAACGAGTGGATGACTTTCTCAATATTGTGACCCAGCAGGCTGACGGCCTTCACTCCTGTGTACGTGTTAGGGTGGCTGAACACAGACTCATTCATTTTGTTTAGATGTACTTATTTGTGTTGCTCCAAGTCCTGTTGACTGAAGTGATCAGCGGCTCAATGGTGACACTTATGGAGATTTCTTTATCTCATCAAAGCTTGTTTTCTTTTAATCATTTAGATTGCGAGCCACAGCCTCAAGAAGAAAAACAAGAAGCTGCACATGTATTTCAAGAGACTGTCAAACCACGTCCTGAAACAAATGGTAAGTCTACCAACCCACCTAACCACCCAGTTACCTACCTACCTTCTGCCTTATCCTTCCCATCTGCATACAGCATCTATCTAACCATCTATATATCTATCTATCTAATGATAACTTTCTTTTGTGTAGGACTACAGTGCTGAATCCTGGGAGCTGATCAGGAAGGAAATCAAAACACATCTAATGAGATCAGACCTGCTGATTTCATCTCTACTCAACATCAACTAGAACCCCTCCATCAGATTAATTAATTTAATTTATTTTTCATTTATTTATTTATTCATTTATTTATTCATTCATTCATTCATACATGTATTTATTCATTTATTTATTCATTCATTAATTTATAGAGCTTTGTCTATTTATTAATTGATTGAATGTTTGTTTTCCCATTGAGGAAATTGCAATACACATTTCCTACATGTCATATCTAATAAAAACATGTATTCTCCCACCAAATATGAAAGTGATTGTTTTTGTTCCTCTTGCATCAACAAAGAAAATACAGATTTCTTTATGTATTACTAATATACATTATCAATATAGAGTTCACTTATTCAGTAAAGACCATGCATTGTAAAAATATTTAGGTTGTTCAAATTAGAAACACAAGGTTCCCGTCTGTTATTTTATTTCTCCTTTATTTCTCTTGACTTGGTTATGTGTCTGTTTTTTTGTTTGTTTACTTTGCATTTGTGGGGGAAAAAATGACAAAAGGGAGAAAAAGTTGGACACCAAAAATCCTCAATGTAAAAAATGTTTACAATGATCCATACTACACATATTATTACATTCATAATGATCCCTTCATAATACATCAGTGTTAGGGTTTAGGGGCTCTAAGTGCTATAGTTGTATATGTGTGGCAACATGTTGAAGCAGCTGCTAATATTTTAATGTCTAAATTGTCTAAAGGTTTATGAACACTGATTATGCATTTTAAATATTAAACTGGAACAGGAGCTTATAGTTAATTTGACTTGCCTCCCTAATAAGTGAGGATATTAACACAGAGTCAGTCAAGTTAAATTTCAGGATCACATCAATTTTTTCACTGGTCGAATCTCTGAGAAGGTAAAAATTAAACATTACTATATGAAGTTAAAAGGGGATCAAATTAAGATTCTGTTACCTATAATAAAATTGGAGATGTATCTGTGATTGAACCTTTCTGGAAACATTTTGTATAAGGATTAGAGAGAACATAGTGCCATTAGTAACTGAAACAGAGGGAAGTGTGCCACATACTGACTTAACTATCTTATCAATCTAAACAATTCTGGTGTTATCCAGCAATGGGAAATTATAAGTAATGCTTATAATTAATGCTTCGACATTATACCCGGCTCTGCTATCATTATATTAAGTTAAGTGTGTTTTTTTGTAAAATAGCTTGAGACAATGATACTCTATATATTATAGAATTAAATCCATCCCTGTCTGACAATAATTATCCTCCAATAGGACAATTTGGCACAGTCTCATCTATCACTATTTGCCACTAATCTTATGAAGACATTGAGGCTGATCCATGGTGTTTTTTTTCCCTTGATAAAATAGTGCTATGGTTACAATTTCCAACAACCCAATAGGGAAATGTGGAGGAACTCATAAAATATGAAAGAAATATCTTCAGAGGATGAGCTTGTAGGCAGGTGTAGATAAGTACGAGATCAAGGTGACCATAATGAATAATGAGATGTAAAAAAAAAAAAAAGATGAAGCTACCTTTACTCGACTAAATTCATTTTACTGAATTTTTCCAATTTGACAGGGGAAAAAAGTTTTGGAGGATAGAGCCTTAATTTAAGAGGTATGTCGAACAAATATGTTTGGTAAGTGGGCTACAGGAAAGAATTTGAATATTGTATAAGTTCAAGACAGCAGAGATCCAATATCACCAAGTAATAATAGGAGAGAAATTCTAGCCGTGACTTAACACAAATAATCACAAGCACATCTGCAAAGTTACCTGAAACAGATATGTGATAGAGGCAAAAAATCCAATAAAGAAAAAGTTTGAGAAGTTCAAGGGTATGAAGAGGATTGGCTATTGACCAGGTATGGTTAAACTCAGAGTAACCCTCAAGGGAAATAAAGGTTAATCAATGCAATGTCCTTTACATGTGTAGAACAACCAGTGTATGTGTTATGGAGACTGTTAAACACTGAGATCCGCTGACCAAGCACTAAACATTTCAGGTCACATAAAGGCATTTTGACTAAATTCTCTCAAGGGGGGGGGGGGGGACTAACCATCCACATTCCCATCAGCACCAATGCAATGGAATGTTTGCTTTCATTGGAAGACCAACACTGCTGGCTTCTATTATCACTGACAATTGTTGACAAAAGAGAAGCTAAGCATTTAATAATAACTAAAAAACACATTGTGATATATATAAAAAATATAAACTCAGGGTTATTTGGGATACATGTTGGTGTGAGCACTTAAAATGGGCAAAATTAATCACCCTAAAGGTTTGACAAAAGGCGAACTCATACAGAACATGAAGAAAATGAAAATTTGTATGTTGTCTGCTCTGTTGACACAACTGGTCCTAACATGCCCGGCCAAGAGGCTGAGCTACACAAGCGCAATTACATGCAAATTGCTGCACTGTCAAGGCCATCAGTGGACATGAATGAAAATAAAAGAAGCACTTCAAATGCTTTCTACTTTATTGACAATCAAAGGCTGGTCCAGCACTACTATTAAGCTGTTCTCTTTTGAAGAGACATGTGGCGTGGCTACTTCGCCCGAGGGGCCCCCACTGTTATTAGAACTTAAACGAAGGACGGTGACAAACTGAAATGAGGCCATTTCTGTTGACAGGCTTCTCTAAAACAGTAAATCCTGTCATGCTGTAATAGCTAAGCGTCAAGCCAAAGATATTTCATACCATGCCAGAAACAAGAAACACTAGCTCTTTCCAGGCAGCTGCTAAAGAAAATCGCAGAGCAGATGATAATCTATGCGTTCTTCGTAGAATGGAGGAAAAATTGCCGGACCAGATTGGATTTCATGTTACAGAATTCCATTCGCAATCATCAGCACTACTTCTCCCAGCCCATCTGTGGACAAGTGTCTGATTATTGATGAAAGAAAACAGCTGAGAATGAGAGACATTTTGGAACAGTGATAGAAACGAGCTTCAGGACCTGCTTATTAATGCCGAGGAATTAATTTTGTTTTAGACGCATCAAGCATCATCTCAGTGAAACTGGCAATAACGGAACTTGATTTTGCTAAGAGAGCAAATGACTGTCATGGCTCTGAAGGACAGGATGTGAATACTGAAATAATAACATCTCTGTCCTACAGGCTTTGATTGTAGGGTCTGGGAACAAACTCTGATAGTATTTAATTCCGGAGAGATTTCAGAGCCTCCTCCATCAAGTTAAAAGTCAGGAGTAATGAGCCCTCTACAATCAATGAATATGACTGAAGGAAAAGGAAAAGGAAAAGGAACAGTACAACACTCACTGCGGGCCCTAACCCACATTAGGCATCATGCCAGTCCCGGCTCTGCCAGCAAATATCTGCTTAAATGGTGAATCTCATCCTACACACCGGAAATTAAATTTGTTCAGTAAGCCTGGGATGAAAAAGCAATTATTCACAGTGCCCTCTTTTCACGATCTGTTTCTTTAAGATATCTCTCTTCTTCCCCCTTCTAACAAATAAACCCCCATATTAGTGCTGTGTGTGGCTGTTCATAGGGGCAGCCGGTTGAAGAACTACGATTCAAGCCAACTGAAAAACTTGTCAATCAATTTGGAAGATGGGAGTCAGATTCGGCATGAGAAGACCTACCTTGCCATCTCCTTCATCCCCATCGAACATGGGTAAAAGCCACTATATAATGGATTGATGGCATATCACTATGTAGTATGGAGGACAGAAGTGAGAGCCTGTCAGAGGAACCCTTCTTTTACACCAATTACACTACACAGAACGCCTTAAAAAAAGCCCCCCCTACCCGACCGGTGACGAGTGCTGTCAAGGGATTCCACTGAGCCGAGACTCCAATTTACACTTGGGGTATTAGGTGGGACCCTGGCGTGACTGTGCAAAGTACCACAGAGCTGCTTCACATGCTCTCTGTTACTTGGAACACATTCTGGGATAAGTTGGCAGACCTAGCGAGGCGGACAGAGACTCATGTTTGAGTCATAACCATATTTCATTCAACTGTTGTACAAACAATACCTGTTGATTGAGGAATGTGAAAATCGCCTGACATCGTAATTGGCTTGCTCGATCTCTGGATAGCAGGGATACAAAAATGTGATAGTTGGAAAATAAGGGGAGAGATACAGTGGCATGACTATAGGGTGAATGGAAAGGCAGGATAAGCCTTAGAAGTTTAAGAATCAGCCCTCTGGGAGGGGCAGTGTGACAGCGTCAGCCCCAGACAGACCTATGGATCCGGAGGCTTAAGGCTGGTCATCCATGATTGAGTTTCCCAACCCTCCATACATCAAATGCCTCAAAGCTTTTAATGCATCTACTGCATGCCTCAGTCAAAAATTGGTGGACTTCAAAAATCTCCTATACCAAAACTGGCCAGTATGTGCAGGTTTTTTTTTAAATGTTGGGAAACCTCCTAAAAGAGGCAATTGACTCCTTTCATTGTCAGGAGGAGATAGCCTCTATTTTTGTTTTCTTTGGGCGTCATGTTCAAAGTCACGATGAACCAACGACTGAGGTGCTCGCTCACTTTGCCGTCTAACCAAATTAGCGCATTCAACCGGGCGATACGTTTCCATCACTGCTGATCTGAACCGGAGCCGATTAAAGGCTGTGCATACTGCAGAGTCGTTTGCATTGGGAATAGATTAATTCAGCATTCACACCCAAGTCAAACAAATATGAGTGGATGTTGTTGTTTTTTCGACCAGTGGAAAAGGGGTTTAATTATCTAGATATCTGCTCTTCTATGTTTGGAAACCACAAAAGGATGGATTAACGGCAAATTCAGAAGGATTCTGACAAGAAACCATACATCTCAGGATAAAGTGCACGTGACCGGGTACGCAATCCAAGAAAATTAGAGAGTGGCTCTGGCTTCCTGCAAGAGCTCGCTGCCGGCTCACTGATGAGAACACTAATGCTTCCCCTACAAAGTGTGATCGTCGATGCCATTTTCACACCACCCCCCTATTAAATGTCTGTGCACAAAATGTGATTTACCAACCCATGGGAAGCAATAAGTGACTAATTTCCAGCATTGAAATTAACAACAGCTGCTTCTTTTACAGAAGGGAGGAGAAACCACTCAAGAAAGCTCTTCAACCACACTGGTGACAACATTTAAACAAGCACCCGTGTGAACTCAAAGGAGACAAAAACAAAAGCATATTGGTAACAGTTTTAGATGATAGCGCCTCTTTTCCATAATCACAGCGTAATTAGTCAGTTGCAAAACTTTGACAGCTCACCACAGCTGGTTCTGCAGGATCAATTAGTCTATATTCTAGTGCTGTCTAATCTCACTGTTGGATTTCAGGGCCCTTCATCATAATTTTTTAAGGTTTCTTAATTATTTATATAAAAAAAAAAGTTTGTTCATATTTGGCTGCACTGTAACTTCTGAGTATTCTGTGTCTATAGCTGCATAATTTCTTCTGCAAAATTATGCATCACAACAACACAGACATTTCCAGAGCCTTCAGGCGAGGGGGGTGGGGCAACCTGCCGAGGCAGGAGGTAAGGTAACGTATTAATTCCACCGTGGAGATCACATGTTTTTTTTTATAGCACATGCAAACCAGTGTCTGCCCTTATCAGCCATTTGTATATATTGTGTCTCTTTCAGTTTTGCATCTGTCACGTGTGTAATACTTCGTCAACACAGTACATCACACACAGTGAGGATACCCTGCTGTATTACAACATGGGCTCACTCCGACATAATCCAGAGTTTAAAGTGGGGTTCTGACAGATCACACTACCTGTAAATTCTAAGATTTACAGTGACGCCATTATACCGAATCAGCCGAGATGTTAAATCCTTCATGATCTGAATTACAATAAGTGTGTAGAATAAAGAAAGATCTTGGCCCGAGTTTGGATTATGTTTAGGAGTGGGGATGGGGTTTTTCTGTAATAATTATTTGTGCACCACTGAAGGTGGTTCCCTGAGGTTTGAGCCTTCAAGCTCTGTCGTGAGACGAGTTTCATTCAAAAATATGGAATGTCAACGTGCGAATGAAAAATCAGTGTAAGATGAACAACAATCAGGTTGAAAACCTCTAGGTCTTTACCACACACCGTTTGAGAGGAACTTTAAATTGCTATCTATCACCCTGTGCACAAAAAAAATAAGATTCACAATTTTCATATGAAGGGAATGCACTTTAAAGGGTCAAACATCCAGCTGAAGTAGGAATTTACATTGAACAAATTAAGACCTGATGCAATTTCTTCTCAAACAGAAGTGCACACATTTAGTAAATGAATGCTAAGCGGTTAGTAAAACACTCGAAAATTGGTTTAAGAGCTTCCACATTTAAAAATCTACTCAAATATCCGATACAGCGTCTACAAAAAGAAAAATTTTACCGTGTGAATTCCTTTCAAGCCCCCAGTCTCTGAGCACTTACAATTTTTCTGAGAATGCAAGAAATATTATTCTAATATATTAACTTTTTATAGCTGTGAGGGCACGGTGTACAATTTAGATATCTCATTCTCCCATTCGCCTCTCATTTTAACAGCACAGGTGCCACGAATAACAAAATGGCTCTGGTTTATTAAAGCACCCCACTAAGTCACGACAGTTTAACTATGAGCCAGATAACACGACAGAGGCACCCTGAAATTGAAGTGCGGAAATGGGTTACACCCGTCCTAATTCAAACCTTTGTATTCTTGTTTGTACTGTAAACATGCCGGGAAAACAATAATCACAAACTGACAATTTCAAAGCACCGTTAGAGACAATACCAATCTTTAAAAAAAAAAACATTTTACCGTAAGTTGCTGGTGGTCAACCACGACCGGAGGTACTGGTTGTGGCTCCTCTTCAGGCGTTTCCACCGATTCCTTCAGCTGCTCTGATGGGCTCCTCTTGTATTTCCCTACTTTGGAACCTCCTGTGAAGACATGAAGGGATGATTAATGGAAGGAAGGTGAACTGAGGGGGAATGCAGTTTTATGAATTAAAGGAACTTTCAAATTAATGGGAGAGCTAAATTTCAGAGCTCAATTTTTTTTTCTCATGAAACATTCGAAAGCACAAACTGGACGGTTTTATGAAAATAAATCCCAGCTGCCATGGCCACAAGATTAATGCAAAACGAGGGTACGAGAAAGAAAGTATATTTGAAGCTACTACCAGCTACTGCAAGCAAAATATTTCACATCTGGCCTCTTTCCTGTTCATTTATAACAGTGTTCTGGAAATGTTTTTGACTGGAACAAAAGGGCTGGCTCAGCAAGGGAGCGAGGAGGCGGAGCAGCTGAGTTGTTGTTTGAGGAGCCAGAGTTTGTTTGTGTTCTGCGGTCTGGTGACTTTGTCATCCTCTGATGGCTTCTCCATATTCTAAGCAGCATCATTACTTCGGCTTTCCAGCTGGGCCTCTGCCCATCACAAACCAACCAGGCTGGTGATCAAATGCAAACGTATTGGTTTGTGTTTGACTTGAACACTACACACTAGAAAAAGGGACATATTGGCTCATGGCAGAGAAACCGAATATATGTGGCTGTTCAAAGATGTGTATATATTCTGGGAATCTTCATAGACGAACACCATCGAGGAAACGTATCACAAGGGTGTAGCATTTATAAACATACATTTCAAGCTCCAGGAGTTTCTCTATTGAAATACATGTGGGGGCAAAACGTTGGCTGAATTTGTGAAAACTGACCATCCCTCTTACCTCAGTAAGATTGGATGAGGAGACATTAACAGTTAAAAGCCTATCACTGTATGGCTGAACAGTGTATCAATGGTCAATGTGTAAAATGAACAACTAGTTAATGGAACTGCTGTAAACAACTTGACAATGGAAAGCTGTTGAAGGCTGCTCACGAAGACACTTAATATCACTACATGACGCAATACACAAATTAGCATATTCATGACATAATGACATCATATTTGCATTCTGCATGGTGTCAGCTCGTTTTAGCCTTTTATCTGTTTGCCACTCTTCTTATTCTTTGTTGACATAAACTCTAATACATTTGCATGTTTTTCAGTTTTGCTGTCATACGACGGAATAAGTAAGTAGCGGTGACTGACCCAATAAGAAAACATGTTAATCAGCATTCACCTAGAAGCCATTTTCAATTTGATTTGCACTGATAAAATTCGTCGCACATAATTTAAAGTGAACTTATGTGCTGTGAATTTGGCTGCAATATAATCAGTCAGGGAGAAAGTAAAAAGCTTATTTTATGTCTTTGTCAGGTGCCATGCCTTCAAATGAATAAGAGGCATATAGAGATGCACCTCTAGAGGAAAGACTGACCTTGTCCTTTTGGCACAATTGCAAAAACAATTTGAAATAATTTGCACACACAGAAGAGCACTATGTTCTATTTTACCAGTCTACTCATATACCTTCTATGTCTTGATCTTCGTCAGCACTCTCTGTAACTGCCCTCCAATCCTGGTGGGGGGGATCCTGAGTTCGATGGCTCTCATGTTTGTCTTTGTGCTCGTCCTGCTCTGGCTCATTAGAGCCTTCACTGCTGCTCTTGGGGCTCTGCAAGTCCAGACTGTCCATTGACACGTTTCCATTCACACAGTCCACTTGTGCTACTAGGAGATCCTCTATGTGCTTGGAGTGGGCCTCAGCATCTGAAGACTCAGATGTTTCTGCAAGAGGATGGAGCTCAACCTGCTCGGTCTGGCTATCCCTGTCTGCCTTGGGGACAGAACTGTCACCAACGCAATACAGCTCAGTGTCCTTCTCCATGTTCTCAGACTCGCCCTTGTTGGCTGTGGTCTCCTCCTCCTTAGGTGTTGGTTCCTCTCTGGCTTCATTGTCCTCTGGAGGTTCAGCAGGAGCCACAACAAGTGGCTCACTGGAGCTCTCCTCCTCAGTGGAGGGGGCATGGTGATGGTGGCCATTGGGTTGGGGACCTGAGGTATCGCAAGACGATTCCTCATCCTGCGTCAAACATGAATCGCTGGGTCCTGCAGCTTCCACTTCTGCCTCGGGCTCATCCTCATCCTCTTCCATTCCTTTCTTGTAACTTTTCTTTTTACGGATGATGCCCCTCCCCCAAGAAGGCCGCCGGCGAATCTTTCGCTTTATATGATCTATGATGATAAGAGAAAGAGAGTTAAGAAACTTTATTAAATCAAGATAACTAAAACAAACCACAATTCCCACAAGGGAAAAAGACATTAGTACCACTGCATTTCAGATGCCCATTACACTCATTGACTACATGACTGGACATGTGATTCTCAGAGCCAACATTTCTCTGAGGCAAAAGGTTCTGACGCCCAGTTGCATAATGTCATCCTCTTGATGACGATGACACAAGGCAACACAAAACACAATAAAACATTGTTTTCTTATTGTTTAAACAGCTGAAACTGATCCAAGATTGTAAGTTCTAAACTGCAGAATATTTTCTCCCTATTGTAAAAGATAGTGTAGAGTAAGAAATAAAGTTCTCCTTTCTGTAGTTTGCAAGTTGACTTCATTTAAAGCAGAACATTTGGTCTTTCTCCAAGGGTAACAAGCAATGGGTGACAAAGACGACAGAGACCATAAGAGAGACAGAGACAGCAGCCGGTTATATCACTGATATGTGGACACTAATGACAACAGATGGTGCTTGGGGTTTTAAGAGGAAGGGGAAACTAAAGCCTGCTCTCTGAGAGAGCAATAAAAGTGCTGCAGCAAGCAAAAAAACGAATGCTAGACTGGGTGAAACTTCAAGGCATTTGCCTTCATTTACTGGTTTCCTGAAGCAGACACTGAGATGCAGGCCCGAGCGACTAAGTCAACGTGAGTGGCTGTGACAAAAAGAGAGTGAAAAAGAGACATGTAGGGACCAACACATGGCAGTTTCCTGACAATTGGCTGTCAGGGAGACACACACCCTAACCGCAAAGGAACCTTTGGTCTTTGCATCTAAAGACATTCACAAAACAAATCATCTGTTGAGTCCCATGAGGCAGCTCTGACAATGCATAATTCTGAGTAACACCAGGATATAAAAAAGTAATTCTTTCATAAAACAACCATCTGAAAAAGGAAAAGGAGATAACTTACAATGGGTGTGAGTAAATCAGTTAATCCGTGGATAGAATCGCTAGATCACAGTGGACACAATCAAAATCCATAAGTCCTTGCCATTTTAATTCTGTCAGGAACGAAAGATCTAATATAACTCTGGGATCTTATGCAGAATAAATAACATATGCCAGCTTGGTTCTCAAAGGACCAGCATTCCTTTTAAGATATTCATCATAGACTGAACTGTAAGGTGAACAGTGAGCAGAGCTTTTTGCCTCAGTACTAAAGAGGCTCTATTCTGTTAATTGTACCTACTCGAGGACATGACTGAGCTAACTGACAAGAAATCCCGATAAAGCTTTCCCTCGCATTTATACAGTGATAACCTTTTGTTGAGTATAAGTTTGTAATTTATACCAATACCGAAAAAACAAGAAAATGTTTTAAAAAAAAAGGAATAAACTAGACAAAATGGTGACCAACTTAATAAATGACCATCCAAACATTTCCTGCGAGCCACAATCACCTAACCAGATAACAAAGTGGTGCCAGCTTATGCTGCACAACAACTGCAAAAAAATTGAGATTTAAATGCGTTTATACAGTGGCCACATTTACATGCACTATATCTTATCGCACATACTTTCAAAGACATTTCAAGTCAAACTGCTGGTTAGTTCAAAAGCATCCAGTACCATCATTTTCTTCAACTTTCTCTGTTGCTTTTCTTCACTCTCATTATGTTGTCTCATTTGACATCCAACAAAATGACCATGCATTGCTCAGGCTTGGAGACTACTGGCTGCCTTACAAAACGGAGTAGCTAGCATTCTGCATGAACGAAACAATGGCAGCGCATCACAGAAAACGATCTCCAGTCTGCCACAAATATCTACACAGACTGGTGTGGTTAGAGAAGAACTGGGCAGTTTTCACTGTGAGAATACCAGCGCTGGGGGTTTAAAAAGAACAGTGACACAAATGCCAAGGTCACACAACCACGAGCAATCAAGCCCATAGTTTGTAATCTCACTGTCAAGTGGGTACAGGGGCTGATGGCAGACTTGATTTTAATGTGGGATGCTGCTTTGGCTTTTGGTTCCACCTGATCTGATCTGGAAGGAAAAGGCAATTGGATAAGATTCATCTCCAGCTATGACTGTCGCTCTGCTCTGCTGTAAGTAAGGGACCAGAAGTGGAGAAGAATTGGATATTTCTGAATGCTGGCATCCTATTAATAAAGCGTGTGTGAGTGTGTGTGTGAGTGTGTGTGTATACCTCTTATCTTTGCAGAATGCTAGGACCACCATTTATTTATCCTTCGGAATTTAGATTTTATTTAGAAATGTCATGCTGCGATGTCTCGTGCCTAATCATAACCTGGCTGTTATTTTTTTATCGATTTCAACAGAGAGAATATTACTTTTTTCCCAAACTTATACGTTTATGACTTTTTTTATATATATTGTCCCTTTTATCAAAAGTAAAGGCAAACTTCAGCATTGTTAATCTTGAAAGATCAGAAAGACGCACAAAGGCTAGCACTCCAATAGGGGTCGTGGGTTCAGTACTTTTTGGTATTTTTGAGGTCGGGTGCCGATAGCTGGCTGTCACAACACGTCAGGTGGATGTGGGTAATAGAAAACCTTGACTCATGTATCAACAACAGCTGCTTATTTTCAGCTGGCCCTTCACTTGCTTTTTAAACCGCTCAGAAAACAATTTTTTTTACACATACAAACCAAAACAAAATAATCCACAATTTTTTCCTTCTCGCTAAGGCCAGCATCACTAATCACTCCTAGGGAATTAAACATTTTAGACTGATTGGCAGCAAATGACTTGCCACACAACGCTCTTAAATTATGTATAAAGATTCATGGAGCGGCAGAATTATTTTAAACTGCCATCACACATACATGTTAGAAAAGTGCATGTACATGGACACGTACGGCTTTTGAAAGCAAAAGCCCCGGGGAGATGAGTATCCAAACATACCAGCCAGTATTAAATAAATTAATCAGTCCAGTGACAGTGACAATTCAGCTGCCTAATGGTAATGTCTTTAGGCGGAATTGTGAATCAGTGTCTCTGATTCACTTATTGATTTTTTTGTAAATAATTCCTAGTACGGAGTAATCAGATCACAAACCATCAGAGGACGGTTATATTTTTAACAGAAGACATAGGGAGAAGAAGCTCTTAAGAATCTGGAGCATAAAGCTTACAAACTGACAGCTTCTATACTGTGTGCAATGTTAATGGGGTTTTCATTGCAAAGGCATACAGCTCTAGATCCACTGTCTCTATAGCATAGGCAAACGAGTAAAAGCCCCAAAGCAATGTCAGTATAATACAGATGGGCTTCTATATTGAGTTTATAGTAGGGCCATATAATAGCAAACTTTGAAGCACTCCATGCCTATAGTGTTATATATTATGGTGTAGGTTATTTATTACTTTTATATCTTCCCAATCTCACACTACCATAAAGGCAAGTAGGATTGATATGATTGGTCTCTGGGCATGATGCCACATTATCATCAGCACTAACTCATACTTACTGTGTACCCCAAAGCTAGTTAAACAAATTTCGGTAATCAATCCAATCTGCCGCTGATCTTTGCCAAGGAAAAACATTCAGCACTGATTAACATTTAATTCTTACATTAAGGGATATTGCATTTTAAAAGGACACAATCTTTATTTAGGACAAACCCTTGCTTGCTTTCTTAGCAAGATTTAGATGGAAGGGCTGACACCTAAGTAATATCTGTACACAACAAACAGCTAGAAGACGGAAAATAGAAAGAAACAGCTGAATAGCTCTGTCTACAGTTAACAAAATCCACCTTCAAACATCTGAGGTAAGAACAACAAATTGCTGCTTTGCAGGGGGTTAACGTGGTAGATAATTTCCAGTAGCTTCCTACAAGGGTGTTAGCTGGTTGCTGGACAACTTTCTCTTTGCATCCTTACCATAATGTTGATGGGATATCAGTATGGTTCCCCTAAAAGGAGCAGACCTGGAGAATGAGGTACAAACATTCTCTAAATATATTTGTTTGCAACTGGACGATCACAACCATCAAAATATATCAGCAAAAAACATTTGTCAATGATAAACCTTCATGTTAGACCTTCAGATTTTTTTCCCAATAAAAGTGTTAGCCTATAGTTAAGCCTCCAGGAGTTTCTGAAGGCTGGTGTAAGGAGAGGAAGAAATAAATAGACGTTGAAAGAAAATTAGTTCTTAGTGTCTCCAGTTGTCTTTACTACTGAAATGAGACAGGAAAGCTGTCAAACAGCCAAGAATGACATCTGTTACAATGATGTGCTCAAAAAGACTGGTCTTAAAAATTGTGTTGAAATAATTAGGTAAGAGGAGCGCCAAAGCAAACTGGCAAAGTGCAAAGAAATGTCCATTGATATTAATAGTTGTAATATGTAACAATATTAACACATATTGGAGAAAGTAATTCCTCCAGTTAGGTGATGGGCTGCTCTCTACTCTACAGTAGCTCAGTCAGCAGACTTGTGGCCACTGTGAAATGAGCAGTCCTAAATCGTACAACCAAACAAAAATTCGGTCAGACAGACTAACACTGTTGCATTGTCAGACAGTTAGTGGAAGATGAGAAAATTGCACTTCAAATCGATTCAGGCTTAATTTTTTCAATGTCATTATGTATGACACACAGTGTAATCATTCACAAAGAAATTACTCATTTTCACTCACTGTTTCAATTGTAATGTGTGTGCGTACTATGAAAATCTAAAAAATGGAATTAATTTAATAAATATTGTTGCAAATATCATCCAAATCGTCCATTATTTAGAAGGAGATGATATTATATTTAACGATCTTATGCCCTTCCAAGTCACTGTGAATAATGGGCTTAGTGCAAATTCTTGCATATATACAGTGTTATCAGAGAGCATGCAGAGTACTGAAAGAATAGCCAAAGGCACAAACCTAGCAAGTAACTCAATTTTTTTTTGTCATTCAGGTTCATTGGAATCGACTGGACTCGTTTCAATCTTGTGACAATAATGAAATATTGATCAGACAAGGTCTCATCACCTGCAACTGATGGGGAGGAGCTTGGAGTTAGGAGTTGTGCAGCAGTCTTCACATAAACATTAGGGAGAGACAAACACCTGAGTACAGAGGTGCAGCATGCTTGTGGATGAATTTGACTTGTACTGAAATTTGTACTGTGGTTAATAAGACTGCAAAAGCACTATATAAATATATAATATATAATATAACAATATATATATAAAAATAAAGTCTGTTTTTCCATACACCTTTACAACATTTTTAACACATACTCTTATATTGTTATGTTACTCTACTAAATTAGACATTGGGAGTTACATGTTCTCAGTTTTTTCAGCTAGTAGCTTATTTAAAACTAATGTTCCGTCATATTCCAGATGGAGAGAATAACCACTGTTCCATTTATTCACTTAAAAAAGTTTGCTTACAATAACTGTAATTACAACAGTTACTGACATTAAAAAAAAATGCCCTGCTTATATGTTCTTATAACATACATGTTTATTTTTTTCATCTGCCAGGTCCATATATACTGTAACTTGATGACTTTTCAAGCAGATGACCAAGAGCCATATATCAAATAGACTATGAATCTATGAACAAGCAAAAATCAAAACGTTTTGCATTCATTTTAGATTTTTCTGTTTATGTTTGTAATTAAGGAAGTTAAGGTATATTAACTAGGCTCAGTGTGCAAAGCTTTGGTTGTGCTTTTCTAAGCCTCAGCAATACAAAATATATTCTGGAAAACTATATTTTGCCAACGGTATCCCTCTCTCAGCTGTAATTAACAGCACAATGGCAGTATATCCAAGGCCATGACTGCTGAACAAATTCCAATTCAACGGTTCCTGATGACTTCCACTAAGGAGTGATTTAAAATGTTTCTTTTTTAAAGTGCACATAAAGCAGACTATTAAAAACCCAGGTCAAATGGAACACCCCTTTTAAGATTAATATAACAAAAATAATGATGTCTTACTGAGCAATTTATACCCCAGAAACTCAACATATAGAATTCTAAGCACAGCTGGAAACAAAATGAGGACTATATATCAGGCTGGAAATAAAAAACAAGCGAAATTTATTACAGTTTCTAATCAGCAGATCTAAGTTCAGTTCATCTCAAGGATTATCTTAGCAGTTCATCAACAATTTTCCACCATTGATATTAACCTTGAACTGCAGCTAATGACTGTCGCCATTATCAATAATCAGATAGATAACTTGTTTGGAATATGTGATTACGTTAAAGGAAAGCAAAACGGAAGACAACAGGGGAAACTCTGTAGGAGACAGGGAAGCCGAAAGATCGTCATGGTGACACAGGGCCTCAGGGCGTCTGGGTCATGAGGAGGACATGCAGTTTGTCAACTGATGTGACACTTTGCACTGACACTTAATGAAATGTCCAGATCAATAAATGATCCCATCATTGCCTCTTTAAAATGAAAAGATCAGTCACTTCCTTCAATTGCTGTGTTGCCCTTCCTTTTTCCGTCTTTCACTCCTTTACTCTCACATAAAAGCCTACATGGCCATATCACCCTTCTTGCTTTTACACTCAAGGGCTTTATAAAAAAAAAAACATACTAACAGAGGGGAGAGCATTTTCTTGTTTTTGTCTGTACCGTTTACATGATTGCGTCACATTTTTGCCAGCAACACATTAATGCTGTTTTACCACATTGCCATGGTGTTCTATTGGATTCAGATCTGACATCTTGCCTGTTTGCGTGTTTCTTCTTTGGGCAACAGACCTTTCCGCTGTAAGGCTTTCGTGCCATGTTTTGTATGCATGTGTGGGCGTAGGCTGACATCTTCAGTAGGAGGCCACTAAAGTTGAACGATTTTTTCTTTGAGACACAACGTATCATCATACTTGAAGTCCCAATTAGAAGTTTGTAAATTGAGGCCATAAAAGGTTACACACGGTCAGCAAAAATACACGGATGTGGCCGGGATCCAGAAAAACCACCCACCAATTGAAAGATACAGGTAGACTTACTCTCAGTTGAGATCTCAGAGGACTGTCTCTACTACCTCACTAGCAGGAAAATGCTTGTGGCAAAACAGTCATCAAATAAAACACTATCCTCAGTCTCTAGGGCATTTTGATTTATGTATGCTCTGCTTTTGTCCTCTCTCTGTGCCTTTGTCTGAGACACACACACATATCCATAACCAAACAACGGACAATATCCAATCACAGGCAGAGTAGGGGTCTTTCGTGGAATTTAGGAAAAAAAAACTATCACTTGCCACCACTCTGTTGCAAAATACTGACTGAATAAAAGCCAACCTTAAAAATGATACCCCACCAAGGAACGGTGTACAAAATAATAATAAAATGTTTCCACAGCGCTTATTCACTTTACATTACCATCTTAATGATTCAGATTTTTCATTGTGACTAATTCAATCAAAATAAGGTCCCTTCATTCATAAATGCTGTCATTATATTATACAATATTATAAAAAAAAAGGCTAGTACAGACCATTGTGCTATGGTTTAAGAAATGAATACACCATTGCTCCATTTCTATGTACCTTAAAACCGCACGTAACTATTTTACTGTATATATATTGTTTTTTTTATATTATTATTTATATTGTTCGATATTGTTGTTTGTAAAGTGCACCAACCACACCAAGGCAATTTCCTGTATGTGCAAATATACATGCCAATAAAAAGAATTCTGATTCTGATTGGTGTGAGTCACTATAGCCATTTTACCGAGCTGACAACTCCTAATGTCACTGGTTTAGAGAAATAAAAAATAATTATTATTATGTCAAATTATGTAAATTATGTCAAACCTTGCTACACATGTTCAAAAGCTTGGCTATGCACTGGCTGCATATCAATACAGCAAAGAAAGAATGGTCACAAGGTGGAGGAGCTGAAGACATTATTCAGTCAGAGCATCTGTCTATTTCTGTCATCTCTGCTGCTCAGTAAATGGCCAGTGGGATGACGGTGCCAGTGGTGCCCCCTTCTCAGAAGACAGATATGCTTTAATGCACCAGCAGCTCCAAGTACTACTGAAGATGTCAGCCTTCAGTAGTATGCATGTGGGCACACATGCATACAAAACATGGCACGAAAGCCTTACAGCGGAAAGGTCTGTTGCCCAAAGAAGAAACACGCAAACAGGCAAGATGTCAGGCAGGAGTGAGGACGTTAGGAGTCGTGTACTCTTTTAAATTATTTGGATTCACATGCATTATCACACTCCTTGTGGAGGAGGAAGGAAAATGGTAGGGAGAATAACAATGCTAAACAGCTAGCTTATACTGTGAATTGAACAATTACACAGTTACCATTTCCATCTGATGAGATGGTTTGGTAAAAGATGCTACATTGATGGCATGTCGGAAGTTAGCGCGAACGACAGAAAATACTTACAGGATGAATGAAAACAAACTTACATCTCGTTGGTTAAATTCTCACACTCTGCTGACCATCTGACAAATGCCATGATCTTGAGTCATATCCTATTCACTGTGAAGGATAACCATTGTACACTTGCTCAACTGATTAGGTGAGACACCAATTAGATTGAAGTCGTCACAGCTGTATATTTATAGGAAACGACAGAAAGGGATATTAAATTATACACCATTTACACAGGGATTCTACACTTAACAAAACCACCTTACTGAATCAGTTCTTCCTTTCTTATTGCTTTTTTTATTGAGACAAATGAAATTACAAAGGTTCTCTTCAAGTCACATATATGGTGTCATAATATTATACTGAATTAGTAATAAAAACAAAGTATTTATTTGCTGAAAGCAACTGTTCACATTTCTTCTAAGTACCAAATTTCAACAACCCTGAGTCATTTTGACCCTCCTCCTCTCGGTGCTTATGCCTGCTCCCTTAAATGACTAAGCTTTAATATATTCCTATTTACTATTAGTGTATTTGAAAACCAAGTTTTCAAAAGTCATATTCAAAAGTTGTGACAATGGTCTCCTGCTGTTCCGGACAGCATCAAGGGAGAATGCTGTGATATGATTGCTGATCACTGCTGCAAGCAAGACATACTGCTGTGCTCACAAATAAGAACTGAAAAGCAGAGACCATCTAGGATACAATTAGATGCTCCATCATTCAGAATAAAAGCCAGTTTAGGCTAAAAATAACAAGTTTGTGCGACACGACAGGATTCAATCTTCTTTATAGCTTGTGCGAACAGCTAGACTCTAAAGGTAGTGTAAAGATCCTACTGGCACTGGAGAGAGAGAGATGTGATGTAGTTTAAATATAAGGATAACTGCAGTATGTCTATCTTGGAGGGCATCTGATAGGGAATGCTTCATTTAGTCTACACATTAGGTGCAGTAAATAGCTGTGTAACAGATCTACGACCTTGAGAGATGGTTGTATACAGCTTAGTCCTGCATCTCTGCACACCGGACAATGGCACACTGTCATGGTCACAGACCCATCAAATATGACATCAAAGAGCTGGTGGGAGAGTTGGTTTCTGAGGCTATTTGACCATCAAACAAGCAGTTCTGACCTAGTGTACTGCTGCATCAGTAGCTTGGAGTTTCTGTAGCGATAAAGTTCGCCCTATAGAGGATTTTGCTTCAGTAGATCACATATCCTTTTGTTGTCCAGGGAAAATAACAGTTTACATTGTTTGGCATCTCCTTGTGAGAAAAATGGGATTTCAGTTTGTTGTGCAGTTGTGTTTTTTTCCACTAGATAATGTCTGTTTTCTCAGACAGTGACTACAGTAAAGGCGATCTTAACTCAAACTCCCAAAGGTGTATTTGGTGTTGGAGGGTTTAGTATTGATTGGTCCCAGCTCTTGCTATGGCTGATTTGACAACACTGCTTATCAACAGAGGCTGACAACAAATGAAAGCCTCTGTTATCATTCTTAATAAAAATAATGTCCTTAATGAGGACGGAAGTTGTCTTCCTGAAATGACGTGAGTCATGTTGTTCAGGCAGGTGCAGCAACTGAATGGTCTATTTAAGGTGTTGAACTGAGTTGCACATTCATAACCACCATTTGTGCTGTCATTGCTTCCAATGCATTGATATACTACGGCTGCTCCTGTATCAACATGGGAAGCTGTTGAGTTTTTTTTTTTCTTTTTGCTTCTCCTTTTGCATAGCGCTGCGATCAAAAAACACCTTAGAAACGTTGCTGAATATAACGTAAAATAACAGTTCTCCTAAAAATGTTGGGTTGGTCTAAAAAGTAGATTAAATTGTCCAACAACCATTAGCAATGTAACTGCAATGATAAAACTTAAAAATAAAGTAAAAGTTATTTCTGTGTATTATGTGCATGAAAGATACTGATAACTTTTAATTTTTTATGTCAGTTTATGGTGACAATGGACTAAATTGCATTAATGAGGTGCCTGTGAATGGATGCATATACAAATATAATGGATTTAACAATCCTGAACACGAGAGCTGATAAACAATGCATTCTTCAGAGAATGTAGCTCCACCAAAAGTCAATCGAAAAACGTGATCATAACAACATGACTCGATTTAATTGCTAAACAAAACCCGTTCTTGACGAAAGTATGTTGTCATCCAAACAGACTCAAAGGTCCTTGAAGGAGAGAATGATTTACAGCTTATTATTATCACTGATGCAGAATAGCATGATGGTACCACCTGGTTAACAAAACAATTATGTTACTTAAATTGATCATGTTAATGCAAAAAGGGCATTAGTCATTGACATGTCACAAATAAGATGGCTTAAATAAATAATGAACTATTCATAGGTTTCACTTAACTGTTAAGTTACTTACTGTCCTTGACACTTGTGACAGGTCTTAATGAGTGGTTTACTGGAAACTGACAGCTATGATGAAAGAAAATGCATCTAATCTCTGGGTTGAATGGAGAGGTGGCAATTAGCCTGGATAAGTGTGAGTCTAGGAGTGATCTGCTGTGGGCATTAATGGGCGCACTCGTATTCTTATGGTAGTCTAATTTGACTCATGTCTCTTGATGTAGCCATCTCTTTGAGAGTCCCTGGAGATGTAAGCATGGATGGTTGAGTTGAGTTTGTTAGTTCATTTCCACCACAGAATATGTAGACATAAGCTCATTAGCAGACATCAGTCCAGGAACGATGATGTAGTAGTAACTGTACGAATAACGACCAAAGCTGAAGGACTAAGGCTATGTCCATACTGTACGTTTTCATTTGAAAATGTATCAACTCTGGTGGTATGGAACACTACTCTGGAGTTTTAGGGCTTTGCTTGCTGATTGGATCTGTACAGTCGATATGTAGCCTTCCCTGATTCGTCGGGCACCTATCACATGACCCACTTCCACAAGCAAACAATCACCTGACCCTATTGTCTCGGCTGAGAGTAGTTGTGCAGTTAAATTTTGTATTTTTGACACAACCAGTGTTTCCCACAAAATGTATTCAATCTATGGCGGTGAGAGAAGGAACTGCATGCCACAACTGCAGCTGAAACTATGAGGTCTAGCTGTCTGCGTGGACGGTAAAAATGTTATGGACCATGAAAATACACAAAAGGCTTATAAGCTCAAACATCTCAGAGAAATATTAGTTTGCTGATTGATCCTAATACACAAGTTGGCCGCATTATAAATAGTTCATAGGGGGAGAGGATGCAAGTTAATTTACTACAGTTCACTTACCTAGTAATGAATTTAGTCTAATTTGGATGACACCATCAGTCATTCGTACAAATCAAGCAGTAATACTGTGTTTTTATCTGTGTTTTTTTCCATTAATTACAACTAATAAGAACAAAGCAGAGAGAAGGAAAACACCCCATTTGGCTACATGACGTTTACCAGCTTATGATGTTTACTGAAACTGACGAAAAGACTGCTCTACGGTTGAAAACTATGAGTGTAAAAGCCCAGGAGGCCTTGGATAATTTTTTATCTGTAGTACAGCCTAAATGCTGTGATCCTGGCATCGTTTGTACAACATTAAGCGTATCATCAGAAAAGGCATCGACCAATTTATATCATAGTTGGGAATTGTTTGCATTATAATTCATTCTGTCTCACACATTCACACTCTCTGTTTTCCATCAGCTTTCTAACATCCTTGGGCGGCACAGCTTGTCGTCATTGAGCATGCACAGAGGCAGTGAGCAGCAATGCTCAATCATTTCAGTGCAACTCTTCAGGCTCATTTCTTTCATGCAGAAATGTAAGCTGTTTACAATAATATGGTTATCTCCATAGCACAGTAATAAAACAAGGCATTAAAATCCCACGAAGAGGATCACCACCCAACCTTGTCAACTGTATACACTTAGCACCAACTGTGCATGGCGATATACTGGGAGTGGAAAAAAGACCCGCATACACAGGATGAATCGTCAGAAACACACACACACACTGATGTCAGCTCATCTTCACCCGAAAACCATAAATGGAGGCAAGAGGCATCATGGATGATTTTCCATTCATTTCATGCTTGGTGCCACAATCCATGAGGAATCTGTGCCCAAATGGCAGCTTACGCTCAGTGCTTATTCGCTCGGGGCTTTGCATGCTTTGCATGGATTTTATTAGTGGGCGCCACAGGGTCTCAGAGTGTGCAACTCAAGATTGTCTTTGCCTGGTGGCAAATAGGAGCTGGGGAGAATTCAGTGTCCAGTTTAATAACTTAATAACAATATCACCAGCTCATTTTTCAGGCAAATTATGCTTTGTTTACTCTTCCTGACTGGCAGCCTACTTGCTTATGTTGTACAAATATATTTAGGTAAAAAAAAAAAATTCATCATCTGAAAGATGGATCAAATAACATTTAGATAGGTTTATGGTTATTGACTTAATGATATATATAAGTATGTTTAATTTACATGATCTTATTTGAGTATGAATGTATAAATGCAAAGACCTATGTTGGTATAATAAATTAAGTTAGATTAAAACCCTGATTTCCCTTGCATAATTCTTTATCACATTTCTCTTTCCAATTTTCACATGTGGAACAGAACTTGGATTGAAGGAGCAATTTGTACAATTATGTAAACCAACCAACAGTTAGACCATATGTCAATTAGGTCTAAAGTTTTCTGAAATGATGCGGCCAATGCTGAATTCATTGAGTCTAGATTTACAAAAGAATCAATGGCGACGACTGGTTTTGAGTTGATTGAGGTAAAACGAATACTTGGGAGAGAAACTAAAGTCATGAACTAGCATGCAAAACACACTGACTTGAAGGTTAAACTCATCCATTCTGTGAGTGTAATTGATCATGTGTCCTTGTAAAGATGGAATGCATAGATGAGGGAATCAGGTAAACAAAATTGTCTTCTACAGTGCTTTGTGTTTCTTAAATGAAAATGTAGCTTCTTATTAACACATTTCCTTATGCTCTGTGACCACCTCAGCACGTTACTGGCCATGTGCCCATTGTCCCTTTGTCCTGAGTAAAATAAAATCCAGGCCACCCTTTTATGCAGTAACTTTTATGCTTCAGCCTGAGGTGAAAGGATATGAGAGTGTTTATAATGACTTTAAATATCCTATCAAGGTCTTGTGATGGATTGACATTGGCAACAGGGAGTGGAGCTGTCGGTTTACTGTGATGTGAGATACAAGGAAGGGGAGAGGCAAGACGCAGCAGTGTTCAATCTACATGAATGCAGCCTGGTGGCTGTTGCCTTGGGCGTGCTTTGGAGTGACGCAGAGGACACATTATGCAGTGTCTGCATCGTTCTTCATTTCTTCTGCAATCAGTTCAACAGTTGAATAAGGACAACTGGAGGAGGAAAATATACTGGCTCACTGTGCCAAGAAAGAGAGACTGAGAAAGCTTTTTGCCAAATTGGAAAGGCAGCACACGACTTATGATTGAGTGTGACAAATACAGATAACAAGAGAATGATCAGATAATTATTTTTGTTAAGGTGATGCATAGCATATGCCTTTTGACTGTCACAAAATAAACCCAGCTGATTTAGCTTGCGAAAAACCGTCATGAAGGGATCAAAAACAAGTGAGATGACTTAATTATTGATGAAAGTAAAGCACTCCATATGAACCAGATCCTTGTGGTGTTGCACTATGAATGAACCCAGGGCTGTGCACAGGTAATGGCCTTGCTAGGTTTGCTTGTCCTCCTGGGACAGAGTGACAGGAGAAAGGCAAGGGGGAGGAGAAAGAATAAGGAAGTAGAGAAACTGACGGAGCGGCCCATGCACGCTAATGGAAACCACATTCTGATTCCTGTTTTCTCGTGCATTAACAGCAGCAAGGTCTCCTATCCTCCCACACCCGATTGACCTGACAGTAGCAGAGGATGTTCTGGCTACCAGCATCGCAACAACTGGACTCCATCCACAGTTACTGCTTTTAAAACATGATTCAGAAATATCCTTAGCCTTGAAAAAGCCTTTCACGCAGCCTTCACTATACTTCGAAACAGTGCATTTCCTCCCTTCCACCACCACTTTGTGTTATATCTGAATGTCACAGGCAACTTTCAGCTCTAGGCAAATGGAAAAGAGGGATGCAAGGAGAGGTGGCCCAGATAAAAGCCATATAGAACTGAAGATACCAAAACTGCTCCAGATAGGCTTCACCCTACAGGTAATGATTTAAGATAACCTGGACCTTCAAGTGTCCTGGCCTTCAACAGGAGAGGAAGGGTGAGCCAGCAACCCCAGAATGACCTCTCTACACCGGGTGAATTCTCTTTTATTTAAATACCAGTAGAGAAACAAGCAGTTCCTTCAACAGATGCAGCACACTTTCATTTGTGTGGCTGTGTCATATCGAGACATAACTGACTTTGTGATCAATTAGCCTAATAGCCGCCTTGCTGACGTGCTCCAGGTGAGAACTGGCTGCCGATGTCACAAATGAATCACCTGAGTTAGCCTAATTAATTAAGTCTCTGGTGGAGGCTGATAACGACTCTCCCAAGAGCTTCTAAATTGGTGGTCCACATCTGTGACATTTAGCTTGGTAGATAAAGAGAGTGCAGCGAAAAAAAGAAGCGTGCACGGGCCAACGGCTGGCTGTAACCCTTAAAACTGATCTTTCCCCATTACAAAGTCGAACAATCCCCTTCTTATACTTGGCATACGTATGAATAAATAATGATATAGTTTTTTCTATATAGGATTGATGAATAAATGAATCAATACCTACATAAACCTATACCTAGTTAAGATACACCAATGTGTAAGTTTAGAAGATACACTACAATATGATGTGAGGGAATGAGATATGTTGAATATGTGCTGTCATAGGCTGACATGACTGTGATGTGTTGCACTGTACCAGATTGAATGTTTTCTACATTTCCACCCCAATAAAAATGTCCCGTTTCAATCCTGATGCAACAGTCTTACATTGTGACTGCACTAACCTGGACTGATTTTATGGGGATACAATTTTACAATTATCTAAATATTCCTGCTCTACCATATTTTCCAGTTCATCAGGACAAGATAAACAGCAATGAGCTCAAGACTTAGACGTGCCCAGAGTCTTTCAGAATTGATAGTAGCCAAAAGAGGCCCTCGTCTGTCAAGAGGGGACCCATCTCCTAGGGATAAGGAATGGTTTACACACACAGCAGGGGTTATATTAGCAGTGATCTCCTGAGAGACAAGCGCCACCTTGTGTCCATAAGCTAAACTACAAAGACAGCAATTATTTAAAAATTCTGGCTCAACTTTAGCTTCAACAAACAGAATATTAATATCAACATAATCGTCATTTTTCAATTAAAGCACCACACATTCCACATTCCCTGTCTGCACAATCCTGTCTGATGTAGACGCTGTACATCTCACCCTGACATGTGAGGGTGCAGCTTTCAGTCCATCTCAACCTCCATATTGTCCAGGTGGAAGCTAGAGGGCATTTTTCGGATTACTTCTAAAAAAGAAAAACTGCTAACCCCTGATTTGTTCAGGTAACAGCCTCATTAGTCTGCCCCCTGCTCGTGCCCGGGCCTCCCTTCACCCTTAGGCACCTGCCGTTTGCCACAGGTGGGCATGTAATTGCTCTGTGGCGTGGACATGTTCTGAGTGTTTAGGAATGAGCAGTCTTGCTAATGAGGCCACTCGCTGTGTGGCTTCTCTACTGCTGTAATGCATGTGTGTGCGAGTGCGTGTAGGCAGGTGTATGGCATCACATACATCTGGTACCGTGATGTAGTGCACCACAGCTGCTTGCCACTGCATCAGACTGAAAAACCCAAGATGAGCAAAGGAGTTGGAGTCTGAGTGTGTGTGTGCGTGTGTGATAAAGCAGAGGGGTAATGTGTCATTTGTGTTTTTGTTTGAACTCGGGATGTGTTACATTCAATGTGTGCATGTCCCAAAAAGCCACTGAGCATTTATTTAATAGGTGATGTTAACAAAATGGTAAAACAATATCAACTATTGAAATATTGCAAGTCATTTGTCACCCTTTCCTGTCATCTAACTTATCCTATAAAATGAGTCTCTGTTTCGTGTAAAGAGGAAGCTCACATTCATGATCACTCTGTTCATCTATCACCCGGCTCAGGTTGCAGAGCAATTATAAAAGTGTGTGCTGCGAAACACTGAATACCCACTATTGGTGCACTGTTTGTCAGTGGCCTCGCCCAGAGTGCTGCTCCTGGCCGGCTCCTCTCCTGCAGCTTGGTGCTTTCTGGTTGCCACAGAGCCCGGAGCTGCCGTCTGCGGAGTTGGCGTCAGGAGGTCTGGAGAGCCCACAGAGGATCAGTTGCAGACAACAGACAAAACTCTTTGGAGTGCGTGCGTGTATGTGCGAGTGTAGCCATTTGTGCAAATGGGAAAACATTTCTGAAATGCATTGCTGGAAAGATGGAGGGAATGTGTGAGTGCGGGTTTTGTGTTTGTTTGCGTGTAGGAAGGTACGCTGACAGACAATGATAAAAATGTGATCTGACAGGCGAAGATGACCAGAGGGTTGTGATAGGGTGAATGTGGCACAGCTACATGTCAACCAACAGCAAATATCAATACAAACTAAAAATACAAATAATAATTCCCAATGGCTATATGTTTCACACTAAGAGCTTGACAAGAATGAGAAGAGAAGTGGAGCACAAGGCCTTGAAAAATAGTCATTTCAACATTGACTTTGGTTGAGTTTTTGGCAGAGATTATCGAAGGGTTCATCGCAGCTCCCTTGTTTCTTGCGCTTTGAGTTGCGAACAAGTCTGCGACCGGACATCATGCAGTGCTCGGCTAATTGATAGTTTTACAACAGGAACTAGTCTGCGAGATGAAATATTTACACTGCTGTATTCCTCCGCTCAGGGAGTTGACTTCTGCTCCTGCAATATTCATTTAGCATCTCGTGCTTTGAGTTGCTAAAAGAGAAAATCAAAAGCAACAGAGTGATTTCTGCAAATTGCTTCCTTTTTGATAAGTTCCCCACTTGACATGGAGGAGTCAGACCTCTGTGGCTCGAGTCAGAAGTCAATATGCCCTTCGGGGGGGGGGGGGGGGGGGGGCACTGTGCATACTGTAGATAATAGTTTAAACGAGAAATTACTACTAATAATCTACTTGTGCAGCTCCCTCAGTGCAATGGAACAGAAAAAAAAGTAGCGACATATGAGTCTCTGTGTAAAGTAAAGACAAAGGCATATTTGATGGGAGAGGTACTCTGTACTACACATGTCTGCTAATAAAAGAAGAAATGCACAATGTAGGAAGTGAGATTTTTTATGATTCTGCAGTCTAGGTTAAATATTTAATATGTGTTGTATAAGTCATTTTTCCAGTGCACTCCGATACTGTTGAAGCATAGATATAAAAAAGTGACACAATGTAGTCTTGTCGTCCTACAGATCAATTTTTAATGTTTGAGTTTTTGTTCATAACATGTGCAGGTGTGTATGCACATGCTGATAAGACGCATACAAAATATTATATTTAAACCCCTTTTAAAACAACCTTACATAGATAAAGTGTTTAATGTACAAAAGTGCAAATTAAACTACTACTCTAAGTAAGGCGCTCTCTCAATCAAAACAATAATTTAAAGACCTAGTTTGATGATGGGAGTTGACTTCACCATCGTTGTCGATGAAAATCGACCAGACTTGACTCAGGGGCAAATTAGATTTGCTGGTAAGGAAATGTATTTAAGTTGTAATCATGTTGTGCTGCAAACGACAATGATTGACCGTGAACCATTACGACTGACACACAAACAACTGACTGGGAAACTGGCTACTAGTGTGGTTTTCCTTCATCTTACACATTTGTCATGAAAGTTACAGCAGAGACGAGCAAGTACCGAGTCTATAAACATAACTAAATTTACTTCTAATGAAGCATTATTACATATTATATCTAAAAGCCAATTTATTCTTTATAATATTTGACAGCTTGCATGAAAGCCAATACTTAAAAAAGTGTGTATATTATTTAATTACAACATATGTGTGCATTTCTATGGGCGTAAGGATTATTCAGCAATATCCAAAGTCCATTCAGAACTGCTTGGGGCTGTTTGGTGAGCGTACACATACAAGGCGCCAAGCAGACATCTAGCACAGAAGGTAGTGTCTGGAACACTGGAGCCTCGGGCATCTCTCCATTCTGCGCCACATACTCTGCACTAAAAACTGACTGCTTCATCAAGTACTGCGCAGCTACATGAGATATTTTTTAAAGGCAGGTTTCTTTTCTCCAGAAGAATCTATAGAAGTCTAGCATAGACAGGCATCACGGTCACATTATTCAAATAAAGTAGTATTGTGTGTACACAAATTATCCTTTTAAGTTTACAGTTATAAGTGTGCTCCAAATTTAAATGGATGAAATCAACTATCCCTTGACAAAAATATGGATATTTATCCAGTAACTAAAGATGTAAAAGGAAAATAACTCATAGTTAAATCTATTCTTTTTTTTTAGGTGTACTTTTTGATGGCCTCAGTCAATTAAATGTAATAAACAAAAAAAATTAATTGTTATAGTTAACAAACCACATTTTTCGTAAGTAGCTATGTGGCAATTATGGAAATATTTGCGACTGCAAATTATTAATGTTACATAGATCTGTTAAAAATGTACAGTGCAACCTCTTACAGGAGCAATAGTGTAGAGACATGGGATTGCATTTAGGTATAATAGCAAGTGTGTCTACGTTACTAAAACTGAACAATCTGCTTTGTTGACATGTTTTGTTGTCCTTACCTTTCTTCCTGCGCGCTTCCTTGATGTCTTCACACATGCGGTCAAACTCAGGGTCGAGCTCAGCGGCAAATATAGCGTGGGCAGAGTCCTTTAAACTGCACGCTCTGTGCCTGATCACCTTGTCTGAGAAAAGAGGAGACAGCAAAACGAATGTCACATAACATAAAACTCATTGAAGGGTGTGCCCTTTGTAACAGAGGATATGAGTCAGTATATCAGACAGTACAATGCAAAAGATTTGATGCCTTTAGATATAAATTTCCTTTTCTCCCATCATCAAGGCTTGTGCTGGACACTAGTTTGCGGTTTGATGTGCATGTTCTCCACATCCTATCATGCATGTAAGGCAAAGAGTCGATGGAAAGCCTTCCCCATTGTACTCGATCTGTGAGAAAGGGGCTTGTAGGATTTTCTCACAGTTTGGAATACAAGTATGGATGCAGTATTGGCTTTTTGTTTGTGAAATTTCAATGGAGAGAACTCAGACATGAAACAAAGTCTTGATATCCATTTAAAACGAGGGTGGGTGCATACATAAACACTTGCGTGAAGACAACTACAGCATACAGGACAAATTACTGAAAGCTTTTTTTATGTGCACTCATTCTCTCTAACAGGCACAGTCCTTCATAACGTTTATTCTTTTTTAACCCTTAGATGTATGAAAGAATCCTTAAATCCTCCTCCTTTTTAATGCTCCCACACATGGAGAATAAAAAACTCAGATGAAGACCAGAAGCATAGCTACTGTAAACAGGCCGCCTCTCATTACGGCAGGCAGAAGGAGAACAGTTCAGGCAGAGAATGACAGAAGGGGTCACAATATGCCAGCTTCCTTTGTCTAATGAGGATGGCTGGCTAATTGCGCTGGAGGCTAGATTTCTCTCCTTCTCTCTCTGTGTACCTGTGTGCGTGAGACAGTATTTCTGAGAGTGTGTTACCTACAAGTCCATTACAAGGGCAAAAATGCCTTCCATTGGTAGGTGTCAAGGTCCAGGCACAATAGTGAAAAGGTAATCAGCAGCCTTATGGGCCCTGCCAAACCTCCCCTTTTGAAACAGAAAAGGGCATCCTAGTAAACAACCCTGCAGTTGACATGTTCTTTCATAGGGAGGTTAAGGATTAACACCATTTCCAGTCAAGTATTTGTGACACTGAGTCACATTGTCGAGAGATATTGTACTGATATTATCCTTTTAACATGAAGAAATTATTCAGCAAGGTGAGGAGGTAGAAGACAAGGAAGCCGACGTGATTTTACATGGAAGACGATGAAGAGAATGTGAAGGACAAGGATAACCCGACCACAGAGGGATAATGAGGGTTTTTTCTAAGCACTTTGTGAGCTGGTGTAGAACTTCCCCGGGAAGCATAATTGTGCAGGGTCTGGGCTATATTCCCCGGGCAGGGCATTGGATGAGCAGGCAAGAGCCTTCGTTAGTCTTCTTTATTAAACTGCGTAATTGCATTTTTCCCCTTTAGTGTATCATTTGTACAACCTGCATTCCAACAAATGACCTAGGCCTTTGCCTGCAAAGACAGAGATATGATTTATTCCTTCGAGCTGGCAGAGAATTGCTTCCCATTAGTATCAGCCAGCTATATCCTTGTGAGGGAACCGAAGCAGCTAAACACACAAGGCGAAATTAAAATGGTCACATCAATTGAATAGTCAGAAGCAGACCTACTGTATGCAGCTTTCAATTAACATTCACGGTATTTCTACTAATTCTGACTTTAGTAGAAAGAACTTTATTATTCTTTTGTGCAACAAGTTTTTCCCCAATTTTCCAAGTAATTGTTTTGTGTATAAACAAACATGTATCTCTCTTCTCTGTCAATGCACGAAAGTACAACATTGAAACAATTTATACAAATCCAATTTATTTGGAAGCTACTGCAAATAACAGGGCTCTTTGTTTGTTTGTGTGTACTTGAGTGTTCCAGTACTCATTATGAAGACCGTCTTCGGCTTAAAAAAGGTGCTGAGGGGAAGGGGGGGGGGGATGAGGTAAAAGTTGGTTCGAATTGCAAGAAGAGAGACAATTAAATTTTCATGCATATGCAGCCTTCCTTAAGTACAGAGCTTGAATTACACAGTGGTAATACTATTTTCACTGGGCTATATGCATTTCACTTCATTTTAATTTCCAAGTTGAAGAAAGCTCATTACATTTTTAATCACACAGACTTAGTCTAATGGTACACAACAATAAATAGAGAAACAAATTAAACACATTTATCAATGTTAGTAATGTACCACCACAAAAGATAGATTTCGTTATCTATTACTATATATATTATATATCATGGTATAAGACAATTATGAGTTGGGGATTTTAGGGATATCAACAACCTTGAGAACTAGTTAGCTTTCCTACTGTTGGTTGTATGGGAAGCTCCATCACTGTTAGGTCAGGAGAGAGGTCATCTCTATAAACAGATTATGCATGTGAATATACATTGCCTTCAAAAGTACTGCTGTTTGTGTTCTGTGAGGAGAAAGGTTTGACTCTTGTGGATTTGTCACACAGTAAACAGTGTACGGCAAACAGAAGACTCTTCGCCCAGATATACACTGTCTCCCCAAATATTGTTTGTTGCCCCAGAGACTTATTCATTGTTGTCTATGGGCTCAAATTTTGATAGAGATAGGGCTGTGATGAACTTAGCACGAGATTAGTGGTATGGTTGTGCGTTGTGAACCTAGAGGCATAGTTTGTTGGATAGCAAGCACACAAATTGTGCAAACATTTTTATGCATTTTATCTCTACATTGCATTGCGAGTATCATAGAGGTATGTGCATGTGTGTATTCATGAATGTAATCTTCCTCCTCACCTCCAGGGTCTTTGTCAGGATTGTATTCTAAAGCGTTACTGGAGATGAGGTCAATATCCAGCAGGAACTCTTTCACTGTCAGGTACTTGTGGGTGTCAATCTTGGTCATGACAGTAGACAGGTCCATGGGCTGCCGAATCACTTCAAGGTAGTCTGACACCTGACACACAAAAACACAATATTAATAATGGTCTAAAACCAGCTTAGTCAAACTATGGACATACCAGAGTGTGCATTTCTCTCTGAATGCATCCTCACGTGCCTCATCAATGTCAACTGGCTTGCTGAAGATGTTAAAACGTTTATCAGTGGCCAAGCGTTTGGTCACATCCCTGAGAAAGAGCCTGAGCTCCCGTAATGTGTTCTCCTCCTGTTCAGCCAGACGGCGCTGTTCCTCTGCCGACAGCACTCGGGGGCCTGGAGCATCAGCCACTGGCAGTAGCTCTTCACACCTCTCTGTTCGGAGAGAAGAAGAGGACAATCCAAAATAAATACACTTTCCACACAGCTCCCATCAATGAGCAAGATGTACAAGTCTGACACCAAAAGTTTCAGAAAAAGGATAAAGAATCTGTCTTTGATCGCAGCTGCACAACAACACACAAGGGCCTTAGTTAGATGCCAAATCCCTAACACCAACTGGGTATAAAAATATAACCACAGCTGGACATAGGCTAGAAAATCAAACGGTTCCATTTCAAACTTGATCTGTGTCCATTTCCTTTAGCTCCATTAAAAACACATGAAAAAAAAACTCTGCCTTGGAAAAAACATGTTTTAAGATTCTTGCAGATAAAGAAAATAATACAGCCACTTTCTGTCCAAAACAGAGATTTTGAAACACACTAAGGAATAGCCTCTGGCCATGACAGAGTGTTGAAGCAAGGTAAGCAGATATCCTTCCTCATCTCCCAAGGCACCAGTCTTAGCCCAAGGCATCTGCAGACATCGTTAGGAGGTCTCCACAGCACCTAAGGCCACTTCAGTCAGCAATCCAAACCCTGATTCTAATTATGGCTAATAGCGGCCGGGCCAGTCTCAGAGTAATTCCATTCCCTCCTTCTGTGCTGTCCTCTCAGCTGGAAGTCAGCCTGGTGTCTTAGTCAGGCCGGAACCCCTGAAGAGCATAGAGTAAGTAAAGCAGGGGGCCCCTACCTTATGTCAATGAGGAATTGGCGGTGCGCTGCTAAGCACCATTTCTATTCAAAAGCCTGGGTGTACACTTCGGTCATATTGAACGGAGCACTGGAGAGCACAGAGGAATGTGACGCAACAGCCCCTTTTTTAAAGATTGACATTTAGAAGACCCCTTGTGATGACAACTTTGCTTGTTTACACTGAAACGCACAAAGCATGTATTTTGCCACATAATACCACATAATCCTGCAATGCAGACTCTCCCTTTTCAACAGACTGGCTTTAGGTCTATCGCAACTGCAGACATAAGCAAAATAATCTCCCCTCCAAATCCGTGTTTGTACTTTTCATATAGAACAGCGAGGTGTATAAAAAGGAGCTTAGGACATTGGGTAGTTGGAATGTATCTGTCCAAGCTCACATTGGCCCAACTTTACACTTGAGTGTGCACAACCTTAAAAATCTTGCATCTTTATGCCTCTCCTCTAAATCTGATATGAAATAGATTGTGAACAGGTCTGTCATTTAACTCCAGTGTGCAAATGTGATGTTGTCGCAAACAGGAGGATCTTGCAAAAACGCCAATCAAACAACTTCTGACCTAAAAGTGAGAAAGACTGCAAACACGTGGACAACACTGCCCTCTAGGAATGACAGTAGTGATGTACAGGTGAATACAGTATGTACCTATATTCCTGAGGCGTGGTGGAGCCCGGGCCGCTTGGACCAGTAGCAAGTTAGAGAAGAAGCTCCTCCTCTCTTCTTCTCCTGGGGGGCACAGTGTTACTACCTCACCGTAGGTCCTCTGGAACAAACTTCTCACCTGTGTTCAAAAGAAATAGGGAGTTGGAAAAATAGCTTTTACCATATATTCTAAACAGTGACAATTTAAACTACTTTTTCTGCATATAAAATAATAATGCAAAACAAGCATGGAAGCAATGGTACAATAGCAGTTATATATGTCAAAGGTTCTGTCCTCCGTCTTCGGTTTTGTTCATAGGAAAGTACACAAAATCAACACCAAATCAGAATTTGAGAACACTTGTTTCAATCTAATTCTATTCATTTGGTACACCGGGTAGATCACTTAAGGAGCACAATGATAAATATTAAATTGTTTAGTATGCAGAGAAGCTGAAGTGTCTGTTCTCATCAGCCACTGCACGAGGTGAAAGCACAACTGAACAAAGTATAAACTCAAACACGCTGCTTGGATATTAACTATTTACATTTTTATGTCCAACCTTCTCATTTGACTGCAGACCAGTGATGAAGCAGTCAAATGAGAAGGTTGGGAATTGACATTGATTCCCAAGAATCAATGTCAATTTGTATGCCAATCACTTCCTTTCTTTATTCATAACATAAAGAGAAAAAAGAAAGATAATGAAATACACAAGCCATAACCCAGCTACCTTACTGTCTACTGAGTCTACACTGGGGCTACAGGGGGCATCAAGATCCCAACTCTGTTCTGTGATTGTGCTCTATGAGGCTAAGGCTGCTCCCGACGGGAAGCCCTGTTGCTGGCTAAGCACCTGCTTTCCACTTTATCTCCCCCCATCTGTCTTTCACATCGATCCTCCCCTGTACGGATGGTGTGTTTGTTCTGCCTTTCTCTCTACATCTTCCTCTGCTCTTTTTCTTATCCTATCTCTCTGGATTGCAAAAGGGGGGTAAAAAAAAGGAGGAATGGGAAAAAAATGAGGAAAACAGTAGGGGAGACTGAAGCCATCAAAGTAGGAGGCAGGTAATGATTATCAGTACTTTTCATCATGGTATGAGCTGCAGGGGTGTTGACACAGGGAGGGCTAGCAGATCTGTGAGGATAGATGAATGGTTTTAAAGAAGGGTTGGCTTTAAATGAGAGAGCTGGAAATAAAAAGTTATAAGAAAACAACTGACAATCTGACTACACTGCTCTGTCACTATTTCAACAGCCAACTAGTTGTTCAAGAAACAAAGGACCAAAAATGAAAGAATAGTACAGTCTGATGGCAAGATTTAACAAGGTGAAATATAAAAAGTCAGTAAGCTCGTTTTTAATTTTTTTTTTTACAATTGCAAAATAATTCAGAGCAGATAATAGGTAACAAACATTTTGTGTCCCTAATAAAAACGTCTTTAAGATGTTATCAAACTAAAGATGTCAATTGTGACACCGAGTAAGGGTTGATGAATAAAATAATGTAGCATTCTCAATGACTTCACCTTAAAAATTAACTGTCTCAGAAACTCCTTTGTAGCAAAGAACAATAAAAGGAATTTAAAAAAAACTATTAACGCAATCTGGCATTTTGAGATAAACCCCATCTGCTGAGCTCACAAGGCCAATAAACCAAAATATGTCACACACATTTGCTGAGTGCAGACATTTTCTGTGACTTATATTTGCATAAAGCTACTTAAGCAGAGATAATGCAAAATTTCTATTTTCAAATATTTTGTGTTTCCAAGTGAATAATGCATTAGCATTAACCAATTATAATTTTAAGTTCAGCAATATTGTGTCTTTTTTGCCATTACTACTTAACATGTTAGCAGCATTATCGAGCAGCCATTAGTCACCCATCGCACTAAATATCAGTAATGGCAATTGAAAACCCCCATATTCAAAATCCACCAAAGGTAAAGGGTCTGAATACATTGTTGAGGTGACATAGCTCTGTTGTTTACTACATTACATCTGTTGTGGCTCAGCACTGGTGCATCAATAATCGTGTCCTTGGGGCAAAATGGAGCGTATCATTCATAATTAACATGCAGTTCATGCATTATAATGCACTTGTGATTCCACAAAACACAGATCCCCCAAAAAGTGTTAAAGTGGTAAATATAAATACTGATGCGACGCCAACTCTCCCTGACTGCTGTCAATAACGGCTGTTACTTCACCCTGACAATCTCATGTTCTAGCAGTTTCCATCAGTCCTCCACCGCAAAAGCAAGTCAATCTATGCATAGTAAACGGCTGTTAAGGGAGGGAAGGAGGCCATGTAGTTGGACCCGAGCCTGCAGTGTCAGTTTTGGCTGGGGAGGGATGCTGCCTGCTCCCTGCTGAGGTTTGGAGCTGAGACAGCAGCTGTCACTGTGTTCTCGGAGCCAGCGAGTGAAGCAACACTGTGAAAGATAGCCAAATCACCCAAAGCACCAAAGACTGTAGAATATCCATGACTAAACATTAAAACCAAACGTTGCCCGAATGATGTTCAAGAGACAAAAAAATAAGCAGCATCGTTTAAACAAAAGACTTTCTTGATCCAATTACTGGACAAAACCAAAACTGTAAGTTTGCGAATCATACTCTCTCTAGAAAGCCTGGGACAACATTTCAGTGGGTCCAACTAGAGATATGATCCCCTTAGCATTGTAAGGACTGACCTTGTAATCTTTGCATCACTCTGAAAATCACCATCAGCTGTAGCTCTGTGGAATCTTTCCTCAGTGTTTTGGCTTTTCAGACATGAACTACACAAAATAACTGGAAAATTTGGTCCGGACTTTCTCCGGAGTTTCCCTTTCACATATGAAGAATGCAGAAGGAGCTTCTCCGTGCAGATGCGTTCACAACGAAAGAGAAAAGGGTGATTCAGCACGCAGCAGGCAAGACATAACGTATACTTTTCTCTACAGAGATTACGCGTTTTGTTTACAATACATTGACAACAGGGGTCAGCACAGTTATGTGTTATATGGTCAACATAAAATGAGTTTCCTCCCAAATAACCAGAATCGCTGATATTTTAAATAATTCATTGAACAGCTGCAATTACCAAAACTGCTAAGCTTTCAAACGGAAGCTTGTCTGAAGCACCCAGTGGGGCCAAATGGAGCTTACTTCAAAGAGATCAATCTTCAATTCATTAACAGAGCAGCTAAAATGTCAGCGGTGTTAAGAGTCAATTTCTCAGAGTAAATAAAAGCATAAACTGGGCAGCAGTCCAGCACAAGGGTAATGCAATAATGTTCATCTCTCTGTCAAGCATTCATCATCACACATATTACAAAGGGTTTTATCATTGTCAGTGTGGGAGGACATAGGCCCGTTGTGTAGTACAAGCAACAAATATGCTCTTAAATATGACTTTATAAAAGAGTAAAAAGAAGATGTTTTAAACCTGCTCGTTTCAATTGGGCTGTTGACTTGGCCTGTGGTAATGCTAGTCGCTGTTGTCTCTCTGAAACTGTAAAAGTGACCTGCAACAATTGAGCCCCAGCAAGTTAAGCAGGACTCAGTCCACAGAACCATGCAGCTGATCACCTGTTTATTCATGCTCGGTGAAACTCGACTCAGTACAAGGATCCACGAGCTGCTATGAAGTGCTGGTGCTGAACATATCGCATGTCCAAATCGCACCAAATTCAACATTGCACTTCCATGGGCCCTTAACAATACACATGGAAAGTGTGAAGCCGATAAAATGAACAGTTCTCAAGATATTAGAGCTACATAGACAAAGACAATGATATCTGGAATTAGATAGATACATTTAAAAAAGTTAACAAAGAAAGTGATTCACAAGTGCAATGTTGTAACCCTACTGTGAACTAGCAGTGCATGACACTAAAATGGTTAGCACATAAGAGAAAGTCTTCTTAGTCTAAGGACCGCCTTGATACCCTCATGCCGGCTCAATTTTGTCTTGAGCACACCGTTGGTCCCATCAAGTTTCCCAATCAACGTTGCTTTGTGTTCAATGACCAAAGAAAAGGTAATATAAGGAAAGCAGTAATTGCCAATCCTGCATGTTTCTGCCAGTCACCCAGTATGTAATGAAGAGCTAAATGGTCTGTAGGATGTGATTACCTCCATTTTCATGCTTAATTTGTTAACACAGCATGTGAATCAAATGAAATGGTAGAGTTAAGTAAGGTAAAACCGTAAAACAATGCATAGAATTGCAGGGAACTATCAGGCATAAACATAAAGAAAGTGAAGAATGGCATGAAATAAAGATAAGACCAGAAGAAAATAGGACAGATTAAAGAGAAGAAGTGGCGACTAGAGCTTTAGAGATTAAAGAAGCCCAGGTGTCTCCCTGTCAGCTATAGGGAGAGAAACATCCCATAAGCCCTTCCAGCTGTGAACCATGTCCAGGGATGATGCACAAATACAGAAACAAGAAAAAAAAAAAAGAGTCTGCACAGACATTGCAGACTGTGTGTGTGTTTCCTGGGCCTGCCAACTCTCTGATCTAATTAAATCCCTTCTGTTGCTTGACAAGAGAGGACCCTCCTCCTCATTTCCCTCCATCTCTCTTTCCACTCTAATTTTCTCCCATTTCCCCTCAGTCTCTCAATCCCTCCCTAACAGCCTAGCCCACTGCGGGTGGTCTGACTTCGCTTTGGCTCTCGATAGAGAATAATAAATCCAGGGGAAAGGATAAAGGAGCAATGCTGAGGATACCAAGGGAGAAAAGTGGGCAGTGGGATAAATGACAAGAAAAGCCAGATGGAGCCAAAGTAGATAAAGACTCTGTGGGTGCAGAAGACCTTGACTGTGAACTCTGTGTGTCTCTGCACCAGTGCCCCTGACTACGAGAGGAAAGAGAGGAACCTTTGAATCAGGATTTAGACTCTATTCCATTTAAAAAAAAACTTCAGGTTAACACATGACCCTGTCACAATTTCTTCAAAAGTAATATGCAAACCCAAAACATAGGACAGGCCTCCAGTTAAATCTGAAAATGTCAGCTCAGATGCGTACGCGAGTGTGGCCACTAATACCAGGCATTAACATGGGTGTTGTGGGATCCCATCACTAATATAAATGTCAAAAATGCATTGAGACCCAATCGCCCAGAAAGGTTTTGAAATCTGGGTTGCCTGTGGCCACATTCTTTTACCAGTGTGTGTGCTAATGTGTCTGGGTCCGCATCAAAGGACCTCCCTACTCAACTGGCATCCTCTCAAAACACACACTTTGTCCAGGACATCTGAAAATTTGGACAAGCACGTAGAATTTACCAGTGCTCAAAACATCTTTGCCTGGAACAAACCAAAGTAAACCTGGTTTGCTATTTTATGATATCTTCAGTGCATTGCTAGCCTTTCACCAGCTGAAAACAACCCCTCTGGTCTTTGCAAAAAGGAAATTATGTGTTTATATCCATACTGATAAGTGGTCACTCAAGACGCATGTGGAGACCTATTCTAATGTCATGGGTGAATCCAACTATTAGGAACTTTCCTGTTGTGATCACATCATGCATTTTAACGCCAGGAATGAACAGAGCTTGTGAGTGTACCTCTTCTGACAGCTGTGAGTAGTGAGTCTCCGCGGTGGCGAGGATAAGGATAGGGCTGAAGGAGGGCACATCATGCAGCAGGGTGAGGAAGGTGCTCTTCACAGTGTCACCCACGGCCTCCCACCACTCCGAGATATGTGGCATGAAGACAACACTGGGTACGCTGCGGCATGCCTCACGAAATACCTGCAAACACACAGATAGGTCAGTGCTGCCTCTGTATACCTTAAGTCAGGTATGTTGTTTATTATGGGTTTGTGTTGGTCTGCATGTGCGTGAATATCTGCACATACACCTCTGCATGAATGTGTAAGTGTGTGTGTGCGTTTGTGTGTGTGTGTGTGTGTGTGTGTGTGTGTGTGTGTGTGTGTGTGTGTGTGTGTGTGTGTGTGTGTGTGTGTGTGTGTGTGTGTGTGTGTGTGTGTGTGTGTGTGTGTGTGTGTGTGTGTGTGTGTGTGTGTGTGTGTGTGTGTGTGTGTGTGTGTGTGTGTGTGTGTGTGTGTGTGTGTGTGTGTGTGTGTGTGTGTGTTACCTGAGCACAGGACTCTTCTGGAGTCTTAGCACTGACAGAGTAGAGAGTGGGTAAGTCCAGCCGATGCACTGGCAGCTTGTCCAGATGGTGCAACAATGCAGGGGCCAAGTTGGAGCTCTGTCCTGAGCCCGAGGCCCCCGTCAACAACAGACGAGGCCGGTATGCTGTGGGCTGTTGGAGGGCGGAGCTGGAAGCAGATGGGAGTTCATAGTTAGCCTTGTGTATATCGCGTCATGATCGCTGATTCTTACACATAAGTAGTTTAAAACTGTGGCGGGACAAATTAGGATGTCCCATGACACAGCAGTCTAGAGAAAAAGAAAGGCTGTTACAGGTCTGACCAAGTGAGGTGATAAATGGAGACCCTGACAATGAAAAGAAAGTTTGAAAGAAATTCTATATATATATTATATAAATAAACTGGCTTACTGGGTTCATCAATAAGTGGTTCCAGTAAATGAAAAGCAAAATGTCAGTGCTTGATAATTCCTTTTTTTCTGCGATCTCGTTTCAGTCAGAATTTCTGAATGGAAGCAAAGCTTGTGAGTCAGATTTCAGAGCTTTTTTTTTACTTCTCTTTTCACTTTCATCCTCTCGTCTGATCTAACACTGTGGTCTAGACTAGATCTGCCTGTGAAGCCACTGAGCAGTTTGATGCTCATTCATCTTGGTATACAGTTTGACATGTTTAATGACTTGTATGGGAAACATTCCATGTTGGAATTTAGAGGTGTCCCTCTGAGGTTGGGTTGTGTGAAAATCCTCAAACCAAATAATATCAAGTCAAACATCAGATTGGAACAGTGTACCAAAATCTACCACTAGGTGTCACATTTGACACAGCACACACTCCCAAGTCGAATATAATGAGACAGACATTATGAATGAGTGTAGTGACTACAGTCCACTAAATTAAAAGCAGTGAATGAAGAAGTGCCACAGTCGGCAGGACCACTGAGTGACATATGATATTATTTGTAACGATGACCTTTGTCTGCTTCAAATCCAAAATCTTACCACTTTGGTGCAGTTTTAGTTGTATTTGAAATTAAGTCTTAGGGCTCGGAGATAAGACTTAAAATCTAAATCACGATTATTTAAAACTTTCACCTCAAATAAGATTAAGGAAATCCCTCAATCTGTACTTCACCGAAAGCCAACATTTATCAAATTTCACTCTGAAAATACCACAAACATGGACAAAAACAAATAAAACTTGAATAAAAGAGACAATTATGCAAGCAATATTGTACTTTCTTAAACTTTGCAACTTGTCACCATATGCCCATAAAAAAAAAGGTCTGTGGACTTACTTGGAGAAATGGATGAAGGGTCTGTGCCTAGCAGAAGAGAGATGACTCTTTGGGGAGGCAGCAGGCTCGACTTCATAGATGGAAGAAGAGCCTTCCTCATCGTCGCTGTACTGGTCCTCTTCTAGCAGTTGATTGTCACCGCCTAGGACAGAGAAGAGCACTGCTTTTACAACCATGAACAAGTAGAAACTCAATTTTCCTGAAATTACGGAACAATAATCGTGGTAAATGCACTTAAAAAGGTTGTTAGTTCAAAGTTCAATCCTAAAAGCAACACTATCACTGACATTAATGTGGTCATTCTGCCAAAAAGGTGAGTATAAAATAAGGGAGCTGGCTTATTAGGCGAGATGTAATGTGACTTAAGTGACACATCAACCTGAGAAATTGATGTCATTATTGGGTGCAAGAAGCAAAACTCTGGGAATGTGCTACGGTGCAGCTAATCTGGTGTAAAGACTCTTAACTGGAGTGGGAGCTGGGTTATTGAAGTGCTCACAGGATGACTGGTTATCCAATCTCTGCACAATCACTTCTGCATACTGTTCAGTGTACTCGTTTGTCACAAAGCACTTTGTAGTATTTGATTATCTCTATCTCTCCACCTTATTACAGAAGTGCCAACAGGGAAAGCCCACTGAGACAGGTAGCAGGGGAGAAGAGGTCAAGATAGAGTCAAGGCAGGAGAAGCAGCAGCAGGAAAGTGAAAACAAATGATACAGCAGTGCTTCTGGCTGCGAACAAAAAGCTCATCTAAATCATAAACATCCCAGCCTGTTTACTGAGCTGGTAGCATTTATCCTTTGACAAATGTTTAATATTTATTCTAGAGCAATTTCTGTAAGCACAGCCAGGAGGCCATTTTTCATTGTCCTGTTTGTGTGTGGTTTCTTTGATTATATATTATATAATATTATTGTAAATATTATACCTTTAGAGTATAAAAGGTGTATTATTGAAGTGAAAACATTTGGGTGCACCTAACTTATGTGCTGGTGCTCCTAAATGAAGAAGTCAGGCACACCCATGTAAAAAGTTAGTCTAGAGCCCTATGCAGCTCAAACTATGGGCCCCTTAGTCCCAGATCCTTACCGTGTGTGTTGTCCCTGTCAGCACACTGAGCGTGGGGGAAGACTCGGAGCAGAGCTTTCAGCACCAAGGAAAAAGAGCTTGCAAGAAGGGGCCTGAGGGTGGGGGACAGGGCTCGGCCAGGGGGGGCCAGGGCCCTCTGGGAGGCTGGGACGATTGTACTTATGGCCTTGCTGAAGTCGCCAGGCCCCAAGACGATGGATGTTACATCTAGCTTCAGTTTGACGCTGCTGCCGTAGATCTGGGGGTAGCGTCGACGCAGCGCCATCAAGGTTGCCTCTGTGCAAAGTGCTTTGATGTCAGCACCACAGTAGCCTTAGAGCAAACCAGACACACACAAGTTAGTAAATATTTCATTCCTTGATTTAAAAAAGAGACCATTAATGTCAAACAGTTGCCCAGTGATAATTTGAAATCAAGATTATAGTATTATTGACAGATGTAGCTCTTACCGACACATTTCTCTGCAAGTTCATCTACAAATGGCTCAGCCAATTTGGGATTCCAGTCCTGCGTGTGAATCTCCAAGATTTGCTTTCTGGCCTGAAAAGAGGATTTGGGTGGACAAGGGTAAAAAGATGAGAAGGACGGGGACAAAAGATAGCAGGGTCAGTACTACCACAAAGTAAAAACACCAATAAAAAGGCCCTCATGCAATAATTATATTATCATTCCTGTGTGATAAGCAGTGCAAGTTATAGTCTCTGTGCAGATCTAATATCTTAAAAAAATTCCTAAATTATGGTAGCCAATTTCCCCCATTTCAAACCAATAACACCAGGAGAAAGATCAAAAACTAGCTCTACTGAGTGGTTCGCTCCTACTGCAGCACAGTACGCTCGTCAATTCACTGCAACATCTCTACAGGACTGTGCTTTGATGATGAGGCTTTAACAACAATGTGGTCTTTGTCATGAACCATGTTTTCATCATCTTTCATCACATCTCCCTTTTCTATGCAAACAGCGCAGCTGGGCCATAATTCATTCAGGCTTCTTGTGACACCAGGAGGGCGCTGAATAGAGAAGATCACCACTTGCACTACAGCAAAGTTTTTAATTAGTCTGAGCTCACCACTGCTGAGCTTAGCCTCCACTGGCCTGCAGATTAGGCTTTGATTACCAATCATAGTATGGTATGGACAAACGTTGCAAGGTGACCCCATTAAATAGAGTCGATGAGGAGGTGTCACGTACACTGAGATGTTGCTCTGACTCACAATCACATTGACACACGTGTAACATTCTTTTGCGAGTAGCGGGGGGAGGAAAAACTAGGTTTCCCAAGTGCAGCATTGATGCATTTAGATCTGAATCATAATAAATCTGCTAAAATTGATTTGAAATTTTCCAGTAAACTAATGAGCATCTGCTTGTTGGATCAGAACGCCCGACAGCTAATTAAAAAGAGCAGAGGAAACTCTTAATAGAGGCTGTGTTTACTAATTCTGTCACAGGACTTAAATAAATTAAATAAAGTAAACAGTAATTACATCAGCATTATCTTGTGTCTCTACCTGTGTTGTATATGTGGGTACAGTGTTGTATATGATTTAAGCTACCCTTACACAAAATATTGCAAGCTGTGACCTAGTTTTTATTTATAGAAATACAGACGCAATTTACAGTTATATAGGTATATGTTCTGATAAGCAATGTTTTAGGTATGCCAATCAGTGCGGCGCCAGACTTCAAGTGATGACAATGCCTGTGTCCATTTACACATGTCAAATATTGATGTTCAGCTTTGTCTCACCTTCTTGTCGGGCAGGCTGAACAGAAACTCCCGGTCAAAGCGTCCAGGCCTCCTGAGTGCCGGGTCGATAGAGTCAAGTCTGTTTGTAGCACCAATGACCACTATCTCCCCACGACTGTCCAAGCCATCCATCAAGGCCAGCAGGGTGGACACAATAGAACTAGACAAAGGGAAAGAGATTATAAGACATTTAGCAATACTTTGAGTATTCTGCTGTATTTAAAATTATACCCAAAATAACACCAAACAAAAAAACTGCCTGATTATTACTGACAGTAATAAAATCTAACTGTAATTTATTGTGTACACAAAATCATCCTGAGACATACTGTTCCTGACACACACACGCACCAAAGCGAGTTCAACATACCCAGGTTATGTTTCTTATATCAGGGTGAACTTAACCTAACAGTCACAAAAGACTAAGCGGTTACAGAAAGCTGGTTATCAACTTGTTAATTCAACCAAGGCTTTCCTACTCTACATATGAGCGTGTGCGCATGAAAGGGGGCGGCATTTACTGCGTATGACCAATCACAGGTAAATGGGAGCAGAGCCAAATATTTCACAAATGTATTTTGATTAGTGTTGCAAAATTGATATCTCAGAAACAGTGGGATTATGTCATTGTTTGTAGACCCTTCCCTTCACAGAGACCTTCTACAAATCCAAGAAAACTCCAAAGGAATTGATTGTTCAGTGTGTGGAGATTTAACATAGGTTTATCTCTCATCACCAACTTAACCTGCTCCGGACGAGTGCAGCATTAGTGACCATGGGGATTTACCCCGATACAAAGCTTGTTCACTTCTTAGGACCGAAATCCCTTAACTAAAACTTAAGTTACCCCAATAACCGCAAATCCTGCTTCCTAGTACAGGCCCCCAGTCTTCTAACAAATAAACCAGTACGTTTCAGGCATAAACAAATGCACAGAACAGTTGTTCATTCTCGTATGAGGGTTACAACCCATTACTCTCACCTGTGTATCTGGTCTTGCCTGCTGGAGCGAACGGGAGCCAAACCATCAATCTCATCGAAGAAAATAATGGATGGCCTCATCAAGTATGCCTGAACAAAGAGATATGTGTATGTTCAGGCCAAAGAAACATAATGCTCATTTCAGTCAGTAAAAACATGCAAAACAAGTTACCAGAGGCTGCACACATGAGACATCATTGAAGCAGCAAACAACCAGTTTTCTATTTCCAAATTGTGAATAAATAAGACAAGTGGTGGTTGCTAGGATATAAAATTTGCTTTGGACCTTACCAAAGCACTGACTCACCTGATCAAAGAGCAGGCGTAGCTGGCGTTCTGATTCGCCGACCCACTTGCTGAGGCAGTCGGCTCCTTTCCTCATGAAGAAGGAAACCTTCTTGTCTCCCTGGCTACACTCGTTGGCAAGTGCCCGCGCAACCAGGGTCTTTCCTGTCCCTGGTGGGCCGTAGAACAAACATCCTCTGAAAATGGAAGGGAGATGAAATGAGTTTTGTAACGTACAAAAAACCATGTCTTATGTACATATGGAGACAAAAACTACAATTTCATGACAGTGGCCAGGCACATCTGTTATGGAGTTTCAATGTAGTCTCTTTTTACATCACTCAACAAAAAATAGTTACAATCTAGAAACAACCTGCCACATGTTATTTCTTCTCACCTGGGAGGCTGAATCTTGAATTTTTCAAAGACCTCAGGGTAAAGAAGCGGGAAAACGACCATCTCTTTTAGTGACTGAATGTGATTACTGAGGCCTCCCACTTTGTCAAATTTCACCTGAGGAGAAAACACAGTTAGCACTTAACATGAATATTTAAAATCTTTGAAAAATATTAGGACGCTCGGTTTGACTACAAAACGAATTGTGACTTCCAAACTACAAACTCATACTAAGATCTGCATCTTTTTGACATCTATTATCATTTCCACTCACAGAGCTATCCAGGTTCATTGGATCCACATCAGCCAAGCTGGCACCCACTTTCCCCCTGTCGCGCAAAACCCCGCTTGCCAGGTCTTCTGAATTCAAGTTCATGGGCAAACATCTGTGAAACACATAACAATAATATGAGTGATTACTTCTGAGGAGCACAACTGCACCAATGCCATTGCTAAAACTATTGTACCAATGTTAGCAGCCCTAGATATCACATTTTTGAGAGATCATTTTTAAGAAAAAGTACATGATAATATAAGAGTGTTTCAATCAAAGTAGAGGTAAATCAGAAGCAGATGAAAGGGGGTTGAAATGCTGAATATGGACAGATAGATGGCATCACCTGTTTCTGGCCCGGCACATGCTTTTGCTTTTTCGCCGCTCAAACCGCTCTTCATCAGATGACGAGGTGGTGTCACTGCTGTGAATGGCATGTTTCTTCACTCTGGAGAAGTGTGAGAATCTAGATTCAGTATCACACCACAACACCATCACAGTCCTCAATGATGAAAACAAACTTATTTATAACCACAGACTGGATCGGCATGGTATGGAAAAAGCATCTAATTACTAACACAAGGTTGCAAATTCAGCATCAGATCTGACAGAGACTTTCACATATTACAGTTCTACTAACCTTATATGGCTTCTTCGTGCTGGGGATCTGTGGGTGTCAAAAAGTGAGGGGTTGCTCTGTTTTCTGTTCACAGGCTCTGAGAAAGCAAACATAAAACATCTGGTTGTCACAGATCTAGACTTAAGTCAAATCAAATCAAGTGAACATGTGGCTCATATAGGCAAGATTGATTTAGAAGGAAAAAACTGTAATTACCAATAGGTGGTGCCTCGTATCTCTGCACTGCCTTTCGCTGTCTCAGATTATATGGCCTGCCATTTTCCTCTCCTGCCTCTTCTGCTTCATCCCCTTCATCATCTTCATCGTGGTCCTCCGCATCTTCCGCATCTTCCTCGTGAGATTCTGAAAGACACAAATGTGGTTTTCAAACTGCAAATGAAAGTTCTACCAATATAAGCTTGCAGAAGATTATCCAAAACTATACTAAGCCTCGTTTTGGATTTGAGGAGAAGATGCATCATAAAGATTTCATGATCTATGCTTCACTTCACTGCATCATGAGTGAAACATTAGGACGCTGACCTTCCGTCCCTTCTTCATCTTCCTGCTCTGTTTTGCTCAGGACCTTGTGGTGTGCTGGCATGTTGAAAGCGCTCCTGCGCATGGATTTCCTGCGCTTCACCCGGGAATACATATCCAGGTTTTCCTGAAAGAACAAAGCCTTAAGGCTATCACTCATGTTCAAATAATATCATAATGCAGCTGCACTGTACTTTTCTAGTTTGGCTTTTTGTGTTGCAGCATGGCCAGACTCACCTCCACAGTGTCTCCAGTCCACATGCGAAGTCGCTCCACCTCACGGTTCTGCCTGATGCTGCTGATGTTGTCCATCTCCTGGAGGACAGCCTCAGCAGTGCTACACAAACACACCAGTCGCAGAACAACATAGAATATGACAAACTGAAGGAACCTCTAAAGAAGAGCAACACAAATCAACATTTGTGACTAGGAGATATACAGTAGGTAATCTGCAGAGCACTTTTGGACAGTGGTGCTACTGTCGCGAGCCTCTTTATTCCATGTGAATTGCAAAAGAAAGAATGATAATGAAGGTAAAATACTGTCATCTGTTATTTTAAAGTGCTTGTTTTAACTCTTGCGATGTTCAACTGCAGTAAATGGAGCAACAACATCCACACTGCTTGTTACAAAATCAATGTGCCTAAATATAAATAGTTGAAATGTCAAATTGTATGTATTTACAAATACAAGCGTTCTGAAGACAGAAGACCTGGGTGCTTTGGCAACCAAATAATTCTCAAAAAAGGTTAAACTTTTCATATTTATCATACAAATAATTTTTTTCTCGGTCATGCATCTTCTTTCTTCTTATCTTTTCCTGTGTTCATAGCAATACTGTAGAACATGTATCAGCAGTGTGGGTGCCTACTACCTGTTGACTAGTTGATCAAACAGCAGGCTCTGATTGAGGTGTTCAAATTGGCTTTTCTTCACCCGGCAGCTCCTCTTCAGCTCCACATGGCCATTCATACGAGAGTGATCTCCACCTCCGCTCTCATTATTCCGGTGACTCACATGCGCTGCAGGATTGACAAAAATTATAATTAGGGCCAAACTTGAAATGATTTGCTTCCAAATTGCATATGTTCAGTATACAACTTAAAAAAGGATCAAATTGAAAATAAGTGAATTACCATGTCCGTTCTGCATTATGCGAGAGGACAGCCTAGGAAAAACAAAGGGAAAATATGTATGAACATTTCAAGAGGGCAATCAAGCACACAGAAGTTGACCACTGATTGCATGTTGTTTACCTAAATAACTATACAGACTACTCTAACTGTAGATACATTATTAAACTAAATTATTTCCATTCAACTCTTTACTAAAATAAATTGTTAAGGACAACCTATCATAATATGCTCTGCTATCACACTTTCACAAATACTTATGAGTGAAATAAAAACCAGCAACTGACCTTGTGCGGTAGGTAGGGATTTCCCAGCTGACCCTCTGGCCCTTGGTTTGCGGGGATGGGGAGGTATCACTGGAGCTGGGCTCAGAGGCCGTCTGCCTCCGCGTCCGCTTGGAAGGGGGAGCCAGCTGGGGGCTACTGGGACTGCTCACATCACTACTGGGCTCCTTCTGCACAACAAACACAACACCAAAATTTAAGAGAGGTACAAAGCAAGTCTGTCAGTCAACCAGAATAGGCAAGCAACGAAAAAACAGACTGACTACTTTTTTATACATATTTGGGTAGCAAAATCCCATCTGTCAATTATAACATAAATCAGAATATTAAGCAAAGAGAAGGCAAGTATGACCAAACTGATCAAGTAAATATCAAATCCACAACGACAAAGAAAAAGATAAAACTACAAAAGCCAAAACAAGAAGTCTTGTCAGAGACATGGCACCTTGATCCCAACTCCCCAATGTATTCTCACTATCACAACACAGCACCAAGCAGACATATGCCCTTGATGCTCACGCCCTTCACAGCTCAACTTCCCTGCTGATACGAGAGCATATCTCACTGTCTTCATAGGCAACTGTCTGCAATGCCTGCAGAGGGGTTTGTTTGACAGGCTGGATAGACGCAGACGGACTGAAATTGCTGAAGATGCATCAACAGGGAAGCCACGAGCAGAGGTGGCCCGACACTTGCACCTCGACAAGAGTCAATCATTGAAAGAATGTCACACACCGATGGCCATTTTAAACCAAAGGTGTCTGAGGTCTTGCAAAAAATCAAGCTTTAATTCTTGGAAACCTGATAAATTGTAGATGTGTAAAGGGATATCACCCTAAAGCCTGTTAATCAGAGCATTGCATTTCCATGTGTCATCAGTCAGCCTGGCTTGCAATCACCAAGACTGGACAGAAGCCCAGGAATGACTCGAATTTGTTGAACCACAATGTAGAAAAAGTGTAAGTCCTCGCCAAACAGCCCGGTGGAACTCCCAAGACATGTGCTAATGGCTCAGTAAGTTGTCAGATGGGTGATTTATGTTGCTCGCCCCTGCTAAGTGCAATAATAACCGTAAATTGCGCGTTGACACAGAGCCTGTCGACTTGCATAATCTCTGTGTTTACATTTTGAGACAAAGACTGTCAGGCAGCTTGTAGGTCAGACGACCAGGGGAGAAACCAAAGCCATAAACTGAGTGTGCATGTCCAAATAGTAGAAGAATATCACTCAGTTTAATGACATATACACGCTTTTCGAGCGCGTATGGTAGAAACGGACGGTGGGGGTCTTTGAGGTACACACAACAGAAAGTTCACCAAGTTCAGACTTGCTATATACGGGACTGGAGCCAGCCAACTGTTGTGAACCGGGGACTCCCTTCCCCCACTGAAAGCTAACAGGCTAGCTCCAGCCAACAAGCGCTAGCTCAACTATCGCTCTCTCTTCACATTTGAGAAAAATAAATGAGCGGACAGCCCCAGCATGGGGACGAGACACGCGGCTGATGGCTCCGTGTCCATCTCCCTGTTGTCTCTGAAATACGGGTCTAGTTCTTGGAGGCAGCAGTGAAACAAGTGAGCCGGGTGAAGCCAAACACAAAGGGAACTGAAGTTGGTGCTAGCCGGGAGTGAACAGCGCTAGCTCGTGATTTGACAGCTGTGCGACGCGTTCGCTGCAGGTGACACACGCACGACCCGCCGCGTCCACTGGCTGCGGTGTGTACCTGCGTGGCCGTGCGGGTGTCAGGCTCGACGGTGCCCGCGTTTGTGCGGAAGCGACGGGTCTGCTGCGGAGCACCTTGAGGCCACGGCTACGGCTACCTAGCCAACTAGCGATAGAGCCGGGCAGGCAGCTAGCTCAGCCGGCAGAGAAAAGAAGACGCCGGCTTACATGTTCCTCAGAGCTCCGCTCGGGTCTCGACGACGACCGGGTCCTGGAGGAGATGAAGGGGCCGCTGCCCGACCGAGAGCTCTTCCGTGTGTTCACCATGTTTTCTGTTTTCTTTTGTCTTGCCCTTACTGGTTCTCCCTGACCGGCTCCAAACAGAGACTCAGTGAGCGCAGAATAGAGGCGCCATTTCTCTCTCTCTATCCCTCTCTCCCTGCCTCTCTCTCTCTCTCGCGCTCCCTCCGTGTCCGCCTCTCTCTCTCTCCCTCTCTATGGACGTGGGACTGTTAGGCAGGTGCACTATTTTTTAGCTGACTGGTCGATTCCCATTATGAACTAGTGCCTCAGTTATCATAAGGAGAATACACAAACATCACACAGGATCACTCAAGTCAACACATGAGGATGTGCTTATGTTTCATAAGTTGCAGTCTATGGTTTGGTGTTTTTATATATATTTAAGCACAAATTCTTAAAGTTAAATAAAGTCACTTGAATACGTTATCCCGAGGCTCATATCAAGTGATAATGAAGGAACAATATTAGGAACCAGAAAATCTGCAGTGTTTGGAAAGTTGAGTACACAGTGTGCCCACCAAAGGAACTACATGTTAATCCCTGGTTTAGTGTATTTAATTTACTGCAAAAAGTTCACGAAATAGTTCAATTCAGTCTCATAAACTAACCAGAGATTGAACATTGGTGTCTGTTAAACGCAATGCACCTCTAGTGTAAAGTATTGAGAAAGGAGGATCATTAGTCGTGTTGTGCTCCGCATTATGTACACTGTGTCCTTTGGGTCCCATACTGGACAAATATGAGATAATAAATGACTGAATCATCAGCGTGAAATCACATTGTGAATTTTAAACCTGCTGTGCTATCTCCCCTACAGGTGTGACAATAACAGAAGACTTCAAGGAAGATGCAACTGTTTAATAAAATATTTCATAATTTTGGCTACATATTTGTTCGCGCAAAACATTACCAAAACCTTTTTTTATTTTCTTGGAAACATTACAGCACTATGTTCACACACACATATATATTTCAAAGGCCTAGTTTGTGGATTCAAATTCTGTTAATTTATAATTAAATTATTTATAAAAGTAACGATTTAAAGCAAGAACAAACTAGACAACAACTAATCCTCATGGTTTCTTAGCTCTGTTCACTAATTATAATCTTCTAAAGAAATACATTTTCATGGCCAGCTTAATATGAATTAATTTCTCACAATTATTATAATTGGGTAAAAAATGACATACACATCATGTCCGCATGAATATGGCACATTGTGCTATTACATTACAGATAGATAGATAGAGAGATGGATAGATAGATAGTGAATTTTATTGTCAATTGAATGGGATTTATTTGAATTGAAATGATCTAAATTGAATTGAAGTGAGGTGACGTGAAGTTAATTGAAGTGATTGAATTAATTTGAATTGAACTGATCTAAATTTAGGTGAATTGAAGATGTGCTTAGCCAGCAGTGTGTGGTGTGTGGTGTCACGACAGTCGCTGTGGACTTACGGCCGCGTCGCGTCACACATTATTGCTCAGCAGAAGAAGAAGAGACGCAGCAGATGTGTACCTCTGGATCAAGCCGCCACACACTGACTGGTAAATCTCTGTCTGACTTTACCCTGAATACGCGTATGTGAACGAGCTGCCATGGTGTGTGTCTATGTGTGTGATAATCCCGGTCGTGTTGAACACAGCTCATGTGTTGTTGGCTCCATGCACGTCCGTGGCTCCGTGACGCCCACTTACATAATGAACCAGAAATAACTGCTGTTTTTTTTGTGGGTACATTTTTTTTTTTTAAATCATTGTCATCCGTTTTAACACACTTGATGTCAGCGGGTCAATTTACGTTTAACCCGCCAAGCTAATACAGGTCAACATGAACATACTAAGAAGCTTGAGCTCTTTAGCTCATTCCATCATGACCTGTGCTTTCACTGCTGTTTAATACGGGTGTACTAATGCATCCTTTTTGTGTTTAGATGGGAAACACAAGAGGTCATGAAAGAGATTGATACTGTGGGGGGTGAGAAAGATGACAACTGGTAAGTAACAAGTGCATTGCATATATTTATCATTATTATTACTACTGTTATTATTATTAATTTGTATTATTATTATTATTATTACTGAAGACTGTACAACCAGCTCTGCTCCAAGATAAACTACATGCACCACCACTATGGACGGTCACTTTAACATGTCTCAACTCAGCAATATTCAATGTACTATATTCATTTGTAAAAATAATTCTGTGCAATATAAACAGTTATGTGCAATCCATGTTCTGACACACAATACTGTTCTTACACTGTATACACCGGTTTAATTACATGTATTTAATTTTATTTCTTTACATTCCTTCACCCAAGTAGTGCATGCTACATATGTGTTGTCTTCTGCTGCTGTAACATTGCAAATTTCCCCATTGCAGGACTAATAAAGGACTTCTTATCTTATCTTAAATAACTTAAATTGCAATGACATTTTGTGACCAGCACAAATACACATTACAGCACTTGAAGAGGTGGGAATTAGATTTAACCACAGTAACAAAAAAAACACAAGTTAAAGGTTCAGTTGGATTTAGGCGAAAGGGATCTATTGGCAGATATGAATATGTAATAATCCTAGTGGTGTTTTCTCTAGTGTGTGATAGTTTAAATTGGAAGAAAAGTTTTTTTTTACCCTAGATTGGACCTTTTTATATTTATATATCTGGAGCAAGTCCTCTCTACTGAGGCCGCCATGCTTTTTACAGTAGCCCAGACTGGCCATCTAAACACCTTTTGAGTTATTATGACAACTGAAGGCTACCACATGTGTGGGTGGATGAGCGTAAGGGTTTATGTTTGAGAGCAGAAAAGAAAGTGTTACAGTATTTGCCAGACAGAGAAAGAAAGAAAGAAATGCAATGCCTTTGGGCTTCACTGGTTGAGCACTGATGACAGAGAAGAGCTGTGGTGAATCTGGAGGTGAGCAGTTCCATGTAACATTATTCCACTTTTTATTTGATTGTAGGTAACTTAAATGAAACACTTTTCCTTAAAGGATTCCAAAAATCTCGAGTCTCTCTGCCTATTAATCAACTTTTCCTCTTACTAAAGCCGGAGCCAAACAAGTCAGACTGTTCTTAAAATAGACCTTGCGTCCGCAGGCTGAACTCAATAAGACATCTAATGAGTGAATTACACACATGTCAATTTTCTTGAAGGGCTGTCAAGGAAGAAAATGCAGAGGAGGCTCAAATGAAGCGTAGTTTCTCAGTCGAAGACCTTCTCGATGAGGTGGAGAAGATTTGTTACGATGCTTCGGGGTCATCAAAGGTCAGTAACAACTTCACCTCTACTAATCCCCTGAGCCACATCTGTAAACTCACCTCATGCAGCTGTGCAATCAATCATCAGCTTTCTTTGAGTTACTTTGGATAGCTATAGTGATGGACTTTTGTTTTGTTTATGATTAACATTTAACACATTTAAAACAAATATACAAATAAAAAGACATTTTAGCTACAGCAAAATACATTCAGGCTTACATACAGAAAAGAGTTGCATTGTTATGTAGAGCAATCGGTCATGACATTCCAGGTATACCATGACTTATGGACGCCGCTCCTTTGTTCATACTAACCCATTCATGTTGACAGCTGCATAGCCACCAGAGTCTTTGGCCAGTTTACTACCCACTGAGGCCTCTGCATGTGTTTCAGGCCGATCAGAGCTTGTGTGTGTGTGTGTCCTTTCTGTCAAGGTGGAGATGGTGGTGAGGCTGTGGAAGGACGGCTTCACTGTAAATGATCAGGAGTTCCGCAGCTACTCCATACCAGAGAACCAAGACTTCCTGGATGCAATCAAGAGGGGGTGAGATAATTGAGGCCATGCTTGAACTCTTGAAGAATATTAAAGAGTAAAGCATGCTGGATATTATTCAGCCACTGCAAAGCACAAAAGAACAGTAATGTCATGATGTCTGATTGGGTTGTTGATTATTACCAGGGAAACAGTAATTACCTCCCACATGCTGAAAATTAGGGCTTTGATGAATCCGTATTTGGCCCGTACTTTCTTTGAAAAGCGCTTAAATTGAAAACAGCACAATGTGCAAGTGGCCTGTGTTACAACACCGATGTCCTAGCTGTTGATAATCATGCAATGCCGTTATTACACTGATTTCCTATTACTTCAGAGGTTTCTGTTGGCCTTTCATCCATTGCAAGCTACTGCTACCGGTACCTGAATGACTTAATGGTTTAAAGTAAATTAAAGAAGAAAATAACAACCATGTAATTACACCATTTCCCTTTCAGATGTGCATTTGATGTTGAGTTCTATGAATGTTAAGTAAAAACTTGTTTGACCCATTAATATTAATACACAAAGCTCCTGTCTGTTGCCCAGTTCAGACTGGGCACAGATGTAATTGTATAGCTTTACATTACATGAAAGTGTAACCTTTGTCTATACAGTGAATATATCTGAGAGCTGCACCCTGCATGTGTCTCATATGTAGCATAACGTGTGCACTTGTTTTGATTCATTGGTTGAGTCCCCAAAGGGAAAATTAGCTCCTCAACCAGGCTCGACAAGACAGATAAAGCATAATGCTCAGTAGAGCTCATTTGTCATATTGATCAATCGATCATATTTTTCCCAGAGAGCTTCCAGCAGAGTGGGAGAGCAGAGCGGAAGAGCAGGAGCTGGAGATCAATGTGGAGGACCTGACAGAGGAAAATTATGTACCCAAGAAAAGGGCCTTTCACGCTTTTAGCGGCCAAGGATACCGACTTGGCAGGTACGAGATTGTCGCAGTAAAAATTTAACCTGGTAAACCGATGAATTTCAGAGTATAACACGTGTTGATAAATAATTTTCCTTTTGTAAAAAAATTATTATTTCTCATATATCTATGATCATAGGTCAGAGGTTCCTAAACCTTTCAGCTCCTGACCCCCAAAGTAGCCCTGCCAGAATATTGCAAGCCCCATTATCCCAAACAACATGTCTCACAGCCTCCAGGGGTTCCTGACCCCCTAGTTCGGGAACCAATGCCACAAGTAATAATGTACTTGTGTGCTGCCATTATCATATACAGCCCTAGTAGTGTCTGTGATGTTCAAAGATGCCATACAGCTTTGTACCACTAGGTGTCCCTCTGAATCCATGTATCCAAAAAACTGCAAATCTGACCAGGCCGACAGTCACACAGATGAACCGAGAGCCGCAGAATTTTCAGAGTATCACTTTATGAATACTTAATTATCCCAACATATTTTTGTACAAAAAAATTTCTGCCCACACATAGCTGTTATCAAAATTAGACAAATGCATAAAGCACAGGCTATAAATACCGTCCTTCCAACTGGCTCTTAATCTGTTATTTATTCCTGCCTCTCCCAGTGTTGCACCCAGAGTTGTGGCCAGGTCACCGTCTGTGCATGAGGATGGAGAATCTCCTCCTATTCCCATGGTAACACTAGACCACACCCTTCCCGTCACCTCCCTGCAAATCTGGTTGGCCGACGGCAGGAGATTGGTTCAGAGGTTTAACCTATCGCATCGGTAAGTATCACGGTGTCAAGGCCAAAACGCGTCTCTGCACATCTCAATCTGTGAGCTCGACAACATCAAATGTCATGTACATATTTTAAAAAAAAACAGCGGTTGGCATCCCATGCAAGGAAGAAAAAAAAGATTCTCTCTACTCCTGCTGTGCTTTCTGCAAATCCCATAATCTCGAGCGTCGCAGGATAGAAGTAGCTCAAGGAATGACAAAAGATTTTGGTTTGTTCCAGTTAAAGGGATGGCGAGGGGTGGGGGGGTTTGTTGGAGGATTACGTAATGCCTTGTTCTAGTCTGCTGGAGTTTGAAGGCACGGTGCATGTTCTATCCCCCTGCCACAGTGCATGGGGCTGCAGAAAACATAATCTGAGATGTAGCAACGGAGTGGATCTATAAAATCCCCAGAGAGAGAGAGATTGCGTAACTCTGATGCAGCTTTTATATAACAGGGTTAGCAGCTAAAGGATAGAGAGGACTGAACCCCTGCAACCTCCAGCTAGCCTCGTTGTGTGAAGACAAGCGCCGCCATAGGATCGCATCTACAAGCTGAGTCGTGATAAATAATAGATGATGATACCAGTATAGTGCCTTATAGTATCTGGCAGGGGTTCTGTAGGGAATATTTCTGTCTATTGTTTTATTTTTATACAGTTCCGTTTCTTTTCCAGGATCACCGACGTGCAGGATTTCGTAGGGCGCTGCCAGAGGAGCTGCCCGCCTTTTGTCCTGACCACATCGCTTCCTTTCCGAGAGCTCAGCGACAAAGAGTTGAGCCTGGAAGAGGCAGACTTGGCCAACGCTGTCATTGTCCAGAGACCCCTGAACACACAGGCGCCGTTTGGACAGTCCTGACCAGCAGGGCCCTGTAATTCACATAACACGCCACTTTTCCTCCTCACTGACACACCCCCACCACCCAGATAGCGCCCTGAGTGCCCTCTGTAACTTAAAACCTTAATATTCAGCAGTTTGTGCTGCATTTGATGATTGTTATTTCCCTCTACAGTCTCTGTGCCGGATTATCGAATGGAAATGTTGTCTGTTACTTACAAAGGTGCTGCTGAGGTGTTGTCAATACTCTGTCTTCTCCCTCTGGGGGGGGGGCAGTGTTTATCTACTAGTGGAGCTCCGCCTAATTGCAGGAAAACCATCAACGCAAAAACCATATCTATTGCCCTGTGCAGATGGTCGACCACGTATGTCCATCTGTTGGTTTACTACATATGACCCTGCATTCACCCTTCCCCCATAATCCCACACCACCAACAGCCAGCACCAACAACTCTCCAAAGTCTTCCCTAACTGTGATAACCATTTTTCTGCACTATCTACAGTAAAAAACAAGCAGCTGATACTCAGTTTTATCTCGTAGGTTTACAAATATATATATATTGGACATATTTTACTTCTTTTGCACCATATATTATATGATGAAAAGAATAAATATATATTTAACAGCTTGCTATTTATGTTGGCCTGACTGATTTTGAGTAAATTTGCCTTTTTTTGCGGGACGAGATTAAATTAAACATGTGATTTGTATTCTTTCATTTGACTGCATCACACATCACGGTACAATAAAAATCTTCCTCAAACTTATGAGCATTTTTTATGATTTATTTATGATGTAGTGAATCAATATTCATATTAATGCTGCCCCAGGTGTTGTGTGCTGGCCGCAGGTATGGTGATTATGGCATTGATACCAAGCTGCGCCTTGTTTCATGTTGTAATGCAACATCTGTGCTGTCAGTGCTGATTTAATGGGGGCTGAGATTAAGGAGGTGGAGGAGGGGCTGCTGATGTCAAAGAAGTCCGATTTTGAGGAGTGATGTCTTCACTGTGTTGTTTCCTGGCCTACTGAATATGAAAGGCATTTATCTAACGGTATGAAGTGGAACTACACTGATCACTGAGTTTAACATCAGCCATTAGGGTGTAGAAGTCAGTGGCTTCTGAGTTGAAAAGGGGTGAAGATAAACGTATAATTCAGATGGGGTGAAACAAAGTTGAATCCTTGCTCTTTTTTTTTTCTTCCTCATGAGTCTTGAATCTTGTTTTTCTTGGCAAATGTGTGAGCACACGCGTGTGTGTGCTTATGTCTCTGTGTCCGAGCTTTTCTGCCAGGCCTTCGCGAGGAAGGCAAACACCATTATCCATCTTCAATATTTAAAGCAGTGGGAAGGAGGGAGGGATGTAAGTGTGTGCATTTGGAGATGACAGCCCCATGATGGTCAAGGTCAGGGGAAGGAACTCGGCAGCAGGAACATCATAATCCCTTCTTGAAGAATTACCCTCTTGTGAGGCCATGCTGCACATTTTAGGATCTTTTAACCTGAACTCGGAGGCTGCGAGCATCACTCGGTTGACAGCCAGAGGGGGTCTGGCTAAAGAGTAAAAGAGAGCACATTTCCTTTGTGCTACATATTTAATAAGGCTAAGTATGCAGGGAATTACTTTCCCTTTAACTCCCACATTTCCTTTCAGAACGACCCTTTTACTCGCGCAGCAGCCAACCTTTCATTTTGCACATTCCTCTTCACGCATTATCGGAAACATACCCGTTCTAATGCAGGTCATATGCCTGACTTCTCATGTCTTGGTGCCTTTTCCTTTGTCAGTAATGCAGGTTTGTGGTGTGCGTGCTTGGAATTCATTGGAGAGGTGCAGGGTTCAGGAGCCGGGGTCTCCATGACATGTTTGTTGTCATAATCTGAGGAGAGGCTTACTGTGGAGAATAATCATCCCGCTCTAAAAGAACTGCTCATGAGGGGCTTTGTGGGGAAAAACAAATGGGAACCCAATATGCCACAAGTCACATAGACCTAAAGTAAAAGGATCTGTAAAAATAGCATCAGGACTATATCTCGACCCAAACCTGAAAAATGCAGGTGAAGACATCCTATAGTGGATTTAATTAAGTCCAGCCTCAGAAAAATATATTGTAAAGGATTATTTAGTTTGATGAGATCTAGAGGATGAAACATTTGTTGTCACCTGAACGACATGTTATTGCATCTGGCTCACAATACAGCAGACAGAGAGATGAATAATAAAAGTGAAAATAAAATAACTTTTAAAAGCAGAATTCACTTTTAAATACTCGCATAACACTATAAATCTAAATGTGTCACCCCCCCCAAAAAAAAAAACTGAGTGAATTGTACACTGGCATATTGCAACAAGGTAGATTGCACAAAAGAAACACAGAATTAAGTGTAGATGTAAATTTCTCACACTGCCCATAAATGTAAGTATGTTACACATGAAAACAAGTGTGAGTGCGTTGCACAGGTTGCATATTACTTAGAGATGGACTCCACATCAAAAGATATCCCACAGTGAAAATCCAACTGACATATTAATCCATCCAAACACAGTCGAAACCAAACCGAAAGTCTGTTTACACACCGGGATGCCTGTGATTCAGACTAACACAACAAACCTGTTCAGAGTGGAAGGTGGCACAGTGGAATTAATCCACAACTATTTGCAAAATATTTGGTTCCACAGGTTTGGTTGCACAGGGAGTGGACCTGCAGGGAGAGCGGGTCAACGCCTGGTGACGAAACCTCCTCCTAGCCCCGGCTCCCTACTGTGTTGTTTACTCCTCGGGGCGTTTTACTCACAGAATATTCCAGTCAACAAGATTGCAAAGCTGTTCAGCTGGTAAATTGATAAAAACTGATATTTGTACACCATTTTAAATGTTGGCGTGACCAAATCTGCATTATTGGAAATTACATCTAGGGACTTATTAAGCCCATTTTAGGAAATACCAGTCCAGACACTCTGGCCTCTGCTGCTTTGCTTTTGACAACAATTCTTTGAATCAATCTCATGAGTCCGTCAGTGCTGAATCAGTGGAGTGACCCTCTGAGCATTGATGCCTACCACACTCGTACTATACCATAAGTTAACAATCAAAAATGACTTAAGATTTTGATACATATTATAATTATGCTAATGGTTATATCATTATATTGGTGATGGTGGTGATACAGTGTGGGAAATATGTGTGAGGAACATGATGGATGCTTGAGCGTGTCGCTGAGGAATTCTTGTCACACCAACACACCTTTCAAGTTCCTCATTCCACAGAACCGCACATTTAATTAAAATATAACCAAACTACATTTCAAACATTCCTCCAACACATCACGTGGATTACAGGTGTGATAGACAATTGTTTTTTTCTATGGAAACATGTTTAAGGGTTTTCTCATCTAGGTGAAGAATAGAGAGGCACATCTGACTCACTGTTGTGTCACTGTATCATTGTCACTGTGTCACTTAAACACTAAACACTTTTTGCATAGCCTCACAATAATAGGTTTACAGCCATCTCACCACACACACATGCACGTAAACACACACACACACACACACACACACTAACACACACAGTCTTGTGACTTACTCTAACTTGAACAATATTTACTATTTAACTAACCCAAAACCTAACCGTAACCTAAATCTAACCAACCTGAACCTAACATTAACATTAACATTAACATTAACATTAACATTAACCTAAACCTAAACCTTAACCTAAACCTTAAGACAAATATAACCTTACCTTAACCCACCCTTGAACTAACCCTAATCTTAAAGTAAACCTTACCCTAAATCATGTCTATCCGCATTTGAATATTTAAGTCATTGGGATTTGCATTCTGTGGCTATGAGGAAAATAAATCCCTTCAATGTGGATGTGTAAAAAGATTTAAGACCAAGACCGCGCGCGCGCACACACACACAATGGTGTCCCACGGTATTAACCGTCACGGCCGCTGCAGGGCGCAGCTCCGTCACTGCAGACCCGAACCTCAGAGAGAGTGGAGGCGCGCAGACCATCTCCATCCTCCGCAGTCTGGGTCTCATCCTGCTCGTCCATCTGAAGTCACACCGGCTCCGGGCTCATTGACTGACCCACAGCTCCGGCTGCTTCTCCATTAATACGGGGTAAGATGATTTGTGTTTTCATCCAGTTTGTGTGTTTTTTGTGTGTTATCGGTGCGCAGAGGAGCGCCTGCTCGATGGAGTAACAAACAGTGACAGTAAGATGAGAGCAGACAGCCGCACAGTCCTGCACGGGACAGAGACGCGTTCTGCGCGCTCCTGTTCGCTTAGTAATAAAAAGCAGATGTGCAAGCGCGTCAAACACAGCAAGTGATGGTAACTACCTGGGCTTGTACATTTACTGGTACTCTGTGTGTGTGTGCGCGTGTGTTTGTGCGCGCGCGCGCGAGTGTGCTTGCAAAGGTATTACTTGTGTTGTTCCTGCAAGTCCCCAAGGGTTTGGGTTGGACTAAGGTTTAGCTTGAGGTTAAGTTAAGGTTAAGTTTAGGTTAAAGTTAAGGTTACATTTAGGTTTGGGTTAAGGTTAGCTTTAGGTTAAGTTTGGTTTACGTCAAGGTTTAGGTTTACGATAATGATAGGTTCCGGTTAAGTACAGGTTAGGTATGATTAAGCTTTACGTTAAGGTCACAATTTGGTTAAGATTAAGGTTTAGACTAAGGTTTAGCTTGAGGTTAAGTTAAGGTTAAGTTTAGGTTAAAGTTAAGGTTACATTTAGGTTTGGGTTAAGGTTAGCTTTAGGTTAAGTTTGGTTTACGTCAAGGTTTAGGTTTACGATAATGATAGGTTCCGGTTAAGTACAGGTTAGGTATGATTAAGCTTTACGTTAAGGTCACAATTTGGTTAAGATTAAGGTTTAGACAACTGTGTGTGTGTGTGTGTGTATGTGTGTGTGTGTGTATGTGTGTTTGTGTGTGTGTGTGTGTGTGTGTTTGTGTGTGAGTGTGTGATTTATTGGTGCTTTCCTCTACATCTCTATTCATCTGTGCTCTTTTTCATTTGTTTTCTAAAGAGCAGGTCTTTGTCTGTGCTCATACGTGTGTGTGTTTATGTGCCTGCATTCTTGTGCTTGTATGTTGCAGCACATGCTTGTTATTGAGAGCAGGTGTATGTGTGCAACACATATATATATGTGTGTCTCCTTTGCATACGTGTGCGTCTGACTGTGCCCTTCCCTCCTGGCCTCATTCCAGACCACAACAGCATGTGAATGGCGGCAGAAAGCGGCAGAGTTGTCACAGAGGAGCAGGAGGAGCTCCCAGCCCACGGAGCCATCACTCACACCCAGCACACCCGCAGTCAGAGCCACATCCAGTTCCAGTCTCCGACGTACACCACCCAGTGGCAGGCTCCTCGCTCCGTCGCACACACGAGGAGTCACAGTCACACACACTTCAGCACGTCGCTGCACACGCAGCCTCAGAAGTACGGCTGCCGCCTCACGCACAGTCTCTCAGCCATGACCCGGGGGGAGAGGGGAGTGCAGGGCTCTGTGGGGAAGCTCTCCAAGCCCACTGAGCCGCTGTTCCCCAAAACACCTCAGCAGGTAAGATCACCTGTTTGGATGCTGCTCTTCTGTTATTCCACAGGTTGTCATCTCACGTACTGGTACTGTTTCTCCTTACACGCCTGTTAGGCTTGGCTGTGTAGTGGGAGAAACTCACGCATCCACAGTTGAGTTTGTCTGTGAGCGACTTGACATGATTGGATGTAGAGCGAGAGAAGAAGAAAAGAGATGGAAAGTGGGATCTCTCCAGTCGCTTATCTGGCTGTGATTAATCAGCTGCATTGTTTTCCTGTGAACTCTAATCCCCGGGATTGTGGATTCAATGGCTGGAAGTTGATAGTTTTCATTTGAGAGAGGTTCTTCCCACTGATGGGATGCCCTGCCTGGTGGTGATTGCTGTCTTTTGTCTTTGGTGATGATACAGTTGTAATCAAGGGCACAACAGGAAGCGAGAGAGCAGAAAGGAATAACACTCAAATTTGGCTAAACACAAGTAGACTCAGGTGACCTGCGTGTCATTTTTGGTTTTGCCTCGTCTTATGTCATTTCGATGAGTGGCTCACGCATGATGTCATTAGTGTTTGATAAGTCTGTGAAAGTTGGCATTGTTCCTGTTGGAGAGTGTGTGGATGTGTGTGTGTGCGTTTCCTCACACTGATGCTGCTCACATGCACACACTGTTAAAACGAGGTGAATGCAGTGCTGTCCCATTAGGGAAGGCAGATTCCGCCTGATGCAGACGGTACTTCTTGTAATTCCATGCCCCGGCTGTTACTCACTCATTTTCTGTTTGGATGCAACGGCTCACGGGCGCCCATTAAATGGCATGCCCCACATGCTCCAACCAGTTCGGCCACTGTCTGGTCTCTGCCAAACCTCTGTCTGATGTGCAGTGTTTTGTGTGCGTGCCTGTTTTTACAGTGACTCTTCTAGGCTGAGGTGGATGATGTGCATGCAAATATGGAGGCAGATCTATGTTTAACTTCCTTTAAATAATACATTCAATAAACATAAATACTGCATGTCAGATTTTTTTTTAAGTCATTTCGTTTGTGACAATATACTAATGGTGAAAATTATGTTTCTGTAAGATGCTGGGCATTGTCGCCTCACAGCAAGAAGGTTCCCGGTTTGAATCCCGCCAGTCAGAGGCTTTCCATGTGGAGTTTGCATATTCACCCTGTGTGTGAGTGGATTTTTCCCAGGTACTCTGGCTTCCTCCCACTCTCCTAAAACATGCAGATTGGAGTTAGGTTAATCCGAGACTCTAAATTGGCCGCTGTGAATATGAGGCTGTATGGTTGTTTTTCTCTCTAGCCCTGTGATGCCCTGGAATAATAATGGAGTGTTATAGATGTGTATCGGTATCAAAGGATTGGTATAGATACTGGATGGATGGCTCTTTAAAAAATGATGACACAGTTTAATGAGAACAAGAAAATTGGAAATTTCTAATTGACTTAACTTAATAAATCACATATTGTATAGTTTATTCTGCAAAATCCACTCGGGATGTGTGAATTCCATTGAATAATTTATCTGAAGGACTAGGACAAGGTTTTATGTATGTACTAAAGATGCCTGAGGCGGACATGATACATGAAAGACGTTGCTCTCTTAGTGAATGAGACAGAATGATGGATCCTTATTCAGTAACGGGTAAACTGTCCCAGCTCAAGCTTGTGAAGAGCCTCCCAGTCCATCACAGACATAGAATTTACAGAAAGTCCATCTATGGGTCATTTTAAAAAGAATGAATAAGCGACTGGTTTCAAATTCTGTCCATTTCAGATTTTGGATTGATTCCTTTGGAGTTGAGCCAGTGTCCCCGGGCTTCTGTTGACATTTAGCGGCCTGTTGCCATCGTTGACATATTTCACCTCTCATACCCCGTAATCCCTAATCTGCAGTGACGGGGACAAAACCAGCGGCTTTCACTCCCATGTCCAGCATGTGTGTTATGACCTTGAAAACCAAATCAACATTTTAAACTGCTTTATGGATCCATTTGACCAGTTTAACGTAGGCATGCGAGAGTGTGTGCATTTTATTTGCAGAATATAACTAAGCTGGCTCGGGATCTTTTTTTTTTTTTCATCCCCTCCTTCTTTCTTTGTAGTAGAATTATCCTCAATCCTGATTTAGGTTGCGGTGCAGTTCAGGCATTTTAAATTGTTTTCCCCCCGAGCGGTTAAGGATTCATTAACTTTGGAGATTAGTCTTATCTATCCTTGTCCCCTTGCTCCCTTGCTTGTTGAAGGTCCGAGCTCCGCAGATGCTCCCTTCACTTTGAGCCGGTGTCTCCATGAGCATGTGTGCACGAGGTTTTGTTGCTGCGTCCAGACAACAGTTGACGGGATATCCTGTTTATCCTCTTTGATGATAAGAACTCAGTAATGAAAGCTTGACAGTAAGAGTTTGGAGGGAAAGAACAAGTGTTTAGAGTGAATGAGAGAAAGAGAGCGAGAGAGAGAGAGAGAGAGAGAGAGAGAGAGAGAGAGGGAGCAGTGCTGTGTGCACAGAGTATTTTTGCACATCATCAGTTAAGCAGCATTCTCCAGACGCCAGAGACTTTGATTTTTTTCTCTCTCCAATTAGCTGTAATTGCAGTGAGAGTGGGAGAAGAGAGAGTTTTGAAGTCGGGACCGCCGCGCAGCCTTTACTTACCTCTGACCCGCTTGTCTCCAGATTGAATAATTACACACCTCCCTCCTGGTAATTGTCGTTCGCGAACCCCTCCGTGTTTTGATGGGGCAAAAAAAAAAAGAGGAAGAGAAAACGTGAGCCGGGTAATAACAGTGTGCCGATCGCGGCTGTGGTTACTTTGTTGATTTCCTTCTTTCATAAAGCTCAGAGGGGAGCAGCTGCGGGCCATGGCCTGGGCCACTGGATGTGGAGTGACACTGTTTCTGTGTGTGTGTGTGTGGGTCTGACACCAAAGGTTGTACACAGGAGAGAGGAACAGCCGAAGGTTGATATGTGTGCACAGCCTCGGAGACAGTCGTAAATATCGGGCTCCCGAGACTGTGGTGTCTTGTCTTATTCATGTGTGAAGATGAAAGCCTGCCCTTCTCGCTAGACACACACACACACACACACACACACACAAACACACAAGTGCCTGATGGTTTTAGCAGAGAGGAAACTGAGCTGTGGATGACTTGGTGGGTTTCCTGGGCTCCTCCATCAGCCTCAGTGTCTGCACAGATAGACCACAAAGCAAACAGCCAGGGGGTGTCCTTCTGATCAAACACACACACACACACACACACACGCACACACACGCACACACACACACACACACACGGACACACACACACACACATACATACACACAAACACACTCATTTTGCATAATTTTCAAGTAGGGGAATTCATGAGAGAACAGATGCATCACAGTGAACACACCTTCCACCCACTGTACATCATTCCACTGAATCACCGAATGACAGGGTGATTGAGACAGAATGCTATTTTGAGCACCCGAGGTAGAATGTGAAAGAATTCCAATTATGAATGATCACCGGATTCACTATCTGTGAGTCACAAGTCTGCTTTCATGACCTATTTCATTCCAAGACACACCTACTTCCCTAATGGCGTGTCCGTGGGAGAGGTTTTTACCATACGTGTTCCTGGTTTTTGCCAAATAAGGGACAGTTCATTGTGTTAAGACTGAATCATTGCTGCTTATTGGCACGAAAAATGAAACAGTCTTTATTTATATCACTGTCTTCCTTTTCCAGATATGAGTCTGATGAAATATGTGAATAATACGTACCTCTTATGATCAAAATATATTATTAATTTACATTATTTGCTGTAGCCTTAAATTGTTGTTACTCCATGAATGTGTGACTTGCAAACAATTTGTGTCCAAAAATGCATTACATTTTGGAGGAGGTAACCTTATGTTAAGTTTAATACAGTAAATATATAACTATTTTACAACAGTAAGCAGTTATTGTGCTTTTCTCAGTGCTAGGCATCTTTTATTTCCCACATTCCCCATCGCACCTGGAAGGATAGTTATCATAAGAACGCTTGCAGTGCAGAAAAGTGATTGTGCTCATTAGCATCCTGACCCACAAGGACACCATTATCTTACTAAGTATTTTTCTCCTCCCTTGTCACCTTTTCTCACCGCAGACCGACTTGAGCCAGAAGTTGACTTTATGCAGTAAGCTGTGTTTCGCCATCGGAGGTGCGCCCAAGGAGGTGGCTGGCAGCGCCACTGCCTTCTTCCTGCAAATCTACCTGCTCGATGTCGCTCAGGTAACGTTTCTATGGGACGAAGAGGAGGAGAGCATTCATGAAAGCTGTCGTGGATCTCGTAAACGAACAAATGGGTTTTATAGTTTTATGCCTTCAAGTGTTGTAAACTCCAATCTGTCCTTGTTCTGCTCTGTAGATCACCGCCTTCCAGGCCTCCATGGTGCTGTTCATTGGTAAAGCCTGGGGCGCAGTGACTGACCCCATCGTTGGTTTTTTCATTACAAAGAGCAGATGGACCAAGATTGGCAGACTCATGCCTTGGTGAGTTCACCGCTCACACTACAAATACAACTCATGTGTTTCTCCATTACTGCTGTTCCTCATGTTCTGGACCTCATCATTTCTTTTTTTCAAAAGTCGGATTACTCAATTCTGAAAAAATTGGATTAATGCACACACATACTGTAATAATAATGATATAATAATATTGTCATCACCGGGAATGGCCACTGTTGCAGTCAGGTAATTGGCACAAGAGAAAATTATTAAAGTCTGATTTAATTCACAAAATGATATTGTTGAGCTCTAATGCATAAATAACAATTAGGCAACAACAAATAGGCAAGATACTGATCTGCAGTGTGTGAAGGTGCGTAATAGAAAGTATGAATTTGGCTTGTAGTGTAAAGAGCTTAGAGTGGTGGATAAGACGAGAGATGCTAAATAAATACAGTCCATTTACCATTGTAGGAGGTTGATCTACTCCAAAGTTATGTGAAACTGTTATATATGCATTTTTTAGTTCCTTTTTTTTAAAGAAAATAATCTTAGGCTAAATTTTCCCCCTCTTCTCAATGAAGACACGGCAAAGTGCTACTGCTGTTGACGTTCAGCTGATCCGGCATAAAGCTATGTAATTTGTTGGCAGATTGTGAAACACGTCTTGGTTTTCTCAGACACAACAGTGCCCGCTAATGTTTGCTTGAGATCTAAACAAAAACAAGCCTCGTGCTCCAGATTCAATCGCTTTTTAATGATTATTCTCAGGCCTCTCACCTGAGGATTGAGCTGCATAGACAGCCATTGTGCTTTAATTACCCTGCTCCTGGCGCTCCCACTGATGAGCTATGCATACTTCAAGGGCGTGGGCTGTTCTTTTTTTGCGGTTGATGCCCTGACAACAACTCTGCGGCCATGGAAGTTCATCAGCCTTCTTTCAAACATCGCGTTTGTCTAACCTCACATCAATCAGCTTGTCTTTGTTTGAAAGATGGTTCCCTGTGTTTCATGACCTTTAAGAGCAAGTTAACTTTAACTGTGTCTAAAGTCAGGGGCTGCATCCTTCAGAGCATGAAGAAGGCGATCAAGTTCTCGAGTTTTATTACCCCTTGGTTTTTTAACACAATAGCTGTTAGGTTAAGTTGAAGCTCGATATTCAAGCTTGGCGTCTTGTCGCTTGCCGGCGTCGTGACCTCATTGTCATCGAAGCAAAATGAATCCTGGGATAGGTTGGGCTGTGAATGATCCACCTGGGGAGCCTTTGTTTCTCTCCGATGGAAGGAAGCATTTGAATGAGCCTCCGAAATAAGGCAGCCGAGTTATGCTCCTGTGACACAATCGGGCTTCATATGCAGACTGCAGAGGATGCAGCCCTGAATTCAGACACATTGTTTGTGTCCATACTAAGGGATTATATGAATCCATGATCACATTTTCCATTTTCCAGTTTTAATCGGCTATATGTGTATTATTTGTGTGCCTGCAGTATATTATGCACACACTAGCATGGCATTTACTGTAATTACACTGCCTAATGCCTACTGCATTATAAACCATAGATTACTCACAAGCTGACAGTGTTGGAGGGGGACAGGTCCACTGTGGCCGGTCACGCTGGGTAGCAGGCTTATGCTGATGGCTGTTAAATCAGCTTTGATTACCTTTGGGCAGCTGTAGGTATGTGTGTATGTGTGGGTTTGTGCCTGTGTGTGCGTGTGTTTGTGTGTGTGTGTTATTTTCTACCCCTTTGGAAAGTCCCCTCTGCCCGTCCAGCAGGAAGTGCCTTTCCTCATCTGTCTCTCCCAATCCACGGCGAGACGTAAAGCGATTTGTATCTTCGCCTGATCTCTTTAGGATGAAGTCATTTGGACCAACATGTCCCCGCGGGTGTTGAGATGTTTATTATTATGCGATCGTAGTCAAGCATCATCCCAGAAGCAAGTAGAACCGTGAGAACACACAAGATTGTGTCTATAAGTGAAAGACTATTTGACAGTAAGAGAATATCACTGGTGGAAGAAGTACTCCTTTATTTATAAGTAAAAGTATCAATGCAGTAATGATACAAATCTTAAAGTCCACTTAGTAAAGAAGTATGATCAGTAAAACAAGAATTACACAGATGAATAAATAATTATTAGATGAATAAATGCATCAGTGCACAGTATTTGAATGCATATGCAGCCACCTCTCACCACTTATCTTGGTTACTTTTATCAAATGGTTACCAGCTGACGAGTCAGCCTCCCCTCTCAAAGGGTCTCAAAGTAGATCTGGTGGGTCGTGAGATGATTAATGAGAAAAGGAAAAATACAAATATTGCTCAGCTGCGCAAATCTGTTTTCACTTTTTTGAAAATATTTCTGTAATATTGGCTTTTGGTGTCAAACAGGTATTTAAACGATTACCATCTGAGAATTTTGGAGGGAGAATCGCTCTCCGGTGGCTCTGCTGACAAGTCAGACTTCTAAAAACTACAAACAGGGGCCCAACTCAGACACTGTAGTCTTCTGTGAGGGGGCAGCAACCCAAAATACTTGAAATCTAAACGATAGAGTTTATCCCATGCATTATGGGTATTTCCAATTTAAAATCTTAGTGTGGAAATGCCTTGAATTTACACATCAAAGTTTGTTTATAGGTCGTAAATTGTAAAAATCATTTTGCATTTTGGATAACTACAGTAGTGCCCATTTGAAACCTGCCTGTTTGCTTGGCCTGTGTTGATGCTGGTTGCAGCTTTCTGTCTGAAACTGTAAATGTAGCTGTGAGAAGTAAACGCCAACTGCAGAACCCTGAAGCTGTGTCCCCGCTGCTGCACAAGGAGCTCTTCACCTGTTTATTCAAAGTCCAATGAAGCTTGGCTCAGTGCGCACAACCCGAACTGGAGAATCAGTTGTTGCTGTTCTTGTGACCGACAACGCCACTTGCGTTGATGAGTCCCATCGGGATGGCCCCAGAGCTATAGTCAGCTCTTTGTTCAAATTTGATTAAAATGTAATTCATCACGTAATCCAAATTGCATTAAATTCGCCGCTGAGCTTCTTGAACTCTTGGCAATACACATGCCAAGTGTGAAGCTGATAAAATGAAGGGTTGTTGTGATGTGCGAGCCACATTCAGAGAGAGAGAATTCTGGATTTATGAGATAGATGTAGCATTGTGGGTAATGAAGGAAGCAGGTTTTGACAAGGAATTAAGAAAGTGTGCAATATAAAAGACCATATCTTAATTCCATGGATTGTGGCTCATGCTCCTTTAATTTGGGAAGTTGTAACCAAAGCTGTATAATGAAGCTGCTAATAGCCTAGATAAATAGGACCTATATAGTATTTGAGTGAAAGTCGTTAGTTACTTATCATTTATGGGGTAAATAAATCCTACAAAACCCCAAATCCTCCAAGGGAACACACTCTCACCTATCAGACCTCTTCTAAATCCTCTCTGTTCCACTGCACATCCTCTAATTAGCCTGCTCTAGGTGTCCCGGACGAGTGAGGAAACTATTGTAAGTGTCAGCCTCCTATAAACGTCTCAATCAAGACTGTGCAGATAACTGTAGGTGTGAATGTGCGTTAATGCGTCGCTGCACGGGTGAGAAAGTCAGATCGAGTTTTTAGCGCGTGTGCCTCCCCCTTCCCCCGAGCACAGTCATCTTGCAGGAACATTCTAAACTGTCCCATTCACCCGTGCGGACCCCGGGGCCCTTTCATTGCTCAACATGACCGAGCGGTCAATACTGCAGCACCAGCGCTGCCGGCCCGCCTTTGTTTAAGCAAACAATCGGGAGGAGAGTGAGGTTGGGGCTGGCCGGACCATGCTAGAAATGACCGCCACTGGCCTCTCTCTACCTCTTTCTCCCGCTTTCTCTCTTCACAGTGCACAGTGCAGAGGAGGTCAGAGGTCATAGCCTGCGGCAGGATTTGTCACAGTCACCTAAAATACCACCTGCCCCTTTATTTTATCGGTAGATGTTTTGGTGGTAATGGCCTTTAGTCCAGATTACAAATGAAAGAAAGGGAGGAGAGGTCGGATGATGTATACTGGTGTTTGCACATGTCTCGTCATGGTGATTGTCCATCATCTGCCCTCTTCCTCTTCCTTTTTAAAACACACAGCTGTTCGCTTTAACCATAAAAACACACACCAGTTGTTTACTTATGAATTATAAATGGCCCGTGGATTGTATCGCCCCCAAGTCATGAGAAAAACACAACACAGCAGAATTGCTTCATGCTGCGTTTGCCTGAGTGCGCACTGCATATTTATATGTTTGTGTGTGTGTGTGTGTGTGTGTGTGTGGGTGCGAGGGATGATATGTATGGGTTTTAGAAGATTGTGGTAGTTCCCCTGCTTGCGTGTCCCTCCCAGGACAGATTCCTGCAATACTGACGACAACATAATCACTGAGCAGTTAGCTTAGTCCCACTGTAATCTGCATGAAATATGGCCTGATTTTAACGGCGCTTTGAAAATTACATAACACAGCCACTGTCATGCATTTTCTGATGGCTTGAAGTGCTGACTGCGGCTGCTTTCATGGACCACAAAGGCATAAAAGATATTCAGATAATTGTCATTCTTCAGGGCGAGAAAAATGTAGGGCAAAAAATATATAAAAGTTGTTTTTTTTGTTTGTTTTGCTTTTTCACCAATTCCACAAGTTTGTGTCCGTGTCCTGCAGGATGGTGGGTTGTACTCCGTTCCTGGTGGTCTCCTACTTCTACCTCTGGTTCGTTCCTCCTTTCATCGGCGGCAAGTTCATCTGGTACCTGGGCTTCTACTGCCTCTACCAAACTCTCATCACTGTAAGTGTTGCATGCACACTCGCTCAGAATCTCTGTGTATTTCATGTATTTCCGAAAAATCCACATTGGCGCGTTGTGCATCATATTGCTCAGCGGGACGTCAAGTGTGAAACCTAGATAAAGGCTCCAGTTGATCCCGGAGATGACATGTTACATACCGTACAGATACAACGCTACAAAGTTTAAAGAGAAGATAATCTTCACGCCAGCCACCGACAGCTCCCGGTGAGATTCACAGTTTGATTTGTGAGACGAGCAGCGGATTAGAGCCCGGATGCCTCACCTCAAAGTGGAAGTGTAGTTATTTAGGTTGCCTTTTGTTATTGTGGAACATCTCCGCTCTTCCCCGCTCTGGGGTAACCCGTATAACATGTGCTGCTGAGCGTGTAGACCGCCGCGGCCGCACTGTGGCGAGCTGTAATGGCATGTCATTCTAACTACTTGATAAGTATACGGTCAGTCCTGCCAGGAAACCTCTCGCTGGGTAAATGCTGGTTACCACTTTTAGCCTCCCCTTCATTGTCTCAGGATCTGGTGTTTGTGTGGCGTTTTGCTGGGAACGGCCAGCTGTCGTCATTCAGAGGGTCGCAGTGAGTAAACAAGAGGTCAGAGTGCAACATGTCGTCCGTTCATGCAATCAACGGATAATGGGTTTCCATCAAATTAATCAGTCGTCACTAGTCTTCGCGATGGGATATCTATTCCCTTGCAACTCAATAAATGTTTGCATCCAGGACGGGCCCTGTAAATGGCACGCTGTATAAGAAGCAGAGGGCTGACAAAAAAAAAGTCACAGCCGCATTTATTTTCATCGCATGCTAGTTTGGCCGCAGTGCTGACTGAGCCCTTGTGTAAATTACAAAGTGAAGTATAGCTGGGTTTGTTCGCCTATTCTCTGGGAGAGGTGGGGAGGAAGGAGAAAACAGATCTGAGGTTGGCCAACATGGAAACTGCAGAGATTGCGTTTAGTATATATAGTCGGCGGAGAGAATATTGTGCGTCGGTTTTTTTTCACGGGATCATGTAGATAAAAGACGGCTAAAGATATCTGGGGTGCTCCCATCATCTACTTGGACATACATCAGTGTGGTAAGAACTGTCTAAAATATCGAAACCCTCTTTAAAGAAAGATTTGTTTTACATGTAGGCTGTAGGAATTATTTATTCTGGTCCCATCCACTAACATGGGGGAGGCAGGGTCTGTGATCTATACTGCAGCCAGCCCCCAGGAAGAGAGGGAAATGATTTGCCTTTATTTTCTTGGAGCTTTCATGTCATTTTCAGACACAGTTGTGTTCATCATCCTCATTTCTCACGATAGCCTGCTATCACACAAAGGAATTTGGACTTAATGGCTTATGACATTCAGCCATTTCATCTAATCCCAGTGTAGCCCCAACATCATTAGGATTCATCCTCTGGCGACCAGGAATGCTTGTTCACAGTTTCAAAGCAATCTGTTCAACAAATGATGACTTTACCAGCTGCTGTGTCAGACTTAAATGTATTTTTGTTTTATCTAAACCACGACTGTGTGTCTTTGTTCCGTTGTAGTGTTTCCACGTGCCTTACTCCGCTCTCACCATGTTCCTGAGTACAGAACAGAAGGAGAGGGACTCAGCCACTGCCTACCGTAAGATCTTACAATTAGACAAAGGTTACCGAGAAGTTATAAACGTACTTTACTTTAATAATTGTGTCTTTAATCGCTTGAATGCAGGAATGACGATGGAGGTTCTGGGGACACTGGTGGGAGCCGCCATCCAGGGCCAGATTGTGGCGAGCGCTCACACACTGAAGCACTGCCCCACTCACAACGTCTCCGCCGGTTACCTTGGCAACAGCAGCGGGGCCGAGATCATCAAGAGCCACGTGCGCTCGCAGGACCACCTGTCACACGCTGTAAGTGTCCCGGCGCCGAGCCATGCAGCCCAGGTGTGCTTCAACTAGGCCACAGAGTTGGGTTGAAAATAACTTCGGGAGCGTCAACTTAAAGTGGAGCGTGTGTGTGCTCAGGGCGGCTTGCTTTTCCTAAACAACCGAGTGAAAAGGACGATTGTTCGGAAAATATTTCCACATTATAGGTTAAAAGCGTCTGCCGGTTCTGACATCCAAATGGGCTTCGTGTTTCAACCCGAGTAACCCACAGGTTTGAAAGGAGACGCCAGTGTTTGATATCTGAACCCGACATCCTGAGCCGGCACCCCTCACAAGACCACAAAGGGGGTTCCTCCCTCACATCTCCAGAGTGTGGCCCCATTACACTGAGGGGTCTCCACAGTCTGTGACTCATTAAGTCTATTTATACTTCACCCAGCACATTTGAAAGGCACCCCATATTCAATACGCGGGGAATATTAGTCTTTTTACTTCAAGGCGACTGCAACTGAGTTGAAGGGAAAGGACAAAGTCTTCTCCACAGTTTGCAGAGCTGCAAATAAACACGGCCCCTGCTCCTGTGAATCTATCATGTTAGGATGAAACGAGCCAAGAGTCCAGACTGTCCTGGATTATGGTCGCGCCGCAGCTATTTGGGATTGAAATGGGTGCTTTTCTGATGGATTTTGGGTGAACCCTATCAGGGGCGACCCGCTGGCCGTGCCAAACCCTCGGCAGCCACCCGTCGAATTCCTCCGCGGTCGCTGGTGAGGGTGGCACACCGTCTGCGTCTGCCCTCGGAAACAGGGAGCGTTTGATGTGCGTAAATAATAATAATGAGCCGCTAGGGCTGAGCCACACATGGAAAAAACAGCAAACAAACAGAGGTTGTTTAAGGCAGAGCAGTTCCTGTCGGGGTGTTTCAGCTTTAAACGGTTAAGGCTGTATTTTGGGATGCAGATGGACTTGAGGTTTTTTCTTCCTGTTTGTATTTGCATTTTGCGTGATGTCTGTGAGTTTGCACTTTTAAACCGGTGTGGAAAAACAACACAGAAAGTAAATATTACACAGATAAAAAAAAAAAAAAAACACCAGTAAGAAGAAAAACTGACACCTACTGTGGCAGTTTTCTCCGCAATGAGACATATGACAAATTGTCGGGTCTCTTAAATTTTTCAGGCATTTGGGATGAATTAAAGATTGAGGGAGAGGCTCAGAATAGATCTGTGCTGCCTCTTTAAGGACAGATGGATTGATGTAGGTTGCATGTTTGTTCTGTCTCTCCGCAGAGGGAGATGTACATGATCGCAGCCGGTGTTATTGGAGGAGTGTTTCTCATCTGCACGGTGGTGATGTTCCTGGGAGTTAAAGAGAAAGACGGTAAGGCATTCCCTGTGTGTTTGTGTGAGTGTGTGTCTCTGTGTGTGTGCTGTCTGAACAAAAGGGGCTGTCAGGAAATGTATAACTCTCATAGTTGATCAATGATTTAAGTGTTTTACTAAGCCCCAGCTTCTCAAATGGGATTATTCGCAACTATTTACCTTTAGATAGTTCACTGGAAAATTCTCCTCTGCCAAACCCTAAAAATCCCCTTAAATCCAATCAAGCTGTGCCAAATTACACACAGTAGAACATATCAGTCCCCTCGATATGTTTGATTATTTTCATTAAGATTCATGAATTATTCACTGGGAAAATGTCCAAACAGTCCTACATCCCCTAATGTTAAAGAAAGGGGAAGAATAATTGCGATTCACACCTAATATTTATGGGTTCTTCCCTGATCCTTCCAACATTTTGTTTTCAAACAGTTTTAGTTGGGGATAAAATTTGTAACCTGGGGTCATTCTTCAACTTCAACATTCTAAAATCTATGTCTGACCTGCAAGTTGTTTTTTGACTGGACACCTTGGTTGAATGGAAGCCAAAGAAGTCACATGCAATGCACTTTCTTACTGCAACTTGATGAGTATTCGTGGTTTTTAAGCTGAATGAGTAGCATGACATGGACAATACTTCCATAGGAACGGAGTCTTTCAATGAGACTTTGAGACATTAACAGGCATATGAATGTATATTATGCTTTCAGATATGCACTGAATTCCGGAAATTCCCTAAATTTTGTTTCCATGACAAGGAAAAGACCCAGAGTCAAAATACTCAGGACATTTTCTTGAACTTTTCCAGCAGCTCCCGAGTAAAACGTCTGAGTGATCTGAATACAGCAGTAAAATGTAAAGAAAATTCCAAACGACTGAGTGGATGTGTTGTAATGACTTCTCTAACACACAATGGACGTGAAACCGAAAGAATTGTCGCTTTTCGGTGCCATTACCTCTTCGAAAAAACGGTTAACCATCAAAGCACGATGGCTCCTGGGATTAGTTGGGCCGGGTAAGATCCACCCACGACAGACATGTTGTTGTGAACGTTTCTGACCTGAACAATCTCCTGCTGCGTTCTTCATATATTAAAGGCAAACTGCTGAAAATATCCCGACCCATTTCACGTGTGATAGCAGCTTGATTTTCACATTGTTAATATTTAAGTTAAGGGTCAGTTTCTCCACTTCACTGTATATATTCACATGTATTTCTTAGTGGGACCGTATATATGCAGCTGTGAAAAAATACAGCTGTGTATTTATATCATCATCCCTACATCTTTTGTAGGCCTTCCTTTTCCAACACACTGAGTGTCTGTGTACTACTTCTGGAACCCTGCCACTCTCCGATCTTTATTACGCTATAACTGTCAACACTCAGTGGGACAAACAGCCTCCACTGCAATGCAGGGGCATCTCCACCTTCCTCTCACTGCATGACACCCGATACGCTGCTCACGCTCACGCTCTATACTCCACATGTCTCAGATCCGTACGCCCCGAGGACAGAGAAGCAGATCCAGTTCTTCCAGGGCTTCATCCTGGTGATGAGGCACGGGCCGTACCTCAGCCTCACCGCCGCGTTCCTCTTCATCACCGTCGCCATTCAGGTAAATGCACATTTATTTAGGCAGCACTTCTCAGACGTGACCCCCAACATTACGGTAAATGGAGCCGCTCCTGGATCCTGACAATGCAGGAGAGAATGGCTGGCGCTCAATGTTGATTTGATCAATGTAGAAGAGCACTTAACTGAAAGCTCATGTTTTTTTAAAGCCTCAGGACTCGGGAGGGTGATGCCAGCCACGTGCATTCTTCTATGTCTGTCACTTGTAGGCAGACACTGCAAGCGTACATTTGCATCACGTCCGTTTCTGTATACATTTTTCTCTGATCTCAGAGGTGTCAGTTGTCATCTGTGGAGAAAATCACTACACAACAAGCGTCAGCAGCTTCTCCAGTCACTTAGTTTGGCGCTCAGAGCAGCGAGCTGAGTGCCCAGCGACAGTGCTGAGTAGTGGAGCGTGCGGAGTGAATATCTGAGCGTTTAATCTCTGATCCCCGCAGCTGGTGCAGAGCAACTTCGTCCTCTTCTGCACCTACGCCGCCGACCTGAGGGATCACTTCCAGAACATCGTGCTGACCATCCTGGTGAGTGCAGCTGCAGGCACAGATTCACCTCACAAGTCCATAGAGCACTGTAACTTAAACTGAACAACATCAAAATAAACATCACCATCATCAACTGTAGAATTTGCACCCACCATCCTCATTGTTGTCATCGTGTAAACTCTGAGTCCTGTTCCCCATTGCTCTTTTATTATTCCAGAATGGGGTTCTCAAAGTGGGGAATGGGGACCCTCAGGGGTCCTCGAGGTGTTGTGAGGGGTCCCTGGCAAAAAAATAATAATTTGTTTTACTGTAATTTCATCCCTAAGTAACACACTGATTGAATGTTTGACTATTTTGGTCTTATAAAAAAATCCTATAAAAAAAAACTTTCTGTGGTTTAGTTTTTGTCCACTGTCATATGCAGTATGTCTCATAGATGATCTCTCTGTGTTTGTTTACCAAGGTTTCTGCTGTGATAAGCATCCCACTGTGGCAATGGTTCCTGCAGAGGTTTGGGAAAAAGACAGCAGCTTTCTGCGGTATCACAGTGAGTGCACTTTTTATTTTGGTTTTCCAACGGTGGCCTAGGTACTAGGACGCTCTGATGTTTGTGCCACCTTGTGGACAAATTTGGAAGTGTGCCATCCTTGTTTTGGTGTTCAACGTATCGCATATATATGTATATCTGCACCAAATTCAGCTGACCATAGATATAAGTATGCTTCACCTGCCTGAGATCTCTGCATTATTTCTTGAGAAACTCACAAATTTTAAATATTAAAAAAACTGACCTATCTCAGAGTGTTAAAGTAACTGAAAAAAAAGTTCTTGGTTAAATCCCTTGGATTGAATTGACTCCAAAAGTGAAGTGCTTCTTCCTCGGCCCACACCGCACCCATCCACCAATTTCCAAGAAAATCGGTTCTGTAGTTTTTGCGTAATCCTGCAAACAGTCAGACAAAAAGCAATGTAAACCTCTTGGGTGGAGGTGTAAATGAAAAATATCACGTTTTTATAGAAGAAATAGATAGTTGTCAAAATCGACACAATATGTTTATGCATGAAAAATAATAAATTATGTATTTAAACATCTTTGTGTTCTCTCTGTCCAGTGGATCATGCCCTTCACCTTGATGCTGGTGTTCATCCCTAACGTGGTGGTGGCCTACGTCGTGGCCGTCTCCTCTGGACTCAGTGTGGCCGCCTCGCTCCTGCTGCCCTGGTGAGACTCGGCACTTCAGAGCACGCTGCGATCAAGTGGATACAAATTCTGACAAATCACTTATGAATATGCTTTTGCTTCATGTGGGAACGTCTGTCGCATGATCAGATGATCAAGAGTTTCTAGTTTTTTTTTGCCAGGGTGCCCCAATTTTATTGTTTCAAACTTGGACTGCAAACTAGGCAGAATGAAGACTCTGTACGTTTCCTGCTGGTACTTAGATTCTGTCTTTGTCGACCATGTAATGGACATTAAAGGCGTCTCCCTGCCATCTGTCATGTGAAGGTTCAGGGAAAACCCCTATAACGCTGAAACCCATTAGAAGAAATGCATTGTACCAATTAAATACACGTTAACAGTTCGCATCAAATCAACGTATAACCAATACAAATTCAAAATCAACTGAACGTTTGATCTTGTTTGTGTACGTTCAGCACCGCAACATGTTTGTCTGCGCTGTGGCTTGGCGGTTCATGTCAGTACCCTTTGATTTCAATCATCATTCAAAACACAACAGTGCCCCAACATGCTGTTAGTGGTGAGTTAATGCCCAGAGCCCCCCTCCCCCCCCATGCGTTCACCCAGGTCACACCCCGGTCACAGGAGTGAGGTCATCTTTTAGGAATTAGAGGCTGCGTAAGTGCGTGCACTATAAATCATCTGTACTATCATTGAGCTAAATCAGCTCCTAAGGTAAAGGCAGCGTCTCTTCTATGTGTGTTTTCCGGCTGAGCCTGCTCCTCAGTCATCTCCCTGAAATCCCCAAATTACAGGGGCCTCCCACCGGGACGTGTTTATTTTGGAACCGGCTGATTGTTTATCCAGTCCGTGGGCCAAGACCGGCGGTATCGCCCGCTGCTCATCATCTAATCGTGTTATTAGCCTCTTTAATTTGAGCCCAGGGGTTTATCAGAGGGCCGTAAGCAGGCCTCACGTCATCAGGTGCTTGCGTCTCCGCTGGTTGTGCAACGTGGTTGATGAGGAAGTGTGAGGGAGGTCTCAGACGCACATCAGCCTTGAATGTACCACACTCCAGAGTATTTTTAAACAACGGACACGTGCACATATATTAATTAACTACTGCGTGTGTGTGTGTAATCCAGGTCTATGCTGCCAGATGTGGTGGATGACTTCAGACTGGCCAACCCCTTCTGCAAAGGCCACGAAGCCATCTTCTACTCTTTCTACGTCTTCTTCACCAAGTTCGCTGCCGGCATCTCCCTGGGAGTGTCCACCCTCTGTCTCGAGTGAGTCTGCATCAATGCCACACGTGCCCTTTTTATTTTTCCCGCTGCACGACGCTCTGTACATCTGCACTCGTGTCATGATACACAGCAAAAGTGCATTAAGCCCAGACCCAATGCATAATTTATGGTGCAGAGGGTGTCGCGTTTGCTCATTTGCAGAGTGTTGCCGCGACAGGCTGGATGTCGATTTTCCTCTAACCTGGGCTTTAAATGGTCTCTGTGTGTGTGTGTAGGTTCGCAGGCTATGACACCGGCGCCTGCAAACAGCCGGCTGCCGTCGTGTACACCCTGAAGCTGCTGATTGGTGCTGCTCCAGTGGCCTTCATCGTCACAGGCTTGATGATCCTACTCCTCTATCCCATCACTGAAGACGTGCGGCTCAGGAATAAAGTCTGCCTGGACGAGCTACGGTGAGTCTCCACGGGTTTACACCAACACCAGAATTTAAAGGAGCACTATGCGCCTGGTATAAACATTTAGTTCCTTCTACTCAGCCTCTGAAAACTGTTGGATCATTTATTCTGTGGTGCTAGAGGGAGCTTTGATTTGATTATTTTATTCAGCGCCTCTTAAGGTACAAGGAGTTAGGGAAACTTATGGGTTCTTGATACTTCTACAACTACTACTAATATAACTACTCCAACTAATAAAAATAACTTGGACTCACATTGAAACTCTCAAAGCAGCTAAGGAGTTAGGAAAACTTTTAGGAAAGAAAAAAATTACATTTTGAAATGTGATTTTTTTTAGGAAGCTGTTTTAGGGTTCTTGACTTTATAAAAAATAAACCTGCATGACCAATTGAAGATGTGGACCCCTTAAGAAGGCAGTAAAGCTCTATATGCTTAATTGTGTTGCATTATGGGGATTTGCAGGATGCAGAATCTTTGGAGCTTGAACCATAATAGAGAATAAAAGTCAGGATATCTCAAAATCCTGAAAATGGAAAGTGCTGTAAATGCTCTTTTCACCAGTGGAACATGTCACTCATATCCATGTCTCCCACAGGAAACAGAGCATCAGCTCCAGAACACCGGAGGATTTGAATAACGTGTGACTTGGACCTTGACCGGAGTGAATGATATTCCAGTGCCCTCAACTGGAAGTTTGTTAAATGGTGTATATTACACTGATAAATAGTTAAATTGTTTTAATGTAAACATTCTTCGTTTTATTTTCACATGTACTGGATAGTCATCTTGGATATATATATATATATATATATATATATATATATAAAAATATATAAGAATACCTAATTTATATAAATGAATGTATATTACTTTTATTTGCTGTGTTTAGCTCTACAACGCTGTTATTTATTTATGATGTATAATTACAGAGAGTTGATGAAATGAAATGAATAAATGTTGTAGAGGTTGGTTGGTAGCCAAAAAAGGCCTGTGTTGTGTTTCTTTGCTGAGGAGGTGTAAGCAAAATAAAATAAGAAAGGATAAAACACAAGTTATACAAATTTTATATTTACAAGGCTAACGACAAAATACATTTTCTCTGTATTTTTTTTTTTGTCTTCCATGACAAGACTTGACTGCACAGCCATGGAATGTGTTGAGTAGCGCCCCCTCTAGTCCTCAGCTGAGTTACTGTGATAACGTAAATAAAGGAGGAAATCTCATGAGCATGTTGTATGTGCCTAACACCTCAGAGAGGGTTGGTCAATTAAATAATAACCTATTCCAAGTGCTAATCGAGAATCAGAAACTCTGCATTTGTATACACCTTATTTTATAATGAATATGATGGATATGGGTATATCTGCAATTCTCCAGTAAATTACAAAACCATTTACATCATACAATAGCCTATCTCAGTTCTCAGAATATTTTCATCAACTCTAAAACATACAGCACTCAAAGCTGTTTGCGAGGAGCCATCACAGCACAGCAGGTGTCCTGCTTCAATAACAGCACTGCTTAAAAAAAGAAAAAACATGGCTCAGTGCTCAGACTAGTTTCATTTCAAAGCCGTGACATGTTAACATCACATCTCAACAGGCAGCCTTTTTCATATCACTTTTGTTTTTACATACAAAAATAAATTTGACATACATTTCTGCTTATCTGAGTTTTTGCATATTTGTGTGGTCTGTTCGCTCTGCGTATTTGGATCAAGCCAATGATATTTAAACAATGTCTGTACAAGTCCATGTACTGAAGTGGGTGTGTTAAGAGACACCAACTACGTCGAGGCCTCTGGGTATGTGCTGGGGTTTCCGCCTGGGGCTGGACTGGATGGGCAAGAGGTCTCTGGACTCGAGGGAGTCCGCAGGTTCGTTTTTCGCTTCCCATTCCGCACAGTGAGCTCCTCTTTGGGCTTGAACGTCAGGGGCACAAAGCCGTCTGCGTCTGCCACAAGTACAATCCACAGTGGGCCTGGAGAAAGAACAGAACAGAGACTATTATCTCGGAATCACAGATTGGGCTGCCCAGCGTACAGAGGCTTGAGTCTTCCTGCATTAGCTGCAAGTTCGCTGTGCGTCTTCCCCCATGCTCTCTCCCTATGTGACACTTACTATATTGTCATCAAAGGCAAAATGTCCACAAAAAAATAGACCAAAAGGCATAAATTAAGATGGATGACAATTCTCCACTTCTTCCCACGAACCACAAAGCCAGTATATCTGTTACAAACTGCTGATTACAGAATCTGCGCAGGAGCATTTGCAGGAGCGACGGTATTAAAGTCCCAATCCAATACAATCTATAGAAAACTTGAATATACAACAGTGCGATAGGATCCACCAAAAAGTCTGAAACCAATAAAGAAAAATGACTTCATGTCCCATCTACCAACAGGGAGGAGGTGCGGTTTATGACCTACGTGATCTGGAAATCCAGATGATTTAGCTTCACTTTTGGGTGTCCATCTTTATCTAGAGTCTGTGGTTGGAACTAAAGGAGGCAATACAAATCTATTGAAAGACAACATTGTGTTGCATTATGGGGATTTATTGGATGTAGAGGATATCTCAAAAAACCACACTCACACACACATCAGTGTGATTAAAATACCTAAAATGACAACATATCTCTGAGAACATTTTCTAACATGTTCTTTGACTGGTAATCTGGCCAAATTCCCAACCACTACCTTGAAGCTATACTACAGCCAGCCACCAGGGGATGATCAAGACGCTTTACTTTCATTCTTGGGGACATGACATGTCATCCAGCTTTAGATAACAAAATCTTGAATAAATTGCTGCTGTGTCTCAGTTGGAGACAGTCAGTCTTTGCTACACAGGACAAAAGACCTACACATTAAAAGGTAGTAAGCTGCTTTCGTTTAAAACCTTATAATCTGACCTAGGCTTTTAATCACTTCCAATTATAGCTTATGTTAACAGAAGAGGTACAATGACAGTAAAAAAGGAATTCAGTCAGCAATGTGACATTTAAAGACCAATTAATAAGTAGAGAGTTTGATTTATATAATCTCCTCTGTGGTGACTTCCAGGTGCCTGTCACACGAGCTTGCTCACGGGGGGAAACCTTCCTCAGAGACCTACCGGGAGTTTCCTCTAAGTGGATTTGATTTATAAACCCTCTGTCATAGCATGGTTAATCCTACAGGATTTTAAGGAGGCAGCTTCGTTACTGCTTCATAACAACAAAGCAGATCTAAAAAACAGCAATGCCATCCTGAAAGTGATGTCAATTTGGAAAAATGGCGGCGTAAAAGTGAGGCTGTACGTACCATACATCATCTCCACTATGGTCAGGTTGAAGAGGTCTTTGAGTGTGCGCAGGCAAAGCCTCCCATCACACAGCAGCACTGGCCTCCGCTCATCGATGAACACATTTTCTGATAACTGCTTCTGCATGTGCACAGATATAGGAACGGTAGAGAGAATCTGTCAAATAAAGCAATCCGCGTGCAACAATGTCTAATCTACAACAGGCGGTTTCACAGGTAAAGGTTTAGCAAGTGGAGCTGTACCTGACATGTGACATTGGCGTAGGGGGGTTCAGAGGCATTGGGGTACACGGTCAGGGCCTTCTTTCCATTCTGGGTGTAATCTCTGATTTCTGTCAGGCACTGCTGAACGTCTGCAAAGCGAGTAAAAAGCCTCTCCATGTTGTTGCCGAGCTGCTCCATCGCACGCTCCTTGGCGGGGGCCGGCGTCTTCTCGAGCATGGGCAGCGTCTGCTCGGCATGGAGCTTGTCCGACGGCTCGAAGCGCGGAGAGCTGGCCCGGCTTGAGTCCCTGCTGGCCTGGCCGGCCACCGCCAGGTTGGTCATGCGGTTGATGTGGTCCATGTCGAAGTTCTCCACGGTGACGGAGGAGGCACTGGAGATGGCTCTGTCCGATGCCTGGTCAGAGGAGTCCACGGAGCTGGTGACGGGGCTGGGCTCGCTGCTCCGAACCTCCTCCACCAGCTTCCGCCTGTTCCTCGGCGATCGAAATACTCCCCCTCCCGGTAGCACCAAGTCCTTTATCCCTGGGCGCTCCCTGTCGTCCTTAGAGTTCTCAGAGTGCCTCCTAATCCCAGCGCGTAAATTAGCAGGAGGCTCATGGCTGTGGGTGGAGGGGGGTGGTGTAATTGGAGTCTCTTCATTGATCAACTCTTTGGCTACGAGACGGAGAATGTATTTATCGGTGTTAGATGACGGGAGGAATGCAGGGTCGTTGGACTTCTGCCTGCCCACCATCAACAGCAGCATCTTGTCACTGAGGAAGCAGACTCCTTTAGGCCTCTCATTCGTCTGCAGCGAGATCTGCTGAATGTTCGGCATCGCAGAGGCTGTGATGCAGTACACAAGCACCATGTTGCAGGTGTTGGAGGCCACCGCAACTGTGGAGCCGCGCGGGTCGAAAGCAAAGATGTCTGGGACCAGAATCCCAGGGATGCTGACCTTGCGGGTGGTAGTGACTTTGCGCTCATATGTGACCAGGATGAGGTGCGAGGAGTCCTGTCCGGAGCCGGTCAACGTGTCTCTGCGTCGCAGGTGGATGAGCGGGCTGGGGTCAGAGCGGCGGTGCCTTGACAGGAGGTGGGTGAGGTCCAAAGGGCCTGAGCTGGGGATGTAGGACCGCTCAGAGTCAAAGGATCTGCGTCTCACGTCCAGGAGGCTGTCGTCATCCGGCCTCACAGCATGTGGGCTCTGCGGGGACCCTGGCTCTGGCGGCATATCGAAAGCCATGCCTGCATTTAATCCACAGATTTTGTCCAGAGGTAGCTCTGTGGCCACAGCGACTTGTGCCTCAGCCGTGGACTCGATGGCACAAATGTAGCCTCCAACATCGAAGATTGGGCAGAAAGAGCAGGCCACCAGACTCTTCTGGATGTCGTTCCAGATGTAGGAGTGCAGAGCACTGCCGATTGACACCACCAGGCGTGTGCCATCCTTAGTCCAGCATGCACAGTGGATGAGTCCGCTCCCTTTTATGTCAGCTTTGATTCTCCTGTTGTCCACCCTGACAGAAAATAGCACAGACGCGTCCCTCTTGGTCAGCACGGCCAGAATGTCCACTTTAGGATGCCACACACAGCCCTGTGAGAGCAAGGGGAAAGGCTCGCTCATCTCGCAGGTTTGAGTGCACAGCAGCTTGTTCTGCTCCAGGGCGCTGAGCTGGAGCTGCCACACAGTGACATGCTTCTTGTGCTGAACAGCCAGCAGGGCTGGGGAGTCGGAGCAGCACAGCGGGCCCCAGAAGAGCCCGAAGACGTGCTCAAACTGTCCTATGACGTTGGTGTCCCCGAACTTCACCTCGCCGTTGACGAAGAAGAGAGAGGTCAGGCAGACCTGCTTGCCGTCCGTCCATGCTATCCCATGCACGGGGTGAATGGCTTGGTGCAGGGTGTTGAGACCCGTCCTAAGCAGCTTTGCCTTACCAAGATCCATCCCGGCAGGTATGAAGACACGTGCTACAAAGAGAAAAAACAGAACTCAGATGGTAACAATGATGAGAGAGCGGTATCTGATCTGAATGGGTGCTGCACCAGAGTAGCTATTGCTACCTATGCAGATTAAGAATAGCCGAGCCCTCTCTCGTGTCTCCTTCCAAGTACATGCCTTAATCCCCTCTGCCTGAGCTGAGGCCGCTGTGACGAACACTTATAGCTGCTTAGGCCCGAATGACCTTAACAGCACACACGGGTCCTGTTGGGACCGCTGGGGCATTAACAACATATGAGTGGAGCGGGGGTGTCTCATCACAGCACTCGTCTGGTCATCTGGTTGGATCATCGCTTTGGAGAGATCTGATCTTCCTTTAATCAAAAAGGGATTTCCGACATCCAATGTGAAATGCCAATGAGATCAAGAAATTGATTTAGGATTAATATGTGCAATAATTGGAGTATTGTGTATATATATATATATATATATATATATTTAACTATTTCACCTGATGGATATTCTCTTCATATTCTTTATCACATTGCTGAGCTGACCTTCTTGCACAGTACCTTCCCATTGCACTGTGTGACCCTGTTAACTAACACATGACAACTAAACTTAAACCTCTAATGTACATGGAGTTAAACGAGGTGAACCTCCAGCCTCCATGACGAGCTGGGGTGTTTCAATTCATTCGCACAGGAGGAAAAACACTAGTTTAAACAGTCTGAAGTTTATACTCATTTACTTATTCGTGTGTAGTAGCCAGCTAGCTACAAACGAGCGGAGAATTCAACACAGTTGTGTATTTTGTGTTATTAACGTACCTTATAAAACAAGACGCATCTCATGTGGACTCCGTGTGGATCCTTTAAAGCGAGTTTTACTTGCAATAATCCACGTTTTACCCAAATCAGTCCACAACGTTTCTTCCATGCGACCCGGAAGCAAAACTAACCAAGCAGCGCATTTGCATTTTGGGATATGTAGTTTAAATACGCTATTACAAGGTTACCCGCATAGGTTCCTTGTGTGGCAAATCCAAACGCGCTGAAAATGTGTTTTTTAAGAGGACTGAAAATGTTGAAATGTTAGCTGTCTTAAGTTATATCGCCGACGAGTGACTTTTAATTGAATAAGCACCAAGCTAACAGTTGGAGGACTACATCCGCTGTGTGGCGCCAGATCTTGAGCAGGCGGGACGGAGACGACGTGCGCGCCGCAGTAGAAGATCTCGCCGCCGCCTCTCCCTCCGCACCGGGAAACATCTTGGCTGTGTCTCGGTCGGCTGCAGCTCCGGGTCGGCGGTGGTCGCTGAGTGCATGATTCCCACCGGTACAGCCCGACGTGTCGCCGCTGAGCTATTGTTTTAGGTTGTAGGTGTTAGAGCCGATCCTCGAGGAAAGCACAACCATGGGAGTGGAGGTCGAGACGATATCCCCCGGTGATGGTGAGTTGTTTTCATCCGCTCGTGTGCACTTCAATGCGGGGGTGGCGTCGGCGGTGGTGTCCGGGGCTCGGTACTTCCCCGGGAATGTCGCTCAGATTTTGTAAGATTTAAAGAACAATTGATTAAAAATAACACACTCAGTTGTGTATGAGATAAGTTAGTTTACTCAAGAGGTGACTGTAAAATAGTAGTATAATTCGGGATATAAATAGAAGTCTGTGAAGGACACATTTCTACAGTGTGTATCAGCATCTCTGACGCCGGGACACTGTCTTTCTAAAAAAACTCCATATTAACTGACTCTTTAATGAATGAGATCTTAAAGCTAATTCTGTAAGTTTTTCTCTTTAAATTGAGTGAGTGAGTGTAACTGTTTGACGGGGGACGTACCAGCTCCAGTGGACCTGTGGGTTTATTTATCTCTTCTATAAATGCATTGATTGCCAATAAGAGGCACGTGATGGTCCCTGAGGGGAAATCAACCTCCAGGCTAAGTTTCAACAGACTCCTATCTGACATCAGAATGTCTGCAGGCAGGAGTAAAGGTATGGCATTCCTGCAGGGAACACATCAGCGGTCTTACCCCCTGTCATTGTTCTGTTGAAGATTAAGGCGACAGCCTCCGAGGTGAACCAACACACTGTGACACTTGTTCTCTCTCTCTCTCTCTCTCTCTCTCTCTCTCTCTTTACAGGACGGACCTTTCCAAAGAAGGGCCAGACATGTGTTGTTCATTACATAGGTAACTGACTCTTTGCTTTCTGCCGCCCGTGAAACCACATGTTTTCCTGAAATTTGTCCGCATGTCTGTATGTTTATTTTTATTTTTTAATGTCTGGAGCACAACACGGCTCACTCTCACAGAGTGTACACAAACACAGCCTGTCAGACATGTATACACCTGTGTGACACTCACACCGTCAAAAGCATGGTGTTACCACAGCCACACCCAGATAACATTAATTACAGCATATTTGGGCGTCTCGTTGTGTCTTTTGCGCCATGCGTTTGTGTAATAATGTTCACACACACACACACACATGCCTTAATTTTCCTCTCTCCCTCTTGTCAGATTGGCCTATTTTGAGACGTGGCAGTGAGTCGCTGAGACGTTAGGGGAAATAAATTGGGGTTGTTCTATGCCCCTGGGTTGGCAGACCAGACAACTAGGTCAGACAGAAAGTAAACAAAACCCAGTTCATGTGTCATCAGTCTGTCTGCGTATCACAAGGGTTATTACATGGCTGTTAAAGTTATTGCATGCCTCTTGGCATTGTCTGAGTATTGTTTTATTGTGTGCGAGCATGCAGCTTTAACTTGGACCTGATGGAGTTTCTTGGAACGGGTCCACATGAGTGACTTAATCTGTGGCTATGTTGATTTCTAGGCTTCACTGACTTGTTAGTAGTACATACGAATTGCAGCTCTGTTTGACTAGCGCGTATCTGGTTCTATTTAGACTGGTACATAATAAATGTTGTGTTGTTAAACTGGTTTTTAGGGACAGTGGAAAAAATAATCAGATTTTCGACTTCTGGCCTGATCTTAGCAGAGATCAGCTACTGCAGTAAGAAATTATGCTATAATTGGAAATGATACATATCGCGTAATTGAAGCTGCTCTGTTGATTTCCTCACTGGGCTCGTGTTGTAGACTCAGGCTTTGTCTTTGGACAGATTGTCCTGTATCTAGCAGTATTTTGAGGAGTGAATTAGTAAAAGTAGATGATTCGTAGTCTTCACCAGCACCTCACCCCGCTGCACTTGTTCCAGGTTCTCTGCTGTAATGATCACATCATCTGCAGTGTTTTTCTTCAGACCCCTGAATCTCTGCAGTCTCCCAACAACACATCTAATAGCTTCAGAATTGGCCACAGCCTGTTAATGACCCTAGTCAGCATTGAAAGGGAACTCTACTGTTCAAACAATCGATTTATTCTCTCATTCATTCAAATTCCCCCATTTCTCTTTTTCCCTTTTTTTTTTGACCGACAGGATTTACTCATAAGCTCCTGGTATTTTAGCAGTTGTGGCATGCGGAATACAGAGTTAAGCCAAAGCAAGGACCTTTTCCAGCCGAACACAGAAAGGGAAACAAATATGTTATTGCATCAGTAGGGGAAATGAGTTTGCGGTTGAGAGACAGAATAAAAATGTCGAGGCATTTGAGAGTATTGCTCTACACCACGTGAAACTCTGACCTCGGATATAAGGTGAGGATTTGCTTAACAATAAGTAATACCACTCTCTGTTAAGCGTGTGAGTACATGTTAACAGGTCACACTATTTACAATATGTCAGAATAGTGTTACTCTATGAAACACTATAGCTCTTTGATAACTGGACGTGGAGTGTGTTAGGAGAATATGAACTTTTCCTACCTTAAATGCTTTTCTGTCGTAATGATGCACAAGAAAAAAATGAATATGAAATACACATTGAATAATCGTTTTATTTTGGTTATTTTCCTTGAACGGAGCTAATAGACACCCAGGAATTTGTATCAGAGGTAAACTACTGAGGATTACTACCTTGTCAGGTCAGTGCACTGTAGTACACACAGAGACTAACCCACATTTGTTTTATTTAGAAGCGCAAAGACAAGATTAGTTCAAGATCTAATAAAGGCATAGTGCTGGTAATGGAGGTTGGCTGTTGATTTAGCATATAAGCCTATTCAAGTCATTCATCAGTCTGCACACACTTCACCCTCCACTGCTTTTGCAGCATTTAATGTGAGAGAGCCTCACTATCACAGAAACCCTCTTACACACACCTCCTAACTGCTGGGTCCTTTTTGATCCAAAATTTCACCTTTGGGATGTTAAACATGCAGACACGCACATACTAGAGCACACAGACACACTGATATGTGTGTGAGCCGCCTCTGACTCTGATGAGAGTAAAGGTGAAGACGGACGAGATGATAGCTCTCCAAAAGTGAAGCCAAAGTTTTCGATCGGTAACTGGTTGCAGAATAAAACATCTAACACCGAAGCATCATTGCAGATCGGAGCCTATAAAAATGTATTTTACCCGGTAGTGAAAAAAGCTGATTACATCAATATCCATTGCCTCCTCCAAGTTATAGAATGGGACATTGACCGAACCAATATCAAAATACCCGTTAATTTTAGGTAGTTCTCATCACACTGCATGTCCAAGTGCTTAATTTTATTAGGTTTAGTTTTAGGTTTGGTTTTATTAGTTATTTAGTTATAACCATGGTGTGAAACATCTATCTATTTTACTCTTGGATTATTTTTCGCCAGATGATTTTGCCAGTCATTATATATTACTGGCCAAAAAGGTAGAAAAGCTCACAGTGAACAGCTTGATTTGGGGGCAGATGACAGATTTGAAGAAGAGTCAGGGGTTGAAGAGCTTGTTTACCAGGCTGGGTCGGAAATCCTGCAACCACAAGCTAATTTCTATGTGTTCGGCTGTGACTGAAGAAAAAAAAAATGAAAGCAGACTTGATATCAGTGTGTGATATGTGTTTTCCTGATTGATAAAGTCTGATACTAGGCTGTGCTGGTAAACAGTCCAGTCTGCAGCTTTAGGAGCAACAGGGCGTTACTTGATATGATGTCATGCCTAAATGTGGACGTCATTCCTTACCATGTTTGAGCTCCAGACATTACTGCGAAACGTGCTGAGGACGAGCCCTGATGGCTCCTGGGAGTGTGACGCACAGAAATAGACAGACTGAAACACCAGGTTGTATGTCAGGAGATGCCACACTTCAAATGCTTGGGAGAGTGTTGCTCCTGAATGCCTTGGGAAGCAGACCCGAGATAGTGAATTTAAAAATAAAGTTGTTGACATGCAGCTTCTAAATGAGGACAAAAAATATCCTGAATCAGCTTAAGCTCTCTGTGAATTATGGCATCCCGTTGTCCTGTTTTTTTCAGAATGGATATAGATTTAATAGGGGCCTAATTTTATTCGACTCATTCAAGGAGGGAACACCTTGTAGTGAGTTGTCTGTGCACAGGTTATTGTAGGCAGGATATCTTCCTGCAGAAAATATTAGGAAGGAATATGAGGCAAACTGTGACAGTGAGTCTTGAGCACATGAATAATAATTGAGCAAGCCCTGCTGGTCCACTGAAGAACCAGACACCTCATACCCGGCTCAGAATTAACTTGCCGGAGGAACATTTTCCTGCATGCACCAGATACAATTTAGCTATTTATTGTCTTTGCTGTAAATACAATACACATGCCAGAATTTATTCTTCCCCATTGGGACGTGTATGCTCGCAGCCGTGAAACGCTGTTGCAAGACTACAACTTTGTCCCAGACAGATAGCATTACACGCATCTCATTTCATCCACACTAAGGCCAAGCGGTGGGGGGTGGGGGTTGTTGTGCTGGCAGGCGTCCTAGACAGGGGGTGAGACAGGATACAGTATGCTGGGTAAAAATAACCCCACCCCTGCGCACTACCGCTTTTGCTGCAAAATGTGGCCTGAGCACTACTGAGAGAAAGCCTCTTATGAGGAGGGAGAGAGTCTGGGCCTCAGGAAGGGAAGGGTCCTGCTTTGCGATAACGCAGCAGTGATACAAGTGGGGTTTTTACAAGCGGTTTTTCAATATCTTTTCTTTCCTGTAAGATAAAGACTGACAGCCAGAACTGAAACATTTAGCTTAAGTTAAGGCAGAAAAACACTGTATATATATATATATATATATATGTGTGTCTTTAGAATATACTTGGCCTGCTATTGTAATTTTTTTTTGACCAGTTGCCAATGTGTACCACTGCCCCTGTTGGTGTCTAACCCTCTCCTCGTCTATGGTGGTCCCCTTTGGACCACTGGGAGTTGATACTGCTCTGGTCTATGTAACAGTCTGAAGTCTTTACTAAAAGCATGTAAATTGCCATTAGTGTACAATCTCTCCTACGTCAGCAGCCTCTCAGCGTCAACCCAACCCAGCCAGTGGGGCCCATTAGTGCAATGCCAAGCATACGATTCCTCACTGATTCCCACTTGTGATTATTGCCATCAGAATGTCTTTGCAGCTTGCAGGCACTGCAGCCAGAGAGGGAACCTGCTTTTCTGCAGTTGATGCTGGAGTTTTTTTTTTAGTCTGACTCAAATCCGGCTCAAATGCTCTGTGGCAGGTGGCCTTTGCCTTGACGCTGTGTAATTGATCACTCTGTGGTCAATGCAGGCCCAGCCCACTGATATCTGGCCCACTGCGATTCTTGGAAATGATGGACCTACTAAGTTTAGAGGAGGGGTGAAAGTGGAGAAGGAGTACAGTATACCCACATTCATGTGACTAGATAAGCCAGACACTATGACTAAACTTCAGTTAACACGCAACTTTAAATGCCAAGTATTCACACTTGTTAAATTACTGCAGAGAACATTAAATCAACAGGGGATAACAGGGCGACCTCCAAACTGACAGTAGTTGTGGAATTTTTGGCTGAACTAGGGTTTAAAAAACTGATCATTCACCTTTATAGGTTTGGAGACATGCATGCTTCAAGCCCAGTGTTTAGAATTTTAGTAATGCAGGACATTCATATTTCCCCCGGAAAGTAAGGTATAATGCAGACATTTTTTAATAACTTATATAGTGGCTATGTTAATCGTTTTTGGTTGTTCTGTGTGTGTAAGATGAGTTACTGAAGTAACATAGTAATATAGCAATCTTTCTTCCTGCGGCTTTATATTTTTCATGTGGTTTTATACAAAGGTACAACACTCACTGAAAGATCATCATCACAATGAGAATAGAACAGACAGGTTAAAATAACATTAAATTATAAAATTTAAACTGAAATTAATCTTGTAAAGCAATTGCTCCCTTGCTGTGAGAACATAATGAATCATAAGGTATCATGAATTGATTTATTATTGATTGGTTTATTTGGCAGTTCTCGATATGTTTTATTTCTTCTGAATATCTAGATGTAAAATGATATGATCTAAGATGTCGTCAATATTAACTTTGTTTGAGTGGAATCAATTCATCGGTGGAGCTTTTTAGAGGACGGAACCTTTGTTATTCATTATACATGTCCCTCCTTCATGAGCACTGTATCTCGCTTGACCACTGCAGAAAAAGCCTCAGAATAACTTCTGTTACATCAAACTTGCTGAATATATGCAGTGTTTTAAAAGGAAGTAAACCTGTTTAAAAAGGTGATTGACTCCTTTTCTATTGCTAGTGGAGGTTTTTGCATCTCTTCGCTGTCTTGCTAAATAAGCTTGTTCACCCGTGTGCCTAGTCTCCATCACTGCCAATCAGAGCCGGAGCCGATTTAAAAAACTGTGTTTTCTGCTGAGTCACTTAACCCGGAAGTGAATGCTGACATAATCCATTCCAACTGCAGGAAAGAGGCGAGTGTTAGCTGTTTTTTTGACCTGTAGAAAAGGGCTACTTAGGGAGTAGTAGTCATTGTGTCTTGGCTGTTGAGAGAACGTTCTCAGGGCATCGCCTCAGATGGCCATGGGGATTCCCTCAAGGGAAAGTGGCAGAGGGGGAAGTTGAGGAGGGCATGTTAAAACCACTAATGAAGTGGGGCCAGTGTTTCCGTGCCTTTAGTAGCGTTTAATGGCCCCAGTGTTGTTATCACGCATGAGTGGCTGGTCAGCGTTCTGAAGGAGCACAATCCTGCACTGCTCTGCCTTTTGTTACCCTTTTTTCCCGGTGGTCTAGATACAGCAAGCAGTGGCCTAGTTAACTTTAAAAATAATCCATTGAACCAGGCCATTGCCTCCTGATTCACATTCCCTTTGTACATTTGGGTATTTGAAACCGATCCAAGATCCTGATAAGAAACCCCGGCCAAAGAAATTCCTCGGGCTGGAGCCAGCGCCACAATTGTATTCGTTTAATCTTAAAATGTGTTGTTCCAAAACATTATTAACTAAATGAACTGGACTGCATGTGAACAATTGGTAACATCACAGAAGAGCAGGTGATGTGCAGAAAAACAACCATTGAAATTCATGTAATGTTAGTTTTTATTTTGCAGCACATAACCCCAAAATGTGCAGTTAATTTTGTGAATGTATCTCCACTCTGTGAATTTAGTTTTCATCCCTTCTCTCTTTCAGGTATGCTGCAGAACGGAAAGAAGTTTGACTCCTCCCGAGACCGGAACAAACCCTTTAAGTTCAAGATTGGACGCCTGGAGGTCATCAAGGGCTGGGAGGAAGGAGTAGCACAGGTGAGAGGAGAACGTTGAGGAGCTTTGCAGATGATTCTTAAGTAGTTTTCTATGGGGCAGTGTTGAAGTCCCATACTTTTAGCACATTGCTGTGGGGGGGGGGGGGGGGGGTGCACATTTTTCACAGCTGCTCTCAGACAAGGCTACATCCTTCGCTGATTCGTCAGGCTCCTGTCACATGACCCCCTTCCGGAACAAAACACCTGGCATTAGCCTCGGGTACCAGTGTAGAACACAACATTGCTCATTATTAACTAGCTTTGCCAATGCACCCTGTTGTCTTTGCTCACAGCTGTTATTCAGTTAAATTCTTTGTTTTTCAAAGATGCAACTGTTTACATGTGTAAGAGACAAGCTGTCATTCCAGTAATCTGTGTACACCAGCACGCGCGTGCCTTCCCTTTTACACTGGGACATGCATGCCCAGTGTACGCAAGTTGCAAGTGATATGTGTTTACAAGCGTGTTAGTGTGGACAGGGATTCAAACTGATACAAAGCCAAAACGATTGTGTGGACAGAAGTTGCTTTAGTTTGAATAAGTTTCCTCAAAAGTATGAAATTATGTATCTAAAATTCCCTGCCATATTATTGCTTTTGTCAGCTAAAATGTATAGTAAACAAAAACGTGTTGTGATTGGTCTAAAGCTTGGAAGTCCCCGGTTTGGTTTGTTACGGCCCTGCAACCTCACAGACTTGATTTCAGTTATTAATCAGACTGACTTGGCGACAGCTCAGCCTGAAGACAAACGGAGCCACACAGTTTATTCAGTGAGGTTAGAAAAAACTACTTAAGTAGGATCCTGGGCTGTTGTTGTTTTACAGAGTATATTTTGCCATCGTGTAAACAAATAGTTTACATTACATCATTCATCTGCTCAGTTTTAGGATCCTGATTCACGCTCACTCACTGTCACTGTGATGAAGACCTGTATGTATGTGTAGGGTTTTTAAAAGATTCATGAGAATAAAGCGAATAATCAGTTATGTTTTCATTGTTTCCGCCTTTCCTCCAGATGAGCCTGGGGCAGAGGGCTAAAATCACTTGCACACCAGATATGGCTTACGGAACGACAGGCCACCCCGGCGTCATCCCACCCAACGCCACGCTCATATTCGATGTGGAGCTGCTCAAGCTGGAGTGAAATACGAAGGCTGAAGGTCGACAAGTTTGCATTCGCCACGACCCGTCTCCACAGGGTGCTGCCTCCCACCGCCATCCAGCCGCTCCTCTTATTGTTTCTACAATTTCTACTGTTACAATATTTAAAGGTTTACTGCTGCTTTGTTTCCATCCTGTCACAATAAATAATGATGCAAGAAAATGAACACAAACCACATTTTGGTTTGTCGTTTTTCGACATGCTATTTTTTCATTAAATGCCATCGAAGTTGTAAATTTTGTTCAACCGAGAGAAAATCTGTCACCTGATGAAAAGCCTAAGTTCTACGTTGCAATCGAAATATACTGCCTTACATTTTCAAGGACAGGGGGAGGGGGGAGATGGGGGATACATGTGTTCGATACTTTTGCTCTATTTTAACTGGGCATTATATACCAGTCTCTGCATTGCCACTTTGTTTGAGGTTTGTCCCGTGAAATGTTCCGAGCAATGTTGCTTTTTTAAATATATTTTATATCCCTCATAAGCAATTACCGCAAGTGTACCCTGTCCGATCTTACCCAATCCAACACTGTACAGAACCCTGCAAGAGGCGTTGCTTCTGCTGTGACAGTTTATCGACCAACTCTTCAATAAAAATGGCATGTACCTTGTTGAGAAGTCGGCTTCTTGTGTGTTATAACCTCCACCAAGCAGGTTGTGATTTCACCCCTGTCCAAGAAAAGTTGGGTTTGGCTGTGTGAGTATCTGTGTGTGTGTGTGTGTGTTGTTACCTGAAATACTGGGAATCCTTGCAGAGCCCCTGGGTGCATCCACATGATAAGATGAGGAGGGACAGGAGGGAGTTACAACACACAATTTCAACAAAAGACAAAAACAAACCGATGTAAGGCGGAGGAGGAATCTGAGAACGATGGACGAGGATTGGCGGTAGCTCTCTCTGTGTTGAGCTGCTCACCTGTGGAGCTGCTGACTGTTAATCGATCAACTCTGGAATAAAAATGACATGTAGCCTGCAGATAAATCCTCAGCCAGGGAGGTTATGTTTTTTGTCCCGGCCGGCTGGTTGGTTAGTTGTTAGTAGAATTAGGTTAAAACTACTAAATCGATTGATGAAAGGATGGGACATGGGCCAAGACAGACAATTTGGTGGGGCAGATCTGGGATCTTCTTTTTGTAATTTTCATCAGTAACGTGAGGAATAATTCATGGATATTGATCTTTTAAAGGATCTGCCACATTTAGGGGACTGATATCAATGAGTGTGTGCAGTTTGGTGCAGCTTTATGGACTTTTAAGGGACTGTTGCTGAAAGTTTTTGCTAAACTGTGCCATTCTGACTTATAATAGAGAGAATGCCTTACGAGAGTCGGTGCTGGACTGGAGATTCTACAGAAACAACGCCTCCTGGTGGTGAAGGTCATCAGTGCACAGCAGCCTAGTGAAGAACAGCAGTGACTGAAGTCCCACTTGCTCTGAATGGAATCTGTAATGCAAGATTATATGTCTGTAATAAAAGGCTACAACATGTCTTTTCCATATAAGTTACTTCCCTGTGTATAATTAGATAGACTCACTTGTGAAAATACATAAAAAAAAACACGTTGCTCATATCCTTTACATTCAACAATCTTTGTATTGACATCTACTTCCGGTGTCGCAGGTCGAAGTTCGCAGCACGCGATTGGTCGAACGTCAGTGTAGTGAGACTTCATTGGTCGGACGGACACACGCCTTTACAGACACTTATGAGACAACAACACAGGACAAGGTCAGAAAATTATCATCAGACATTTAAAATCCAAAAAGTGCTGGGAGGCATTTTAGCAGCTTGGTCTCACGTCAGTCGCTGTCGTCTTGGTCACCCCTTGCTAGCGCCTGTAGCGATGATAAGTCTGATGTTAGCTAACAAGTGCGTAGCTTAGCAGCTCAGTTAACGTTGCTGCAATTTAAAGGTGTGCTTATTGTCTCTGTTACATCTCGTTGGAACAGTCAGGTCAGTAGCCCGCAGTGATCAAACCACCGACTCCTTATCGTGACCTCAAATGTCTGTCGGGTTTGTTAGCTAGTCGAAACGCCACAATGCTAATAAGGAGCTAACGTCCTCGCTTTTGTTTCTGTGTACATTTTTCTTTTGTTGACTGTGAAACAGGGGAAGTAGCTGTGCAGTGTCTCACGCACTGTCAATATACACGAGTGAAGATAAGATTAATCTATCAAATGTGATGCTGCAGCAAGCAGGACAGTCACAAAATAGACACCAGTAGTATTCACAATAAAGTGTTTTATGTAGTGTGTGCAGAAAACACACAGTGCACACACAGTATACACAGTGTTAACAGAATATAGACAATGTTAAAAGAATAAACACCGTTGTAAACAGAATATACACAGTGTAAACAGAACAGTGTTACAAATGGCACATGAGCCATGGAATAGCACAGATAGACAGGAGTCCTGCAATGATGTTGGCCACTGTTGTTTTCTTTTTGATTTTTGTTTTCTTACACATTGAATTAGTCTGTAACAGGAAGTGGTCGGACATTAAAGTAGCTTCCCCCAATATTAAACTGCGAGCTCAACACCGACAGTAAATTTCTGTCTGAACGAAAAGCTGCTTGGATGACATTCATACGGAATTGATGGTTGCCTTTCTGACGCAGAAACAGTGCCGTTCAGAGACCTTCAAAGGGAGAGGTGCTCTAAAGTGTAAAAACCTATAATCCAGTCGGATTCTTTTTTTGCAGCGCCAAATCACCACACACTTAATGTCAAGGCACTTCACATTCGAAGGTCAAGACCTGAAATTACAGAGAAACACACCATTTCTCACAACAAGCAAACACTTAACGCCTGTGGAGAGTAAAGCTCCCTTTTTTTAACAGTAACAAACCTGGAGCAGAACCAAACAAAGGTTGGGGTGAATGCATAAAATAGGGGAGAGAGGAAAGGTGGCTGGACAAAAGAAGAGAGAGGGGGAGAGGGATACGAGAGAGATCAGGGACAGTTGTGCACCAGTTGGTAGTAGTGATAGTAGTACGAATAATAATAATTACATTAACAGTAACAAATAATGGTTGCGATCTGGATTCTGCAGCTCTGGAGTCAGAGATATCTGCAGAATGAGAGAGAGCATGAGAAGGAAAGAAATACTCCTACATAGTTTTGTAGCATAATTATAGCAACCCATATTCAAACAGACTGAAATATGGAATCTTACAAGCATCATACAGTTTAGGATAACCGAATTTCTCCAGAGGTGAATCTCAGAAAATAGGACACTTTGGTAAATTGAGGGTCAAATGGGCAAGAGCTTGATCCCCCAAATCATTAAATTTAAAACAAGACTTAATCTCTGATCAAAATTCTAAAAGGGATTGATTTGTTATTTTTGCTTAGAGTCACATGGACTAAAAACTCACTCCCGCTATCATGCAAACATAACTAACAGTTTTCCAATACTTCTTATCTGTTCATTCATGTCTTCATCAGGTGATCCATGTTTGTCTGATCGAGCCAACAGGGAACATGCTGACCGCACAGAGGGCATGTGCAGCGCTGGCTGCCCGGCGCCTGGTTAGAGCCTCTGTCTGCACGCGCACACAGCGCTCTCTGATCCACACGTCCACGCCCTGGCGGGACCAGACTGAGCTGCATCCTGAATGGGCTGCTCTGGCCAAGAAACAGCTCAAGGGGAAGGACCCAGCTGATCTGATCTGGCGCACGCCGGAGGGAATCAACATCAAGCCTGTGTACACCAGAGCAGACACAGCTGGCGGTGCTGATGAATTGCCAGGAGTGTTTCCCTATACTAGAGGGCCTTATCCCACCATGTACACTAACAGGCCGTGGACTATCAGGCAGTATGCTGGATTTAGCACCGTGGAGGAGAGCAACAAGTTCTATAAAGATAATATTAAAGGTAGATTTTGTTATGTACTCTTCCACTTTTAGCTGGAACACTATAAATTCAATCTACAAATTTAGTTGAATGACATTTAAATGAAAAAGATTGTACAACTATGAAAATTACAACTGCTGTAGCATTGTCATGTAATCACATAATGTAACCTTTAGGGGTTTCTCTTTGCAAAGCTTGCAAAGGCAAACAAGGAAGTCTCAAATCTGTACCCAATTACTCTTGAACAGAAATCTGCCATTTTCCCTCGAGAGGTGTTTAGCAATTTAGACAGCTGGAACAAAAGCTGCTTTCCTTATGCTCTAATTAGAAGTCAGCTTATTCCAATAATAAGAAAGGAAAATTAAGGCAAGTAAAGCATTAACAAGTCTATACTGGGAAAAATGAGAGTATAGGGTTGTTTAAGTGGTGCTGACATGAATGTTTTTTTAAAATATTTGGTTGGTGCAAGACAAACTGCTGAAAAGACATAGGGTGTTCAATACACAGATTATTAACAAATCATTTATTTTGTGGTTATAATTTTGATGGACTGCTGTTGCAGCAGAAACTGCTCATTGTTTTATTTGCTTATTTTGTCAGCAATGATTTTTTTAGTAGTTTTTTTATACCCCATCAGTAATGCCTATTCACGCCACCCATCTTCCTTTTCCCAAGTCGAACCATCAATATCCTCCGCTCTCTGTTTTCAGCCGGACAGCAAGGTCTTTCTGTCGCTTTCGACCTCCCGACACACCGGGGGTATGATTCAGACAACCCCCGCGTCCACGGAGATGTCGGCATGGCCGGAGTTGCCATAGATACAGTGGAGGACATGAAGATGCTGTTTGATGAGATCCCACTTGAGAAGATGTCTGTCTCAATGACAATGAATGGAGCGGTTATCCCCGTGCTGGCAATGTTTATTGTGACTGGAGAGGAGCAGGGTGTGTCCAAAGCCAAATTGACAGGCACCATACAAAATGACATTTTGAAAGAGTTCATGGTGCGCAACACCTACATTTTCCCCCCGGAGCCATCCATGCACGCCATTGCTGACATCTTTGCTTACACCTCCAAGGTATGTACCGGTTTACAGTCACCTGGTCATGTGCATTCATCAAATGGTACTGGAAAACTATTCCATACGTTTTTAATGGTACATATTAAATGATACTTTTGTTGATTCTCTGACTTAACCACTTTCACAGCACATGCCCAAGTTCAATTCGATATCCATCAGTGGATACCATCTTCAGGAGGCTGGAGCTGACGCCATCCTGGAGGTGGCCTACACCATCGCTGATGGCCTCGAGTATTGCCGCACTGGTCTGAAAGCCGGGTTAACCATCGACGAGTTTGCCCCAAGGTACAAAATATTAAGTGTGAAGGTGAAAGATTCCGATTGACGTCATTGATTGACATAGTTGTTGCTTTTGACTATGGCCAGATCAATTAAATGATATTATAAATTTAAGATTCACTGGAGCAGAAACTCTCACGGTTCACCTTATCTCCAGTCACTTTGATGCCGACTCAACACAAAGCATAATATATATAAGAGATGCATAATGGGTCAATTTCCCTGACACATAACGACATTCCTAAACTACTGTTTGACTACTGCGTCACAACGAAATGTCCCGCCTCACAATTACCTGCGCCTTTATTTGTTGAACCAGCAGATGGGACTCACAGACCGGCATAAAGCCAGATCAAACAATGCCCTAACAGTCAGTTTTTTCTCCCGCCTGTTCATTTTCAACGTCACAACCACACTGGCAACTGAGGCGTTGTCCCGCTTCGCTTTCTGTCATGTCTGGATTTGCTTTCCCATCAATGGCAATCAGATAAAAGCCTGTGTCTTATCAGAGTGAATGCCGATCGATTCCGTTCCCAATTCATAGAAAAGCCAGATGTTAGTGGGATTTTTGACCAGTGGAAAAGGAGCTAAAGCCCCTCCATGAATTCAATTAAGGCTCTCGTGTATTGTCATAGGAACAAAGGGAAGAGTTTCTGTGTGATTTCTTTACGAGATTACTCCCTCAGTTGTCCTCCCTAATAAGCAGTATTAATGAAATGTAGCCGCACCACATATTACGCACCCATAGATCTGTTTCCTAACCACGCCTGATTCCTTTCGTCGTGATCCATAGTCTTGGAGTTACCCATAATACAGCCTCTATATGTGATTCTCTGTGGCTTCACCTTATTTTTGCTCGTTTTTTGAAATATAAAATTTTCTGCTTCCTGTCACTAGCCACCAACATCCATTAGGTCCTCAGTACTTTCATCACTTTGATGGCTGCGAGGTTACGAGGGTCCGATCTTTGCTTCCTCGTAATGATTTCTCACACAGGTCACCCGCAATCAATACAAAGATGTCACTTATTTTTTAGACTTGGAGGCTTTTCCACCATTAGCTTTCATGTTTTGCGAGAGGCAATTTGCACGACCTGCGACCTGTACCTACGCTTGAGTTCAGGCAAGGACTGAACAATTGACTGCAATGTCATTACAGCATGGCCTTTTCAAAGTGCCACTGTGGTGGGCTTCCAGTGAACCACCATAGGAGCAAAGCAAATTGATTCTGCAGTGTGGTTTTTTGGGGATTTCGTCACAAAATGAAGGCAAATGCTTTCTCAGTTGTACAATTAGCGATTTATGCTCTAGAGCTGAAACGGAAAATCAATTAATTGATTCCGCTGTTTTCAAACGAAGGCAGTGAAGCCATGCTGAGCAACGTATTCTGCCTTTCTCTCATAATTGCAGGAATTACAGTTCTCTTTGTCATTTATCTTTGAGAACTGAGTTTCTTTTTAGGTTTGTGTCTGTAGGTTGAGCAAACAACTTAATTGAGAACGTCACAATAGGCTTAATGTGAGTGTTGATTATCTGTCTAACACTTGACTGAGGACAAAAAAAAACACAATACTGACAAAGATGTAACAAGTGTTTTCGAGTTTATTCGCTGAAAAAGGCTCAACTGCCCCTGGCTTATTCAGCTACCATTTATCTTTCTATTTTATTGACTGATTTCTCTTTTTCAATTTATGTTGTGTGTGCTGTCAGGCTGTCATTCTTCTGGGGCATTGGGATGAATTTCTACATGGAAATTGCTAAACTGAGGGCAGCCAGGAGGTTGTGGGCCACGCTCATTAAGGACAAGTTCCAGCCCAAGAATGCAAAGTCTCTTCTCCTCCGCACTCACTGCCAGACTTCAGGCTGGTCCCTCACCGAACAAGTAAATAAAAGTCATGGTCTTGGTAGTTTAACAAATTGTTAAAGTCGAACTGAATTGACAGCAGTTATATTTTTCTTCTGTGGCAACTTTCGTAGGATCCGTACAACAATGTGGTCCGAACGGTGATTGAAGGCATGGCGGCTGTGTTCGGGGGCACCCAGTCACTCCACACCAACTCCTTTGATGAAGCTCTGGGCCTGCCCACGGTGAAGAGCGCTCGTATTGCAAGGAACACCCAAATCATCATCCAGGAGGAGTCGGGCATTCCCAAAGTGGCCGACCCCTGGGGGGGCTCGCACATGATGGAGTCCCTCACAGAGGATGTGTACAACACAGCCATGATGGTTTGTCAACTGCTTCTGCTTCCTCTGAAATCAAGGATAGTTTTTCGACCCTTACATATACTCATGCCACACAGCTTAGGTCTAATTTCTCTCTTTGAAATCCTTTGTTCGAATATTGTTTTAGAACTCTGGCCCCGTGCCTGTTGAGTTGTAGTGAGGTTAATGACCTAATACATGAAGTAACTAGAAAAGTAATCCTACATCATAGAAACTCATTCACAACCTGTGTTTTCATTTGTACAGTTCATTAAAGACATTGAAGAGATGGGAGGCATGGCCAGTGCTGTGGCAGAGGGCCTTCCAAAACTTCGTATTGAAGAATGTGCAGCACGTAGACAGGCCCGCATTGACTCAGGTATACCACTCAGATATACATTCATGTATAAGTCCTGCTTCTCTGGTAGGTTCTACGTCACATCTTAACCTAGGCCTGCACGGAACCTTGCTGTAATTGATCGAAAATGGTCACATTTCTCACCTAGTTTGCCGTGAAAGGTTGAATTTATTGTCCTAATCTTCCCTTAATAGAATGTTTGAAGAAACTGCAACACAGCCTGATAGTTCTGCTCTTAAGGATCTTTTCCACAAGTTTTTTGTATTCGTCCAGAATAGCTCTTAAGCATTTGAGTGTGCTTTGAACGTGACGTTTAGTTTGCAGCTGTGACTACTAAGATTCTGATCAGATTTTCAGCAAAAATATTTAAATTTAAACTGAAAACTGTCAGCCAGTATCACAAAGCTACGGCATGGATCGTATCACAGCTTGACCCCAGCTTACCCTGTGTATTCTTTTCCTTGTGTGAGGTAACATGTTATTATGGGGACATTCATTTGAGTCAGTTTTGTGTGTCTTTGAAATTAACTTTACGACGACCCCTAAAGCCACAAATGATTGTGATGGAGCTGGAGAGATCCGGGAGTCACTTGGGAGCTTTTCTCTCTGATCCCCCTGCCACCTGTCCATATTGTTATTCATTGGCTTTCTGATTCACACTAGCGGTGATGTCTCTGCTGCTGGCAGTTTTGTTTTTTTTACCTCAAATTTTTCCATCTTTGTCACATAGATTTCAGATTGTGACACTGCTCACTGTTATTTGGGAACATAAAGAATTAGGAAATCTTTAGCATCATTTCTGCTTTTTGTTTTCAGTAGCCTTATTCTCGACATATAACAAATTTCAAATTATTATGAGTAATTACTTATAATATATATACTTAATATACTTAAATTATATAGTATAACGATAAGCAATCGGTGGTACTAACATCAGGAATTAAACCATGTTAGGATTCCCCAAATCAAATTGTATGTTATCTGGTGTACCATCAAGTTCAAATTCTTAGGGGATAACTTGAATGAGGTGAAGGGTTTAAGGGGTTACTGGAGCATGTAGGCGAGAACTGACTTAAAGGAGAAGAAGGGATTAACGGTGAGAAGGTCAGAGGCCACGCTGTGTTTCTCTTTCACTTGTTGGTTACTGTTATGTGATGTGTTCAGGTTCAATTTAAGCTTCTTTTATTTTTAGGGGTAAAGATTTATTCTTTCTTTCGGTCTTCTCTGTAACATTCCTGAAACGTTGAGGACAAATGTATGCTTTTGGTCCAGATGTTCACGATGGTGTTTTTGGTTTTGTTCATTCCTTTTTTGTCCTTTCCTTTTTAGGAACAGAAGTCATTGTCGGTGTGAACAAGTATCGTCTGGAGAAAGAGGAGAGTGTCGAGGTGCTGGCCATAGATAACACGATTGTACGACAGAAGCAGGTGGCAAAACTGAAAAAGGTCAGTGATCTTTCCGTATTGAATTCTGGCTAAACCAACCAGATCTACAAGAAAAGTATATTTTTGGATGTTTGTACAATCACATAATTGCATGTATGTGATTGTAGTTTCAGCAAGAATCACGGCAGGTCATTGTAAATACATACAACGTTAACGTGAACTGACCCCTCTGGAATCCATTCAGAATACGGTATTGAAACTGACAGGAGAACACTTCTGTACCTCCTGTCATTGTACACTTTACTATCTTGGGTTCACTTGCCTGTGGTGAAAGGTTAATGTGCATGAAAGTGTGATTCCATTTGGAGACAGGAAAGTGTTGATGCCGTAGGACATGACGGCCTAATCTGTGGAGCAGAATGAAATTAAAGAGGGTGTCTGTGTAGATTCTCAGTCATCCAGGTCATGATTTTACAAGAGGATTTGAATCCACTAGATTGTAGTTATTTGTTTCACCTCTCTAAGATACTTGTTGAAGAACTGATACTGAATCAGCTTCATGACTGTACAACTGGACTCACAAGATGTAGGGATGGGCTTGATGCCTTTACCGATATTGTGGGTAAAAAACTTCAGATACTGATATATTGGCGTTATATAGATATATGTAGCAACTGAACGTCCATCTGCAACGCATAACTCGAGAACCGTTTATCTGCCTCACACTTGTGTTAAGGGACCACTGAAGTGCAGTGTTGAATTTGTTACGTTTTAGAGACGTGATAAACCGGGATGTTTAGAACAGGCAGTGCCCTAGTAAAACTTGAATTTAGTTATTTCATGTCCAGGTGATTGTGTGAGGAAAATAAGGTAAAGTCTCTGTGGGTCCAGTGCTCAGTGTGGTCTGGTCTGTACAGTATACAGTTTGTAGGCAGATAAACAGTTGAAGTGCTGCATGTGCGTAGGAATCATAAAACTATAGGTCAAGAATTCAAAATCTATGGTCCACATTTCTAGTATTTATGGCATGATTATTAAATGCCTCAAAATCAGTATCATCGACATTTGTGGAACTAATAACCAAATACCTGCTGCAAGGAAAGTCTACAAGCTGTTTGATGTAATTCTCATGGTTAAAGAGTAAAAACGAATGTAAAAAGGTTTGACATAGTGTACTCCGGAATTCCATCAAATGTTTAATGCCATGTTTCTATCTTGTTGTAGGTGAGGGAAACTCGTGACCCTGTGGCAGCAATGAAGTGCCTGGCAGCCATTGAGGAGTGCGCCCGAACCAGGGAGGGCAACCTTTTAGGCCTGGCTGTGGAGGCAGCTCGAGCCAGGTCAGACCCCCCCCACAGACATGATACTCTCAAATGGCACAGACCACTTTGTTGTTTGTATAGATTTAGCCTCAGATACTTGTGATAATGGCTTTGCAGGTTTCCGGCCTCATAAATAATGTCTCTTTGATCTTATCTTACACGCATTCACTCGTCAGTAGCATGACCATTGTGGTTCTTTAGAAGCTCTTCTCTGCATACTGAACTTTGACCAGTATGATTGTCGTCAATTATTCTTGATAACTGAGGCTGTCATGTGACAGCTCCTTTAACAACCGGGCTTATTCAAGAGGGCTAAATGCATGCTCTATGGGAAGGTTTCAATCACATCTGACTAGGGGGGGCTAGTTTTGCTTCTCTCTTTTCATGCCCCTCTCACAGCAGACAGCTATCTCCCCCGTCGATCCGGAAAACTCTCCTGCAGGCATGCATATTTATGTATCAGGAGAGGAGGGGAAGATAGCATCACGAGAGAGAAAGAAAGGGTCCCAGCGGGAGTACGAGTGTTCAGAGACAGTTATTGACAGTTTGTCCATATTCTTCGTGAACACTGAACCGAAGGAATCAGTTAATGATGAACGTGAGCGGCGTTCACTTCAGCGAGCACACTGCAGGCCCCGGGGCTTGTCACCATGCTGCTTGTGTGGTTCAATCCAAGTGTCAGCAAGTTTATAGCCTCTGATATGTCCTCTGATATCCTCCTCTGGAGCTGCGTCTGTGTGTGGATCACAGTGGACATTAAGGTTAGAATAATGGTGTAAATGACCTCATTTCGAGAGGGATGGATTTGATTGCCGGGCCTTATGGACAACTGGGTGACGCTGTTTACCCCTGAAACTCCAAAGGTTTTTTGTGAACTCCAACATCCATCAGCCTAGTGGTAGATGATAATGAGTGAATACACATTTTGGTTGAACTATCCCTTAAGACTGATGTCAGTCAGCGAAGGAAAAAAGTAATTTTGTCCGCTTGTATTAACGACCTCAGTCTTTCGGTTCAGAAGCCAGAGCTCGTGACCACAGGTGATGGCTGGAACATAGATCGACCGGTAAATCGAAAGCTTTGCCTTGTGGCTCAGCTCCTGCTTCACCACAAATAACATATATTTATAATGTTTAAAATTTACACTTTATTTTCACATCTACATATAACCGCTGAACAGCGGTTAAATGCCTCAGCAAGTGGGAGGCAGTGGCATAGCAGAAACAGGATTACTTCACATCACATCTACAATTTAATGCTGTATTCTTTCATATAACCAAAACTTTGTCATTCACAAATATTAATATATTGAAGCTACTTGATTGTTGCTGTTTAATAACTCCAGTGCAACAGTTGTAGTAAAGTAGAGGGGTGAATCTTTCCAATACAGGAAGGTGAATTAAACGTACAGATAATGAAGCAAGCTGCTTGCAAAATGAGTTGGCTGCACTGCATTAATTAGCATTGGAATGATAAAAAACATATTTTTGAAGATGCTTTCTGTTCCTCTCTACAGATGCTCCGTTGGTGAAATTACTGACGCCATGAAGAAAGTGTTTGGTGAACACAAGGCGAGCACCAGGATGGTGAGCGGGGCTTACCGCAGCGAGTTTGGGGAGAATGAAGAGATCGCCATGACCCACAATAGGTAGAACATAAAAAAAAAAACAGCATCTGGATAATTATGGTAGATTGTTTCCTGTATTTCAGCCAAGTTAAAAGTTTGTTGTCTCTCTTGAATCTTAAGAGTTGTGGAATTTAACAAACACGAGGGCAGGAACCCGCGACTGCTGGTGGCAAAGATGGGACAGGATGGTCACGACAGAGGAGCCAAAGTGATTGCCACAGGGTTCGCCGACCTGGGCTTTGACGTTGACATCGGCCCACTGTTTCAGGTTAGTGTCATACATCACGCCAAGGTCAACTTGGGTGCGTTTGCAGCACGTGACGGCCTCGTCGCTGATCTGCAGTATCTTGGGCGAATCTGTGTTTCCTTGAATAAAAGAATGGCTATGTAAAGCACACCATGAAGCTGTGCATCTTCCAGTCATGCAATAACAAAAAAAATCGTTTTAGAACAAATGTGTTGGTCGGTTTGTTTGTCAGCAGGATTTGCAAAAACTACAAAATGGATTTCCTAGTAACGTCTTTCAGCCAGATGTCGGGGTTGCGTAGCTAGCATAGCACAGAGCTAGGCTGCTTGAGGGCACGGCTGCACCACCTACTGGAAACGGGTTTAACTTTAAGGCAAAAAAGTTAACTTTGAAAGTTCACAAATGTCGACCAGACAATTCCAGGAAGCTACTAAAGAAGAATAAACCTGCATTCTTTGTTAGAAATGGCCGTTGCTAAATATGGCTTAGAATAACTTGCCGTTCAAGTTTACTGTCTTTTGTCCTTTCGATGTGAAATGTTCTTAATTTGGTCTCATACTTAGTTCACAAATGTTGCTCTTCATTTGAATGAATATATTGTCTAACTCTCAGCACTCCATTTACATGAGTAAATACAAAATGACATACCGTACGTCATGCTTTTGTGAGTTACTGCCGACATTTTCACACTGCTTAGAAAACAATGGCCTCGGGAAAAGTGCTGGGGCCAATGATGGTTTTGGATAACTCCTGAGCACCATGTGATACTGCATGAGGATCTTAAAATCTGATACCAGGGGCACACGAATTTCAAAGTTAAGTCTGGCATCATCTGACTCTAAATCTGGAAACTCCGAGGCATCGTTCTGGATACTCAAAGAACACTTTGTAACTTAATCTGCAAGCGGGTTATTAGTTATGTAATTTGTTAGAAGACATTAGGCCTAATGCTGTTCCGTATTTTCCTTGTTTTTCCACCTCTGTGTGTGTGGTGCACAGACTGCCATTGAGGTGGCCCAGCAGGCGGTCGACGCAGATGTTCACTGCGTCGGGGTGAGCACGCTCGCTGCAGGACACAAGACGCTGGTCCCGGAGCTCATCAAGGAACTAAGGAAGCTCAACAGGCCAGACATCCTCGTCATCTGCGGAGGTGTCATCCCACCACAGGTGACCCTTATGTTTCGTGTCATGATTAAATTTCGATTTTCATTCTGCAAAAGTAAAAAACAACTTATTACAAAATGTCGTTCTCGATGGAATATTCTGATAATGAGGAGTAACAGTGCCGCTCCAGCTTTCATGGCGTCTGCGGGTTCCTCCTCTGACTCGCTGCCTTGTTTTCAGAGAGGCAACAGAGTCGTGTTTTGACCACACTGAAGCTGCTGCGCTATCAACAAGATCGCCATTGTGTGTGGAACCAGAGATTGGTTGAGATAACTTGGCTTTGTTGTGTTGACACACGACATTGGAGTAAATAACAGCGGGAGTCTTTAAATTAGCCGTGTTATCTGACAGAGCCCGCCTACTTGACTTTCACAGCAGGTGTGGACACAGTTACAGCCACAGATGGTATCTGTGTTGACAAGCACATCTCAGTAATGAAGCACATCTGGAGGATTTTTGTCTTTCTAAAGGATCTTTGGAAAGGCTTCTACATTTCTGACCTGGTAGTCATGTTGATAATGCTACCACACTGTGCACCTTTAGCTATGCCCTTCAGAAGCAGCTGAATAGCTGTATTACCCATCTATTAGAGAATGGCAGAGCAAAAGCTCATGTTTGTATGGATAATATTAAGCAATATCCAACCTCAATTGTATGTGGATGCTTCTCCATGTGTAGTACTATTACTACTACTAATAATAATAATAACTAACTAACTAATACTGAAACAGCATTCTTCTCAATAATCTTTATAACTAAATAAATTCCCCCTCAACTCTCACAGGCACACTCTTTCTACATAGCCTCCAGCATGGCCCCCAGCATTCTCTGTGCCGTTAGAAAACACTGCGTACACAGATAACAATTTATCTCATCTTGGTTCATGTTGAAAAAGGACATTGGGGATGAGGAACTCCCCTGATACATATTATTATCATTAATAATATAGTGTATAGGATACCTTGATTTCCAGCAGTGCAGATTTATTTCTGGTCATCCGGCTCCTTCCATTCTTAGTGATTATCTGTTAAAATGAGTTTCATCCCATTTCTTATTTATAGTCAAATAATCGTACTAATCAACAGCATTATGTCGTTGGGACGGTGCCCATCAATCTTTCTACGGTGTAAAGGGGGTTGAGTTCCTCCTCAGCTGCTCTCAGGCTACATCCATATCACAACCTTTTTGCTTGAGTGGGTCTTTTTCAAGCTAAACCAATCTGAAAGTGTTTAGCTCAGTATCAAGTATCCATACTAAACCGGGCATGCACGTGCTGGTGGACACGGGAACTGCTTGATTAGTTGCGCGTCTCCTACGCAACAGTGGTATCATTTTCATCACTATCAGGTTCAGCAATATTTGTCATTGATTATCTTTGTTCTGTTCCACACTGCTTGTTGAGGCTAATGCCGGTAGTTTTATACCGAAAGTGGGTCATGTGATAGGTGGTGGTGCGTTTTCAAACTGAAATGTAGTAGTATGGATGCAGCCTCAGTCTAAACTATTCCCCTTTCTCTTTTGTGTGTGTCTGTATCTGTGTGTGCACAGGACTATGAATTTTTGTACCAGAGCGGTGTCTCTGCCATCTTTGGTCCAGGAACCAGGATCCCACAGGCTGCAGTGGAGGTCATTGACAACATTGAGAAGAGTCTGGAAAACATCCGACAGGCCATGTGAACTCTTTTGAAAAAATAATAAAATAAATGGGGTAAAAAGTGCAACTCCAACTAAAGCTGTCTATTCGTGCTGTGTCGCAAAAAAACAATTGAGTTAGGACTGAGAGTGAACTCTTCTGTACAGAATCAGTTTGACGTGTGGCTGTGAAAAACAAGCATGTCCTTCCCTGCTGGGAGTTCGCAGCGTGTGCCGCAGTCAAAGTCAGTAGCAACCAGCTGTGATGTCATGGTTGTCTAAATTCTCTGTACATCAGGTTTGAGTTTATCACTAATAGGATCCTCACAGTTTGCTGTACTTCACAAAGGAAAGAATATCTCATCACAAAAATTGTTTAGTTCTCTATTATTGTTTGGGATGACATAACATCTAAAAAAAACCCGTCACAGATAGTGTCTTTGTAACCTTTTCAATGGTGATTTATTCAATACTGTGGAGTCTGCTCAAGTGTGAATTGAAGGATTAAGTATCTTTGAAATCTCATAATAAAAGCGTGAACCTGGACTATTGATTAACACTAAAAATTTAAATGTGATGTTCTTTAATTGTAATGACCATACTAAGACTGATAATCACATGAGAATAGATCATGATTTACATTAATGCAAATGAGGATTTACTGTGTGCCTTGAGGTGAGCTGCTCAGCAATTTTTGCCCTCCAGTATCAAATGTACTTCAGCAATATAAACCTTGGAATATGATGCTTCCATCGTGACTTTGCTATTCATCTAAATAATGCAATCTATATAAAACACAAGTAAGCCCTGTAATGGTTTTATTTTGAAATGTATGTGTGTTATTTTCAATGACATAGCAGAGTGCCTGTGTTATTGACACAGACATTTCATAGTGTTACATTCCAGGGTTAATAATGCCATCCAGTATAAAACACAATACAACATTATAAACATTAGAATATGATTATTTATTATGAAATGTGTGTAGCAGAGTTTGATTAGTGCAGTGTAGTGGAAATAAATTGTCATTTCATAATAAAAGCATTACATTCCTGGGTTTATAACAACATCCAATATAAAACACAAGCAGCATTATGAGCATAGAAATGTATTTTTATTATGTTGCATTGTTTTAATTTCTTTCTTTGCTGCATCAAGTTTCATTTAACCAGCTTCTGTTTATATAGTCATAGACAGTATTTTTCTTTGTGAGATGTTGAATCAGATTCAGCGCTCTGCTCAAAATAAAAACGTGGACTTGTAGCTGACTACTGGGTAACCTTTTTTCTGAAATACTCAGTTATGGAGAAACACCACATGAAGCCGCGCTGTGGTTTGACACGTTCATTTTGTGAACACGCCCTAAAACTGCAGTGTGGGCGCTAATGAAGCAGACAAGCAGCAGTAGCAAAAGCCGGAAAGAAACCTTCGGTTGCTATATGCTGCATATTTAAGGCTGACCTAAAGTACCAAAACGATACTACTGCTTTTGTGTAACCATCTAAACCTACACCTGATTATGGCTCCCTTGATTACTCGTCTACTGGACAACTTTTGGGATTATCCTATTATTTTAATTGACATATTATAGTACATAGTTATTGTGTAGTTACTGTTTCACTCTTATTCAACTAGTTTCTTGAGTTGCTGTATTTAGTCTCTGGTCGACACTCTCCTCCTTGAATTTGCCATTTCAAGACATTTCTGGAAATTGTGTGCAAGAAGAGCGATTATGTGAAACGTGTGCAAATGTTGACCTGGGCATTTGATATGTTTTTGATGGATTTATACACAAATCGACTGATGCTTCTCTTCTTTGCGCCCTGAGCTCTGGCTGAATGGATTTTAATTTGCATACCATAGCTGAATGATGTTCACATGTACGACGGATACATTTGTGTGACTTGAATTCACAATTAGCATTGTGTGTTCATTAAAAACAGCCACTGCTCTGTGTTATCATAGATGTTTGAAGTGATACATTATTATCCAATCATGGTGTATTTATGCTAATAAAATGTTTCAATCAGTGTTTATTCTCAAACAATCCCAATGAAATGTGCACACATACATTTATTTAAGGTTTATAGCTCAACATTTACAAACTTTAAAAATAATTTAACACATACAACAGTGATACAAGTGAAAATAAAATAACACAACAAAAAAAAGGGAATTTCAGGTGATAAAATATATTTTTTAGGCTGTGTTGTATACAACAGCATACTGCAGACAGTGATGGGGGAAGTTCACACAGTGGAACATAAAGGATTAAGAAGGATAAAAACGTCAGTTTTATTTTGATTATTAACAAATCCCATGTAATGTCAACACAGTAATCCATTAACCTCCAACAAGTACACACGTTGGTCCGATTCTAATACGGCTGATTTATCTCTGCCTTAGAACTCCAAAACGGTGCCTGTCGTTAATAATGAGTTCTGGTGCTTCCATCCATATCGTACAGTCCTTATTAGCCGAGTATTTTCAAACGTTCAATGACTGTTGGCACCTATGGGAATGGGACCTCTTCTCTATATTGACGGCTAACTGAGCAGACTCTGTAAATGAATCCGTTTGCTAATGAGGACTGCGATACGGTCAAAAGCTCCAGAACAAGCAGGTTAGTGAACCTTGGGTTGGGACTGTTCAGTCAACTGGTTGTTCCCAAACTTCACAAATGGACAAGTCAAGCTTAACTCTGCAGATGTTCAGCATTTTTTGTAAAGAAAGTTCAAAACAAACTCTTAACGCAATCCGCCTGCCAGTTTCTCTAAAACTAAAGGTGACATCTAATGCTCATATTCAGGTTCAAAATTTTAACTTGGGTAATTTAAAATGTTTTATATGCTCTAATGTTTGGAAAACCCGTCACTCTCCTTAAACTGTCCATTGCTGCAGCAGCTGAAAAGCACTTGTTCTCAGCCTGTCTGTCAGGAGCTCCCTGGACTGCAACATCAGGCTTTTTAACGTTGCAGACCTTTTACAATCATAATAAACCAATATGACACACACAAAAATGAAAAAGCATGATATGTCTCTTTTGCTGTGTTATGTTGAATTCGTAACAACATGTTACGATGGATTTGGAAACTACAGCTGTTCCCTCTGTTTATGGTCCTTATGCTAGATTAGCAAAGAAAAAATAGATCGACCTTTTGCATTTGGACGACACACTCCGCCACAGGGACCTCTTCGCTTCACAGTACATAACAAAGCTCTAAATAGTAAAATAAATTCAGATTTTATTCCAAATCTTTGAATGATAATAATAAAATAATGTCAGTCTTATCCTTTCATATAACAGATGCTCAACCTCAAGATGAAGCCTAACATTCTAAAAATTCAAATATGTCATACTGCCTTCTTCCAAGAACCCAACAACATGGAATATATTTGTTTTCTTTGAGGCAGATTTATGAAACATCTTCCACTTTCAGCAGTTATAGTTTTCATTGAAATTTTTGGTTTTGTGTCAAGAAATCATCCAAAAGCAACTATTCCAACAAATGAGCTGCAGATGTAACTTTGAGATTGATCTAAAATAGATATGTTTGGCAATTTATGCTGAACAACCTTTGGTTTGTTTTCTTGTAGTCTGTGTGGCTGTCTCGTTTTCATTGTGCTGTGTAGTCGAGTAAACTTGTGCAGTCCATGGGAATGACAAAACTCAAAGCAGTTCACCGCACTTACTTCTTCGGTAGCAGGTTTAATCAACAGAGTGTTGGTTAGCTGGTTGACTTCACAGTATTGTTTTGTGCAAAAATACTTCCTGTGTCAAGACAGCAAACACTATTTGTACTGAAAAGAGAGGTTTCTTGATAACGTTTTGTGAAAGAACACATTGTGAGACCATCCGATGTTCCCTCAGTTTAGAGCAGGAAAGTCTTTCAACCCAGAGTCACACTTTGCTCTCTAGGCTCAAACCGCGCAGCGATTTTGGGCCTGAGGTCGTTACTGACCATGTAAATCCCCGTTTCATTGATGGTGTCGGCACTGGGGCACGAGTTACAGTTGAGGCACAGCCCCCGCAGCTGCTTTACCTCTCTTTTGAAGCTCTTGCTGAACATGTAGTAAATCAGGGGATTGTACACGGTGGAGCTCTTCGCAAACATGCAGGGCAGAAGGCTGACCTCAGGTGGGATGCTGCTGCTGTCGTAGATAATGGACCACATGCTCACCAGGGCATAGGGCGTCCAGCAGGCTATGAAGCCCACGCTGATCAGGACAGCGATCTGCAGGAGAACAGTAAAGTTCAGTAAAGTACACTAATGTACAGAGAGTTGGACACTTAAAAGTAACGGGTAATGGCTAAATATACTAATGGGTGAGATAGCTGAATGTAGCTGATACATTTTTACATAGTTTGTATCGTTGATAAACCAACTGAAGTAGCAAACAGTAAAAGGTAAATAATTTTTAAAATAACTTATGAGTACGTGTTGGAATAGATAGCTAATAGAACTGGATAGTGAGTTAAAGCTAGAGTCTGACAGATATATTGGCTGAGCAATGGTTGTCTTCTTTTTATAATGGATATTTAAGCTATCATTTATGGTAAACCAGTAAAATATCAAACCTCAATTGCATTGGTTCATCATAAGGGTATCACATATACATATATAACGATATAACGGTATCGTAAATCTTTTACTCCCTAATATTGGTATCAGCATTGAACCTGAAAAATCCACATCAGTCAGGCTCTAGTTGAGGGATCCGGCTTAGCTTGTTTGTCAGCAGGATTCGTTTAAAGCTACTGAGCAGATCCAGAAATTTTTATATATTTTTTATATATAGCATTACCATATGGGGCTGTTTCTATTACGTTTCGAGGGAATAATTCGTGGATCTTGAAATAAAATTGTGCAGGTTCACATAAAATCTGGGTTAAGTGCATTCAAATGTGGTTTCATAGGAATGTGGACTTTTTTAAGCAGCTGTACGATAACGACAAGGAATTGCAACTTTGCTGTTTATAGCAACATGGAATCTCAAAATACCCTCATAAACATCTTAAGTAACAAACCACTGTCCCTTCGATCTACTGCTGAGGAGGCACTTGGTGTCCCCAGGCATGTAGTAATAGATATAACTCATCATAAAATATCACTTACCATCAACAGCCTCCGATGCAGCCTGACCAAATTTTGGACCTGGTTAGTGTTGTTGGACTTTCTGTAGATGCAGTAGAGCTTGATGGCAATGCCAAAGTAGCATAAAACGATGATGACAGAAGGCAGGAGGAAGTTGGAGGTGAACATGGAGATGACGAAAGAGAAGCCGTAGTGTTTCATCTGACCCCAGGCAAGGGAGCAGGACAGTCCGAAGGGCTCCGGGCCGTATCGACCCCAACCCAGTAGAGGGAACAGAGCCCAGATCAGTGCCCACAGCCAACACCACATGCACAGCATCTTCACCTTCAGCCAGCTGATTATCTCCTCTGCAAACAGAAAAAGAGGAGTGGTTTCCTGTCTTTGTCAAGCTGCACATTGTAGGCAATATTACAGAACACACGGATATGCAGTAATCATAACTGCAAGATTGGTTGCAGGAACGATCAAACAGTCGAGATGAAAAAAATACAATATGTTAATATTTGAACTGATTGCACAAATATATCTAAATGTCAAGTCAGAGAAACTGCTCCACTCGACATTCATTTTATTTAGTATATTTATCTTTGCATATTTCACAAATTCCTGTGTACCAAACCAATTAGGACTCTTCTACCAGGATCCGGCTCCTGATTGGAACTGGTGAAGGATCTTTGGTGGAGGCCCTGACATTAGCTTTGGGTTTAGACCGGTCTATATATTTGTTGTTCATTGCTCATAATGAAGGGTTTTAAAACCATAATCTTCACAATAAGTGCAATGTGACAATTAGCGCAATTATTCATCTTGCTTCGGTTCACATATATATTTCCATATATCTCATCTACTTTGACCTTCTGGAGCATCAATAAAGCTACTCATCTCTCTAGAAAGCTGGGAACACATGGTACGTTGGGTTTAGAAGAGTGAGGAACAACATATCTTGCAGGCTCTCTACTGTAGATGTAATAATGATATGGGGGAGAAAATCCTTACACATACAGACCAGGTCTTCACCGCGGCCTTATCGTGTTGGACAGCAAAGAAAGGAGGATGAGGGATTGTTCGGCAGCAGATGACTTATCGCGGCTGATTAGTATTTATTGATTTTTCCAAAACAGGACTTCAATATGTCTCTCATGTCACATGGACTTGAGGGAATATCATTTTTTATTTAGGGTGCTTTTGATGAGCTGTGTAGGTTTGGTGTCATGTGTTGTTGCTATCACTGCACACAGCCCTGTGCGGATGTGAGCCTCGTCCTCGTGGAATTAAACACTCTTTGAATTAGCTCTTGCAGGCAAAAAAATGACATGACAGTTGAACATGGCTACACCCATCTGATACCTCTTGCTGATATGCCCAGAGTCAACAGGCTACAACTTTCCACTCTTTTCATCTACTTCTGCATCCCCTGTGTGCACTCGCGCTCCGTTTGCCTCAGGCGGATAGCTGCCACCTTGTTTTTCAATTACATGTTTTTTCCAGACACTAAGAGCATATATATATATATTTTTATATTTGAAAAAATATTATGTACCAGGTTTTTCTTATTAGTTAAGCATTTAACAATACCTACCACTTTAGAAATTGTAACAAAATGCCATCATTCATTCTATTTGTGTCATTGTACCGATTTTATCACAATTAAATAAAGCGACAAATGAGCTCAGTGTGTAACTGAAAACCACACAGTAATTGAATACCCACTGTCGATAGTTCTATCATGTTAATAATATATAGCGAGATAACATTGAGTTTAATAAATGTAATCTCGGGACTCCAATATTCCGTCATCTGATAGGTCTTAAAATGTGTTCCTTATGGCCTGAAATTGATACTCAAATCTTAATTTTAACAAACCTATAGAAACCCTGTACATACAGTATTTCCAAAATGTCAAAGTCAATGTAAATTTCATCAAAATACCAATAGTAAAACTAAATAGATAAGGAAGTTGGTGAGCTACTAGCCAGCGACACAGCCCAATTGTTTATCGAACAGGACTTATAATCTATTCAGACAGTGTGCAACATTTAAACCTATTGGAATAGATCAGCATTTGTTCTGCTGCTGAGATTCAAACGTCGCCAATCTAGCAGACGTACAAAAATCCCTATTTAAACACATTTGTCGGTTTAAACAGAATTGCACAAAAAAGAAACATCTGACGAGCAGGATGAAAAAAACTTCCTCAGAGAGAGGCAGCTGGCCGACGTGATAAGCTGACGGCGTTCAAACAGTTTTCACATTAAAAGAAAAAAAGCTCTCCTGCAACTTCCATGTGTCTATTGTGCAAGAGATACCGATGCCCCTTAATGCATATATACATTTTAAAAACCTTGGTGAGTCTGTTTATTCAGCTGTGTTACCATGAAGTTGTACAAGGCAGAATTGTATTTAATGCTAAAAGGTGCTTCATTACTGTGAAAATCCTTCTTTGCCATCGTTTTTTTCTCTTTCGGAGCGCAGAGAATAGGGAAAATAATTACTCCAAGAAAGGTTCCTGCATAAATTTCCATGGTAACCACGTTCTCCAATGATGAATCTTAACAGAAAAAAAGAGTATGTGTTTTGAGTTACTCACTGTGAGAGTGCAGATTGAGGGAGACAACACAGCGCACGATGGCCAAGGTGGTCAGGTTCATGATGCTGGCGACGCCAAAGAAGAATCCTGCCAGGGCGTAATAATCACAGGAGGCATCTCCCCCGATCCAGTGGTGGCTCCAGGCAGAGGCCACGGACAGGGGATACATGGTCACGGCCGCTCCCAGGTCGGTCACCGCCAGATTCACGCTCAGCAGCTCCGGCGGCTTCATCCGCGATGACCTTTTGTACGCCATGACGAGGACAAGAACATTCCCAAAGATGGAGAACACAGCTGGGACAGGAGCGGAGGAAAGGGACACAAAGTACAGTAGTTTCAGTGAACAGCTACGTTGCATGCTGCGATAAATGTTTTCACCCGCTGCTTGTCTCTCAGCAGCATTACGCAAAAACTACACAATTGGATTAAATAAAAATGTTGACCGAAGAAAGAACTCACTAAATTTTGCGGAACATCCTAATAAATGTGTGTGAGTTCACGAGGCAGCTTTCTTTTTTAATTTATTTTTTAAAGGATTACACAAGAAGTACCAAACTGATTTCCAACAATCCTGGTTAATTGATGATACCAAGGCCTGTCAAGAATTCATAACATTTTGATGCGGTTTAGCCCAAACATTGTTTATTGAGCCATTTTTCAATGTTTTTATTCATTTTTTTTGTTGGCATAAGGCGATATGTCTTCTCCTGAGCGGATACACGTTTAAGAGTGAAATATACTGTATGTTACACTAGTTTTCATGTCCACTATTTAGGGCTATGGTTTTATGACAAAGCCATAATTTCAGTCAGGCATTTCACGTTTAAAATGTTCATTGCAGAGCTCGAGTTGACTGCCTGAAGTAGCTCACAGGCGTCGCTTCATTCAGGTTATCAGACCACTTCCTTTGTTCTTTTATTATTCCAGTGGAGGAACAAGACATCTTGGTGGTAGGTGCTCCTTCGCTAGTTCGACAATAGTTCGATAGCTTATTTTTCCAGTTTCCATCTTCAATTTCTGCAGCAATGTCTTGTTCCCACCTCACGTCCTCAAACAGAAATGTATCTTGTTCAACTCTCCTCAGTTAGTTGTTTACTTTATATAATGTTTTGTATATGTTTTAATGGGTCACAGTGGAAAGCAGAAGAATGTTTCCTATTTTATTTTATTTTCGTCACTTTCTGACTTCTCCCTCTGCTTTCTTGTAGTTTTGTCCTTTTGTCCATTATCTGTCACCACATGCTCTCCACAGTGAAATGAGTTAATTACTCGTATTGAAGTACATTTAAGTAAGGCAGCTCTTTTTGTGTCTATGCAGTCAAGCCGTTAGATAGCATATTACCCTCTCAGTTAGGCAGCGTGTGTCCATGGGCAACAACCGACAATTGTGACGATTAATTAATTGGCTCCACGTTGGCTGGAAGCCTTGTTCCCTGAGGAAAACAGGGACTTTTTATACTGGACTCCCTTCGGGTTATACTGTAGACACTATACAATGTTAGACCTGAGGGATTGTATGAAAACGACTGAGTGGTGAGGAGGGCAAGAGATCATCTCATTTGGTGTTTTTCAGATTTTATTACAGCCTACCTTTGAAATATAATCAATAGTCACATAAATAGCTTGATCATGAGGACAGCGTTTACTGGATCTTTACTTTATAAAGGTGCCATAAAAACTGTCTGTATGATGGTGGTATTGTTCTGTACTGAAATGACACATAGTCCCAATAAAAAATTAAGGAGTAAATTGGGGTGTAGGATTCCAGGATTTCCAAGGGGAATATCCTACACATTGTTTTATAATGCTTCATTTGTTGTGCTGTAAAATTAGTTTGTTTTTCTGGGAAAAAAATTGGCGGCTTGCATAGTTCCAAAACCTTGGTCAGTATTGAATGTGTGGTTTATTCCTTTTCTCTACTTGGCTACTTCACCTTATCTTCAATTATTGGGACGTGTATGTACCTCTGGGACTCAGATAGTCCTTCATTTGTCTGGTACTTGACAGAGGTCTTGAATAAATTCCGTATGGCTCCCAAAAGGTCTAATAAGTCTTCAATTGTTTACACCTGCAGAAACCCATGGCTCAAACATAATGCACCATATGTTGTGAGATGGGTGTTGCAGATTTCTTGTGGTTCAAGAGGAGGCTAAAAGCTTTACCAGAGCTACCAATGCTCTTACAGGTCCTGAAATATCTGTTTGTAGCTTTTGGAGCCACTCATGAATCTCCCCTGACACTCAACATGCTAATTCTGTGGCCCCTGATCATAGCATCGGTTCCATCATTATAACTAACCACTGTCTCATTTGTGCTAACACAGTGAAGAGCGGTCGGCCTTGATTGGAGTAGTCACATTACAGCATGGACATACAACTGTAACTCCGCACTAATGAGAGAGTTACTATTATGCATACATGTCTCTGTGGGCAGCAGAGGACTGGAAGGAGGTGAGGTATGTAAGACAGGACCTGCCTGAAGCCTCATTACAACAAACAAATCTTGTTCTTACAGCCCAACCTACTGTTATTTCACTATAACTTGTGGTATTTATACAGTATGTATAGGTATTTCAATTAAGCATGAAATGTTAAAGAAAACTAATTAAAATGGATATGATAGCATGTTACATTATCAGAGACCTTATAATAGAGAGCAAGGGATTCAGTTTCCTTAAATGAATTAAGTAGGTTATGCATATATATGACTGGCAGAGCCCTAACATAGTGTGAAACAACTGACACGCCTCAGTAATCGTTGAATGTATTATGGAAATATTGAGACATATGAGAACATTTGGATTTTATATCATAGTGCTAAAGCGGTATACGGCCACATTTATTTTCATTAGCATTTAAGCCTTTATCCCCCTGAATCAATAGAAGTATCTCCCATTGGTGCTGTAAAACTCTGTCCTGCTACATTTGTTGAGATGAGATAAGATCAACTTTATTTATACCATAGCAGGGAAATTAACTCCCTCAGCAGCCGGTAAGCAAGAGAAAAGAATAAAAACAGGAAATAACAAATTATTTGAAAACAGAAATTAAAGTATTAAGAATATATGCATCATATACACCTATAGAGGGAAATATTAGTTTAAGAGAGATGTACTGAAAAAAAACTGTAGTGTCACAGGGTGATTGCATGAGGATATATACTCTTAGTACTCTGTGTAAGGAGACATTGAAATCGATGTATATACAGTATATATGCATATATAGACTGTTAAACATATAGGCAGGAATGGTAAACAAGATGAATATGTGTATAAAATGCTTTGTGCATACATTGTATAATTTCACCATACTAGAGATTGAATCTCTCAAATTTTAAAATACTGACTCAATATATAGATTTCTTTTGTCCTTGTGGCGAACGGAGACATCAGCAGGGACGAACACCAGATGTCATTTGAATGTTGACACTCAACAGACCACATTATGAAAACAAATGTATCACATGATGTATAATTAACCTTTACTACTGTGCCCCACAGACGCAGGATCAACACCCAGCTCTCTCCCAGCTTGTCACCCTCTTAAACACGTTCTGTTCAGCCAGAGCCACTGGTCAGGATTCAAGATTCACTTTGGTGTACGATATTGTGAACTTGTAGGGCTCGTCCTTCCACCCAAAATGTACAAAAATGTACAAAAATAACACACACCCTCCATCTTTCATTGCACTGTGAATCCACCTCCAACTCATTGTTCTGCCTTAAGTTGAAGACAGCTATCATGTGTGAAATAGGGTTATGGTTCAGAAGGCTGCAGTTCCTATCATCTCAGGTGCCTGCTACATATAATCAATCTAGTGAGAGCTCTCATATAGAGACATGGATGTGAATATTTGGGAAGCAATAGCTGTAGAAGATTGCACCTGGATTCACTGTCAGGCATTCAGTGTGATATGGAACAGAATGTGGCATGTAAACATAAGATATCAAAGCAACAGTAATGCACAGCATTCAAGTGTAAGCCAGCCATGGAAGTCACATTACATCACCCTGCTCTTCACAGAAAACACAAGGGGTTTTGATGTCTCTTCTCCATATGACATTTTTAAGAGAAAGTATTTATATACCCTATATAATTCAATGGTAACCGCTGCAGTGGACTATATCGTGTGGATCTCTGAGTAGATTTCTGTCTGTGGAGCTGAATTGGATGAAGTTTAAGCATCTTGAATACACTTGATGAAACCGAGTCGGCACTTGCAAATACAAGATCTGTTTCGGCTGTAACGTCTTTACGCGTGAAAGAGAAGTTCATCCACCTCATGATCATTTATGAACATATTCCTCATCCAATATTCATCCGCGGGGGCTAATTCATGTGCGTAAAATGGATTATAGACAAGTAGAAACATCTGCTGGTTCTTTGGTTTCTTTTTCATGTCATGGAGAATAAATGAATCCTTTCACACCGAAACCAGTCGATCAGTAGAATAAAGCCCCCGAGTGTCTTCATATCGCATTTAATTATTTACCTGGACGGAATTTACGCGCGGCTTCCAACTTACCCAAAACCAGCAGGTAACAGCCGACACAGATGTCCACCGCTGGTGATAAAGTGGAGGCGTAAATATCCATCGTAAAGGTGAAGAACCAGGTTTAATAGACAACTAGTGAGCTGTCTTCATTCGGTGGAGGGGTGGGGGTGTGGAATTCAGTGCGCCATGCGTCCAGGTGTCACATCCATCTGTCCTCGAGTAGGGAGAAGGCAAGAGCAGCCTCAGCTCCTCTCCTCAGCGCATCGCCACTCAGTGTCCGGTGCGTCATCTGGCTCGCTTTATCGGGACTGTAATGTGTGGGGATGGTGTGTGTGTGTTTGTGTGTGGGGATGGTGTGTGAGTGTGTGTGTGTGTGTGTGTGTGTTTGTGTGTGTGTGTGTGTGTGTGTGTGTGTGTGTGCGCTTGTGAGTGTGTGTGCGCGTGTGTACAGCTATCTTTGTGAGGACCAGATTTAGCCTCCCCCCAGGTTTAGAATTCGGGTTAGGTTATGTTAATGGTTAGAGTTAGGGTTAAGCATTTATTATGGATGGTTAGGGTTAGGGGCAAGGGAATGCATTATGCCAATAGGTGTCCTCACTAAGATAGAAGTACGAACATGCTTGTGTGTTTTGTTGTGTGCGTGTGTGTGTGTGCGCGCGCGTCTGCGTATGTGTATGTGTGTGTGTGTCTGGGGGCTTTCTTTATTCATGCATAAAAGGGGCTGGGGAAGTACTACATAAGCGAGTTCAACAAACCCAAGAGGTCTTAACGAGATCCGAGTGATCTTAACCAAACAAATGCAATCTGGCTAAGTGAATACTGCACTTGACCAATCACAGACATGGACAAGTGAATTGACAGCAAGGAACAAACTGTTAAAGAGGAGGAGAGCAAAAACATACCCAGACTATAAGAAACACAGTTACAGCTGCTAAATACTAGCCTGACGCTGTCATACTCACAATTCTAGTCAGAATGTGAGTCTGATACCCTCCATTGGGCTGTGATTAAGGGGCGGGTTTCAACCGAACCAGGAAATAAAATTCCTCTTCGCTCAATTGGATAGACCTACAACCAATCAGAGCAACGTGGTATGTGACGTATGTAAAGCGACGCATAGTTGTTGTCAACAGAACTCAGCTGCAAGCACACTGGAAGATGTAGAAGATCAGTAAAAACGATTTTTGCCGGGGTTGTAAAAATAATTTAAGGATACACGGAGAGCTAACCAACACAATCAGCATTTTTGAGAGAAACAGTTAATGTAACAGGGTTACAGCTGATAGATTAAACTTTTTCTGAATCCCGTAGGAAGGACGGCAAAAACACATTTTCGATCTACAAATGCCTTGATCGCGTTTCCCTGTTCCTCTTTCAAAATGAATGCGCTGTCGATGTCTCCTAAAACAGACTCAATGGCAGCATCTACACATCTCAGCTCTCCAGCGGCAGGCATGTTTGTGGAAAACAACGGCAACCGAAGTGCACTTTGATGACGTAGTTGATTACGTTACCGTTGATCATCTGTCCATCATCGTATAAAGCCCGCCCTGACAATCTGATTGGTCCGGATGATTTCGAACCGGGCATAATTTCTCCCCAATGGAGCGACTCCAGACCGAACTTCCCGACCTCAAATGTTGTGGGCGGGGCTAAATTCGTCTGGCATCCAGGCTAGCTAAATGCAGGAAGGTAAGAAATCCTTCATTGTGTGAATGTGTAAGTTACGGAGCCCCCTAGTGACGTTCAGGAAAAAATATATAATGCTTAAAATAATTAAGGGAACACTTAAATCACACATCACTCAACAGGTTTTTCGAGTTGATAACGTAACAATGTTTCAATGAAACCAAAATCATTAACCCATTGAGGGCTTGATTAAACATAAACCATTGGAATCACAGGTTAATCCAACTTGCATCAATTTCATCACTGCAACTCATCCTGTAACTCAGTGTGTATGGCCTTCCCATGCCTTTGTGCACTCCAGACAACCTCTGGCCATGCCCCTGATGAGCCAGTGGATAGTGTCCTGGGGGAACTCCTCCCAGACCTGGAATAGGGCTTCAGAAAGCTCCTGTAAAGTCTGTGGTGGTAATTGGCACTGTCAGATACACCCAAACATACCATCCCATAGTTGCTCAAGTGGATTTAGTTACACTAGTACAGCGGTCGGCAACCTGCGGCTCCGTAGCCGCATGCGGCTCTTCAGCCCCTCTGCAGTGGCTCCCTTTGCAGTGCATGTTGCGCATATTTTTCGCGAACGGTAAACTTAACGAATCAGTTCTTTCATATGATGAACGTGAGTTCACATTCATTTTTTAAATCATCATTGTATCAGGCCATCATGAAATACCAGGAGCAGGTGAATGTGTGTGTGTGTGTGTGTGTGTGTGTGTGTGCGCGCTCCCAGATAGCCGACACACACACAGAGCCAGGGCTCCGCCCCCCGCTCACTCACTCAGAGAGACACAGTGAGATCGGAGCTTGTTCACGTGGAGCAGCCTCTCAGTGACTGACCGGCTGCTTCTCAACAGTGGAAACAGTGAAAACAACGAGTTTCTCTGGTCTCAGCTGATCAGAGATCATCTTCAAGCTTCTTGATCAGAGCAGAAGCTGCAGGTGGTTTGTACCGATCTGCAGTTTCTGTGTCGGCCAACATTCTGACCTGCTCTCGCGTTTTGTTTTAATATTTCAGCAACTAAAATATGCGTCACATCCTATTACGTCCCGGCGCTCTTCCCTGCATGTCGCTAATCTATAGTTCCGACCCCTGGCCTCGGTAAACTAATCATGGATAAATCTCAGAAAACAAAAGTCTGGGAGGAAAATAGAGTTTAATTCTGCGTGGACAGATTAATTTGCTTTCACTCCCACCGATGCTGTCTTACATGCTTGATATGTGCCGAGGAATTAGAAAACAATAAGAAATATCATGTTGAAAGATATTTCCAGAGCAAGCACACAGCATCTGCTGAAAAGTACCAAGCTGGAGATGAGCAAAAAAAGCTGAGTTCTGTGTTTAATTTATTCCAAAGTAGGCCCACACATGTATTTTGTTCTCCAATTCATAAAAATAGCAGTTAAATGTCAACAGTTTTTTTATTGTCGTTTTATTATTTAATAAATGCAACAAACTATAGTTTTTATATATATTGTATAACTATATATATATAACTTTATAACCTGTGTTATCAAATATGTTGTGCGGCTCCAGAAAGATTTAATTTGGGGGAAGAGGGGGCGAAATGGCTCTTTCGATAGTAAAGGTTGCCTACCCCTGCACTAGTAGAACACGAAACTAAAGAATAGTCAGTCATGAAGGATGCACGGACAGTGATTATGTGCATTTGGTATTTTGGGATGCACCTGTTGCATTTTGAAGCAGGGAGAGACTGAGATGCACTGGGTTTGTAAGCGACGGGGATCGACTTAACCAACCAGACAAGATTTTATATTTCCCTGATCCTTCCCTCTGAGGAGAGTGTGCACTGAGCAATAGTGCAGTGTCATATTGGTGAGGGTTGACTGTCTCAGAGAACCTACTTAAAGTATTCAAACTATTCTATCTACAGAGTAGGTAAAGGGATTTTGTCTCTGAAGACCCCCGTCCTCTTCAGAGACTCAAAATCTACACTGAGCTCCACAGGATCCTTTTGTTTTATTTGTTTATTTATTTTTGCACCACAGGGTCGTCTAAGACTGGTGATGTCATGTTTCAAAGGTATTGATTGTCTATTTGGCAGAGCTTTTCTACAAGTTGATCTCTTATCTCCAACTAAACCTGCTCCGGAACAGGTTAGCTGTTCAGCATAAGTTTCCATGGTGATTATCTACAATTTTTTTCGTAGGACTGAAAACCTTGAATTAAACCTGAAGAAAAATTCAATGAACAAATATGCATTTATTTTCTGGCCTTTTATCTAAAGTTTTTTACAATAGACAAAACCCTCACACATGTTTGGAAACAAGGGGATTATCGAATTGACCTTGAATAGTGAAGAAAGAAAAACATCTTAATCCAAGTCAAAGGTGAAACAAGGTAAAAAGAAAATAAAGTTTCTGTATTTATAAAGTGTTTTTCTAGTCTTGATGACCTCTCAAAGCTTTTTACGGTCCAGTTTGCCCTTCAATCATTCACACACACACATAGAGTGCATCTCTTTGCAGCACATTATTTTCTATGAGGTGCAAGTCAGGCTTCAGCATCCTGCCCACGGACACTTCAGCATACAGATGGGATTGAACTGCTGACCTTCTGATGACCGCTCTGCCCATCAGCCACAGCCACCATTAACAATTCTACATATATACATACACATCCAGAAAAAGAAAAGGAGAAGAAAAACTGACATATACAACAAATTCCCACATATAAAAACTGTGTAACATCAAATGTTTAGACCTGACAAAATATGTTCCGCGTGTTGATGAATACCAGGTAATTATTTGACATGTGATGGTTTTTTTTCCTAGCAGGAAGCGCCTAAGTACCTGATATATAACAGTGGTAAAGCCCCAATTTCAGTCCACAACCTTATCAAAGCCTGTCTGCTAATTATCCAGGCAGCCAGACGACCAAAAGAAGTGTGACACAATTATGATGACGGTTCCAAAGAGGATTTAGTAACTGAACTCTTTGTCAAACAGTGTGTTTATGATGGTAAATAGCTCCATGTGATGGAAACTTCCGGGCGGCTCAGGCCACTGTAAGAGACTGACCCAAAACATCTGCTATTTAAGGAACCTTGTGCACTGTAAACAAATGCAGTGTTGTTTACATTCAACATGTCCCAATCAAGCACTGTTTATATCCTTCAGGCGTGTGATGAATGGATACCTTATCTCATAAGTCTTCTGAAATTAGAAGGTATCCACCAGAGACTTTGAATAAAGATGGATTGCATGTATCTGCTTTCTGTTGTTGTACAGAAGTGAAGCCAAAATCAAATTGTTAGAATGTAAGGACTGTATGTAAAGACGATCAGACTCTGAGTTAAATTAACCCTGAGAAAATGGAAGGCAGATTTATCGTGGCATCAAGAGGAAATGATCCTCCTACTTCTCCCCAGTTGAATGCATGCTTATGCAGATTATGAGTATACAATTAGGAGAACAAAAGCAATACAGTAGCAGCAGCAAAAGAACGTGAGCTGGCTTGGCAGGAAATTTCAAACCGAAATTAAATAAAAAAAAAAATACATATATAATAAAGTTTATCTTGAGTGTCCTGCTTATTCAACATTTATTAATATATATATATATATATATATATATGTGTGTTTGTGTGTGTGTGTGTGTGTGTGTGTACGTAAGTGTAATCTTAGGTGCAACCAAACAGGCAAAAAACCTACTTGGCAGCAGCTGAAGATGAAATTTGAAGAAGTTAGGTTCTTTACATTTCATCTTCAGCTGCTGCCAAGTAGGTTTTGTGCTACTTGTGTTAGTGGCATTATTCAACATGTAACAGTTATTCAAATTTCTAAGCACAAAAAAAGTTAACCAAAATTGACCTCCATAAAAGCCAAAAGGCTGAGAGGGAAAAACAGGTGAGGGTCAACCACCCCCACGACCGCTCACACAGGCAGTAAAGATGGACCTCAGTCAAAACAGTGGGCGACCTGTTGCTGTAGGCCTCCCTGGAGGAAGCTCATCTGACAAAACCACCCCTCAAGCCACAAGGGCCTATATATATTCAATTACATATGTACCCATTCTTTGCAGGGTTAGTATAGTAAGTATTCTTAAAACTACTGTTAATATTCCACAGATTTTTCAAAATGGGTCAGAGAAGAACACAAAAACTAGAAGTACATTTTCATTACAGGAGAATGATGAAGAAAATTTGCTTCTTGTCAATCTATTTTAAAGACTCATTTTTAGAATGTGGCTTTCACTTAGATTCTCTTTCTTTTGTTGTGAAGCACTTTGTAAATTTGTTTTTGAAAAGTGCTATATAAATAAAGTTTATTATTATAATTATTGTCAGCGGAGAGGGGAGATAGAGAGAGGCCTGAGGTTCACAACTTAAAAATAACATCTAACAGTTGATGATAGTGTTATACCATAATACAACTTATTAAAATAATAATAATTATAACTTTATTTGTATAGCACTTATCTTAACCATTTTACAAACCGCTTTCAAAAAAAATCCATGGCAAAAAAAGAATCATTTGTAATAAGAATGTATTCAATCCATATCCATTTTAAGTTCTAAATCATAACATAATAAGTTCAAGACCTTAAAAATTATAGAGAAACCCAACAGTCCCCACAATAAGCAGTAATTTGGGGACTCCCTTAATAACTGGATGAAACCTCCAGCAGAAGCAGACTCAATGTGGGCGGCCATTTGCCCTTGACCAGTTGCACCTTCTTTTCTCAAACAGAGAAGTGCTGGAAATTACAAATATTAACTACCGTGAGGCACGTGCACAGATAGACCCCTAGGGGTGCTCAAGCACTGGCCCTTTTGCCCTGGATGAGAAAAGTGCCCTTCTGCTGGAGCCCAATTTTTTCTTCATTCATCAATATTTAAGAATAAAAATTATTCTGTCTGTCATCAATTCCCCCCAAATGTGTTTTGATATCTGACGGGGCATTTATTTGAGTTCTTGTGAGATACAGACAGACAAGCAGGCAGACAGACAGACAGACATACAGACAGACAGACAGACAGGCAGACAGGCAGACAGGCAGGCAGGCAGGCAGGCAGGCAGGCAGGCAGGCAGGCAGACAGATAGACAGGCAGGCACAGAATTTAAGGGCGGTTTTACTGTTCTACAAATTAGGCAAGTTCACTAGTTTTTTTTCATTGAAAATCTTAATTATTGAAATTAAAGGTAAGTCTTAAGTTGAGCTACATGACAGTCTGGTGAGGTAAATTGTGGTATATTATTAGTGCAATGCTGCTTATGCTTCAACTCTGTCAGAAAACATTGATTTGTCTCATTTACAAAATTTGCAGCATAATACCAAGAAAAGAGAGACTCCAAAAGCAGAAGGACAGGGAACTGCAGCAAGCAGCTCAGGGTAGCAGCATTCTTTTATCTGGGATCAGGCCATCAACTGTGGGATCAGGCCATCACATCACTAAAAGGCAGAATTATAGTCGGGTTGCACGCACGCACGCACGCAAGACACGCAACACGCCCCTTTCGTGCCCTCTGGCGGGTTGCGTGCGTCCGCCAATTTTTCTAACTACACGACAAAGCGACGCGAGCCTCAAGCAGCCCGCAAGGCTTGTGATTGGTCTGCTTACTACATCCCGTCCGGAGTCTAGTTTCCGGTTTCATGCCCCACAATACGCGGAAATCACGGAAGATTTAGAAGAACGAATATGGACAAAATAGAAGAGCACTTGGCAGAAGAGATCCGAAAGTATGACCACTTGTATAACCCGTCACTGACTGGCCGATTTGTCCGCCAGAAAAAGGCTATGAGGAGCCGGAGTTGCGATGTAAATAAACAGTCGACGAAGAAGAAAGAAGACGTCTCTTCTTTGTGTGATTTGTCTTCGGAAAAAAACGTTACTCCGCCTAGTGTACTGGCAGTGAATTGCGTTGCGTTACAAATGCTAAAAGATAAACATGCCATAGACAAGAGGCACAAGAGGAGGAGCTAAGGAGGAAAAAAGAGCAACTGGAGCTGGATGGAAATCTTGCTGCTACAATGGCAAAAATGAAGATTCTTGGAGCCTCAAGTAGATCTGGTGTGCGTAGCCACAGATCAAGAGTGTCAGATGGTATAAACTCGTATATGGAGAAAAAACAACTTGAAAAGAAAACACAAATGGCCACTGCTGATGGAGACATTAATCAAACCCAATCTCTTCCCACAGTGCCAGTGACAATTCAGTCAAATACATTAACTATGGATGCACATGTTACAATACCAACAACATTGCCTGCTCCAAGCAATGGTGAACAGAGCAACATGCTTAACATCATGGAAAAGCAAAATGACATCACTGCATTAATGGTTCAACAACAGTCTCTCTCTTTAATGCCCAAGAAGGAGATCCGTCGTTTTGATGGTTACCCACTTCAATTTCAAACATTCATAAAATCCTTTGAACACAACATCGAAAGCAAGAACCAAAACCCCACAGATTGTCTTTATTATCTGGAACAATATACCGAAGCACAACCAAGAGAAATGGTGAGGAGCTGCCTTCATATGACCGCAGATAGAGGATTCAGGAAGGCAAAATCCTTACTGCAGGAGCACTTTGGCAACGAGCATAAAATTGCTACAGCCTACATGGAGAAGGCTCTTTCATGGTCGTCAATTAGACCAGATGACACAAAAACACTACAAGCATACACTCTGTTTCTAAGAGGATGTTGCAAATGCCATGGAAGATGTCAACAACATGCAAGAGCTCAACATGTCTGCTTACCTGCTAATTATAATTAAGAAGCTGCCATATCGACTGAGGGATAAATGGAGATCTGTGGCATGTGATTTTCAGGAAAGGTACAACCAAAGAGCTACCTTCAGGGATCTGGTAAATTACCTTGAAAAACAGGTAAGGATTGCAACTGATCCAGTATTTGGAGACATCAGAGACACTCCCACACCAAGCATGGACGGAAGAGGTTTTATGTCAAAACCACCTCATCCAAAAATCAAAGGAAGTACATTTGCAACCACTGTGACAGTTGCACATGAGAAAAATGGAAATGGACCTAGGAAAATGGAGAGTTGGCCGGCTGTAAAAAGGTGTTTGTTCTGTGGAGGTGGACATGCTTTGGAGGTGTGTTTCCTATTGGAAAAAAAGCACATCATGAGAAAATCACTTTCCTTAAAGAAAATAGAGCCTGCTTTGGTTGTCTGCAGAAAGGACACATGAGCAAGGACTGCAGGAAGCGACTCAGCTGCAACATATGCAATTTGAAGCATCCTCAGATGCTGCATATCCACCAAAGAAGATTTGAAATGGACAAACATCAAGCTCAAACAAAGGTAGAAGCTGACATCAGAGCCATAGCCTCGGTACAGACAAGTGGTCTTACTGGGGCCGGTGAAGACAATTGCAAACTCTCCATAGTGCCTGTGAAAGTAAAGGCCAAGAAGGGGAATACAACAGTGCATACATATGCATTCCTTGACCCGGGAAGCACTGCGTCATTTTGCACATTAGGGCTAATGAATAAGCTCAATCTCCAGGGAAGAAAATCAAATATTCTTCTGAGAACAAAGGGTCAAAGGAAGGTTGTTGAAACCAGCATTGTTTCAGGCCTAGAGGTTACAGGACTTCATGGCACTGATTTCTGTGATCTCCCATGTGTGTACACTCAGAAGACTATGCCTGTGCACAAAGGGAACATCCACATAAAAATGACATCAATCAGTGGCATCATTTAAAGAATATTCACTTACCTGAACTGGACTGTGAGATTGAGTTGCTGATTGGCGCTGATGTACCAAAGGCTCTGGAACCACTTGAAGTCATCAGGAGTGTGGGAGATGGACCATATGCCGTCAAAACAATGCTCGGCTGGACAGTTAACGGACCTCTGGGAGGAAAAAGTGATTATGCTCAGGAGCAGTCAGAAATCAGTGTTAACAGGATATCAGTTGTTACACTTGATGAGCAATGGGAGCAGCAGTTCAAGATTGACTTTCCTGAGTGTGTCAAAGATGACCAAGAACCTTCAAAAGAAGATCAGCAGTTCTTGAATTTGGTATCAACATCTGCAAAGCTAGTTAATGGACATTACTGCTTTGGTTTACCATTGAAGGACAGGGAAATCTGCTTGCCTGACAATAAGAACTGCGCTGAACAGAGGACACTAAACTTAAAAGGGCGTTTCCAGAGAGATCCATGCTATCACTTGGAGTACACCAACTTCATGTCTGACATGATATCCAAGGGCTATGCAGAGGAAGTACCAGAAGGAATCTTGGAACGTAGTGATGGCAGAAAATGGTATCTACCACACCATGGAGTTTTGCATCCACAAAAGAAAAAACTTAGAGTGGTGTTCGACTGTGGAGCAACATATCAAGGAGTTTCACTGAACTCTCAGCTCTTACAGGGACAAGACCTCACCAGCACCTTGATTGGAGTCATAGCTAGATTCCGTAAAGAACCTGTTGTCATCGCTGCGGATATCGAAGCAATGTTCCTCCAAGTACAAGTACCAAATGAAGATCGGGACCTGCTACGGTTCGTCTGGTGGCCTGCTGGAGATTACAGTCAGAACATGGTGGAATACAGAATGACGGTGCATTTATTTGGAGCAACATCATCTCCAAGTTGTGCAAATTTTGCCCTGAGAAAATGTGCTGAAGACAACACTGGCCAGTTCAGCCCACAAGCTATCAACACCATCTTGAACAACTTTTATGTGGATGACTGCCTCGCTTCAGCAGCTTCAGAAGAGGACGCAATAGCTCTTTATCATGAGTTAAGAGCCATTTGCTTCAAGGGAGGCTTTGTACTCACCAAGTGGATAAGCAATAGTCGTCATGTATTGGCTGCCATACCTGAAACGGATAGAGCAAAAGAAATGAAGGATCTGGATTTGGACCATGACAAACTGCCTGTTGAGTGGATGTTAGGTGTACAATGGTGTGTTCAGTCTGACGTCTTCAAGTTCAAAATCATCCTCAAAGACAGACCACTCACAAGACGGGGGATTTTGTCGACTGTCAGTTCTGTATATGATCCCTGTGGAATGTTGGCACCAGTAGTCCTGACTGCAAAAAGGATCCTACAGGAATTGTGTCGGGAAAAGACTGGTTGGGATGATGTGATAGCAGACTCTATTGTGAAAGAATGGATGCTCCATAACCTGGAAGACTTCCAAGTCAACAGATGCTTCAAACCTACAAACTTCGGAGCGGTAACATCTGCCCAGCTACACCATTTTGCTGATGCATGTCAGGATGGTTATGGAACTGTGAGTTATTTGTTAATGCATAACAACCATGGCCAAAAGCATTGTGCATTTGTGATGGGAAAGGCCAGAGTGGCTCCTTTGAAGCCAGTCACTATTCCTCGCATGGAGTTGACTGCTGCTACCATGGCGAGCAGAATGGACACAATATTGAGGAAAGAGCTGCAGATGGAACTAGCAGAATCTACATTTTGGACTGATAGCACCTCTGTGCTCAAGTACATAAAGAACAGGACCACACGATTTCGAACATTCGTGGCTAACAGAGTGACTGAAATTGCCAAAGCCTCAGATGAACATCAGTGGAGGTACGTCAACACAAATGACAATCCAGCAGACATGACTTCCAGAGGTCTGAAAGTCAAAGCTTTCCTAAAGAAGAAAATGTGGGTGTACGGACATTTACATACTATGTTGATTGTTATGTCAAATTTGTAATTATTATTTGAAACATAATAATTAGGGGCCGGAATTGTAGGGGCCAAAATGCATATTTGGTCTGTTTGTTTATTGTTTATTTTGAAAGGTTAGTCACAATGTTTTGGATCATGTCACTTCCGTTTGATTGACACATGGGTGTGGCTTAATCTATATACCTGGGCAGTCAGATCAGCGGAGGGGGGGGGAGAAAGGGGGTTAGTGGCGCACCTGATTATATTTTCTGTTTACCGTCGTTGTCGTCGTCGTCTTCATCGTCAAACAACCATGTTTTCATTCATCAATTGTCATTCGGTCTGCAGCAATAAAATGCTCAAACTATATTCATCACCGGACTTGGATTCATTGTACGACGCGTAACAGCCTGGAGCCCACTTAAGCCTCTTAGCGGCCTTTTATAGGAAAACGGACGCTATAGATTGTTTTGGACTTTATATATATAATGTGAAAATTAAACAACTCTGTCTTTAAATGTGAGTCAAGAGAGTTGTTGTTCACCTTTGAAAAAACCTGTTGACAGCTTGTTTATGTCTCTTCCCATGGTGTTAGCACTCAAGAACTCAAGGGCCCTCTCCTCCTCTGCAACATGCTAATATTGAAAATGAAAAGGGCTCCTTTGTGCACAGTACAAGATGCAGGTGATTGCAACATACATGCTTTTTTTTCTCCATTTGACAGCACAATCTGATCGATGGTTCATTATGTTTTATGTTTTTTAAAATTCTATTCCCTGCCACCTTTTCACCGTTGTGCAATAGAAATCCCTTTTTTTGAAAGCACAGTGGATGTACATTTATAATTTCAGTCAGTGTTGGCAGACCAAAAGCAACTACACAAAAGCCATTGTGTGTTCAGAAACTGAATTGGAAGAAAGGTTCCTCATCTTATTCATCTGTATCTCCTCTTGTGAACGAGCGTCCCACTCGACCCCGAATGCAGCATACAAATGGACAAAATATGTGAGGAATCATGTGACTAATGGCAACAGCAGCAGCAGCAGCAGCAGACGGGGTATGAGGAGGTGTGGCTGAGCTAAAATGTCACATGTAATTAGGTGAGATGTTGACAACTTAATAATGGCGCTGATTTTCTCTAAAAAGAGGTGCTAACGACTGGCCTCGGCAACTATGTGGAGGTCGCTGTAATTGTCATTGCAGTTAGTGTGAGGTCAAAGTAACACAGTGCTTTCCCAGAAGAGGTTTATATATTTTTTTACCGTGGCTAAAGGTTCCCTGTGTGTCATACATACAATTTTGTTTTTGTTTGGAAACGGCATTTCTTTAATAAAACGATCTCTGTCCACATGATTGTTTTAGCTCTGAGTCAGTGTAATTCCCCTGTCCATACTTACACGCCTGACTACACATTATCACGTGATCACTCATATATACTGTGTGCATCCCACTTGACTTGGGAATGGTTGCAGATTGCTTAAATCATAGCTTGTAAACATTTGTGTCACCACAAAGAGCATCATTTGACGGCTCAACAGCTGTTGGCAAAGACAACGGGTCAATTAAACTAATTGATTATCGTTGCTGTGTTCTACACTGGTAGCCAAGGCTAATGGTGGCTGTTTACTACCTAATTTCACTTCAGTCCTGACATTTTGTTCATTCAGATGACTTCCCGTTAGTTTAGTCCTGACTAATCAGTTTTGAGAATCATCACAACATTCAATCAGAATTCAAAAGAAAAGATCTCCCTGTTGAACATGTGATATATAACCATATATATTGATACTGGACAGGATCGACTTTGTCCCTAATCTGAAAACAGAAAATTTTCCAGCAATGGAAAATGAAAAACACTTTGTTCCATATTGTCCTTTGTATTATCACTCAAGATTTTTAAGCTTATAAATAATTGGCCATGCTTGATATGTGTATTGTTAGTTTGTACTCCTAGGCATATGTGAATTATCTACGGCCGCACAGTGTGACTCTTTGTTCAGTGAAATAACTGAAACAGTAAATATGAAAAGAAATAAATGTTCGCAACGCTGATGTGTCTGCTTAATACCTACATGGGGTGTAAATGACCTGCCACACGTGATCAGCCGGAGAAACAGGAAACTCACTTTTGTTCCATTCTGCAACTGAGGTGTGAAGTTACAAAGTTGGGTGGTTGGGCTGTGATGTTTGAGTGTTTTTCAGCCGTCACTTTCTGTACATGTAAAAGCTTTCAAGTGAGACATGATGAAACAGAATGGTAACAAGCTGTGACTCGTTATTTTTAGCTGTCAGAAGGTGAGATATCTGCACATTCACAGTGGAGGACAACCGGCCAAAAATCAGGAAGAGTTCGTTTAGGAATATATATTTATTTTAGATTACTTAATTACATTATGTAGCCTGGAAAAATACATTTCAATTCTCTCTTTATAGTTTTTTGTAGGGCTGAGACAATCATTATAATTACCCACAATTTAATAGCACTTTTCTGATATTGTTTTTCATAACAATTTTTTTTTAAATTTTGCTGTTTATTTTCACTGTTCATCGTGCTGTATAATTATATAAATACTATTTGAAAGCATTATCCACGCCAGTGAACATCCTTTTCAAAGGAAGTGTAATTGTACCCTGAAAGAAAACATAGTCACAATATAGTACAAATATATGAATGATTGAATATTTAAAAACCTCATTATTTGAAATAACCCAGGCTGTAAAAGTCCCCCCTCTGAGACACACTATAATGGCACTGGTGTGGGGTTTATGTGGAATAATGAAAGTCAGTATTTGTTTTGATATAATTTCTCTGTTAATTTGTGATATGTGATATGATTGTTTGGCTCTAAATTATCATCATCACGCCAATGCAATTGTAGTGAAACTGCCACTTTTATAATGCACTCATGATCCCTGTGAAATGGTTCTGTATTTGTTATATTTTTCAAGAGTTGCTACAGTTTTCCTGTGTAAACTGTGTAAGATATGCAATGTGCTATTTCCTGAAATGGTGAAATACTCTCTCTTGATACCAAATAAGACCAATCATTTTGATCACATTAACTACGGCTCCAAATAACATATGTGTTTTCCTGCTATACTACTTCATGTCAAATTGGCTGCCATTAAAAAGTTCCATAAAGCAGTTAAAATAGGTAAAGCATTATATTACATAATATAATGTTAAGAATATGAACAAATATAATAATAAAATAATAAATATATCACAAATTCCTGTTTACTTGCAATGTGCCTGTGAATGTGTTTTGGATTCATCTCCGATAATGGAACACGCTCTTATGTTCATTGAGTCAAACCAGGAACCATTTGCTCCATGTAGATAACAGCTTATCATAAAGGTCTCTTAACCCTGCACCCAATTAATGGCTCACATAGAAAGTGGGGTAAAGGAAAATAAAATGCAAGCTGATGGCATCAAAAGTTGACCAGAGTGATGTAAGAAGGTACAGGAAAGATTTTGTTCCAAGATCTTCTTGATCTTCCATTGAATAAAGAAATTGGTGATTGCCTGCAGTAATTTTTCTTGTTACTAGATATCTTGATGTATTCACTGGGTAAACAATACCAATCATTACCAGGATAAAGGCGCAGGAGATTTCATTACTTTTAGACTGAGCTGCTTCCTTTTTATTTTAATGGACATTTTACATTTCAAATCAAAAGATGGAAAACCAAGCGAAACAGAAACTTTACAGTTACACACATTTATCTCAGCAAATCAGATCTTTTTTCAGTCATATCTCCAGAGAGTGACTCATCCATTTAGGTATCTGATAAAAGCATAGCATGCACCATTTTTGAAGCAACGTCACTACAATCGAAGTAACGACAATCCTAAGATCAGCAGACAGACAGCATGACAGAAAATAAAAGAAGCAGTCGTAAGCATTGTGCTAAGTAACACAAAGATAACACATCACTTGGACAATGGTCCTATACAAGAAGAAGAAACTGCGGTTAAAGTGTGAAATCGCTGTGTTCCCAGGTGGAAAAATGTATGCACACTAGGCCTGATTATAATTTCAAAATAAAGACATGGATAAATTAATAACAATTGATACACCCTCTGAATTAATGTCCAGATATTCCCAGTTTGTTCGTTTTGAAACATAGAATAAATGATATCTATGTGATAAACTGAATGCTAATGGTTTCTATTCGACTGAATTACCTCATGTTGACCAAAGTTCAAGAAGGAATTTTGACTAAACAAGTATTGACTTTTTTTAAGTTTTGTATTTATTCTGGGTGAACAACTGCTCCACTCACAAACAATTATGACCACTACATGTCTCAAAAATGGGACACAAGCTGAATAAAAACACATATATAGTGTTTCTTCTTGTTCTTGTTCTTTTTCTTGTTCTTCTTTTTCTTCTTCTTCTTCTTCTTCTTCTTCTTCTCCTCATATGTTAACATAGACATACCATGTCCTGTTTTCTTTCTTTTTCAGGCAAATGGAATCTTTTAATGTGTGATTTTGCTAAACTGTCGGGAACAAGCCCCTAAGGCCAAATTCATGTGGAAGAATTGTCTAATGTGGGATCCGTGCTGCACTAATCACATGCACCATATGTAAGCCTGAAATATAGGGAGAGAGTATAATGTTAAGGGTAGTTTTGTTGTCTTTTTAAAAACAACAAATGCACAAATTAAAAAAATAACATTATTGTACCTTATTGAACAAGTGAATAGTATGCTTCCATTTGTTGTACTTAACGTCTTTGTGGTGGAAAAGAATGACTTTCCTTTTCAGATGCCCTCAGTCTCTGATGTGGAGTTCTGTTTGTGGACATGGAGGTGGTTCCCGACTCTAACAGGAAGGGGAGCAACGTCATGGTGAATAGGCATTGGATGCATATGAGTGAGGTCGACGCTGATGTGGAGAACGTTGGTGCCTGGCCCCTGGTGACCATGAGAGAAGGCCTGAGATTTACTCAGAGGACTCAGTGGGAAAGGAGTAGAGATGTCAGGGGTCAAAGTAAGTTAAGCTCTGCTGTGAAACTCAGTCGTTGTCTAATTGCTGTTTAGTGGCTGATGGAAAGTCAGTATCGAGCCCTTTGTGGTACAGTAGTCGAGTCTGGATGTTAGAAATGCGTGAATGAGTGTTTCTGCAGCAGTAGGTGAAAGTGAGGGTCGATGGCAGGCGATGTAATGGAGGTGGAAGCAGGCTGTTTGGGTGATATGGTTGACATGGGGCAGGAATGAGAGGGTGGAGTCGAGGATGACTCCAAGGTTGTGGATTTGGTTGGAGGGGGCTGACGAAGGAGCCATCGATATTGAGTTTGGATTCCAGAGTGGTGCGGGAAAGGGAGATCACAATTTCTGATTTATTGATTTTGAATTTTTGGAAAGTTTCTTTGCATCCATGTATTTATGTCCATTAGGCAAGTGATGAGGGCCTCGGAGGAGAGGTAGAGCTGAATATCGTCAGCATAACAGTGGAACTGGAGGCCATGGTGGCGGTGGATCTGTCCAAGTGGTAGCATGTTGATGATGAATAAGAGAGGACCAAGCACCGAACCCTGGGGGAAACCATGTGTGACAGGAACTGCGATGATGAGCCAGTAATGCCAAGGGTGCTTTTGAGGCTTGGATGAGTGTGTAATGGTTAATGGTGTCAAAAGCTGAACTGAGGGCGAGGAGGATGAGGATGCTGATCGAACCTGAGTTTGAGGAAAACAAAAATGACCAGAACGATCCGGATTCATTATCCAACACCGTCGTTTAATGACTAAATACATGTGATGGTGAGTTGTGTGAAAAGACAGACATTCATTCAAAATCATCACTATAGAAATTATTATTTTGATTTATTTATTTACTTGGGGGGGGGGGGGTTACTTCAGCATAACACTAGAGCAATAGGTAGGGGGGACACCTGATTTTCACTGAGCAAGATAAATGTTTCAAGTCTTTGCTAATGCTACATATACATACATATGAAAAAAAAAAAATCACATAACTCTGGTAAAAAAAATTAATTCCCAAAACCCTTGAACTACATATTCCTTGAATGACGACTCAATATAAATTGTGAAAAGGGTGAAATAGTAACCTAATCACATGCTCCATTAGCCTAAAGTCAGTATTTCACTTTCTCTGTGAGGAGCTTCCATTAGCCTTACACAGTTTGCAACCACCCTATCTCCGGAAACAATGCAGTCCGATTCTTTTACAGCTGTGGTTTCCATTTCCGCCCCCATGCTGGTCGAACTGGCCTGATGGGTGCAACAAATCCACAGCCTCTGGAGGCTCAGGGGCTCTTGCCAGACGGCACGCTTAAAGATGAAATATATGAAAGGGTTGTACATGGTGGAGCTCTTGGCAAACAGGCATGGCAACAGGGTGATGAAAGGACTCATATGGCTCTGCTCCTGGGAGTGAAACATGCTCCAGAAACTCACAGCCACGTAGGGGGTCCAGGCAATCAGGAAACCAAGGCTGATAGACACACCCATCTGAGATAAGAAGAGCACAAGAGAGAACAGTTGAAAGTGTAACTTCACCCCTAAGTTATGACTGAATTGTCTCCCATTTAATTAATAAGAGGCTGTTGCCTCTGGAGTTATCTGACGGTCAAATCCACTGTCGTCTCAAGCTGAGATGGCCGTGGTCTTGGTCGTCTTCTAGAGGATGAGCTTGTGTCTCTGAATGGTAAAAGACCTGATGATTTAGAGGTTTATTTTTAGCAAGGATTTTAAAATGAGGGCAGCTTACATGTTCCCACATCGCAGTGAATGATGGCAGCCGGCGGCCCACCTTTGATTAGAGGATTTTCAACTTTTCAAATATATATAAATATCGTGAAGTAGCAACATCCCAAATGGTTGACCCTAGGTTAGGTGGAGAAATACTATCTTGGACCAAGAATGTTAATACAGTGGGTGGCATTATGTGCCATTTTAACCAGCAAATGTAGTTTAATTAAAATGATAATAAATGTAATATTAAATACTTTAAAGGTTCAGTGTGTAAGATTTAGGTGACAGGGTTGCATTGGCAAAATGTATTATCAAATAATCCTTGTGATGTTTTCACAAGGGTGTTTCATCTAAATTGTATGAATTTCAAGAGCTCAAAAAACACATTGAAATGGCCAGTTTTCTCTTTTTAATCTTAACTAAATTTAAGCATTAACTGGACAGAGTCAAAAAAACTCTTTCTATATGCTACGATAACCAACAGGCTGCTAGCCTAGTGTCTTTCCCTGTGCATCATAACACTAAGATTTATAAGTTCCTTCTTTGAATATTCCCCGTCATCAATATCCTCATCTTCGCATCTAGGAATATGAAAGAGATCAAATGATAAGTTTCCAACCTGACCAGATGGTTTGTTACACAGAACCATCTGAGGAGGCTTTGTTGGAATTTGTTGGAAAAGGGCATATACTTTCAATATTGTAATGGCAGATGATTGGATGAACCATCTATAACCTTCTAGTGTGTGTTTACCAAATGCCGTCAGCAGGAGGGCGAAAACATCTTTTCCAGCGACAAAAACCTTCTTTCATCGCTCTCTGCTAGTTTCTTCAGTCAATAATATACGAGCAATATCCATGCTAACCTCTTTGGGAGCCACCTTAGTTGCTACTGCCTATAAAGATGGATGTCATGGCAGCTCCCATAAAGTGGAGCCAAAGCATCTTTATATCTAGGTATCTTTAGGTACATGTCATAACTCCAACCTCCCCCATGTCATTTGATTAGAACATTAACCAAACAAACGATAAATACATGTTTCTCAAAGATTATTTCGGCCATTTTCATTGTTTCTTATCACAATGACGTATGTTTGAGTGCAAATCTTATTAGTATAGTCTCATCGGGCTTTAACATGGTGTGACATCCTCTACTACTACAACTACTAAGAATATATATATATAAATGGGGTGAAATGTCATGATTGACAGCTTAGACTTACTCATGATTTCTTTAGTGTGTGTATTAGCGTGGACTTGGTACTTTGGCTCCACCCTCCTCCAAATGCGCAAGATAGCAGCATTCATATCCAAAATATTTTCCAGTGATATTTCCACGTTATACACCTGACTAACTATCAAAAACATAAAATTCTATAGAAATTTTGAAAAAGATATTCAGTTTCTCCAATAAATTGTATATAAAAATGGACGACACGTCTCCACTCCCTTCCTTTATACAGAAATGAGTCCAAGAAATCTGGGAAAGGAATGATGACATCATGCTATGAAGACGTAATTTGGAGCCAGCGAGGCGATCGGGGGATGGTGTTGCAGTAGCATGGAAGCTTCAGTTTATATAACTATGAGGTGGCACACAATGGCTATAGAATAGTCTTGGTCAGATGAGTGCAGAACAGCTATAGATTCAAGTTTCCTTGAGTGATCTTGGAGGAAAGAGCAATAGACCGAAACAGACCTATAAAAAGCTTTCATTTTCTTTTCTCAAGTGGTTCAAGTGAGCGCCACCAATCAAAGAACACTAAGTACTCCACATCCCTAGTCTGTTACGATCAAGTCCGTGTTCACAGGAAACTATAATAATGATCCTCTGACCTTTAGTGCTGCGTTGAGAGCGTAGATTTCCCTCCAGTAACATTTACCTGCAGCCTGACCAAGGTACAACTATAGATTTATGATCAAAGGGAATTAGTTTTTCTCAACTGCTGTAAAAACAAGACTTTGAAAAATCAAGCTTGTATTAATTAATTGATTTTCATCTTGGCAGCTTAAATCATTCACAGCATATCCAGCATCGCCTTGAGACAACCTACTACTTCAGTCTTATTAATTAATTCTAAATAGTCACAGCTTCAAACGAATTTGAGGAAAAAGTGTCTGTTTCTTTTGTATTTGCTGTCACACTCATGAATACATACACACACACACACACACACACACAGACACACACACACACACACACACACACACATCATCACATTCCACCTATCACCTCACCCTCACAGGTGGAGTGGTGCTCCCACATGGAATTGTAATGGGTCGGTGTGTGTAGCCCATAATAATCCCAACAGCATTGTATTCAGTAGCAGTGTCGGTGATTAGTATGTAGGTGCTTCAAGTGAATGTGTGACATTGAGGAGTTATGGGGGGTTAATGGAATTTAGCCGATAAGATCCTATTAGCAAAGTAATGTGTGTCAAGCTGCATGTGTGGCTCTACCTCTGTGTCACAGACCTCTGCTAGATATTGAAGATATCTGGACGATATTGTGGTGGCTGCTGGGAGAGATGACCAGATAAACTAGGAGGAGTTCAGGACCTTTAGGCTGCAAACACTGTGTAAAAGACGCTGTCACGAGTCAAATTTGAATGTCAGGGCTTATGGTCACTTGGATGACACCACACGAGTGGTATGGTTGCATTTTCATTTTTTTCAGTTTGAAGACATGATCACCAGTTACTAAAATTGTATTGGATTTGGCTACAACACTGTTTACCCTTGTAACTCTAACACTTCACTCACCGCTCCTCCGGCATAGTGTTCAGTCCAAGGGAGTAGGTTTGATTTGGACATTGGTGGGGTCCGTGGGATATGAAAGTGCTTCCTAAAGTTGATAGGTTTTTTTTGTATTCGCAATGATAATTGAAAAAAAAATCAATAAATCGGCTTAATTAACATGTTTATAATGCATATCTGAATATCAAAAGAGAATATGCATTCTGTAATGTTATAGGTTAAAGCAACTAATGAAAGAAAATGAGTCAACTTAGAAGAGTTTTCAACTTTACTCTGGTGCAACTGTAAACAACATCAACAACATTGTAAATAAATATTTTTGAAATAATACAACAACAGGTGTATCACTAAATGTACAGGTCAGTATAATTTCCTGCTGGGCATTTCTTCCTCCAGTGCCCATGAGCCAGCTGCAGGGTCATCAGCCAGGAATCACTAATACTAACATATACACAGATTAGTGTCCATTGTGCTCTTCCTATTTGAAAGAACCAAACACATGCCTACGTCTTTCTGTAACAGAAATGAACTGCTGATAGATTTCTTTAAGGTCAATGTTGTCCAGTGTCTCCTGATGGACATGGCACACTGCAAGATTGTTCAATCTGACTTGAGTCATGGTGGTTCTCAGCCATGTTTTAAGCCTCCTGAGAGCACTGAAACTTCTTTCAGCCTCAGCTGATGCAACTGGTATAACTAAAAGCAGCCTGATAAGGGACTCAACCTGATCAAACAGACCTCTCACTTCAACTGTCAATCCTCTCATTATTTCTGCCACTTCAACACTAGATTTGACAGTGTATTTGGACCTAAACATGGCTAGTTGGACCTTTAGTATGTCCCTGTTCAGCTCTGGGTACTGATCTACAATGTCATTCACTTCTCCAGTAAGGAGAGTTTCCTCCAGCTTTTGCAAGACATTTAGATCTGGTTGGTTGAACCTCTCCTCAAACTGAATGTGCACACTATCAAGCATTTTATAGAACTCTGTTCTATAATGCTCCTCTGCTGACTTGGGGATGTGCTGGCTTGCTTCACTCGTGAATCGTTTTGGTGGCTTTCTTTGGTGAGGAGTCTGAATGGGCTCAATCCCAAGGGAGTCAACCATAGCCACTGCTTTCTCAAAAACCTCATGAAAGCTCTCCTTATTTCTTTTGGCATGTACAGTAGATTTCACACACTGTATGGCACTTCTCATACCTGCAACAGTTTCAGTCCTTTTTTGAAGGGATGTGTTCAGACACTCCAGCTCCTCTATCACTTCTAATGCCAGACAAAGACCAAGTACCGTTTTCCCTTTCTCAAACCTCTCACGCAGACCATTTGCTCTCATGCCTGTGTTTGACCCACTTGATGCCATCTCCTCCAAGCTAGACAAAACACGTTCATACTGAGACAGCACCGCTCTGATAGCTTTGCCCCGCACTGTCCACCTGGTTGGACAAAGTGGTCTGAGTGATTTTAATGGTACCTCTGAACTTATGGCTTTGGAAAATATGTTCTTGAATTTTCCTGATTGCTTGTTTAATGTGCCAAGCTCATGCACCCACTGTAAGGAATCATTGATCAAGGGACTGGCTCTGCATGCAGACTGCGTAATCAGGTTAAGACAGTGTGCCCCACAATGCACATACAACGCTAACGGTTGCTGTCTCTTCAGTTCTGCTTGTGCTCCAGAATATTTGCCTGACATATTAGCAGCACCATCATATGTCTGGCCTCTTAACCCAGAAATGGGAATATTGAGCCTCAAGAGGACATCCTCAGCCATTCTTGCAATCTCCACTCCAGTAGTACCAGGGACCTCATACAAACCAATGAAAACCTCCCGTGGTACCAGGTCATGGTCCACATATCTAAAACAAATAGCCTCTTGTTCTGTTCCTGTGACATCTTGTGTGCCATCAATGATGAGTGAATACTGCAAAACTGGTAGCATCTGGATGGATTGTGCAATACTCCTGACAATACAGTTTCCTAGCATCTGCAAAACCTCGTTTTGCACTTGAGGAGAGGTATAGTCATGACAGCGAGCTAACCAAGTACTGAGACGTACATCATCCCTGGCTTTAAATTTCAGAAGTTGAAATAGATTGCCATCTTTTGTCTCATGGCCTCGCAGTGCTATGCCCTGCCTGGCAAGGTACTGTATTGATCCTACAATATTTTGTAGGCAGTACCTAGCATCCTCTTGTTGCTGTGCCCATGCACTTGAGAGCTGCGAATCTATTGGGCTTCCCTCTTGAGCTCTAACTGTCATGGCATGATGGTGGGATTTGGTATTTTGATGCCGCTGAAAACTGGCAAGTGCATTCTTCCAATTATTAAATCCCTTTGACGAAAAGGCAGGGTCTACCTTTTTATATAGTGTGCTTTTCTTTATAGTGTATGTTTTCACACAGTGAAAACAGAGAACCCCTTTGATGGAGGGGCTATAGTGCAGCCATGGATACTGCTTGAACCAACTCTCTTGAAAATGGAGGAGCTTGTGTGGCAGCTGTTGAACTGGAATGTTATTTGGGTGAGGTTAGTTTGGTTTGTCCAGAATATCTTCTTGAATGCTGACACTCTCCCTGACCCTATCCTTGGCACACTCCCTGCTGCTCTCTCCATTTGGATCAGTTTCCTAAGAAATCACAGTATACATTTGACCACGCTGTAGCAACTACTTCAAACACACTATTAATATAGGCCTATTGTTATTCAGGTCATAATCAGACTAATATTTGACACAATGCTGAATCTCATGACTAACATATTAATCATTATTGAACCTCACCTGTGATTTTCCAGCCTCTCTTCCATCTCCTCCAGCCTCTCCTTCTCTAGCCTCTCCTTCATCTTCTACAGCATCTCCTCCTCTGTCTCCTTCTCTATCCTCTCCTCCAGTCTCTCCTTCTGTATCCTCTCCTCCAGTCTCTCCTTCTCTATCCTCTCCTCTATCCTCTCCTCCTCTATCTCCTCCAGTCTCTCCTCCTCCAGTCTCTCCTCCTCTATCTCCTCCAGTCTCTCCACTGTCTGTCACCTGACAGAAGTTTGTTGATGCATGACATATGAACAGATATATTAGGGTACATACATGGGTAGACAAAATGTTCACACAATTATTATGTTTTATTCCCCCAAAATATATATGTATAAAATCACATGAGCATCTGCAATGTGCTTGTTGTTACTGTAAATGAGAGGGAAACCTTGAAGGAAAATAAAGGTTATTAAATTTAATTAATGTTTATTTATCCCACACAAATAAAACATGAAAATAATGGTAGGCCTATACCTTAAAATGCGGATCTCTTTGGCATTATAGCCTATGCTGACTAATAATCAATATCAGTATTGTTATGGCTCTAAAATATATTGTGGCAAGACAAGGAAAGGCAGAGACGCAGGTACTGTTTACTGTCGTTTATTCAGTAGCAAGTAAGAACTAGCACATGTTCCCCATACGGGAAGTATATATAGCTACTGCCTCTAACATTACCCATCAACCCACTGGGTGAGAGGACACACCCATGAGTGCACGCCACAATATAACATTTTAATTAACTTACACGTTGACTTCTAAAGAAGTCTCTTATGTCCAGTTTTCGTTTCTTCGACATCCTACACACACACACACACATGCACACATGCACGCACAGCGTGCGCACGCACAAGCATAAAACACACACAAATTTAAGTGTTACTGCAAATGACATCACTGATATTAAAATCCGTCTCGCTGACGTGACCGAAGGCAGAACTTACACTCGCAGATGCAGATATTAGCTATGCACTGAGGCGTCCTGTTGCTCCTCCTGTCTGGGACTAGCAAGTTGCTTTTTTTTTTTTTAACAAGCAGATGGAGTGACAGCGGGGACGGCCAATCAGGTTGAATATAGGTTTGCTACAGCCAATCAAAGTGCGATAGTTGTTTAGAGGCGGGACTTCTATCAGAGACTGATTTTTAACCCTTTGTGTACTATAGTTATTGCCTAAACAATACGGACAGCGGGTGTATTATTGGTAGGGACTACACAGTAGAGGCTGGATTTTGGTAGGGTCGGGACCCTACCGTCCCTATATAATCCTACGCCCTTGGTTCAGTCGATAATGGGTGCATTTAAATTTCTCTGTGAAGTATCCCTTTAAAATTATAAATTAAAATTTACATTTATTCTCGCTACTCTAACAAAGACTGGAGTTTATTCCAGTCAGTGACAGAAAACTGAAACTGATCATCTGATACTCACCAGGGTGATTTTCTTCTCAACGTTACCGTAGTGAAAATCATTGCTCTGGATGGATTGGTAGGCTCTGTGCAACTTCCAGGCGATACCGAAATAGGTGAGGATGATGACCAGAGAGGGGAGGAATGTGCAGAGTACAGCCAGAGTCAGGATGAAGGTGGAATGGTTTAGGGAATTCCCGTAGCCGGTCCAGTCGATGGAGCAGGCCAGTCCAAACGGCTCTGGGCCGTAGCTTCCCCAGCCGAGCAAAGGTAACAAGGCCCACAGGCCAGCGTACAGCCAGATCCCACTGATCACCATGTACACTGTCCGCCTCTGGAACTTGATACCTGTACAGGGAGCAGAGACCTGTTTTACTTCAATGCTGTACGACCAGCACAACTCCCACTAGACCACATGCACCTTCAATATATTTCTTTTTCAACTGATTTAACTGTGCGATAATAATTTGCTATAAAATATATATGTGCAATACTTGCACATATATATTTTCTTTTATATATTTCATTATTTATTTCATTTTATACTTCCTTGTGTTTAAGTTGTGTTTTATAACTTAGTTATTACTTCCCTGGTTAATTATTATTTTCTTAGATAGTTATCATTTATTAAACACTTTTTAATCTTATCTCATCTTATCTTTAGCATATTAACTACACGGCTTTGTCATTTACAGATACTGTATTACAGATACTGTTTAACTCTCATAAAGCATAAAAAGCAACTACAGCTGGTATCAATTGTGTGCATCACCTCTTCCATTGGCACTGCACATAAACAAGGAGTCCGCAAGTGTTAGTGGAATCACATGCAGTATAATTCAGTCAGACACTTATCAGTGAACAGAATCCTCCAGCAGTGAGAATGGAGGAGGGGCTAATCCTCACACAAACATCGAGCGCTAAATCAACAATACCAAAGCTGAGAGGTGAGGTGGGAGGTTTTACAACCATGATGCTGCATAAATAACCCGGTACCGACACTGAGGTTTGTAAAACAATTTTTTCCTTACGGATTCTCCTTAGTTACAAAACGATATCTATGCAGTTCTCTCTATGGTGAGATACAAGGATATTCAACCTGACAATAAGATTATTTTCTGCATGTACTCCAGGTCTGATGCATGCTTGGTATGCAAACCCAATAAGCATCACCTTAAATGTCAATCACTGCCTGAGAGAAACAAAGCCAATAGGGTCTCGAGGACAATCACCCAAGATTCTGATGTCATTTTTTCAGTCTTAATGATTACATAATCTCAGTGGTAATCCTTGGCGACACGCGAGGAGAGATCATGAAGGATTAGCATCAGCAAAGATTTTTGGGTTCACAAATGAAAAGGCTTTATTCACCCGTTGATCTCCAGGTTCCCATCAGAGGTAAATCCCTGTGACCTTTGAAATAATTGACTCTTTCCTTATACTTTTGATGTAAGAATGCCAAAGGGTAATTTACTGCTCTTAACTGCCCCCCCCCCCCCCCCCCCCCCCCCCCCCCCCAGAGAGCCTGTCTGAGATTGCGTTACCTGTCTCGGGTGGACTTCCTGTTACCAGGTACCTGACTATCCCCATCATAGCCAGTGTCATGATGCTGGTTATACTGAAGATCATGCCCATCAGGCTGTAGTAGAGGCAGGAGGCGTCGCCACCGATCCAGGCGTGGTTAAATGCAGATGCGGTGGAAAGAGGATACATGCTGAGGGCCATGCCCATGTCCGTGATGGCTAAGTTCACCGTCAGCAGCTCCGGAGCTTTGAGCAGAGTGAGGCGACGCGCCACGCTAACCAGTACGGCGGCGTTCCCCACGACGGATAGGACACCTGCAAAGATATAAAATTAAAATCATTGTTATTCAATTACACCCAGTTGGATCCATCATCAACAGAAAGACCGCTCTGGGTCACTCTCGTAGAAAGCCAACGATCACTTCTCACACTCTCACCAATCAGCAACCAATTCCATGTGATTATTGATAACAGCATTTATATCAGATCTGAATGCCAACAGCATCATTAGCTATAATTGCTCCACATCTGCTTCCTGTAACTATGTGATCCCGTTCTCGTCTTTCCTCTCGGCAAAGGTCACTGCTCTAATCAGCCATCGCATGGAACAAGTGATTCAATAATCATAATAACGTGAAGCAAATGTGCTTCCATGATGTGATCGACTGAAACACCTTCAATAGGGGTTTTGTGTCTTTGCTGTCAATAATAACTTCCATTTTTGGTGCAGATTTATGTTACTGCCAGTGGGTGCGCTTCACAGTTGAACACACAACCAACAAATCTTAACGCTACCCATAGGCCCCAGCAACTACTAGATATTCCAATTGGGTTAGTTTTCACTCAAGATTGTTGTTTCCTTCGTAAAGGTGTGAGATTGGATGATCTGTCATGACACTGAATGGTTTTTAGTGTTTGGAGAGAATTCTCTTTTTTTCCTTTTGCAGCAATTCAATGATCATGTTATCAAAATGTTTCTTGATTTAACCTGTTTTTAGTGGGTTGTTTTTAATTTGATTTGAAGTAGTGGTTTGAATTGAATAGTCTTTACACTTTACTAATTTGAGTCTCAGGTTGCTTTGTATATACGTATACATCTACATTTCAGATTTGCTGACAGAGAAAAAGGTCTGAACTGTATTCTGGGAATCCTTTGTGGGTCCTTGAGCCATGAGGCTAAAAATAAACCAATGACGCCCATACGGCAGCAGTTATATGCTGCAGAGACCAGTCTGGATTAAAACAAGGTGATTCACGGTGAAAAACAATAAGGCCTGACTCCATGTCTCAAAAGGTTATTTATGGTTTAATCCTGTACTTCATAATTATTACACCTGAAGACAACAGACAACAAACCTTGGTTCTGCTTGAGGTATATTATATCCTATATTCTTCAAAGCACTGTCGCACTGAGCCGCTTTTACAATACTTGTGTAACATCTTTCGCTTTTCTGCCGACAGGCGCTGTGGGCTTCTCCTCCTCCCTTCGTTGTCTCACCACGCTCGGTCGACTCCTGTTGACACTGGAGTTGACCGGTCAACACTGTCAAGCTCTGAGTGCTGCGTCGAGGCTGGCTGCTTGTGAGATATTGACACTGGCAGAACCAGCGATAGTGAATGTTCTGCTGTTTACCTTTTCCCATGGTTGGCCACATACTACAAGAGAAACTTGTTTAATGATGTATAATATTTTATGCTATGTATAATCCACATTACCTAGACAAGCAGGGTGGTTGTAATAATGCTGTTATTTAAAAATATTAAGTCTGATTAGATTACTGGGTTCCACAAGTTTATACTGAATCTCTTCTAATAGATTACAAGTCCGGTAAGTGATTTATTTTATTTCTGTGCAGCAGAGTGCATACAGTGCACGGGACTCTAAAAATAGGAACAGTATGGGACCATTAATTACAAAATTACTGCTGTTGTCCATTCCATTAGAGAGATTGGTCCGCGTGCTCTGGGTTCAACCCATAATACCTCTCTCTGACATAAGCTGATGGGAAGTGGTTGATACAACATGCAATATTGTCCTGGCAGGTGTTCCTTACGTTATTCCTCATGGAGGAACCATAGCAACGTGTCATTCATACCTTATTCATGACCAACACAACAATAAAAGAATAAGATCCCAGTTCATACACTTCAATCAGCAGGGATATGATGACATAAATGAGTACTTTGACGGTGAATGCTGAACACGATGAATCTGTTTCTTGTGCATGTCGATATTTCAACATTTTTGCTCCTTGAATGATTTTGTTATCGCCGCTGATTTGAAAGAAATTGTCACGGTGACACATTCGTTACAGTGCATTCACCCGAACACGTAAAGATAAGAAAAATAGTGACAGCCTATCTACTGTTGTCGTATTTGAGGTATTTGATGTGATGTCAGACAAGGGCTTACATCTCTATTCACATGTCTGCAGCTCTATACTCTCTTTAATCCGACTGCATCTCCTCAGTTGATGGAGTGTTCTTTCATCGGCCCTGCTTCTGTCACCTCACAGACAGCTGCCACCTGGACTGATGACCCTCTCACGCTACCCTGCTGCACTCCAGCTGCATTGGGGATTTACACAACATTACATAATGTATATAACAACACACAAAGACAAATTCAAACGAGTTTTCAAGGATTAGACATGAGTCTGCATGATTTACGGGCAGATTAATTAATCAGATAGAAAATGCACTTTGAAGAAATGTGTTGGTTTTCTTGCACACTACAAGAACAAAATCAGACCACTACAAGCCCATAGATACACATCCAAAAGGCAAGCCTGTAAGCCATATCCTGCACATCATGAGTGATTTGTCTGACCAGGTGATGAATACAACTCCAGTATTAAATCAGATATTGCTTCTGCACCATATTGTATGGATCTTCAGCTGAACAAAACCTTCAAAAGAGATGGTTTTATTCAAAGCCTTCAAAATATTTATTTTTAAATTTGTATACAGATTTATCCTTTTTATTTATTTCACATCTCTCTATCTCCCTTTTTCTGCTCATCAACATCTCTTCTATTTTGCTTCAAATTAGTTCCAGACTTTAATTGTGTCTCTGTGTTGTTTTAATGTCTCTGTACAGCACATTGGATTTAAATCAGTGTATGAAATGTGCTTTATGAATAAAACTGCCCTGTCATGCCTACAGTAAATACGGATTTCACATACTATAGTTAAAAATGCTAACTGTGCTGACCACAGGCTAACTAGCTAGTGGTGAATTGAAGCTAAACTAGTAGCTAGCTAGTAATTGCTGTGTAGGTTGTGTGGTTTCTGGCAAGTTTGATTACTGAAGTGTGAGTCTATACATTATAACACAGTATTAACATTTAAGTTGGCTAATATTTTGTGATACTGTTTTTAATTGTTGCATTAGTTTGTGTAGTATATGTTCATGTATGTACCCTTTAGCCTGCTCTATCATTGGCATCTCATAATAGTCATACAAAACGTAACAAATTCTCTGCTTATTAATAATAATTATGATTTATTTATTTATTTTCTAAAACATTTCAATCGAGCTTTGCTAATATTTTGTGATACTATATAAGTTATTGTATTTGTTAAAATGTAAACTTCTGTATTCATTGATCAAAATTAGCATATTCGATGGCTGCTTATTTGTTTATTTTGAAATGCTTTAGTTGTTGCATTATTTTGTTTTATATATTGGAAATATATCAGGAATTTATCACTTTCGATTTCAGTATTTATTGATCAATATTAACCTGTTTAACTGCTACTTATTTATTTCGGACAGCAGTCATATCATACTACAGTGTAGAGCCCCTTTAGTATAACGTTGTGAGATTTACATGATTTACCTTGGCCTCCCTACCACTGCTTGAATTGAAAACATGTAACAGTTCTCTGAACCCTCTCTAACCTAAAGTTCTCCTTTCATACGTGTGCGGTCTGAATTTTTTCTCTACTGCTCTGCATGAAATACATCTACATTAAAATTCAAGAGGACCACATGTGCAAGTAATTATCTTTATCTGAAAGGAGAGAAAATCTGTAAATTTCCTTCACAGCTAGAAGTGCAGTATATGATATATGGTTGAAGGATACAAGCTTTTTAATTCAGGCACCGGCTGCGCATAGGTGTACTTGTGCGAGTGAGCTTCAAGCATTTGAAAATAGGAAATTAACTGGCCAGGGGTCAATCGCAATCGGACAAACTTCCTATAAAGGCCAGGGCGGTGACTTTTTTCTCTGCAGTGAAATATAATGTCAAATAAAGTGAATGACCATGTGGGGCAGATGGTAGCCCACCACCTGTTAGATTTTCATCATGATATTATTTTCATTTTATAGTTGTTAGTATATGAGTGTATTGCGTTAGGGCTGTAAAACCAAACCAACGCGCTGAAAGAATCTTGTGCTAAGTGCTGTATTACACTAACAGTATAATTTGACTTACAATGTAAATTTGTATTTGTAAACAATTCAGTGTATATATCAAAATATAGGTTTATGCAGATTTTAGCATCTTTGGCTCATGTGTCTCAACTGAATGGGTATTTTTGGATGTATCCAACTGTGGATTTTTCTTTTACCTCTTCACTCCAGATCACCAAGCCGGTAGTGGACCGATGCTGTTGCTATGGTGCCGGGTCATTTTAATGGGGTTTCGCTCGGGACGGAACCGAGGGAAGTTGAACGACATTGACTGGAGTGTTAACGTGAAGAGCCATGATCCGTTCAAGGAAAAAAAAGAGACACCAGCAGCAGAGGAACTGAGGGAACGGGTTGTCAATTTCAGGTCAATAAAACACACACACACACGCGCGATCATGACAGCATCCAGGTGTCTGATCCCCTTCCCCTGAGTGTGTCGTGATTCAACATTTCACTTAATCAATTTTTTTTTATTGACTGAGCCACTCAAGCAGTCCGAGCACATTCTGATAGATTGTCCATCTTCAGACTGAATAAGCAAGAGCAGTATTCCAATGTAATTGCAAGTGTATTTCTGAGGACAGACTTTCTCTCATTTTCATCTTGTTGATCATCCCTAACCATTAAATGATTTTGTTGCATGGTATCCCTCTTTTTTGTTTTTAAAAGCACCATATCCAGGTTTCTTGAAACAGGCTCATGCAGGTTTCAAAAGCGAGGATATAATCACAGAAATTAGGAGGTGTTCAAAAAGAAAACAGGGAGGCTTCAAAACCCAGATAATATCCAGGATACATGTTAATCCATCTACCGTATTTCCGCAAATTCATCTTCTTTCCACTATTTCATTTCAAACATCGTTACCTTGAGACAAACATAATGGCTTGGTAGGAGGTAGAGTGGGTCGGTGATTCGATCTCAGTCTCCCCCATTACGGGTCCTGAAGTGTCCTTGGGCAAGATACTGAATGCTAAATTATCCACGCTCGGCTGTAACGCTACTGTGTGATTAGAGAAAGTCCTGCACATCGATGCCCTGTGTGAATGTGTGTGTAAATGGGTGAATTGCAAAACTGTACTAAGAAAAGCATTGAGTGGACATTGAGGCTAGAAAAACACTATAAATACAGAGCATTTGGAAAATCGTATAAAGTATGTCACTGTTTGAAGTGATGATTCAATAATTTAATGTGTTTGTTGTAGAGACTGTGTCATCTAAAAGAAACAGACCATAGCCCCAGCATTAAACTGAGTTTCTTTTTAGTTTTGATGCTAGAGAAACAAAATATTACGCAAATAAAAATATTTTACATTATAAAATTGGCAGCTCATACGATCGCAACAGGCAAATTGAAGAGAACTGATATCATGCCTCCAGATTTTATATTATGACATCCAGTGACGAGCGCAAGCAAACAAACACTCTCCGTCGGAGGCTTATTTAAGTCCATATTTCTCATTAGTCACTATCAGGTTCATGCCTGTGTCCCTTCCCGCTTCAGTCAACACAAATTTATATTAACTTAAATAAGCATTGTACTTACCAATTATGACCAGATACATCCCTGCCCAGAAATCAACAGTAGGTGACAGTTTGGACGTGTATCTATCCTCCATGTTTGACCAGTCAGTGGTAAACCAAAAACACACGGACACAAATTAAACCCTAGTCTCTCTTGTGCCCATATGAAAATTCTAAAAGCCTGAGTGTGTTGCTTCCTGGCTCTTCACATTCTATCTGACACCTACCAAATCCTGAAGCTCCTCCATCCTGCTATATACCAACTGCAAAACCAGACACACGCACAAGCACACACGCACAAACACACGCTGCTAATGCAGATTATAATTACTAACAATCACTTCACAGTACGTTTCGCCCGTCCATTAAAAAATACTCCACATGCACACACACATTCAAAAATAGTAATTATGCGATATAACATTGGCTCTAGCAAAGTATGGAAAAAGTAAATAATTAAAAACATGAATTGCCTTTAACTCTTATGTTAATTAATATGTAAAACTGAAAGTTACAAAAAAAAATTTGTATCGACTCTGCTCATGACACCATTTTGTAGCTTGAATGAAAAGGAAGAAAGGATGTAGGCTTCATGTTGTATGGTGTTTGAGATTGAAGATTGAATTAAAGGTGAAATATAATGGGATTGATATCTTAGTCAGGAGGATTTATGGGGCTAATCAGCTCACTGTGTTTGTCAATGATTATAATGTTTACAATACATACCTACAAACATAGAAAACGACCTGTGTTGTACAGGTCAATTTTTATTGGCAAGAAGAAGAGTGAGACAAGTATGGTCAATGATGGAGTGAGCTGTGAGACATCCCTGACTTAGAATTTGTACTTATTTTTCTGAATTGCTAAAATGCCTTTCTTGAGACTTCCGCTGTTTTTCTCAAAACAATAAACACAATTGATTCAAAACATGTTGTTTACAGCCGAAACCAAACACAGCTGCCAATTAGCACTCAGCCACCCAATGCATAAACAGAACACAACATCCTTTCACGTGGAGGGGGCTTCAGTAATAAACATGCTGATATAAATGATTCTATAGGGTTTAGGAAGGAATAGTATGGGGGTAGCTGTATTCATGTATTCTTTGACCACAGTGAAAGCTCACTTTCACTCGCATAAAAATAACGGAGTGCGATTTGTCAGTTAAGAATCAGAATTATTTCATTTTCTTAACATTGCGAGATAAGGCGTTTTTCAGAGAATGTCTTGTGGAACTTGATGAAAAACAATTCAGGCATGTTTAAGAGCATTTTAATGTGGTTGTGTGAAACTTGTTGCAGCTTAATTCAATTGAAGCGGCTGTTGGGTCTTAGCAGAGGTGTACACTTTTTTGTACTGCCTTGCTTACTCCGGGGACTGAACCATTGACCCTGCTTAATGTAGCCCGCAGAGTGTCTTTACCTTGCACCTTCTACACATTTTTGCACCTCTTTATGTGTGAAAAGGCCAGGGAAAATGTCAGGGTGTAGCTACTATTATCACTACCATCAACATATTGTCCTATGTGTTCATCTGCCGCATTTCAACTTGAAGGTGGCATGTAGGTCTGTGCCATTCGTACAGCTTACTTGTTTCAGTAAGATGTATGAAATATACCGTGTTCAAAGCTCCTTTTCCAAGAACTCCGGGAGCTTCTATGCAGTGTAAATTTCAAGTAGAGCCAGTGCTGGAATGTACCAAAGTATTTTTACTTCGTTACTGCGCTTAAGTAAATTTTTACGTATCTGTACTTTACTTAATTAAAAATAATAGTGCATACTTTTACTCCATTACATTTTGCAGCTATTATCTATACTTTTACTCCGCTACATTTCTACAATATGTGTCGTTACATTTTATGACCATAGTTTCGGGAAATATGGATTACGTTGCTGTTTTGGAAGTTTAAACGCGCACACACGTGTACTTACACCGCAAAAAATACGTTTAGAATTATGTTTATAATAATGACAACAAGTAACGAAATAACCACAAACCTTGTGCCTTTATCAGCCAGGTGCTAAACGAATAAAAGTAATGCTTTTTCATGCAACAACGATGCACACCTGCCATTTAGCGATCTTTTTCGTTTTTCAGGAACTACCTTTTCAAAATAAAACTATAATATTTCTCCTTCCATCTTTACCATTTCAAAATATTCAGAAGATTAATATTTTGGCTGCCTGACCAATGGTCAAATTTTCATTTCAAGGTCCTTCATTTTAAATTTCTCGTTCTAAGATCTGCCTTGTTCTGACCAGTTTTACAGTGGTTTTTCATGGTCCATGTTACCATTTTTTACACGTTTACAATTAAATAAAAGATTTAAAGATATAACATGTTGTCTTTACTGGTTTGGCTTAATGGTATTAACTTTGCAGATAATCCCTGGTAGATAACTTATCATCCGCAGAATTGTAAGATAGAGTGTGAACAGTATTACAGAGGCTAAGCACAATAAGTACACCAACCTTTCCAATAGACAAATGTTGTTGCTTATAATTATTACTAGTAGTGACATCTGTAGAGGCATGAGTATTACCAGTAGCTATATCTGCATTCTTTATCAAAATGGCACAGCCTAGACATTGAGAGAGAGCCCATTGCGTGAGTACTTTTACTTTTAATACTTAAAGTAAATTTAAAAGTTAGTACTTTTTACTTTTACTTAAGTAGGATTGTTGATGTAGTACTTTTACTTTTACATAAGTATATATTTTCCTGGGTACTTGTACTTTTACTTAAGTACTAAACTTCAGTACTCCCTCCACCAGTGAGTAGAGCTCATAGTGCTCATTCTGTCATTGTGTTAAAAGCAGTTATAGCATGACATATAATACCAGGCTTTGCTAATGGAGGGAGAAAGAAGGGAGTGTTGCATTTTTCAGTTTTCTTTCCTCTCCTGAATATGACATGCTATACAAATATGTAAAAAATTATTATTAATTGCAGTTATATGGGGCCGATGTTTTTTCCAAGATCCATATTAAAGCAGCTTAAGCTTTGCATACACTGTGGGACATTATAAATGTTGTTCAAGGGATAGCTCGCCCATAAAATTAAAATTCAAACATTATCTACCCAACACGATGCTGATGGATCCCAGAAAAACAGGATGTGTTGGCTGATTCCTGTTCTATGTAGGGAGTTTGATGATCATGTAAGTATCACCTGGAGTTATATAATCAGCCCTTCAATATCAATACATGACTCATCCAGTAACAGGCATACATGAGGGTTGGTGTTCATATTGTTACCAACCAGATAATAACTCTTCCTTACTTGTGGCAAGCTACGTAGTGGCATTCACATCAGCCTCTGATGTACTCTGTGTTTGGTGCTAATCAGCAAATGGTTGCATGCTAACATGCTTAACTCAAATGTTCATGTCTGGATTTTTCATACTTAGCATCAGTATGATCGTTACTATGCACCACTGAGCCTACAGAGTTGCCAATTAAAATGTTCTCAATGAATGAGGTGAGGATGATGATGATGATGACGAAAGTGGCATATTCTGCATGCTTTCTTGTCAGGTGTAATGATAGTTATTATTGACCAGTATTCAAAACCTCATAGTTGAGTCAGGAAAGAAATAATCTCTCTCTCTCGCTCTTTTGGAGTGAATCTCAGATTCCTGCCAAAGAACTCCCTTTAAGTTGAGGTCCCTGCTCTCAGCATGATTAATCCTGGTGATCCTGGTTTTTAAGAAGACACACTCAGCCATAAGGAGATTGAATGTCTCAGGAGAATAACAGAGGTTTGCTGATATTCATACTAATATCAGGTCCATAGGGGTTTGAATGCAAAGCGATATTTTAATCCCTTTGACAGAGAAGACAGGAGGAAATCAAACAACCTTCCATCTTTATTCAGTCGTTTAAACAGATGCTTTTCCTCCAACATATATGTGCATACAATTAATGCACTGTATTCTTCATAGTTGAAAAAGTATTTTATAGAAACACAATTTGCTGGTGTAAATAAAAATCCACTGAACTGAGCGTTTCTCTGTCTACCATCATTTTGGATTTAAAAAAATCTGTTTCTGATTCTACCACCATCAGAGATTGCAGCCTGAAATGTGTTCTCCTGCAAAATAAATTGTGGATATCCTGCTGTTAAATGTCAGCAAGTGCTCTTCAATTATCCACCTCATTTGACAGTGGTTCAGCTTTTCCACATTTCAACAGTTGCTGGAGTGCTTGTGCAATTAAGTATGTCTCTTGCTGTTTGGTAATCAGACGTCACTTAAACTTACAATAGGAAACTTTGGCCGCTAGGGGTCTCTTAATAACAAATATTTAGTTTGATGACATTGTGAAGCAGTTTGGGATCATGGGAGTTGTCTTCACCACTGTTGCGATTGAAAAATCGACCTGATTCCCTAAATTCTGTTCACAGATAAGGTCATTTATTAAATTTGTATTAATCTGATGCAGCAAATGTTACAAAAAGGACACAATTAAAAAACAATACAAAACATCATAGACAAAAAGCAAATTAGTATGATGTCATTTTAAATGAATACATCAAATGATATGATTTCTCTGGGTTGGAACATTGTTGAAAGCATTTTCAATAATCGAAGTGTCACGGGTATGAGGAGGACCCAAAAGCAGCACAGGCAGACGAAATCTCAGTCGGTAATGACCTTTATTATCCACTGCAGTCTTTAACAGATTATTCAGTGGCAGGGTGAAAAGTCTTGGCTCCAGTGATCTTCTGCGAGATCTGAGAAGGAGTGAGCCTGGTGTTGCTGACTGAAGGCAAAGTCAACAGCAGGTGGATTCAGTGGCGTCAATTCAGCCAAAGTTAAGGTATGGCAAGGTTACTAGTCACATGACTTAACTACAGTATCAATCAATATACATGCCCAGCAAATAATCATAACAAAAGTGACAAGTCTGCTATGTAGCTTTTCTGTGTGGTTAGGAAAATTTGAACTTTTTCAAATGCAGCCTCACTCACATCCCGCTAGCGCAAGTAACTATGGACACAAACATTTAACTACGCACGTCAATCAATCAATTCAGTCAAATGCGCCGTTACGCATCCGTTTTCAGCACCATGGATAGCAAGCGGCAGGGTTAGACAGCAGTAATAGCCTTTCTGACACAATTTCACTCTTTCTGTTCACTTCATTCACTATGTAATTGCAACAATATCACGTGAACATACCAGGTAAACTGCTGTAAACTTTTAAAGTCCAAATATAAAGAGGAGAGGGAGGGAGGGAGGGAGGGAGAGAGGAGAGGGAGGGAGGGAGAAGAAAAGAGAAAGAGAAATCATATTAATAAGATGTTTGGGTATCTTACTTTGAGATGAACTTTATTAATTATTCCACAAGTGGATAACGGCGGGTCCTCAAAGCAGCAAAGTTATTGACGAGTTCATCTGCGTCCAGGGATTTTACGACAGCAGGCTCAACAGCCATCAACATGAGGTTTGTGAGCCTGTCATCGCTCATGGTGGTCCGCAGGTAAGTCTTGACTCTTTTTAAAACGGAAAAGAATCTTTCGTTGGATGCAGTGGAGACAGGAATTGTTGCTGCAATCTTGAATAGCTTGATGACCTCTGAAAAAGCGACAGACATGGTCTTCAGTCGTGTCAAAGCCAGCATTATGTTTTTCTCCTCCTCCACGTCCTCCTTCATCTCAAGTTCAAGGAAAGCTTTTGCTGTGTGACACTGGGAACTGAGAAGGGTGGTGTCGATCAGTTCATCATAGAGTTGTGCAAACTGTTCCATTTTAACTACATCCATGAAATGGGGAGATGAACAATCAAATGCCTGGATAGCATTAAGTAGCTCATCACTATCTGTAAATCGGCGATCTAACTCAGAGATGAAGCGGTCCAGTGTTTCAAAGTATAGTCTTTTTTCTTGGTCATCTCCTGTTTGTCTCTGGCAATAAACCCTGCCAAGGCTTTGGACACACTCCGTGCTCTTGCTGGTCGCAGAGGGGCAGTGTCGCTGCTTGGGAGGCCGAGCTCTGTGGAAAATGCCTTGGCTCTGCTCAGTGTGTCCTGGTACTCTTTATCTGACCTCATCTTTTCCAGCTGGGCCTTAGTACTCCGTATGAGGTTGGAAGCCATCGTGATTGCAATGTCTTTTGTCTGAAGCTGTTCAGACAGTCCATAAGTGAGATTTAAGATTTTTTCTAGGACATGAAGACGCACAACAAAAGTGACTGTCAGCATATTTGTCCGAAGTCCAGCAGCTTCAGTTGAACCCTCTGCATGAGCGTCAATAGTGGCATCTAACACAGCTAGTATAGCCTCGTAGCGCAGTTTTATCTTCTGTAGAGCCCTATACCAATACAGCCACCGAGTGGGACAGGTGCGCTCCAAGTGCAGTATTTTGTTGTGTCCCAACTTCTTTTGAGCCTCAATGAAAAGCATGTGTCTGGTATTGCTATTTGCAATAAAAGTATATAGTGTTTGAACAACACCAAAAAACTCTGCCATCTCTGGTATTTCAGTTATCGAGCTCACAAGCACAAGATTTAGTCTATGTGCATGACAGTGTATATACGCTGCATGCGGCACTTTTTCACGTATTAAAGCCTGCACTCCACGCACATTACCCCGCATAACACTTGCACCATCGTAGCATTGTGCAACACACAGCTGAATATCTAAACTCGATAATTCCTTTATTATTTTCTGGGCCAGGGATTCAGCTGTCAGGTCCTTCATGTGATAGGTTCCAATGGCTCTTTCCTTTATAATCCCGTCATGTACATAACGGATCAAAATGGCCAGCTGCTCCTTCTTAGACAGGTCTTTCGTTTCATCCACTAACACTGAAAAGTACCGTGCTTCTCCTACTTCATTTATGATTATACTTCTGATATTTTCCCCAATAACTCTCACCATATCATTCTGGGCTTCTGGGGAAGAATAGTGCGCATACCTGCGTTCCTGTTTGCTTTCCACGTTCCTGTCATCTGTTGCAATAACGTCCAAAAGTTCAAGGAAATTTCCTTTATTTTCATCCTCATCTCTCTCGTTGTGGCCACGGAGAGGGAGGGCCTGTCTTCCCAGAAATGACGTGATTTTGAACAAGGATTTGACGTGAGCCCGGTTCTCCTGCACCTCATCTGTCCTGTTTGCGTCAATCCGACTTGCGATGGATTCCTTATGTCCGCTGATCACAGCCTTAAAGTTAGACCACGCTAATGCAGCACAATTGTGTCTACTGTTCCCTTGATGATCCCGGAGATTTTTTTTCATGTTCTTCCAACATGTGTATCCAGTGTCTATGAACACACGCAGTCCATGCCTGTCACCTGTTAAAGTTGAGGCTCCTCCAAAATGACGGCATGCAAAGCAATAAACTGCATCTTCTTGCGCAGAATATTCAACCCAGTCATATTCCTGATACACACTGACATTAAAGCGTCTTCCATTTCTAGTTGGGAAGTGGGACAAACGAGGACGCCTGAGTCCGTCTGTTTTACATCCACTAATATCCTTCTTCTCTGCTCCAGTTGACCCAGAGGCTGCTACTGCTGCTGCACCCGGGCCTTGACCTTCCTTATCGCTGTCCACGTCTGATCCAGCTCTTTCAATCTGAGAAATTGGTGGGGACTCAGACTCGGATTCAATTCGAGAAGTCGGTGTGGACGAGTTCTCAGCCTCCATGCATGTAGTCTCCGTCTCCCTGTTAGCATCTGCATCCCCGGCGCAGGTGCTGGAGTGGCTAACAGCCTCGTTAACAGCTTGAATCCCACCTTCACTACCTGGTCCTTCTCCCTCTGCTGCTGGGGCAACATTGGAGCCATCACCTTCACCTGCCTTTTTTTTGATAAAAAAAGATTCTAAAGTTCTTTGCTTTCTTTTCATTTTAGTTAATTAGCTTAGCCGAAAAATTAAAAAAACCGCGATAACATGACCCGCTCTGACCTCCGGCGGCTTCTCGTCAGGAGATACCACATTTCAAGATAGGGAGGGGGGATACGTTACGATAAGTATTGGGAAAGATAATATCTAGACTAGAGAAATCGATTGTGTTGTTCTGATTTTCATTTGTATTTAATTTATATGTATTAAATAATAGAATAATCAATACAAATTGACACAGTAATTCCATAAATTTATTTTTTTAAAACGAACATTTACATTTTCCCCTGGAGCCAAGGTGTGGCAGCTGCCATAACTTGCCATACCCAATTGACGCCTCTGGGTGGATTACCTAGCGGGCAGACAGGTCCAGTGGTGAGCTGTGTAGCCACAGAGTCGAGCAGGTGCGTAACCAGGAGGGAATAGGCGAGACTCGTGGTCGAAGACAGAAGGCTAAGGTAATATCCAGGGCAGAGACGAGGCAGGCAGGTCGGCAACAGGTTATCAGTCCGGGGATAAACCGCTGGAAGTCAGGCATAACGCAAGAACAATCTGGCCCTGAAGCAGAGACAGGAGCAGGCTTAAATGCAGCCAGGGCTGTCACAGGTGTGGAGAGTTGGCCTGATGAGGAGGCGTAGCTAACAGGTAGAGTGAAGCAGAGACGGGTGTACGGAGTTGGTTTGACGAGGAGGTGTGGCTGACTAGCAGAGTGGAGCAGAGACAGGTGAGTGGAATAATACCAGCAGACAGGAGATGAGCAGACTGTGACACTAAGAACAAAAGTCAACAACAATTTGGTTCCTTGTCACCGTCTTTGGTACAAAGCTGGTGTGGGCCATAGTGTTAGTTTATAAGACACATCTGTCTATAGATAGCTCTATAAACAGCACATCTTGTGATTCTAGAAAATAATTGGTTAGGTTAATGCTGTCATGGGGAATATCGATGATCGTATCGGTTCAGTTTTACCACCAAAACCACGGCAAGAAAATGTAATGTAATGTAAATCATAGCATCAGCTCACACCTGAAATAATATGTACTTGTATCATGGTGCACATTGTCTGTTTATTGCTACTATGTTGAAAGTAATGGAAGGAATACAATACTGAATCTTTTTGATTCTAATTTGACATTCATGTGCCTTTTTCATTTAATTTCATAGTTATAGGGGTTGATTATAATACAAGTTGTCATGTGGCGTAAAAAGGAAAAGAAAAATGATGGGATGTTTGATGAGGCATGAAACAGGCTATAGGCAAAAGTCAGTCCTGTCAGTCTATACTAGAGAGGTGTATGAAAAATGGTCAAACGGGCTGGGATCAATAACAGGAATGACAGGTGTGAAAAGGGAGCAGTGATCAGAGCATGTATATACAGTTGCACATTCATCAGTGCATCAACCAATTCATCAATAATTCATATGTATTAACCTGAATAAAAAGGTGAGTCAAGAATTGATTTTAATTGAGATTGACATTCAGAGCGACAGGAGTCAGTCTTGGTATATTTAAACACAGCTAATTTATAGTTAGAAGTAATTTCAAGATTTCCTGCTGTGAGGTTTCCATCAAGTACTTCTAACTTTATTGAAGAGGGAATGACTGCATCAAGTTTTATGAGGAGCAGTGGCTTATCATTATTTTAATGGATCAGTCATCAGTAGTGGGTCAATTAGCACCTACTCATCTTGCACAATGGATTTAGAACTATTGATCTCGGAACTGATCTGTTCTGAAATTAAACAGAAACTAAATCAATCATCTAACAAGCCACTTCAAATGAGTTCACAGCTTGATCGCTCATGTTAATTCTTTACCTTAGGTTCAAAGCAATGCAATAGACATCTTGGTTATGATGTAAATCATGTGAGAAATAAACCATAATTGATTCTATTTAGTTCAAGTACTTCAGTCCCTACATTTTTTTCCTATCAGAATCCCTTGAAGTGGGAATGAGTGTGTTGAAGGACCATAGTAGTCCTGAGCTGCACCAGATCCAGCCATGGCTTTTGCCTCAGTTATGCCCAAATGTCTCAGGCAGCGCATGTGCAAAAGAGGATGGGTGCAGTGTCCGAGTGGAGACGGAATGTTAGCTCGATGTTAGCTAACATTTTAATAAGTTTTAAAGCTATGTAATTGTAAATGTAACAAATCATATACTTCAGCCAGGTGTCTGTTTGGGTGCAGCTGTAACCTTCTCCCTCAGGCGTAAAAAGTCCCTTAGACCACAGTCTGGACCAAATTGATTTGACCTAAAGAGGTGCTCTCGTAGCAGATCAAACTGAACCATTGTTTTGTTTGTTTGCTGTGTGACACCATTGTTGTCATATTTTGGACTTTCTGACCAATTGCAAAAAGTTGGGACAGAAAAAATATTAGCAACAAAAGAATTGGAAAATAACTTTATTTAAATATGCGGATTCTCAAAACGTAAGAAAATACACACGCCAAATTAACAAACCCTTGTTGTCTAATAATGCACTTCCTACAAAGCATTCAATGTCAAGTATAGGTGGATGTGTTTAGTGCACTCTCTAAATCACAATGTGACACTAAAACTAAGCAGATTTCAAATTTAAACAATGTGACAAAAACACAAAGCTTGTTTTTGACCATTGTCCAGACTTTCCGGTTCTTGTTTTATGTTAATGATTTTTGTCACAGTCAAGTTATAGCTGTTTGTTTACAGCTCAAAAAACACATTTAGGTGTGCAATATTGTAAATTGTATATTACTCAGACTCTAATATACCTCAGCCTCACAGTACCAGTGCTGATGAAGTTGGGTTCCAGGTAATCTGAAAATACTTAAACCTGGTCCCTTTAGCCTGGAAGTTTACATTTTTGCTACAGGCAATATTGAGTAAGACATGTTCATAGGGAATTGCACTGACCTGACAGAGTAGAATTTATCCGTAAATGTCGTCAGATAAGTTTTCTGGATCTGATGGAGTGACTTGAATGATGACACAGATTTTCCTCTTTTCGCAGGCTCAACAGCGTTGGTTTCTCAAGTGGCTCTTATACCAACACATGAGGTGAGAATCTAAGTACATGTTTTTTATTTTAGATCCACTGCTAAATGCTAAAATCCAACTTATTTTCCTTGTTGGTGAGGTCCTCTTCTATGGACAAGAGGCCCTAGTGTGTCCATGTGCCCTTGATGGGATGTTATCTCATGTATTTATTTGCTTCTTCAAAAATATCTGCCTCAACTCAAAAGGAGAAAAAGTTTCAATTCAGTCTTAACAATTAACCAATAAAGAATATAAGCAATAAGGACAGGTATAGCAGCAATACCCTCTCGTAACAAGCAATCCTTGGGAATTATACATTTAAGACATTTATCACAAAGCCTAGTTATGTACGATGACACCCAATCATCCCTGCTAAATATTTCTCAAGCAGCAGAGAACATGGATTTCATCTCAAACAGAAACAGTGAGTCGGAGATAGCTGTCCGACTCAAAAAAAATGGTTTTGCTTGACTTTTTGGGAGCTGTCAGGTCATCCAAGGTCATGAATGGGACATGGTTAGGAGAACAGCTGAACAGGACTAAGAGTCTATAACGACTCTTTTATCCAGTACTTTGGCTTAGTGCTGTTTTCAGCTAATTTCTAACTTTGGCATGCTAACCTGGGCACAGTGAACATGATGTACTAGTATAATGTTCATCTTAGTTATGTGTGTCATCACGCACACTAACAAAACAGCTGGGGATTATGGGAATGCCAATAATTTTACATTTTTGTTGAAAATGTAACTTTAAACCTGAATGGAAGTCAAAGAATCACTCCGGTGAACATGAATGTTTGTACCAAATTTCATGGCAATGCATCTAAGATTTGTTGAGACATTTCGCTCAAAGCCACAAATGTCACAGTCGAACTAGAGGAAAAGTCTAGAACAGGCGTGTCAAACTCAATCACTAAAGGACCAATGATAAAACACTTTCAATCCATGGCAGTCATTCTTTGCCCAGGGTAAAAAGTATTTCAGACACAAATATATCAACTACATTCATCCATTAATAAAGTCTTTGGATAAAATAAAACGAGGATATCAAAATAATCAGAGTTGACAATGACATGAAGAGTCGTGGCTTAGCTTTTTTTTTAGGGATAAACTGCTTTCAGACATGCACTGAGCTCAGCAGTGCCTCTGTATTTTCTCCAGAGGGGATGCATGTGTGAACATGCTCCGCAGTTGTAGCCCCCTGACCTCTTGGGCTAAAGTCTGTAGTAATCCAGCAGGGGTAACCCAATGGTGGGTTGATGTTTAAACATGAGACAGAGGCAAAAAAACTCAGCAATTATTTCCTGTTGACAAAGCGGTAACACACATAAGAAGATACAGACGAAGATGTCATGAGAGTTTGTGGTGATAAGAGCCAACGCCTGCGTTTTAAAAGAAAAATCACGTGATCCCCTGAATAATACAGAAGATTAGATGCTGTTGTGAGCACATCTATGCAGAGAACCTCCTGCTGCGATGTGTGAAAGGCAAACACTGGGTAAACTCAGTAGCCAAACACCTGAATGTGCTTTATTGTACAGTCAGACTTGTGTTTTACTTTAACCTCCCAACCAAACAAATATAACTAACAATTTTTTGTTATATAAAGTTATATAAAGATGGACAACATTACAGTTTCCCAAAAGGAAAGGTCATAAATCCTACCTCATCCATGTTAGCTAATAGGACATGGACCAAATCAAAAAGTCAAGCACACATCAAATACATTTTTCCCAATGATGCTATTTATCATGTTAGGTAGTTCTTATTACACTGAAGTATGTCCAAGGTTTAATTTGATGCTATAAAAAACAACTCTCGATTGGTCGAGGGTGTTTATTGGCAAGACCCCATAGCATGGCTCTCTCCCCGATCACCACTGAGCACACTCAGCAATCGATTGTTTTGGCTTTGTTTTTTGCTGGCTTGATAACAAGCTAGCTATCTAATAACAGTGTTGATGGAAGCTGGGATGCTGAACGTTCGTCAGGAGGAGGTGGTGGAGTCATGCAGGTGTTTTACAGTATTAGTAGTGCAGGATGTTGCCGTGCATGTTGGGGTTTGTAGTACTGTTTTGGCGTGCAATATATAAACAGGAAAGTAGAATCCAAAAATAATTTTGTGGGTCAGATTTGTGCCATTAACCTGTTCTTGCATTGTGAGTTTGATATACTGGACATTAATGTCCAAATGTATGTCACAGAATTAGTATTTTGAATTATATTGCAATAATTATACATTTTTTGCCCAGCATTAGTCTGGACCAAAGTTAGGGATGAGACAACTGACCAATCGACAGATTGCTATCCCTGGAGCTATGATGCTGCAATCATGCATTAGGAAAATGTGTTTCTTGTTAGAGACCCTTTAAATGAATCTAGTGACCAGCATTCATGTGTGGGTAGTTTACAACAAAGTAGCAGCTATACAGCAATTGTCTAAGAAATCCTTTAAGCCATTGATGCCCGATCTTATTTCCCTCACTGTTGATGGCTGTTTGATCAAGTGATAGGACGGGCAACACTTCAGACTTACAGTATCTACCCTGCAGCAAACATTTATTTCAAAGCTGTTACTTACAGTACAGTCACTCCGCAAAAGTCTACCTCCAACCTTGTCAGAAGCAACTTGAGAAGCGTGGTGGCATAATGACCGGCAGCATAAAACATTGACTTGAGGACCTGACAGCACATTGTCAGCGCAGTGTCCACTTTATCTGTGCACTGCCAGCCTTTGCACAATAACAGAAAGCGAGCAGGGAACCGAATACCTGTTCACACAGTATTAAACGACATAATTCTACAAACACAGAGGCAGCGAGCCTCTTCTTGGGACGTGTATGAGCTCGTAGCTCCTGTGTTGAATTTAAATAGCTTGTAGATAGTGTTGCACGGTGTACCGGTACTAGAAAGGTACCGCGGTACCCTTACGTTAAAAACAATACGGTTTTGCATATTTTTAGTACCGGTACTTCGTTGAAATAGCAGCAATCAGAGCGCACTCGCTGTTCCGCTCCCACTCACTCTGCATGCAGACTGCAAGGGGCGGGGCTGCCAGCTGTCACACATGCAGGCGGCCCTCACTCACAGCGAGTGATCTCAGGGGAGACATGGATCTTGCCGACCTTCCTGGGCTTATTGAAAAGAAAGATGCGCGGAGTGAAATCTGGAAATTATCTGGCGAGACCGGGCGGAGACATAACAAGTGGGGCGCGCAAACGGGGGGGTGAATGTGCGGCTCGACTAATGCTTCGACGTCCGCATCTCTTTAATGGCGGATCAGTAAAAAAAGTCATTCTTTCTCGGGAGCCAGGGGCCGCAATCCGTGGCTCTTCAGCCCCTCTGCAGTGGTTCCCTCTACAGTGTTCATATGTTGAACGGTAACGTGAGGGAACGTCACGTTAATTTGTCACGGCTCCTGGTTTTATCATGCTGGCCTGATACGATGCTGATTTGACAAATTAACGTGACGTTCCCTCACGTTACGCGTGTTTGTTTTTGCGCACTTCGAAACATTACACCCCAATCACTTGAATGTGTTCTTGCCCTATTGCATGTATTCTTGTTTAAGACGTTGATCTAGATTTCAATTTGGCTGCAAGAACGTAGTTCAGTTCATTGTCAAAATTAAACTCAATTAAGTAACCGCTATACATGCAAAATAACCTATAATTTCACCCATGTGGGCCTGTAGGCTAATACTAATAGGAATGCCATTTGTTAAGTGTCCAAAAAGCTGGGCAGGAACAAGCTGGTAAAAAAGGTAACCTTACAGATGTTTAAATTATTACTATCAGATAAACCAGTATCGTATCGTATTTGTGGTATCGTATCGAAAGTATCGGGTATCGTGATATTTTGGCAGGTATAAAAAGATAATGAATCCATCACTCATCTCAAGTGAATAAACCGTTTTATTTACAAGTGCCATTTATTTACGAGAGCCACCTTTCATTCTGACTGTCAAACATTATTCCTGTTTCTATAAAGTTCATGTAGGATCAGCATCACTGCCTGCCTTTCCCTTAAGTCTGTCAGAGCATGTCTCTCAGTCTGGGTTGTGGTGGTTGTGATGCTCATAAGGCCTGGTCCTCTGAGCCGAATGATGATGGCGAGTGTGAGAGAGAGAGAGTTTTTCTTGTCAGGTAACATATCCTCAAGATCACCTCCTTTTCTTTTCTCTCCCGACAGAGTCTGAGCTTCGGCCTGGCTGCTTCCTGAAGGACCCGTTTTCTGGTTGTGGCGGTAGTCAGCAGGCCTGGTCCTCTAATCCGACTGAGGATGTCCAGTGTGCAAACGATCATGTCGGCTGTTTGACGAGGAAACAGAGTTTTTCTTTTTTCAGTAGCAAAATCATCATGCTCAATCTTCCTCTTTCTTGACCCCTCAGTTCCTCTGGTCTTGTGAATAAACCGTTTTAGGTTTGCAGGGATGTAGGTTGGTGCGGTGGGGCTGGCTGGTTTTTCTCCCCTCAGCAAGAGATGGAGGATTCGGCTGGACGGGGTTGGTAGCTGTGCACCGGGGCGGCTTCAGTGGCCCACACACCGCTGTGCCACTGCCAGAAGTCGGGATTCTCTTCTGACACATTTGCATCATTTTGAAGCAGAAGCTGACACTGCAAGAAAATGAATCCTTTCATTAGATCATCCTTAAATGTATAAGACATATTGTAAGGACCTGTAGATGAACTATATCCGCAGTAACAAAGGTACGAGTGGAATATATAAAGCAAAAGACGAATTGTACATTTAAAAACATTTAACCAGATCATATTATTGACTTACTAGAGGCTTTTATGGTCCATTCTGGCTGGATCAAGCTAAAGCATCGCCTTCAGCATGTCCACAAACATGTGGGCGTCGGCCCTCTCTGCAACTTTATCTGCAGAGTTGCCATTGCTCATGGGTCGGGTCCTCGGTTAGCTCCAGTACTGAATAAAAACCTCTCTAGGACATTCTGAGTGTTTTTCTTTTTTTATATTAAAGGAACAAGCTCATGTTGAATGATCTTAAAGAAGACCTACATGCAAGAGGCCGTCCAGGGAGGTGAACTTCCAAAACCTGTTTTCCATTGGCTGCTTCCCCGTCTCTTTGTGGTACTCCTCTGGTGTCTGTTCAGAAAGTGGTGTGGTTAGCAGAGTGCATCAGACTCGCACAAGCGTGTAGAGGGAACCAAATATGTTACAGCAAGGCAGACATGAGATGGAGATAGAGATATTTGAATATAACAAGCGGTTTCAGGTCGGCACCTTGAGTTTCCAGACGGAGGTGGTGGAGTCGATGTTTCTCTTGAAGAATTGTTGAGTTTTACATCCATGGTTGAGCATGGTGTCAGGTAGCTGACCCTGAGTGTCCATGATGTATCTGATCTGAAAATACAACACAGCTTACAATTCCCCCACAGTCCAGGTGAACTACTACTTATTTATCTTAATATTATGCACATATTTATATGTACCATTTCATATTCACCCAATCCAGGGTAGAGCAGGGACCCGAGGTACATCGCAGCAGCAATGCAGCCCAGCAACCACATGTCTATGGCCTCTGGGAAGGGATACCTCAGCATGATCTCTGGGGATTTGACAGAGGAGCAACAACCACTATCACATAAACCATGCAAAATATGTGGGTTGTTTTGAAGGACACCTTAATAACTCTTACTGCTACATTTGGGTGAATGGATAAAGACATGATGCTTTTATTCTCAGTTAAAATGTTTTTTTTTAGTTAACAATACGCCACTAAGATCCGTCATGGTTCCAGATGCTCACTGTATGGAGGGGTCTGAATGTGGGAGCCCAACTTGGCAGCTGACACGTCAAACGCCAGTCCGAAGTCGATCACCTTGACCCTGAAGGGCTCCCGTAGCTGATCGACCAACATGACATTGTCCAGCTTGAGGTCTGCGTGGACAATCCCTGCAGCCTTCAGTTGGTTGAGCGCATGGGCAATCTGAGAGAGACAAGTGAAACACTGTACTGATGCAAACACAAATTGTACATTCACATAAATGAGGCCTCATACAGTAATGAACACTCATTGTATGGTGTAAGTATCCCTTTACTCTCTATTTGTTTCCCTCCTACGCTCTGCCCTTAGACACTTCACACCCCTTACGTGCGTGTTATGTAGCTTATAGTGATTGTGTAATGCAGTTAGAGCAAAGCAAATGTTTCCGACACGCGACCCAAACAAATGTGTTTCTCCTCCTGAACACGTGTGCACAAGATGTGTGCGTGCCTGTGACAGAATTTTACATACTGGCACAGAATCTGGGCTGCTGTGATTGTGTTGGTGATGGGTAAATTGTGCAATAAGTGGTGGGACGGCACAGCAGAGAGAAAACTAGAGCCTGTAGCACGGACAGGGTGAGTGACAGCTCTGCTCCTAATGTACTTCAAAAAGCTTCTCATCATATTTCTATTCAGACATTTCGTAAACCATATTTTTCAATAAGACTGCAAATAGTGATTAAGCTGAGCATTTTCTTTATTTTCCTGTCAACTACAAACCTGTAGTTTTGTCAGGAAAAAAAACATTCCAGATCCCCAATGTACTCACTTTTCAAGGACATAAAGAACACAAATCTTCACTTTTAAGAACCAGCAAATTGTTCAGAAATTTCATAGTCAAATAAAGTAGCTGATTATGTCCCATCAAATTCAAACAACTGGTCATTTCGGGCACAAGAAACAGTTTCCAGGGTCTCACAATGAAGACTGTAGATATACAGCATGTGTGTGAGAGTTTATGTTAGCCTCAGTGGGCACACACAAAGGTCTGTGGCGGGTTAGGGTTAGAGTTAGGGTTAGGGCAGTCTGGAGAAGACATCCTGTCTGGAGAAGACATCCTTCAAACCTGAGACAGCTGGAGCAGTTTGCTCACGGGGAGTGGGCCAGAATACCTGTTGACAGTTGCCGAAGTCTCATTGAGAGTTACAGAAATCACTTGATTGCATTGACTGCCTCAAAAGGTTGTGCAACAAAATATTAAGTTAAGGGTCCTATCATTTTTGTCCAGGACATTTTCATTAGTTTGTTTTTCTAAATAATTCTTTTGAACCACAATTCAAAAGCAATGTCTGATTTTCTTTAGTTTTTTTCTGTAAATTTGTATTTATTATTACATTTGTCAGTTCAAGTTATTTCAGGGACCATTGTGGGTTTTTCTTTGGAAGGGTACCAACAATTTTGTCCATGTGTGTGTATAAATATATATGTATATTATCCATGCTGCTGTACAGCATGAGTCAGCTGATAAGCATATTATATTATCTTATCGATGCTGTAAAGTAAAAATGTGTTTTCATTGAATTCTCTATCAAAGTATTATGTGTAATATTTGTTTTAAACATGATGTACTAAAATAACAGAAAGAATGTATTTGCATAACTCGTCTAGGTTGAATACAGACTTTTAAACTTTTAATCAAAATTTACATTTAGATTGATATTTCAAAAACAGTTGTATGGTGCTTTAAAATAAAATGTCCTGAGTTTCTTCCTGCACATCGTCAAAATCCTCTTTTTTGACTTGTTGTTTTTGCTTCATGGAAGAGAAGAGCGCTGCACAAATGCTGTAAAAGCCTACCATCCAGTGGATCAAAGTGGTACTAATAAGGCATGCATCTATGCAAGTGCCCTATGTTGTGTTTTATTGCACTTATTTACCTTCCTGAGGATAAGAAATGAAATAAAAAGATGATAAATATGATAATTATATTAACATATAGTAAATAGATATGAATAAGAAAATCTAAGTTGTCTAAAGTATTTTCTCTAGTTTACTGTTATTACTATTTAACAAATTACGATTTGGTCGAAATCACCTATCAATCAGATACATGAGCAAGCATCACAGAAATCCGATATATGTAGATTATGCATATACATTAAGATAATGTACCCTGTGATTTAGTGCTTTATAAATAATTAATTTAATTTATAGACATGCATGAAGGGAACGATTTCAAAATAGGTGATTCGAAGAATGACAGTGATTGCAACTTTCCAAACTTCAAATCAAAGTTTATTGTCACATGCACCAATGACAGCGTCATCGGAGCAGTGAAATTCTTATGACATGGCAGACAAACATCTACTCAGCAGGCGACTTTACAAAATGAAAAAAAAAAATATCATACTATGTAACATAACATATAACATAACATTGTAACATTTAACACAGTCAAGTGAATATTAAATTAAGTAGTATGAATATATGTATAACATATAACATAGTCAGATTAAAGTCAAAGTTAAATCAAGGAGCAGTTTACAGGGTAAGGGAGTGGGGAATATTAAATAAAATAATATGAATATATGTATAACATATAACATAGTCAAATAAAATAAATTCAAATGAAGCAACAGTTTTCAGGGTGAAGAAGTGGGGAATATTAAATAAGATAAGTGTATGTGAAGTAAGTGTATTTGTGTGATTCGGGAGCAGAATGTACATGGTGACTATTCAGAGGATAGAAAAAAAAACATGCTATCTAACATAACATATAACATCACATCGTAACATATAATGTAGTCAAGTGAAGCAGTAGTTTACAGGGTGAATAGAATATTAAATTAAACAATATAAATATGAATATATGTATAAATATAACATAGTCAAGTCAAAGTCAAATGAAGTAGCAGTTTACAGGGTGAAGGAGTGGGGAATATTAAATAAAATAAAATAATATGAATATAGGTATTACATAGGCAGATAAAAGTCCAAATGAAGCAGCAGTTTACAGGGTGAAGGAGTGGGGAATATTAAATAAAATAATATGAATATATGTATAACATATAACATAGTCAAATAAAATAAATTCAAATGAAGCAACAGTTTTCAGGGTGAAGAAGTGGGGAATATCAAATAAGATAAGTATATGTGAAGTAAGTGTATTTGTATGATTCGGGAGCAGAATGTACATGGTGACTATTCAGAGGATAGAAAAAAAAAACATACTATCTAACATAACATATAACATCACATTGTAACATATAATGTAGTCAAGTGAAGCAGTAGTTTACAGGGTGAATGGAATATTAAATTAAATAATATGAATATGAATATATGTATAAATATAACATAGTCAAATACAATAAATTCAAATGAAGCAACAGTTTTCAGGGTGAAGAAGTGGGGAATATCAAATAAGATAAGTATATGTGAAGTAAGTGAATTTGTATGATTCGGGAGCAGAATGTACATGGTGACTATTCAGAGGATAGAAAAAAAAAACATACTATCTAACATAACATATAACATCACATTGTAACATATAATGTAGTCAAGTGAAGCAGTAGTTTACAGGGTGAATGGAATATTAAATTAAATAATATGAATATGAATATATGTATAAATATAACATAGTCAAATACAATAAATTCAAATGAAGCAACAGTTTTCAGGGTGAAGAAGTGGGGAATATCAAATAAGATAAGTATATGTGAAGTAAGTGAATTTGTATGATTCGGGAGCAGAATGTACATGGTGACTATTCAGAGGATAGAAAAAAAAAACATACTATCTAACATAACATATAACATCACATTGTAACATATAATGTAGTCAAGTGAAGCAGTAGTTTACAGGGTGAATGGAATATTAAATTAAATAATATGAATATGAATATATGTATAAATATAACATAGTCAAGTCAAAGTCAAATGAAGTAGCAGTTTACAGGGTGAAAGAGTGGGTTATATTAAATTTAATGAATATATGTGGAGTAAGTGAATTTGTATGAGTGTGGGAGCAGAATGTACATGGTGACTGTTAAGGGGGTCAATGTTGATTGTTCAGAAGCCTGATGGCCTGGGGCTAGAAGCTGTTTGTGAGTGGTAGTCCGTGCTCGGATGCTCTGGTATCGTCTGCCAGACGGCAGCAGTGTGAGAAGTCCACAGCCTGGATGGCTGTGGTCCTTGATGATCTTCCGTGCTTTTCTCAGATACCTTGTATTGTAGATGAGTTGCACGGAAGGGAGATGGCAGCCAATGATGCGCTCCGCTGTCTTTACCACCCTCTGCAGGGCCTTTCGATCAGCAGCGGAGCAGCTACCAAACCAGGCAGTAGTGCAGCTTGAGAGGATGCTGTCAATGGTGCACCTGTAGAAGTTTGTTAAAGTTTTTGCAGCCATGCCAAACGTCTTGAGTCTCCTCAGGAAGTATAAACGCTTTTGTAGAGTTTTCACCACAGAGTCCGCTTGTTAGGACCAGGTCAGGTCATCCGTGATGAACACACCGAGGAACTTGAATTCAGAGACTCTCTCCACTACAGCTCCATCAATGTTGGTCGTCCTGTCAGAGCCTGTCTCTCAGTCTGGGTTGTGGTGGTTGTGATGCTCATAAGGCCTGGTCCTCTGAGCCGACTGATGATGGCGAGTGTGAGAGAGAGAGTTTTTCTTGTCAGGTGGCATATCGTCAAGATCACCTCCTTTTCTTTTCTCTCCCGACCGAGTCTGACCCTCGGCCCGGCTGCTTCCTGAAGGACCCGTTTTCTGGTTGTGGCGGTAGTCAGCAGGCCTGGTCCTCTGATCCGACTGAGGATGTCCAGTGTGCAAACGATCATGTCGGCTGTTTGACGAGGAAACAGAGTTTTTCTTGTGCGGCGGCAAATCTTCATGCTCAATCTTCCTCTTTCTTGACCCCTCAGTTCCTCTGGTCTTGGTGGTGGTGGTGCAGGGATGTAGGTCTGTGCGGTGGGGCTGGCCGGTTTTTCTCCCCTCAGCAAGAGATGGAGGATTCGGCTGGACGGGGTTGGTAGCTGTGCACCGGGGCGGCTTCAGTGGCCCACACACCGCTGTGCCACTGCCAGAAGTCGGGATTCTCTTCTGACACATTTGCATCATTTTAAAACAGAAGCTGACACTGCAAGAAAATGAATCCTTTCATTAGATCATCCTTAAATGTATAAGACATATTGTAAGGACCTGTAGATGAACTATATCCGCAGTAACAAAGGTACGAGTGGAATATATAAAGCAAAAGACGAATTGTACATTTTAAAAACATTTAACCAGATCACATTGTCGACTTACTAGAGGCTTTTATGGTCCATTCTGGCGATGTGGCGCATGCTGATGAATTTGTGCTCCAGCACCTGACGAGGTGTGATCCTTCTGTCTGGATCAAGCTGAAGCATCGCCTTCAGCATGTCCACAAACATGCGGGCGTCGGCCCTCTCTCCAACTTTATCTGCAGAGTTGCCATTGCTGATGGGTCCGGTCTAAAACACAAACATGTCCTCGGTTAGCTCCAGTACTGAATAAAAACCTCTCTAGGACATTCTGAGTGTTTTTCTTTTTTTATATTAAAGGAACAAGTTCGTGTTGATGGACCTTAAAGAAGACCTACATGCAAGAGGCCGTCCAGGGAGGTGAACTTCAAAAACCTGTTTTCCATTGGCTGCTTCCCCGTGTCTTTCTGGTACTCCTGTGGTGTCTGTTCAGAAAGTGGTGTGGTTAGCAGAGTGCATCAGACTCGCACAAGCGTGTAGAGGGAACCAAATATGTTACAGCAAGGCAGACATGAGATGGAGATAGAGATATTTGAATATAACAAGCGGTTTCAGGTCGGCACCTTGAGTTTCCAGACGGAGGAGGTGGAGTCGACGTTTCTCTTGAAGAATTGTTGAGTTTTACATCCATGGTTGAGCATGGTGTCAGGTAGCTGACCCTGAGTGTCCATGATGTATCTGATCTGAAAATACAACACAGCTTAAAATTCCCCCACAGTCCAGGTGAACTACTACTTATTTATCTTAATATTATGCACATATTTATATGTACCATTTCATATTCACCCAATCCAGGGTAGAGCAGGGACCCGAGGTACATCGCAGCAGCAATGCAGCCCAGCGACCACATGTCTATGGCCTCTGTGAAGGGATGCCCCAGCATGATCTCTGGGGATCTGATAGAGGAGCAACAACCACGATCACATAAACCATGCAAAATATGTGGGTTGTTTTGAAGGACACCTTAATAACTCTTACTGCTACATTTGTGTGAATGGATAAAGACATGATGCTTTTATTCTCAGTTAAAATGTTTTTTTTTAGTTAACAATACGCCACTAAGATCCGTCATGGTTCCAGATGCTCACCGGTATGGACGGGTCTGAATGTGGGAGCCCAACTTGGCAGCTGACACGTCAAACGCCAGTCCGAAGTCGATCACCTTGACCCTGAAGGGCTCCCGTAGCTGATCGACCAACATGACGTTGTCCAGCTTGAGGTCTGCGTGGACAATCCCTGCAGCCTTCAGGTGGTTGAGCGCATGGGCAATCTGAAAAGTTCATTTCATAAAAATGTCAACAATGTTCCACCCGCATATATTTCCATACTGTTTGTTAGTGCACAAAGGAAAACAGGAGGACACACATACCTGCTGGACAATTGGTCTAATCTCTATCAAGGAGAGAGATCTGAAACATCGTTGCCTCATGAAATCAAGGAGACTTTTGTCCAGGTGTTCAAACTCCAGGCAAAGGTGTCCTCGGTCAAAGAATGACTGGTACCACTGGACAAGGTAGAACGAGTCCAACGATCTCAATTTCTTCAGAGCAGCCACCTGGAGATACATGGCAGGCCACAGGAACATTGTATATCAGCTTGATGTAAACTTAAACAAGGAAGTATGTGAACATATGGATTTTAGATGGTATAATTCACACTGGGATCAGCGTACAGGTTTGTTTCTTACCTCTTGATTTGCAACTTTTACATTACAGGCCCGCAGTTCAATCATTTTGATGGCCACAGTCTTGTTGTCGTCCAGTCTCTTGCACTTTACCACTTTTCCGAATGAGCCCTGTCCGAGAAAAGACTGCATCTCGTAGTAAGAGGAGCCGGAGGTTAGCAGGCTTCCTGGAACCACCTGGTTGTCCTGAGCAGTTAGCGTGGCAGCCATGTTGCCTCAACGAATGCCCTTAAAATGAAGAAAAATGCACAAAGTCAAGAGCAAAAGGTGAAATGCTGGAAATTCTGTCAAGCCTTGAAACCATGAACAATATTGTGAATATTATAAAAGCTATGATTTTGTCCTGAGTAGGTGAGTCTATTTGTAATAACAGGATTACACAGACAACTCAACCGCTTTCCTCCAAGTCAAAAATCATAGTGAGGGATGATGCAGATAAAAATGTCAACTGAAACCTTTGAAGTCTGTCAAGCCTGGTAACCGTGGCAACTATTGTTGTTATGATTTATAAAAGTTATATTTTATCCTGCGTGTATTGCTTTATATGTTAGAACAGAATTACAAGAATAACTAAACTGATTTCCTCCAAAAACAGCTAAACCTATTTCTTCCAAATTATAAATTATTATAATAAAGGGATGATGCAGATACAAGGTTGAATTGTGTTCTGTGAAGCCAGGTAACTGTGGCTCCTCCCACTCCCCCCCCCCCCCCCCGTTCTTTCTCTCGCACTGCATGCTGGGAGCTGGTAGTGTTGAGGGTGTGAGAGTTTGTGTTTTCCCGCCAACTTCTATACTGTATTTCTAACTGTGTTTTTGTATGATTGTGTAGTTGTTAGTTGTTGTGTTGTTAGTGTGTCTGTGGTTGTTTGGCGGACCATGAGTCGCTGTCCCTGTCTGTGAGACCCGGAGTGAGGCTGGTACCGCAGCAGGACAGCCCGGTGCAGCAGGTGTTGTTGGCGGTTCGAGAGCAGGTGGAACACGGGAACATCTCCTACAACTCACGGAGGAACGAAGCGATGGTCGTGTTTCTGAGAGCGGCCTGGTGATCCGGGATCAGCTCGTCCAGTTGTGGAGATGGGGGTCACCAGCGGATCTCCTGTCCCCACAGCAGCCACAGCGGGCCGGGGGGAAGGCGGCTCCACGCATGCTGTCGGTGCTGCCGGGGACCCGGTGATCGGGTCCGCTGGTGTCAGAGACTCGGTGGTCGGGTCGGCGGGGGCCAGAGACTCGGTGGTCGGGTCGGCGGGGGCCAGAGACTCGGTGGTCGGGTCGGCGGGGGCCAGAGGCTCGTTAGCCGGTGTCATTGCTGCCGGTGGCTCTGTTGTAAAGTCCGCCGGGGATTGCGTGTCTAAAGATGGGTCCACTGGTGGTTGCAGCCCGGTTCTGTGGTTGTTAGCGGCCCTGCGGTCGGGCTGCGGGTCTTAGTGGCCCGGTGCCCGGTGGCTCTGATCGGTTGTCATGGTGATGACGTGACTCTGACTCTGAAAGTGTTTTTCTCAAACTGTTTCCTCTGGAGGAGATTCACATTTAGATGAAACCTTCATTAAAACAGTTCATGTGAAAGATTTTAAATTCGGTTTCATCAATATCAATGCACCCAATCAAGGCTCTGAGCGGGAAAGACTTCTACACATTTTTAAAGAAACACTAAGTGGTTATTGACCAAGAAGAATGTATTGTTGTGTTTGGAGACTGGAACTGTTGCACAGATTTTAATTTAGACTTTCAGTCATCTCTGTTTTTATCTGGTGGAAGGTTCACTGGTCCTTCATGTTTGTGTGTGTGTATCTCTGCGTCATGTAGTTTTCTTTTTTTAAATGTCTGATTGAATAAATAATAATTATTTATTTAGATAATAATCTCTGACTGCAGTTCCAGTTATTTTTTGATTTATTACTTACACACAGTAAAAGAGTCATACACGGACTTAGAGCACCCTCAAACCGGGAGACAACACTGACAGAGAGAGACAAAGTGAAACACTGTACTGATGCAAACACAAATTGTACATTCACATAAATGAGGCCTCATACAGTAATGAACACTCATTGTATGGTGTAAGTATCCCTTCACTCTCTATTTGTTTCCCTCCTACGCTCTGCCCTTAGACACTTCACACCCCTTACGTGCGTGTTATGTAGCTTATAGTGATTGTGTAATTCAGTTAGAGCAAAGCAAATGTTTTCCCTCAAGCGACCCAAACAAATGTGTTTCTCCTCCTGAAAACGTGTGCACAAGATGTGTGCGTGCGTGTGACAGAATGTTACACACTGGCACAGAATCTGGGCTGCCGTGATGGTGTTGGTGATGGGTAAATTGTGCAATAAGTGGTGGGACGGCACAGCAGAGAGAAAACTAGAGCCTGTAGCACGGACAGGGTGAGTGACAGCTCTGCTCCTAATGTACTTTAAAACGCTTCTCATAATCTTTCTATAAAGATATTTCGTAAACCATATTTTTGCCTGAAATATTGCTTTGTTTTGCTATTTTTTCCCTCGTCAACAATGAGACTGCAAATAGTGATTAAGCTGAGCATTTTCTTTATTTTCCTGTCAACTACAAATCTGTAGTTTTGTCCGGAAAAAATTATCCCCAATGTACTCACTTTTCAAGGACATAAAGAACATAAATCTTCACTTTTAAGTACCAGCAAATTGTTTGGAAAATTCGTAGTCAAATAAAGTAGGTGATTATGTCCCATCAAATTCAAACAACCCGCTGAGAGACAAAGTTTGTGTTTGTGTGTGCGTGTACGTGCGCGTGAGTGTGTGTGTGAGTGTGATTGTGTGTGAGTGTGTGTGAGAGAGAGAGAGAGAGAGATAGAGAGAGACTTCTATTGGAAGGGGTCATCAGGAGTGCAGTTGAAGCTGGCGTCTAACAACATGGCCAGAGTTCCCAGGGTGGTGATGATGACAAACAACCACAGGAAGAGACGTCCACCACCAGAGCAATGAACTGCCAGTCGCCTGTCATCTGCAGGAGAGCTTACACACACAGACACACACAGACACACACACACACACTCTTACTGTAAGCAGAGTCAGCATTGCACTGTACAGTATGTAAGCAATGACACGTGACCATCACTGCGACCTGTTTGAACCACTGTGCTCGGGGCCTGTAGAGAGACAGGCGTAGATAACAAGCTGCTTCACAGCCTCGGTCGTGTCATGCCATGTCGTGCAAATTTCTCACCGTGGCATCCGTATCCTGCCTCTTCAGCTGCTCGGTCATGTATGTCAATGCAGAGAGGGCCGACTTCAGGCACCGTGCTCTCACACCTAATAGACAGAGAGAAAGAGAGAACTTGGAGAGCAGCAGGCAAAGGAGCAGAAAAAGCCTGGAAACGTTATTTAGTCCATAAATTCTATGTTACATTAACATAACACACTACATCAATAAAACTAAATAGTAATAACTCAAGATTGATTAAGGACATTTTGTTAAGATTTTTCTCTCAATTCTCAAGAATCAAGGATAAACTCAACCTCAAGTGAGAGTTGGGACCAGAGGTGGGGCCTCTTATAAATAAACAATAAGGAAATTAAACTGATTGAATTATCATCATTTCAAACCTGACTAATTTTGGTCTTAAAATTATGGAATATTTATGGAGAAAATAATTAAAATTATAACTAAAATTGTTATGTTGTTGTCATAGCCAAAATTAAAAACAACTAAAGTTCTAATCTACTGCCATCGAAGAATAAGGGGAAATAATAGTCAAACAGTAAAGCAAATGAAACCAATACATTTAGACAAAGTACTTTTTTTTTAGGAAACATGTTAATGCATTGTAATGGAAAATATCACTGACCAGTGTCTAAGGTATTGGAAATCCCCTTACTAGGTGTCTCACTGCTGTGATACTGTCTACCTGACAGGATTGAACCTTTATTTGGTGATGTTTTTCTTTAATTGGTACCAGGGACGGTAGGGTGAGGTTTTTCATCTAACTGTTACCGGGGACGGAAGGACACAGCAGATAAGATACAGGATGATCTCATGTCTTTCATGTCTTCTTTTTTTACATATCATGTCTTATGAAACGCCTCTTTGTATAAGTTCTGGCTTCTGTGAACTTGCAGCCAGTTGTTCCATTTTGAGCACCCGTGCTTGTTGTGTAAACTCTGCAGAGCTTATTATTATAAAGACTCAAAAGCAACTCCAGTCTGAGAATTTCATTATTTCAAATCTCAACATGAATTTCCATCACATTTTTGGCATCACGAACAGGATCCCTTGAAAGATCGTCTGGACCCGAGAAGTCTTCGGTGGCTGATCACCCAGTAGAGAAAATCTTCTGCCTCTACCGCCAACACTAAAGAGAAGAGAGGACCGAAAAAACTGGGGCTGTGGACCTTCTTCACAGGGATCCAAAGACCTCTCTTTGGTCATCTTAAATCTGGTGAGATGTTGAAATTCTGATTTTTGTGACTGTTAAGGTGATTTCTTGAATACGAAATCAAACATAAGAAATACAACATTTAAGGGTTTTATTTGGAACAGGTGTATTAGTCATTGTCTCTGGATTATTGTGGATTATTATTGTTAATCTGACCCATCTTGTGGCAATCATTCTTGTTGAGGCATTTTTCCTGTTTTGCCAGAGAAAGAAACAAGGATTGTTGTGAAAACTGTTGATGAGTCCATTTTCACACAGCTAATTAATAAGGTTATGAAAATTGTTGATAAGCCAATTTCATAGACCAGTCAGGATGGGTAACAAGGGGAGTCAAGGACCCCAAAGCCCAGAGGGTCCTATTGTGGACTCTATGGTTGCAAGGCACGGATGGGAAAGTGTGACATATCTTCCAGTATGGTCCAGAGACTTTGGTTTTCCTCCTAACGGGTCATTCAGTGTCGACAAAATTAAACTTTTAAAAGAGAAGCTCCTCGAGAGAGAGGAAGAGTTAAAAAGCAAGAAAAAGGTCAAGGTCACAATGTGGAAAAACATTGAAGACAATAAAATGTGTCTTGAAATGTGGGAAAAAGAGGCAGAGTGTAGGGACAGGAAAAAAACATTTAAACAGATGGCTAAGGTTGACAAGAAGGAAACTGAGAACGTTGAAAAGAAAGTTGAAAATAAATCATATACATCTCTTTATCCTCCCCTTACAGGGTTTAAAGGGCCTCTCCTCGACGCCTGCCTCCCTCCTCCCCAACGACAAAACCCCCCTCCATATGATGTGCCGATACCAGACTCCACCGATCAACTCTCAGGCCCATCCCAGCCTCCACCCGCCGCTCTGCCAGTCTATGGAGACGGGGCAGCTGGAGGACTGAATGATAAAGTCACCTCTTCCTCATCTCTGGGCTCCGATTCCTTCTCTCCCATTGTAAATAGAACTCGTCAACAGCAGGGAGAAGTGACAACTGCTCCTATGATAAATGTCATGGGACCAACCGGCCCAGCCCTCGTCTAACGCCCCTGGACTGACGCAGACATGACCGAAGCACTGAATCACCTCCCAGACCCACGGAACTCTGGCACAGCATTTGCCCTCCAGTTTGAAACATTTTGCCGTGAATTCATGCCAACAGTGTCTGAAATAAGACGACTTCTAATGAAGAAATTAGGCCCCACTGACTTTGCAAAAATACGTCTGCACTGTGGAGGTGACCTCCGTCTGACTTCGCCAGACTGGGAGGATGCGGGTAATGCAGCATACGTCAACGCTCTCAACACACTCCTCAACGGCCTGAAGACCGCCTTCCCCAATAAAATTGACATGTCCAAAACAACGGGGTGCAAACAACAACCAGGCGAAACCAAAGGAGATTTCCTCAAACCTCTGACTGTCCTGTTTAATCAACACAGCGGCATCCCCATACCGGACGACCTTGGCAATGAGCCAGGGGCTTATGAAACACATCTGAAACAGGCCTTCCTGAATGGTCTGTCCCCCCCCCCTACGGGCAAACGTAGGCAACACCTGCATCGGGCTTGAGGATGCTCGCTTGACAGAGATCAGACGTCATGCTGAACATGCTGAACGCCAACACAAAGAAACCAAAGACAGAGAAAAACTAAAAAAGGATCAACAGCTCCAGAAAGCACAGCTAACCATGATGCAGTCTGTTTCAGCCTTGTCAAGGCCAAGTAGCAAAGATAACGCTGATAGCAGAGCCAACTTCAATGAACCAGGAAGAGGGGGGCGCGGGCGTGGACGTGGTCGTGGGAGAGGCTTCTATCGACAATTTCAAATTCCCAAAGATGAGTGTATGATCTGCAGAGAAAAAGGACACTGGGCGAAGAACTGCCCCCACCGGCGAGAGGAGGGAGAGACAAGAACTTTCACTGCCGACTGAAATAGAGAAAGGGAGGAGATGGCAGACGGGGAGGAGACGACCAATCAACCCGCCGAGGATCAAAGAAAGGAAAGTGAATCACACACACACACAGACGCTAAAGCAATGAAGTATTCGCTTGCCAAACTAACCGAACACATACAAACAAGCTACAGCAATGAAGAAACGCTTGCCAAATTAACCGCACACACACACACACCAGATCACACACAACTTTGTGGTACTTATGTTAAGTACAATAGTGATGCTTTTAAGAAAATGCCACAACTCGAACTGTGTGTTAACGGTCACAAACCTAATTTCATGGTTGACTCTGGTGCAGGTTATTCTGTGGTTAGGACTTCAGATTTGCCCACATCTCCTGAGATGAGTGGTCGCTTTATATTCTCTCAAGGTGCCAGCGGTGCTATTGTGAAAGAAAATTTCACAAAACCTCTCAAATGCGCCACTCAGTTTGACAAACATCCCATAAGGTTTGAACATGGTTTTTTGTTGTCTCCCTGTTGCCCAATTAATCTATTAGGAAGAGATTTGATGATTGTGTTAGGCCTCAACTTAGTATCCACCTCTGAAGGAGTGACGGTTACACACAATTCTTCTTCACCCACATTCACAATGTCACAGACCACACATGAGCAGATGTTTGCATATCAGTGGCAACTTCCTATAAATGCCTCCACTGATCTGCTCTCCACGTCGCATTCTCTTGTCACTCCTTTTTCAGATTTCATGCACACTGATTCACTGCATTGCACTTCACATGTGACAGAAACAGCAGATCACGTTTATGAATCTCTGTTTTTGCCTTTTTCTGATGATTCACTGAAAGTGTCCAATGTTTTTTGGTCTGGTTCCAGAAGTGCAGCTTTCGTCTCACTCACTGACCAACAGTTGGCACTGTTTCGCGTCTCGAATTCCAGCCCTCACATCCCGCTCATGATGACAAATGGCAAGACTTAGGCCCATTTGTCAGATCATGCCAGGCTGCCGTTGATTGGCAACCCACAACCAGGCCTGACGTAATGTATTCCCCCAGTCTGAGTGCATTTGATCTAAAAATGTCTCCAACCTTCTGTTTTCCAGCCACACGCTCATTTGTTGTGACTGAAAATCACCTTCATTCTTATGCAATGTTGTCTAGCCCCTCTGACATTTCTCCTTTACTTTCAGATCTGCCTGAAACACTGTGGGCAAAGGACAAATATGATGTGGGCCTCATCAGAAACTGTGATCCTGTCAAAATCACTCCAAAATCTGATTACAGGCCACGTAAACAACAATATCCACTCAGACAAGAAGCAGTGGAGGGGATACGTCCTGTTTTTGAATCCTTTTGCAGGCTGGAGTAATTGTCCCCTGCCCTGATTCACCGGTACGCACTCCACTGTTCCCAGTTAAAAAGACCAGAGACAAGGGTCAACCTACTGAGTGGCGGTTTGTGCAGAATTTGAAGGCTGTGAATTATGCTGTAATTTTTCGATCGCCTATTGTTCTCAACCCATACACGCTGCTTTCCCAAATTCCGCCTAATGCAGTGTGGTTTTCGGTTGTGGATTTATCCAACGCTTTTTTTAGTGTTCCTTTCCACAAGGACAGCCAGTACTGGTTTGCTTTTAATTTTGAAAACAAGGCCTACACGTTCACACGCTTATGTCAGGGCTACTGTGAGTCTCCGTCATTGTACAATCAGGCTCTCAGGAACAGTCTTGAACCCCTCATCCTCAGTCCGGGTTCAGCTCTCTTGCAGTATGTTGATGATCTACTAATTGCCAGTCCCACACAGGAGCAATGTGAAACAAATACGATCGCTTTGCTGAGGCATCTGGCTCGTGAGGGCCATAAAGTCCGCCTCAGCAAACTACAGTTTGTACAACAAACTGTCCCGTTTCTGGGTCATGTCGTCACCAAAGATGGCAAATCCCTGTCTGATAAGAGAGTAGAAGCTATTGTTAACATGCCAAAACCCTTGACGAAGAAACAACTTGTGTCATTAATCGGCACATGCTCTTTCTGTAGAACGTTCATTCCTGACTTTGCTCTTCTTGAAGCCCCCTTAGGTGCTCTGTACCACGGCAAATCACTCACTCCTCACGAACGTGTCGTTTGGACTCCAGAGGCAGACGAGGCATTTGTCACACTAAAGAAGATGCTGCAGCAATCTCCCACTCTTGCTCTCCCTAACCCTGACAAACCTTTTGTTCAGGCTGTGGATGAGAGAGACCGCTGCATGGCTTCCGTCCTCCTTCAGTCTCATGGTAACAAGTTTTGCCCTGTCGCCTACTTCTCCGCCAAACTTGATCCGGTGGCAGCTGGCCTTCCACGTTGTTTGCGTGCAGTGGCCGCATGTGAAAAAGCTGTCGTTGCCTCACGAGACATAGTAGGTTACTCTGACTTGACACTCCTTGTTCCTCATGCTGTGTCTCTCATTCTTACAGAACAGAAGACCTCACATCTCTCTGCTGCTCGCTGGTTGCGGTATCACACTGTTCTTCTTGACATGCCCAACATCACAGTGAAACGCTGTTCAACTTTGAACCCAGCCACGCTTCTTCCGCTTCCGGATGATGGGGAAGAACACAACTGTGTGGCTGAACTTCAAGTCCAGTGTTCCCCACGACCTGACCTCTTTGACGAACCTCTTTCTAACTCTGACTTGATTCTGTATGTCGATGGGTCTGCCTCTCGTGACCCTGTCTCTGGTACTAACTGTGTTGGTTTCTCTGTTTGTTCAGATAGCGAAGTCCTCGTCTCGAGTTCTCTTCCTCATTACCTCTCAGCACAGGCAGCAGAGCTCATTGCACTCACGGAAGCATGCAAACTGGCTACTGGTAAAGCACTCACAGTCTACACTGACTCCAGATATGTGTTTGGTGTAACTCATGATTTTGGTGCCCTTTGGCAATACAGAAACTTCCTCACATCCTCTGGTAAAAAGATGGCACACCATGGTCTTATCACAGATCTTCTATCCGCCATTTTGCTCCCAAAAACGGTGGCTGTATGCAAATGTGCTGCACACACACGTGCTACGGATGTGGTGTCTCGGGAAAACGCCAAAGCAGACACAGCGGCTAAAGCTGCAGCTCGCTTACCACCTCCTCTTTCAAACAAACAATTGGCTGCACTCACATCTGACATGTCCTCCTCTCTTTCTGCAGTACAGTCCACTGCTACTCCTCCTGAGATCTCCCTATGGAAGAAGTCCGGTGCTATGTTGCGAGCTGGTGTGTGGTATGGTCCTGACAACAAACCCTGTTTGCCAAAACATTTCTTTCCCCATTATGCTAAGTTATCTCATGGCAAAGATCACACATCTAAAATGGGGATGTTATCTATGATAACAGAACATTGGTTTACGAAAGGTTTCTCCACCTATGCTCAAAAGTACTGTCAGGCATGCGTAATCTGCGCCACACACAACGTTGGCAGGCCAGTGGCTGTAACCAGCCAGGCAGCTCACCAACCACCTACTCGACCTTTAGAACATCTGATGATGGACTTCATAGAGCTGTCACCATCAGAAGGTACATCTCACTGCTTAGGGATGGTCGACATTTGGTCAAAATGGGTTGAAGCTTTCCCTGCCTCAAAACAAACTGCAAGTGTGGTCACCAAAGCATTGTTAAGAGACATTATTCCACGATGGGGAATTCCTAGCAGGATTTCCAGTGACAACGGCAGACACTTCGTAAACGAAGCTGTCAAACAACTCGGTTCTCATCTAGGTATGGATGTGCGAACACACTGTGCATATCATCCAGCCAGTGGTGGAGCTGTGGAACGAGAGAACGGCACACTCAAAACTAAACTTGCAAAGTGCTGTGAAGACACAGGTCTTGCATAGACAAAAGTCCTGCCTCTGGTGCTGATGTACATGAGGATGAGAAAACGAACAAGGTCTAATCTTTCACCTTATGAGATTCTTTTTGCAACTCCTCCCGACATTGGTGTGGCTCCTCCGTCTTCTCCGCTTCCATCCACAGACATGCGTGATGATAACATGTTGTCCTATTGTGCTAACCTAACTTTGTCTCTTTCAGACATCAGGAGACAGTTGACCTCCTCCCTTCCTCATCCAGCTACTGAACTGCTTCATGACCTCCAGCTAGGCGACTTCGTGGTGGTCAAGGACTTCCGGAGAAAGAATTGGCGCTCACGCAGGTGGCAAGGGCCTTACCAGATACTGCTCACAACCTACACAGCCGTGAAAGTTGCTGAAAGAGCCACCTGGATCCACGCCAGCCATTGCGAACGAGTACCAGCTGACGCCTTCAACTGAAAGCACACACACTGATACTTCCAATGATTGAGAATCACAGAGAGTGGTGTATGATTAACTACACAAGCGTTCGTGGCCTCATCACCCGTACAGTTAATGCAAGTGTTACTAAGACTATGTCGTCATATCAGCCCATACCCTCCTCTGTCACGGATGTTCCTGACTTATTCCCCATCCCTACTTACCTGGACACTGACAACACAGATGATTCTGATGATGATACTCAAATTTAGTTGAATTTTACTCTTTTAGTTTTCATTTTCTCCCTCCAGCTTGCTTAAGTGTTTCTTAGTGATTTCACTAGACAAAAACAGCTACTGCAATAATCTTTTCAACTTCATATTTTATGATGCCTTAATTTAAATCTCTGAATTTTTAAGGTTGATGTGTTACTTTATGAAGTTTGTACATACTTAGTTATATATACATACCACTTCTGTCCGTCCTGGGTGAGGAATCCCTCACATTTGGCTTTCTCTAAGGTTTCTACTTATTTTTCACCCTGTGAAACAGGTTTTTTGAGTAGTTTTCTTCCTTGCGCTTTATGAGGGTTAAGGGCAGAAGGTGTCACACCATGTTAAAGGTCTATGGGACACATTGTGATTGGTGAATATGGGCTATACAAAAGATATTTGATTGATTAATCAATTTTTGGTTTTACTGGATACATTTTCAACCTTAGATATACTATATGTTGATGTTTCACGTTTTATTACATTTTAATATGAGTTACTTTTGCCAATCAATACAGTATGTTACATTTTGATAATGGTTAATGAGAAAATGATTTTGTTTGACCTGATTTCCTTCCATATTTTTTCATTTTAAACGCTTGCTCCATTACAACCTTTTTTGTTTCCTTTCCGCAAAAACAGCAACGGCTACCTATTGTGGCCTCATCGCCAGTGACTCTGTATATAGGATTGCAGACTCTACGATTTTCTTCTATGATTTGAAGTTTGTTACTGATGTTGATTATGATGTTTCTTGATTATTTTTCGTTAGTGATCATATTTTTATTGATGATCAAATGGGGGAGTGTAATGGAAAATATCACTGACCAGTGTCTAAGGTATTGGAAATCCCCTTACTAAGTCCCTGGTACCAATTAAAGACAGCATATACAGACCTACACAGGGAAGGTAACCTCAGTTTAAGACCCATGGGAGTGTAGCCAACCTCCCTGGACGTGGATGCATCAGGAAAATTGATGACTAAATGAAGAGACGGATAATACGAATGGTAGCCAAAGAGTCCAGAACAACTTCCAAAGAGATTAGAGGTGAACTCCAAGCTCAAGGTCCATCAGTCTCAGATCGCACCATCCGTCGCTGTTTGAACCACAGTGGACTTCATGAGAGACGACCGTGGAGAACATCACTGTTGCAGGTATGGCCTGTCCCTTTAACTTAGTTGTTGTGTTGTGTGACATAGTACCCCTAAGGATTGTGGGTAGGGCACCTGTGCATTGTGGGATGGGGCGATACATTATGTGTGACAACGAGAAGTGATGGAGCACTTAGCGCGTTAAGTGTGTGACTCCAGCTGAATAAAAAAAGTGGCGGTGTTAAACTCCCAAAACGTCTCCTCCTCCTTGATAAAGTGGTCCGGACGGCTGGTTACCGGCCAGACAACGAGCCTAGACAACAGTGAGCTTCCAACTATGGTTGAGAAGCCGAGATACTGCGCCAGAAAGGTAACATTGGGGGCTCGCCCGGGATGACTTCAAGAAAAGTTTGGAGCGGATTAACGGAGGAGATGTCGGCGCTCGGAGCTAATGCTAATGTCGTGAGACCATACTCCGACACGAATCCGTTTCTGGTGGACATTCAAGAGGCTGCCCGGGTTAGCGCGGACATCGCTGACCGGGCGCGCGGAGGATACGCCGGGGATGGCGACAGCACTAACTCCTTCATGATGAGCATGGAGCTAACGTTAGCTGCGAATGGAGCGGCAGAGCGCGGCTGCTGTGCGCCATCACTCGCGCCTTCAAACCCTTTTATCACGCCGACAGATTAGCATGTGCCCACGAACAGTGAGTTTATAAGCGCTTTTCAGCGCAAGTGTGACTGTCTATAGAACATTGCATCCACACCGATGAATGCTGTGAAAAGCGGGGTAGATAACCCGACTAAGCCAGCTAACCCTTTCATTTCAACGGACAATATTCATTCAATGTCAGCAAACCCATCCGATTCAGCCTATGCATCGTGCCTTCAGCCAGCCGTGGCACCTATCACCCCATGCATGCCCCAACATGTTACACAGCATTATGGAGCACAAGTTCAACCCAGCCCAGCCGCCCACTGTGGAGCAGCACCGCGACGGAGCGTGGAGTATGACCGGTGTGAATGTGGCCAGCCTGACAGGAGGGCTCTGCCTGAATCACGCAGCTGCCCAGCGCGGGAGCGTGAACATATGGAGACTAGTGATGATGATGACCGTTATGGAGAGAGAGAAAGAATTCCCACATTACACCCAAGTCAGTTTGATGGGACGGGCTCATGGAAAGACTTCCTTTACCAGTTTGAAAGTTGTGCTAAAGCAAACCACTGGTCAGAAAAGACTGACTATTCAGCTAAGATTCAACCTGACCGGCGCTGCAGGTCCTATCTTCCACGAAAATCCTAGATCTGCTCGGTGGAGTTATCAGAGGATTGTGAATGAGGTTGAGGCAGCCTACGGGCCGTGCTCTGAATATGCTGCAGCCATCGGCATCGAACAGTGACAGAGGGTCAGAGGATCAGGCAAGCCCCTGCATATTCTAAGAGACAACATCTACGAGAAGGTTTCTATTGTGTATGCTGACCGGAGAGAATCGGAGCAGGACAGCATCAGTGTGGAGGTCTTCATTAATGCCCTGGCTGACGCTGAGTTGGTTCAAAAGTTGCTGGAGGAGAAGCCCCCCACCCTGGCGAGAGCCTACGACTAAGCACACAAGTGTGAAACCACCAGACGGGCAGCCAGAGCCGTCACACATTTTATGCAGCCAGGTCTACGAAATGCTGCTGAATGGAGACCCAGGGCCACTATGGGGCATGAGAGCGCACGTATTTCAGCCTTTAAAGAGCCAGTGGGGGTCGCTGATGAGCGAGCTGCGGAGCCCGCTTATCCGCCAGTAAGAACGCAAAGATCTCCCCAGCACTGGCAGTCCAACAAAGCTAAGCCTGTAAAATCTAACTTTGGAGAAGTAATTTGCCACAACTGTTCTGGGGTGGGGCATATATAGAGGAACTGCACTTCTCCCCGTAAACCCAAACAATATGCACCCAGGGCCAGCACGGCTCCGGTTCCTGACTCAGATACAGTGGTTACCTGCACCAAAGGCTCAGAAGATGAAATTAGTATTCCAATACGAATATATGGACTTGAACTATGTGCTCTGCTAGACTCTGGTGCTCGGAGGAATGTACCGCCCCTTCGTCATTTCAATGCCATCCCCCATGAATCAAGACCTCAAATCCAGCCATCCATCGTGCAAGTTCTGTAGAGCATCGGTCCTGAGGGTCTGACAGTCCAAGGGGAAGTCAATCTGCCAGTGCGAACCGGAGGCAGTGTTACAAATGTGAACTTTATTATGGCAGACACAGCTAATAACATGGAAGTTATCCTGGGTCACCCTTTCCTGCTGCAGGCACAGGCTCACTTGGATTATGGTCACAGAGAAATAACTCTCTTCGGTGAGAAGATACCTCACTTCAAGTCCAGCCCACAGCCTGAGGTGCATATTGTCAGAGTAGCTCGCACCACAATGTTGGAGTCTGGGTGTGAATATATAGTGGTGGGTACCACCCGACTCTGTCCATCAGCAGCTGGAGAAATGAAGATGACCCCCAACCAAAGGTTTTATTGAGAGGCACCGTGTGCGACAAACAGATTGCAACAGAGCCTAGAGACTGGAGTAGCACGACCCAGCAACAGCAGCTGGGCTGCCCCAATTGCAATGGTGAAGAAAAAGGACCAAAGCACACGACTCTGTGTGGATTATAGACTCCTCAATGAAAGAACTATTAAGGATGCTTATCCCTTACCGCGTATCCAGGACACGTTGGACACTCTTTCCAATGCCTGACTTAACATCAGGCTTCTGGCAGGTTGAGTTGACACCAAGAGCCTGTAAAGCTGCAGCTTTCTGCACCCGCAAAGGATCATTCGAATGGAATGTGATGGCTTTTGGATTGTGCAACGCTTCTGCCACGTTCCAAAGGTTAATGGATCAGGTGCTGGCTGGGCTGCAGTGGGAAACGTGCCTGGTGTATCTCGACGACATCATCGTCCTGGGGAGGGATGGCGCAGAAATGCGACTCATCCAAGTTTTCACCAGGCTACTTGAAGCTAATCTCAAGCTGAAACCAGCAAAGTGCTGTCTGTTCCAGGAAAAGGTGGCCTATCTAGGGCACATTGTCTCTGCCCAGGGTGTAGCAACTGACCCCGAGAAGGTGAAAAAGGCTGGCCTGCACCTTGTAACATCTCTGAGGTTCGTCAATTTGTAGGCCTAGCTTCCTATTACAGAAGTTTGGTAGAAAACTTTGCTACCATAGCTAAGCCGCTCCACGAATTCACCAAAAAGTATGCACGCTTTAACTGGACAGAAGAATGCCAGGGAGCATTCAATGAACTGAAAGAACATCTGACAACAGCTCCTGTCCTAGGCTACCCCCTCGATAGCGGTGAGATGCTTCTCGACACTGATGCAAGTGACTGTGGGATCGGAGCGGTCCTCTCCCAAGTTCAAGGGGGCGAGGAGAGGGTGTTAGCCTATGGAAGCAGGAGGCTGTCAGCCACAGAACAAAACTATTGCACCACCAGACGAGAACTCCTGGCAGCCATAGAGTTCACCTCACACTTCAGACAGTATCTGTTAGGAAGAACGTTCACACTCTGAACAGATCACAGCAGCCTGCGCTGGTTAACCAGGTTTAGGGAAGCAGAGGGGCAACTTGCTCGCTGGCTTGAGAAGCTGGCTGAGTACGACTTTCAGGTGGTCCATCGCCCAGGGAAGCCAGGGCCCCGCTGGACAACAGCTGGGTCTTCAACGACACTAACACCTGGGCACCTGTAGAGGTGGAGCCCCCTCAGCCAGATCTCAACTCATCTGACACAGTCATCGGGCCCCTCAACCAGAAAGGTAAATATTGAAAGCAAATATAAAAAAGGAGACTGGAATTTGCCAAAATGCATATTGACAAGCCACAAAGCTTCGGGGAGAATGTCCTTTGGACAGATGAGACAAAACTGGAGCTTTTTGACAAGTCAAATCAGCTACATGTTTACAGATGCAAAAATTAAGAATGCAAAGAAAAGAACACTGTACCTACTGTGAAAAATGGAGGAGGCTCGGTTATGTTCTGGGGCTGCTATGCTGCATCTGGCACAGGGTGTCTTGAATATGTGCAGGGTACAATGAAATATCAAGACTATCAAGGCATTCTGGAGCAAAATGTACTGCCAGTGTCAGAAAGCTTGGTCTCAGTTGCAGGTCATGGGTCCTCCAACAGAATAATGACCCAAAGCACACAGCTTAAAACACCCAAGAATGACTTAGAGCAAAACATTGGACTATTCTGATGTGGCCATCTATGAGCCCCGATCCAAATCCTATTGAACTTCTGTGAAAGGAGCTGAAACATGCAGTCTGGAGAAGACATCCTTCAAACCTGAGACAGCTGGAGCAGTTTGCTCACAAGGAGTGGGCCAGAATACCCGTTGACAGTTGCAGTAGTCTCATTTTGAGTTACAGAAATCGCTTGATTGCATTGACTGCCTCAAAAGGTTGTGCAACAAAATATTAAGTTAGGGGTACTATCATTTTTGTCCAGGACATTTTCATTAGTTTGTTTTTCTAAATAATTCTTTTGAACCACAATTCAAAAGCAATGTCTGATTTTCTTTGGTTATTTTCAGTAAATTTTTATTTATTATACTTTTGTCAGTTTCAAGTTATTTCAATGACCATTGTGGGTTTTTCTTTGGAAGGGTACCAACAATGTTGTCCATGTGTGTATATACAGTTGCAATCAGAAATATTCAAGCCCCTCACCTCAATAGACATTATAGTGATGTGGATGACAGATAATGACAATAAATGACAAAAAAACCTCATCAAACAACGAAAGATATTTATTGATGCGTATTTTAGTCATTTTGACAAAAGAAGTTGACTTAACTTTGAAGTTCAAATGAAAAATGGAACTCTTTCAACACATGTGCATGTGCAGTATTATTCAACCCCCCAGCTTCAGTACTTTGTGGCGCATTCCTCTAGCTTTTATAACTTGTAAAAAATGTTTTCGGTAAGTGCGGACAAGCTTTCTACACCTCTCGATTGGAATCTTTGCCCATTTTTCAAGTGCAAAAGCCTCTAGATCAGTGATGTTTGACGGCTTCCATGCTGCAACTGCCTTCTTTAAATCCCACCAAAGATTTTCAATCAAATTTGAATCTGGTGACTGTGAATGCAACTCCAGGACTTTCCAGGATCTTTTTCTCAACCAAGCTTTGGTGGACTTGGAGATTTTGCTTTGGATCATTGTCTCGCTGGAAAGTCCAATGATCACCAAGGTTTAATTTGTCAACAGAAGGAATCACATTCCTCTTTAAAATGGCCTGGTATTTCTGTGAATCCATGATGCCATGTACACAATAAAGATTGCTAGTTCCTGCCGCAGAAAAACAGCCCAACATCATCTTTGACCAACCTCCATGCTGGACTATGGGGATGGTATTCTTCTGATCATAAGCCTGTCTTCTCATACGCCAGACATACCGCTGGTCCATAGGTCCAAACAGTTCCAGTTTGGTTTCATCAGTCCATAGAACTGTCACCCAAAGCTCTGTAGGCTTATCCAAATTCCTCCTGGCATATTCTAGTCGACTTTTGATGTTGCTTGTGGTCAAGAGCAGAGTGCGTCTTGGAGCCGGCCATTAAGTCCTTTATTATTCAGTGCATGTCTTATAGTTGCCAATGCAGCACTTGTACCAGCCTTCATCAGGTCATCCTGTAGGTGTCTTGCAGTTACACAGGGATTTATCTGAGTTGTTCTGACTAAGTTGCTGAGGCTCCTTGATGAAATGCTGGGCTTTCTTCCACAGCCAGGCATGTTTGAAGCTGCTCCATCAGTTGTAAACTTCCTTATAATGTTCCCAATTGTCTCTCTTGGAATATACATTTTTTGGGGAATTCTTCTTCTATCCAAGGCCTTCAAGTGTGATGAAATAATCTCCTCTCTCAGCTTTTCTGTAAGCTCCTTTGTCTTTCCCATGATTGCAACTCACCTTGAATACCTTCATGGGTGGGGTTTATATATGCATCACAGCTGAAGCAAATGAAGGATCAGTATAGAGTTCCCAAAGGCTTAATAATGTTTCAACTCAACTTTAGGACAAAAAAAACTGTCAGACAGCTTTAAAAACAACAATATTATGTAGGGGTTGAATAATTGTGACATGGCTATCTTAACAAAATATACTGCTACACACAAATACTACATCATGCATTTTCCGTGTTGATTTTCTTTATCACTCAACTCATAAAGAAGGCATCCGAAGCAGAATCTTGATCAAAGAACAAGATTCTGTCTACTTTAATTGATAAATCCTTAAAATCTTTGGGGGGTTAAATATTTCTGATTGCAACTGTATATATGGATATTATCCATGCTGCTGTACAGCATGAGTCAACTGATAACCATATTATATCATCTTATTGATGCTGTAAAGTAAAAATGTGTTAATTTTCATTGAATTCTCTATCAAAGTATTATGTCTAATATTTTGTTAACATGATGTACTAAAATAACAGAAAGAATGTATTTGTTTAACTCGTCTAGGTTGAATACAGACTTTTAAACTTTTAATCAAAATTTACATTTAGATTTATATTTCAAAAACAGTTGTATGGTGCTTTAAAATAAAATGTCCTGAGTTTCTTCCTGCACATCGTCAAAAATCCTCTTTTTTGACTTGTTGTTTTTGCTTCATGGAAGAGAAGAGCGCTGCACAAATGCTGTAAAAGCCTACCATCCAGTGGATCAAAGTGGTACTAATAAGGCATGCATCTATGCAAGTGCCCTATGTTGTGTTTTATTGCACTTATTTACCTTCCTAGTAATACCTTTAAGTAATAAAATAAAAAGATGATAAATATGATAATTTTATAAACATATAGTAAATAGATATGAATTAGAAAATCTAAGTTGTCTAAAGTATTTTCTCTTGTTTACTGTTATTACTATTTAACAAATTACGATTATTTAAGTAAATATTAAATTAAGTAATATGAATATATGTATAACATATAACATAGTCAGATTAAAGTTAGAATTAAATGAAGCAGCAGTTTACAGGGTGAAGGAGTGGGGAATATTAAATAAAATAATATGAATATATGTATAACATATAACATAGTCAAATAAAATAAATTCAAATGAAGCAACAGTTTTTAGGGTGAAGAAGTGGGGAATATCAAATAAGATAAGTATATGTGAGGTAAGTGTATTTGTATGATTCGGGAGCAGAATGAACATGGTGACTATTCAGAGGATAGAAAAAAAAAAACATGCTATCTAACATAACATAAAACATCACATCGTAACATATAATCTAGTCAAGTGAACCAGTAGTTTACAGGGTGAATGGAATATTAAATTAAATAATATGAATATATGTATAAATATAATATAGTCAAAGGCAAATGAAGTAGCAGTTTACAGGGTGAAGGAGTGGGGAATATTAAATAAAATGAATATATGTGGAGTAAGTGAATTTGTATGAGTGTGGGAGCAGAATGTACATGGTGACTGTTAAGGGCGTCAATGTTGATTGTTCAGAAGCCTGATGGCCTGGGGCTAGAAGCTGTTTGTGAGTGGTAGTCCGTGCTCGGATGCTCTGGTATCGTCTGCCAGACGGCAGCAGTGTGAGAAGTCCACAGCCTGGATGGCTGTGGTCCTTGATGATCTTCCGTGCTTTTCTCAGATACCTTGTATTGTAGATGAGTTGCACGGAAGGGAGATGGCAGCCGATGATGCGCTCCGCTGTCTTTACCCCCCTCTGCAGGGCCTTTCGATCAGCAGCGGAGCAGCTACCAAACCAGGCAGTAGTGCAGCTTGAGAGGATGCTGTCAATGGTGCACCTGTAGAAGTTTGTTAAAGTTTTTGCAGCCATGCCAAACGTCTTGAGTCTCCTCAGGAAGTATAAACGCTTTTGTGAAGTTTTCACCACAGAGTCCGCTTGTTAGGACCAGGTCAGGTCATCCGTGATGAACACACCGAGGAACTTGAATTCGTAGACTCTCTCCACTACAGCTCCATCAATGTTGGTCGTCCTGTCAGAGCCTGTCTCTCAGTCTGGGTTGTGGTGGTTGTGATGCTCATAAGGCCTGGTCCTCTGAGCCGAATGATGATGGCGAGTGTGAGAGAGAGAGTTTTTCTTGTCAGGTGGCATATCGTCAAGATCACCTCCTTTTCTTTTCTCTCCCGACCGAGTCTGACCCTCGGCCCGGCTGCTTCCTGAAGGACCCGTTTTCTGGTTGTGGCGGTAGTCAGCAGGCCTGGTCCTCTGATCCGACTGAGGATGTCCAGTGTGCAAACGATCATGTCGGCTGTTTGACGAGGAAACAGAGTTTTTCTTGTGCGGCGGCAAATCTTCATGCTCAATCTTCCTCTTTCTTGACCCCTCAGTTCCTCTGGTCTTGGTGGTGGTGGTGCAGGGATGTAGGTCTGTGCGGTGGGGCTGGCCGGTTTTTCTCCCCTCAGCAAGAGATGGAGGATTCGGCTGGACGGGGTTGGTAGCTGTGCACCGGGGCGGCTTCAGTGGCCCACGCACCGCTGTGCCACTGCCAGAAGTCGGGATTCTCTTCTGACACATTTGCATCATTTTGAAACAGAAGCTGACACTGCAAGAAAATGAATCCTTTCATTAGATCATCCTTAAATGTACAAGACATATTGTAAGGACCTGTAGATGAACTATATCCGCAGTAACAAAGGTACGAGTGGAATATATAAAGCAAAAGACGAATTGTACATTTAAAAATATTTAACCAGATCACATTGTCGACTTACTAGAGGCTTTTATGGTCCATTCTGGCGATGTGGCGCATGCTGATGAATTTGTGCTCCAGCACCTGACGAGGTGTGATCCTTCTGTCTGGATCAAGCTGAAGCATCGCCTTCAGCATGTCCACAAACATGCGGGCGTCGGCCCTCTCTCCAACTTTATCTGCAGAGTTGCCATTGCTGATGGGTCCGGTCTAAAACACAAACATGTCCTCGGTTAGCTCCAGTACTGAATAAAAACCTCTCTAGGACATTCTGAGTGTTTTTCTTTTTTATCTTAAAGGAACAAGTTCGTGTTGATGGACCTTAAAGAAGACCTACATGCAAGAGGCCGTCCAGGGAGGTGAACTTCAAAAACCTGTTTTCCATTGGCTGCTTCCCCGTGTCTTTGTGGTACTCCTCTGGTGTCTGTTCAGAAAGTGGTGTGGTTAGCAGAGTGCATCAGACTCGCACAAGCGTGTAGAGGGAACCAAATATGTTACAGCAAGGCAGACATGAGATGGAGATAGAGATATTTGAATATCACAAGCGGTTTCAGGTCGGCACCTTGAGTTTCCAGACGGAGGTGGTGGAGTCGACGTTTCTCTTGAAGAATTGTTGAGTTTTACATCCATGGTTGAGCATGGTGTCAGGTAGCTGACCCTGAGTGTCCATGATGTATCTGATCTGAAAATACAACACAGCTTAAAATTCCCCCACAGTCCAGGTGAACTACTACTTATTTATCTTAATATTATGCACATATTTATATGTACCATTTCATATTCACCCAATCCAGGGTAGAGCAGGGACCCGAGGTACATCGCAGCAGCAATGCAGCCCAGCGACCACATGTCTATGGCCTCTGTGAAGGGATGCCCCAGCATGATCTCTGGGGATCTGACAGAGGAGCAACAACCACGATCACATAAACCATGCAAAATATGTGGGTTGTTTTGAAGTACACCTTAATAACTCGTACTGCTACATTTGGGTGAATGGATAAAGACTTGATGTTTTTATTCTCAGTTAAAATGTTTTTTTTTTTAGTTAATAATACGCCACTAAGATCCTCCATGGTTCCAGATGCTCACCGGTATTGACTGGTCTGAATGTGGGAGCCCAACTTGGCAGCTGACACGTCAAACGCCAGTCCGAAGTCGATCACCTTGACCCTGAAGGGCTCCCGTAGCTGATCGACCAACATGACGTTGTCCAGCTTGAGGTCTGCGTGGACAATCCCTGCAGCCTTCAGGTGGTTGAGCCGATGGGCAATCTGAGAGAGGCAAGTGAAACACAGTACTGATGCAAACACAAATTGTACATTCAGATAAATGTGCAGATAAATGAGGCCTCATACAGTAGTGAACACTCATTGTATGGTGTAAGTATCCCTTTACTCTCTATTTGTTTCCCTCTTACGCTCTGCCCTTAGACACTTCACACCCCTTACGTGCATGCTATCCAAACAAATGTGTTTCTCCTCCTGAACACGTGGGCACAAGATGTGTGCGTGCCTGTGACAGAATGTTACATACTGGCACAGAATCTGGGCTGCTGTGTATGTGTTGGTGATGGGTAAATTGTGCACTAAGTGGTGGGGCGGCACAGCAGAGAGAAAACTAGAGCCTGTAGCACGGACAGGGTGAGTGACAGCTCTGCTCCCAATTTACTTTAAAAAGCTTCTCATCATATTTCTATTCAGACATTTCGTAACCCATATTTTTCAATAAGACTGCAAATAGTGATTAAGCTGAGCATTTTCTTTATTTTCCTGTCAACTACAAACCTGTAGTTTTGTCAGGAAAAAAAACATTCCAGATCCCCAATGTACTCACTTTTCAAGGACATAAAGAACATAAATCTTCACTTTTAAGAACCAGCAAATTGTTCAGAAAATTCATAGTCAAATAAAGTAGCTGATTATGTCCCATCAAATTCAAACAACTGGTCATTTCGGGCACAAGAAACAGGTTCCAGGATCTCACAATGAAGACTGTAGATATACAGCATGTGTGTGAGAGTTTATGTTAGCCTCAGTGGGCACACACAAAGGTCTGTGGCGGGTTAGGGTTAGAGTTAGGGTTAGGGCAGTCTGGAGAAGACATCCTGTCTGGAGAAGACATCCTTCAAACCTGAGACAGCTGGAGCAGTTTGCTCACGAGGAGTGGGCCAGAATACCTGTTGACAGTTGCAGTAGTCTCATTGAGAGTTACAGAAATCGCTTGATTGCATTGACTGCCTCAAAAGGTTGTGCAACAAAATATTAAGTTAGGGGTACTATCATTTTTGTCCAGGACATTTTCATTAGTTTGTTTTTCTAAATAATTCTCTTGAACCACAATTCAAAAGCAATGTCTGATTTTCTTTAGTTATTTTCAGTAAATTTTTATTTATTATACTTTTGTCAGTTTCTAGTTATTTCAATGACCATTGTGGGTTTTTCTTTGGAAGGGTACCAACAATTTTGTCCATGTGTGTATATACAGTTGCAATCAGAAATATTCCAGCCCCTCACCTCAATAGACATTATAGTGATGTGGATGACAGATAATGACAATAAATGACAAAAAAACCTCATCAAACAACGAAAGATATTTTTTGATGCGTATTTTAGTTATTTTGACAACAGAAGTTGACTTAACTTTGAAGTTCAAATGAAAAATGTAACTCTTTCAACACATGTGCATGTGCAGTATTATTCAACCCCCCAGCTTCAGTACTTTGTGGCGCATCCTCTAGCTTTTATAACTTGTAAAAAATGTTTTCGGTAAGTGCGGACAAGCTTCCTACACCTCTCGATTGGAATCTTTGCCCATTTTTCAAGTGCAAAAGCCTCTAGATCAGTGATGTTTGATGGCTTCCATGCTGCAACTGCCTTCTTTAAATCCCACCAAAGATTTTCAATCAAATTTGAATCTGGTGACTGTGAATGCAAGTCCAGGACTTTCCAGGATCTTTTTCTCAACCAAGCTTTGGTGGACTTGGAGATTTTGCTTTGGATCATTGTCTTGCTGGAAAGTCCAATGATCACCAAGGTTTAATTTGTCAACAGAAGGAATCACATTCCTCTTTAAAATGGCCTGGTATTTCTGTGAATCCATGATGCCATGTACACAATAAAGATTGCTAGTTCCTGCCGCAGAAAAACAGCCCAACATCATCTTTGACCAACCTCCATGCTGGACTATGGGGATGGTATTCTTCTGATCATAAGCCTGTCCTCTCATACGCCAGACATACCGCTGGTCCATAGGTCCAAACAGTTCCAGTTTGGTTTCATCAGTCCATAGAACTGTCACCCAAAGCTCTGTAGGCTTATCCAAATTCCTCCTGGCATATTCTAGTCGACTTTTGATGTTGCTTGTGGTCAAGAGCAGAGTGCGTCTTGGAGCCGGCCATTAAGTCCTTTATTATTCAGTGCATGTCTTATAGTTGCCAATGCAGCACTTGTACCAGCCTTCATCAGGTCATCCTGTAGGTGTCTTGCAGTTACACAGGGATTTATCTGAGTTGTTCTGACTAAGTTGCTGAGGCTCCTTGATGAAATGCTGGGCTTTCTTCCACAGCCAGGCATGTTTGAAGCTGCTCCATCAGTTGTAAACTTCCTTATAATGTTCCCAATTGTCTCTCTTGGAATATACATTTTTTGGGGAATTCTTCTTCTATCCAAGGCCTTCAAGTGTGATGAAATAATCTCCTCTCTCAGCTTTTGTGTAAGCTCCTTTGTCTTTCCCATGATTGCAACTCACCTTGAATACCTTCATGGGTGGGGTTTATATATGCATCACAGCTGAAGCAAATGAAGGATCAGTATAGAGTTCCCAAAGGCTTAATAATGTTTCAACTCAACTTTAGGACAAAAAAAACTGTCAGACAGCTTTAAAAACAACAATATTATGTAGGGGTTGAATAATTGTGACATGGCTATCTTAACAAAATATACTGCTACACACAAATACTACATCATGCATTTTCCGTGTTGATTTTCTTTATCACTCAACTCATAAAGAAGGCATCCGAAGCAGAATCTTGATCAAAGAACAAGATTCTGTCTACTTTAATTGATAAATCCTTAAAATCTTTGGGGGGTTAAATATTTCTGATTGCAACTGTATATATGGATATTATCCATGCTGCTGTACAGCATGAGTCAACTGATAACCATATTATATCATCTTATTGATGCTGTAAAGTAAAAATGTGTTAATTTTCATTGAATTCTCTATCAAAGTATTATGTCTAATATTTTGTTAACATGATGTACTAAAATAACAGAAAGAATGTATTTGTTTAACTCGTCTAGGTTGAATACAGACTTTTAAACTTTTAATCAAAATTTACATTTAGATTTATATTTCAAAAACAGTTGTATGGTGCTTTAAAATAAAATGTCCTGAGTTTCTTCCTGCACATCGTCAAAAATCCTCTTTTTTGACTTGTTGTTTTTGCTTCATGGAAGAGAAGAGCGCTGCACAAATGCTGTAAAAGCCTACCATCCAGTGGATCCAAGTGGTACTAATAAGGCATGCATCTATGCAAGTGCCCTATGTTGTGTTTTATTGCACTTATTTACCTTCCTAGTAATACCTTTAAGTAATAAAATAAAAAGATGATAAATATGATAATTTTATAAACATATAGTAAATAGATATGAATTAGAAAATCTAAGTTGTCTAAAGTATTTTCTCTTGTTTACCGTTATTACTATTTAACAAATTACGATTTGGTCGAAATCACCTATCAATCAGTAATTGAGCAAGCATCACAGAAATCCGATATATGTAGATTATGCATATACATTGAGATAATGTACCCTGTGGTTTAGTGCTTTATAAATAATTAATTTAAGTTATAGAAATGCATGAAGGGAACGATTTCAAAATAAGGTGATTCGAAGAATGACAGTGATTGCAACTTTCCAAACTTCAAATCAAAGTTTATTGTCACATGCACCAATGACAGCGTCATCGGAGCAGTGAAATTCTTATGACATGGCAGGCAAACATCTACTCAGCAGGCGACTTTACAAAATGAAAAAAAATATATCATACTATGTAACAAAACATATAACATAACATTGTAACATATAACATATAACACAGTCAAGTAAATATTAAATTAAGTAATATGAATATATGTATAACATATAACATAGTCAGATTAAAGTTAGAATTAAATGAAGCAGCAGTTTACAGGGTGAAGGAGTGGGGAATATTAAATAAAATAATATGAATATATGTATAACATATAACATAGTCAAATAAAATAAATTCAAATGAAGCAACAGTTTTTAGGGTGAAGAAGTGGGGAATATCAAATAAGATAAGTATATGTGAGGTAAGTGTATTTGTATGATTCGGGAGCAGAATGAACATGGTGACTATTCAGAGGATAGAAAAAAAAAAACATGCTATCTAACATAACATAAAACATCACATCGTAACATATAATCTAGTCAAGTGAACCAGTAGTTTACAGGGTGAATGGAATATTAAATTAAATAATATGAATATATGTATAAATATAATATAGTCAAAGGCAAATGAAGTAGCAGTTTACAGGGTGAAGGAGTGGGTAATATAAAATTAGATGAAATAAAATGAATATAGGTATTACATAGGCAGATAAAAATGAAGCAGCAGTTTACAGGGTGAAGAAGTGGGGAATATCAAATAAGATAAGTATATGTGAAGTAAGTGTATTTGTATGATTCGGGAGCAGAATGTACATGGTGACTATTCAGAGGATAGAAAAAAAAAAACATGCTATCTAACATAACATATAACATCACATCGTAACATTTAATGTAGTCAAGTGAAGCAGTAGTTTACAGGGTGAATGGAATATTAAATTAAATAATATGAATATGAATATATGTATAAATATAACATAGTCAAAGGCAAATGAAGTAGCAGTTTACAGGGTGAAGGAGTGGGTAATATTAAATTAAATTAAATAATATGAATATAGGTATTACATAGGCAGATAAAAATGAAGCAGCAGTTTACAGGGTGAAGAAGTGGGGAATATTAAATAAAATGAATATATGTGGAGTAAGTGAATTTGTATGAGTGTGGGAGCAGAATGTACATGGTGACTGTTAAGGGCGTCAATGTTGATTGTTCAGAAGCCTGATGGCCTGGGGCTAGAAGCTGTTTGTGAGTGGTAGTCCGTGCTCGGATGCTCTGGTATCGTCTGCCAGACGGCAGCAGTGTGAGAAGTCCACAGCCTGGATGGCTGTGGTCCTTGATGATCTTCCGTGCTTTTCTCAGATACCTTGTATTGTAGATGAGTTGCACGGAAGGGAGATGGCAGCCGATGATGCGCTCCGCTGTCTTTACCCCCCTCTGCAGGGCCTTTCGATCAGCAGCGGAGCAGCTACCAAACCAGGCAGTAGTGCAGCTTGAGAGGATGCTGTCAATGGTGCACCTGTAGAAGTTTGTTAAAGTTTTTGCAGCCATGCCAAACGTCTTGAGTCTCCTCAGGAAGTATAAACGCTTTTGTGAAGTTTTCACCACAGAGTCCGCTTGTTAGGACCAGGTCAGGTCATCCGTGATGAACACACCGAGGAACTTGAATTCGTAGACTCTCTCCACTACAGCTCCATCAATGTTGGTCGTCCTGTCAGAGCCTGTCTCTCAGTCTGGGTTGTGGTGGTTGTGATGCTCATAAGGCCTGGTCCTCTGAGCCGAATGATGATGGCGAGTGTGAGAGAGAGAGTTTTTCTTGTCAGGTGGCATATCGTCAAGATCACCTCCTTTTCTTTTCTCTCCCGACCGAGTCTGACCCTCGGCCCGGCTGCTTCCTGAAGGACCCGTTTTCTGGTTGTGGCGGTAGTCAGCAGGCCTGGTCCTCTGATCCGACTGAGGATGTCCAGTGTGCAAACGATCATGTCGGCTGTTTGACGAGGAAACTGAGTTTTTCTTGTGCGGCGGCAAATCTTCATGCTCAATCTTCCTCTTTCTTGACCCCTCAGTTCCTCTGGTCTTGGTGGTGGTGGTGCAGGGATGTAGGTTGGTGCGGTGGGGCTGGCCGGTTTTTCTCCCCTCAGCAAGAGATGGAGGATTCGGCTGGACGGGGTTGGTAGCTGTGCACCGGGGCGGCTTCAGTGGCCCACACACCGCTGTGCCACTGCCAGAAGTCGGGATTCTCTTCTGACACATTTGCATCATTTTAAAACAGAAGCTGACACTGCAAGAAAATGAATCCTTTCATTAGATCATCCTTAAATGTATAAGACATATTGTAAGGACCTGTAGATGAACTATATCCGCAGTAACAAAGGTACGAGTGGAATATATATAGCAAAAGACGAATTGTACATTTAAAAACATTTAACCAGATCATATTATTGACTTACTAGAGGCTTTTATGGTCCATTCTGTCTGGATCAAGCTAAAGCATCGCCTTCAGCATGTCCACAAACATGTGGGCGTCGGCCCTCTCTGCAACTTTATCTGCAGAGTTGCCATTGCTCATGGGTCGGGTCCTCGGTTAGCTCCAGTACTGAATAAAAACCTCTCTAGGACACCGTCCGAGTGTTTTTCTTCTTATCTTAAAGGAACAAGCTCAAGTTGAATGATCTTAAAGAAGACCTACATGCAAGAGGCCGTCCAGGGAGGTGAACTTCCAAAACCTGTTTTCCATTGGCTGCTTCCCCGTCTCTTTGTGGTACTCCTGTGGTGTCTGTTCAGAAAGTGGTGTGGTTAGCAGAGTGCATCAGACTCGCACAAGCGTGTAGAGGGAACCAAATATGCTACAGCAAGGCAGACATGAGATGGAGATAGAGATATTTGAATATAACAAGCGGTTTCAGGTCGGCACCTTGAGTTTCCAGACGGAGGAGGTGGAGTCGACGTTTCTCTTGAAGAATTGTTGAGTTTTACATCCATGGTTGAGCATGGTGTCAGGTAGCTGACCCTGAGTGTCCATGATGTATCTGATCTGAAAATACAACACAGCTTAAAATTCCCCCACAGTCCAGGTGAACTACTACTTATTTATCTTAATATTATGCACATATTTATATGTACCATTTCATATTCACCCAATCCAGGGTAGAGCAGGGACCCGAGGTACATCGCAGCAGCAATGCAGCCCAGCAACCACATGTCTATGGCCTCTGGGAAGGGATACCTCAGCATGATCTCTGGGGATCTGACAGAGGAGCAACAACCACGATCACATAAACCATGCAAAATATGTGGGTTGTTTTGAAGGACACCTTAATAACTCTTACTGCTACATTTGGGTGAATGGATAAAGACATGATGCTTTTATTCTCAGTTAAAATGTTTTTTTTTTAGTTAACAATACGCCACTAAGATCCGTCATGGTTCCAGATGCTCACTGTATGGAGGGGTCTGAATGTGGGAGCCCAACTTGGCAGCTGACACGTCAAACGCCAGTCCGAAGTCGATCACCTTGACCCTGAAGGGCTCCCGTAGCTGATCGACCAACATGACGTTGTCCAGCTTGAGGTCTGCGTGGACAATCCCTGCAGCCTTCAGGTGGTTGAGCGCATGGGCAATCTGAGAGAGACAAGTGAAACACTGTACTGATGCAAACACAAATTGTACATTCAGATAAATGTGCAGATAAATGAGGCCTCATACAGTAGTGAACACTCATTGTATGGTGTAAGTATCCCTTTACTCTCTATTTGTTTCCCTCCTACACTCTGCCCTTAGACACTTCACACCCCTTAAGTGCGTGCTATGTAGCTTATAGTGATTGTGTAATGCAGTTAGAGCAAAGCAAATGTTTCCGACACGCGACCCAAACAAATGTGTTTCTCCTCCTGAACACGTGTGCACAAGATGTGTGCGTGCCTGTGACAGAATTTTACATACTGGCACAGAATCTGGGCTGCTGTGTTTGTGTTGGTGATGGGTAAATTGTGTAATAAGTGGTGGGACGGCACAGCAGAGAGAAAACTAGAGCCTGTAGCACGGACAGGGTGAGTGACAGCTCTGCTCCAAATTTACTTTAAAAAGCTTCTCATCATATTTCTATTCAGACATTTCGTAAACCATATTTTTCAATAAGACTGCAAATAGTGATTAAGCTGAGCATTTTCTTTATTTTCCTGTCAACTACAAACCTGTAGTTTTGTCAGGAAAAAAAACATTCCAGATCCCCAATGTACTCACTTTTCAAGGACATAAAGAACACAAATCTTCACTTTTAAGTACCAGCAAATTGTTCAGAAAATTCATAGTCAAATAAAGTAGCTGATTATGTCCCATCAAATTCAAACAACTGGTCATTTCGGTTACAAGAAACAGTTTCCAGGGTCTCACAATGAAGACTGTAGATATACAGCATGTGTGTGAGAGTTTATGTTAGCCTCAGTGGGCACACACGAAGGTCTGTGGCGGGTTAGGGTTAGATTTAGGGTTAGGGCAGTCTGGAGAAGACATCCTGTCTGGAGAATACATCCTTCAAACCTGAGACAGCTGGAGCAGTTTGCTCACGAGGAGTGGGCCAGAATACCTGTTGACAGTTGCCGAAGTCTCATTGAGAGTTACAGAAATCACTTGATTGCATTGACTGCCTCAAAAGGTTGTGCAACAAAATATTAAGTTAAGGGTCCTATCATTTTTGTCCAGGACATTTTCATTAGTTTGTTTTTCTAAAGAATTCTTTTGAACCACAATTCAAAAGCAATGTGTGATTTTCTTTAGTTTTTTTCTGTAAATTTGTATTTATTATTACATTTGTCAGTTCAAGTTATTTCAGGGACCATTGTGGGTTTTTCTTTGGAAGGGTACCAACAATTTTGTCCATGTGTGTGTATATATATATATATGTATATTATCCATGCTGCTGTACAGCATGAGTCAGCTGATAAGCATATTATATTATCTTATCGATGCTGTAAAGTAAAAATGTGTTAGTTTTCATTGAATTCTCTATCAAAGTATTATGTGTAATATTTTGTTTTAAACATGATGTACTAAAATAACAGAAAGAATGTATTTGTTTAACTCGTCTAGGTTGAATACAGACTTTTAAACTTTTAATCAAAATTTACATTTAGATTTATATTTCAAAAACAGTTGTATGGTGCTTTAAAATAAAATGTCCTGAGTTTCTTCCTGCACATCGTCAAAAATCCTCTTTTTTGACTTGTTGTTTTTGCTTCATGGAAGAGAAGAGCGCTGCACAAATGCTGTAAAAGCCTACCATCCAGTGGATCAAAGTGGTACTAATAAGGCATGCATCTATGCAAGTGCCCTATGTTGTGTTTTATTGCACTTATTTACCTTCCTGAGGATAAGAAATAAAATAAAAAGATGATAAATATGATAATTATATTAACATATAGTAAATATATATGAATAAGAAAATCTAAGTTGTCTAAAGTATTTTCTCTAGTTTACTGTTATTACTATTTAACAAATTACGATTTGGTCGAAATCACCTATCAATCAGATACATGAGCAAGCATCACAGAAATCCGATATATGTAGATTATGCATATACATTAAGATAATGTACCCTGTGATTTAGTGCTTTATAAATAATTAATTTAATTTATAGACATGCATGAAGGGAACGATTTCAAAATAGGTGATTCGAAGAATGACAGTGATTGAAACTTTCCAAACTTCAAATCAAAGTTTATTGTCACATGCACCAATGACAGCGTCATCGGAGCAGTGAAATTCTTATGACATGGCAGGCAAACATCTACTCAGCAGGCGACTTTACAAAATGAAAAAAAAAAATATCATACTATGTAACATAACATATAACATAACATTGTAACATATAACACAGTCAAGTGAATATTAAATTAAGTAGTATGAATATATGTATAACATATAACATAGTCAGATTAAAGTCAAAGTTAAATCAAGGAGCAGTTTACAGGGTAAGGGAGTGGGGAATATTAAATGAAATAATATGAATATATGTATAACATTAACATAGTCAAATAAAATAAATTCAAATGAAGCAACAGTTTTCAGGGTGAAGAAGTGGGGAATATTAAATAAGATAAGTGTATGTGAAGTAAGTGAATTTGTGTGATTCGGGAGCAGAATGTACATGGTGACTATTCAGAGGATAGAAAAAAAAACATGCTATCTAACATAACATATAACATCACATCGTAACATATAATGTAGTCAAGTGAAGCAGTAGTTTACAGGGTGAATAGAATATTAAATTAAACAATATAAATATGAATATATGTATAAATATAACATAGTCAAGTCAAAGTCAAATGAAGTAGCAGTTTACAGGGTGAAGGAGTGGGGAATATTAAATAAAATAAAATAATATGAATATAGGTATTACATAGGCAGATAAAAGTCCAAATGAAGCAGCAGTTTACAGGGTGAAGGAGTGGGGAATATTAAATAAAATAATATGAATATATGTATAACATATAACATAGTCAAATAAAACAAATTCAAATGAAGCAACAGTTTTCAGGGTGAAGAAGTGGGGAATATCAAATAAGATAAGTATATGTGAAGTAAGTGTATTTGTATGATTCGGGAGCAGAATGTACATGGTGACTATTCAGAGGATAGAAAAAAAAAACATACTATCTAACATAACATATAACATCACATTGTAACATATAATGTAGTCAAGTGAAGCAGTAGTTTACAGGGTGAATGGAATATTAAATTAAATAATATGAATATGAATATATGTATAAATATAACATAGTCAAATACAATAAATTCAAATGAAGCAACAGTTTTCAGGGTGAAGAAGTGGGGAATATCAAATAAGATAAGTATATGTGAAGTAAGTGAATTTGTATGATTCGGGAGCAGAATGTACATGGTGACTATTCAGAGGATAGAAAAAAAAAACATACTATCTAACATAACATATAACATCACATTGTAACATATAATGTAGTCAAGTGAAGCAGTAGTTTACAGGGTGAATGGAATATTAAATTAAATAATATGAATATGAATATATGTATAAATATAACATAGTCAAATACAATAAATTCAAATGAAGCAACAGTTTTCAGGGTGAAGAAGTGGGGAATATCAAATAAGATAAGTATATGTGAAGTAAGTGAATTTGTATGATTCGGGAGCAGAATGTACATGGTGACTATTCAGAGGATAGAAAAAAAAACCATACTATCTATGTATAAATATAACATAGTCAAGTCAAAGTCAAATGAAGTAGCAGTTTACAGGGTGAAAGAGTGGGTTATATTAAATTTAATGAATATATGTGGAGTAAGTGAATTTGTATGAGTGTGGGAGCAGAATGTACATGGTGACTGTTAAGGGGGTCAATGTTGATTGTTCAGAAGCCTGATGGCCTGGGGCTAGAAGCTGTTTGTGAGTGGTAGTCCGTGCTCGGATGCACTGGTATCGTCTGCCAGACGGCAGCAGTGTGAGAAGTCCACAGCCTGGATGGCTGTGGTCCTTGATGATCTTCCGTGCTTTTCTCAGATACCTTGTATTGTAGATGAGTTGCACGGAAGGGAGATGGCAGCCAATGATGCGCTCCGCTGTCTTTACCACCCTCTGCAGGGCCTTTCGATCAGCAGCGGAGCAGCTACCAAACCAGGCAGTAGTGCAGCTTGAGAGGATGCTGTCAATGGTGCACCTGTAGAAGTTTGTTAAAGTTTTTGCAGCCATGCCAAACTTCTTGAGTCTCCTCAGGAAGTATAAACGCTTTTGTGAAGTTTTCACCACAGAGTCCGCTTGTTAGGACCAGGTCAGGTCATCCGTGATGAACACACCGAGGAACTTGAATTCAGAGACTCTCTCCACTACAGCTCCATCAATGTTGGTCGTCCTGTCAGAGCCTGTCTCTCAGTCTGGGTTGTGGTGGTTGTGATGCTCATAAGGCCTGGTCCTCTGAGCCGACTGATGATGGCGAGTGTGAGAGAGAGAGTTTTTCTTGTCAGGTGGCATATCGTCAAGATCACCTCCTTTTCTTTTCTCTCCCGACCGAGTCTGACCCTCGGCCCGGCTGCTTCCTGAAGGACCCGTTTTCTGGTTGTGGCGGTAGTCAGCAGGCCTGGTCCTCTGATCCGACTGAGGATGTCCAGTGTGCAAACGATCATGTCGGCTGTTTGACGAGGAAACTGAGTTTTTCTTGTGCGGCGGCAAATCTTCATGCTCAATCTTCCTCTTTCTTGACCCCTCAGTTCCTCTGGTCTTGGTGGTGGTGGTGCAGGGATGTAGGTCTGTGCGGTGGGGCTGGCCGGTTTTTCTCCCCTCAGCAAGAGATGGAGGATTCGGCTGGACGGGGTTGGTAGCTGTGCAACGGGGCGGCTTCAGTGGCCCACACACCGCTGTGCCACTGCCAGAAGTCGGGATTCTCTTCTGACACATTTGCATCATTTTAAAACAGAAGCTGACACTGCAAGAAAATGAATCCTTTCATTAGATCATCCTTAAATGTATAAGACATATTGTAAGGACCTGTAGATGAACTATATCCGCAGTAACAAAGGTACGAGTGGAATATATGAAGAAAAAGACGAATTGTAAATTTTAAAAACATTTAACCAGATCACATTGTCGACTTACTAGAGGCTTTTATGGTCCATTCTGGCGATGTGGCGCATGCTGATGAATTTGTGCTCCAGCACCTGACGAGGTGTGATCCTTCTGTCTGGATCAAGCTGAAGCATCGCCTTCAGCATGTCCACAAACATGCGGGCGTCGGCCCTCTCTCCAACTTTATCTGCAGAGTTGCCATTGCTGATGGGTCCGGTCTAAAACACAAACATGTCCTCGGTTAGCTCCAGTACTGAATAAAAACCTCTCTAGGACATTCTGAGTGTTTTTCTTTTTTTATATTAAAGGAACAAGCTCATGTTGAATGATCTTAAAGAAGACCTACATGCAAGAGGCCGTCCAGGGAGGTGAACTTCAAAAACCTGTTTTCCATTGGCTGCTTCCCCGTGTCTTTCTGGTACTCCTGTGGTGTCTGTTCAGAAAGTGGTGTGGTTAGCAGAGTGCATCAGACTCGCACAAGCGTGTAGAGGGAACCAAATATGATACAGCAAGGCAGACATGAGATGGAGATAGAGATATTTGAATATAACAAGCGGTTTCAGGTCGGCACCTTGAGTTTCCAGACGGAGGAGGTGGAGTCGACGTTTCTCTTGAAGAATTGTTGAGTTTTACATCCATGGTTGAGCATGGTGTCAGGTAGCTGACCCTGAGTGTCCATGATGTATCTGATCTGAAAATACAACACAGCTTAAAATTCCCCCACAGTCCAGGTGAACTACTACTTATTTATCTTAATATTATGCACATATTTATATGTACCATTTCATATTCACCCAATCCAGGGTAGAGCAGGGACCCGAGGTACATCGCAGCAGCAATGCAGCCCAGCGACCACATGTCTATGGCCTCTGTGAAGGGATGCCCCAGCATGATCTCTGGGGATCTGATAGAGGAGCAACAACCACGATCACATAAACCATGCAAAATATGTGGGTTGTTTTGAAGGACACCTTAATAAATCTTACTGCTACATTTGTGTGAATGGATAAAGACATGATGCTTTTATTCTCAGTTAAAATGTTTTTTTTTAGTTAACAATACGCCACTAAGATCCGTCATGGTTCCAGGTGCTCACCGGTATGGACGGGTCTGAATGTGGGAGCCCAACTTGGCAGCTGACACGTCAAACGCCAGTCCGAAGTCGATCACCTTGACCCTGAAGGGCTCCCGTAGCTGATCGACCAACATGACATTGTCCAGCTTGAGGTCTGCGTGGACAATCCCTGCAGCCTTCAGGTGGTTGAGCGCATGGGCAATCTGAAAAGTTCATTTCATAAAAATGTCAACAATGTTCCACCCGCATATATTTCCATACTGTTTGTTAGTGCACAAAGGAAAACAGGAGGACACACATACCTGCTGGACAATTGGTCTAATCTCTATCAAGGAGAGAGATCTGAAACATCGTTGCCTCATGAAATCAAGGAGACTTTTGTCCAGGTGTTCAAACTCCAGGCAAAGGTGTCCTCGGTCAAAGAATGACTGGTACCACTGGACAAGGTAGAACGAGTCCAACGATCTCAATTTCTTCAGAGCAGCCACCTGGAGATACATGGCAGGCCACAGGAACATTGTATATCAGCTTGATGTAAACTTAAACAAGGACGTATGTGAACATATGGATTTTAGATGGTATAAATCACACTGGGATCAGCGTACAGGTTTGTTTCTTACCTCTTGATTTGCAACTTTTACATTACAGGCCCGCAGTTCAATCATTTTGATGGCCACAGTCTTGTTGTCGTCCAGTCTCTTGCACTTTACCACTTTTCCGAATGAGCCCTGTCCGAGAAAAGACTGCATCTCGTAGTAAGAGGAGCCGGAGGTTAGCAGGCTTCCTGGAACCACCTGGTTGTCCTGAGCGGTTAGCGTGGCAGCCATGTTGCCTCAACGAATGCCCTTAAAATGAAGAAAAATGCACAAAGTCAAGAGCAAAAGGTGAAATGCTGGAAATTCTGTCAAGCCTTGAAACCATGAACAATATTGTGAATATTATAAAAGCTATGATTTTGTCCTGAGTAGGTGAGTCTATTTGTAATAACAGGATTACACAGACAACTCAACCGCTTTCCTCCAAGTCAAAAATCATAGTGAGGGATGATGCAGATAAAAATGTCAACTGAAACCTTTGAAGTCTGTCAAGCCTGGTAACCGTGGCAACTATTGTTGTTATGATTTATAAAAGTTATATTTTATCCTGCGTGTATTGTTTTATTTGTTAGAACAGAATTACACGAACAACTAAACTGATTTCCTCCAAAAACAGCTAAACCTATTTCTTCCAAATTATAAATTATTATAATAAAGGGATGATGCAGATACAAGGTTGAATTGTGTTCTGTGAAGCCAGGTAACTGTGGCTCCTCCCACTCCCCCCCCCCCCCCCGTTCTTTCTCTCGCACTGCATGCTGGGAGCTGGTAGTGTTGAGGGTGTGAGAGTTTGTGTTTTCCCGCCAACTTCTATACTGTATTTCTAACTGTGTTTTTGTATGATTGTGTAGTTGTTAGTTGTTGTGTTGTTAGTGTGTCTGTGGTTGTTTGGCGGACCATGAGCCGCTGTCCCTGTCTGCGAGACACGGAGTGAGGCTGGTACCGCAGCAGGACAGCCCGGTGCAGCAGGTGTTGTTGGCGGTTCGAGAGCAGGTGGAACACGGGAACATCTCCTACAACTCACGGAGGAACGAAGAGGCGGTCGTGTTTCTGAGAGCGGCCTGGTGATCCGGGATCAGCTCGTCCAGTTGTGGAGATGGGGGTCACCAGCGGATCTCCTGTCCCCACAGCAGCCACAGCGGGCCGGGGGGAAGGCGGCTCCACGCATGCTGTCGGTGCTGCCGGGGACCCGGTGATCGGGTCCGCTGGTGTCAGAGACTCGGTGGTCGGGTCGGCGGGGGCCAGAGACTCGGTGGTCGGGTCGGCGGGGGCCAGAGGCTCGTTAGCCGGTGTCATTGCTGCCGGTGGCTCTGTTGTAAAGTCCGCCGGGGATTGCGTGTCTAAAGATGGGTCCACTGGTGGTTGCAGCCCGGTTCTGTGGTTGTTAGCGGCCCTGCGGTCGGGCTGCGGGTCTTAGTGGCCCGGTGCCCGGTGGCTCTGATCGGTTGTCATGGTGATGACGTGACTCTGACTCTGAAAGTGTTTTTCTCAAACTGTTTCCTCTGGAGGAGATTCACATTTAGATGAAACCTTCATTAAAACAGTTCATGTGAAAGATTTTAAATTCGGTTTCATCAATATCAATGCACCCAATCAAGGCTCTGAGCGGGAAAGACTTCTACACATTTTTAAAGAAACACTAAGTGGTTATTGACCAAGAAGAATGTATTGTTGTGTTTGGAGACTGGAACTGTTGCACAGATTTTAATTTAGACTTTCAGTCATCTCTGTTTTTATCTGGTGGAAGGTTCACTGGTCCTTCATGTTTGTGTGTGTGTATCTCTGCGTCATGTAGTTTTCTTTTTTTAAATGTCTGATTGAATAAATAATAATTATTTATTTAGATAATAATCTCTGACTGCAGTTCCAGTTATTTTTTGATTTATTACTTACACACAGTAACAGAGTCATACACGGACTTAGAGCACCCTCAAACCGGGAGACAACACTGACAGAGAGAGACAAAGTGAAACACTGTACTGATGCAAACACAAATTGTACATTCACATAAATGAGGCCTCATACAGTAATGAACACTCATTGTATGGTGTAAGTATCCCTTCACTCTCTATTTGTTTCCCTCCTACGCTCTGCCCTTAGACACTTCACACCCCTTACGTGCGTGTTATGTAGCTTATAGTGATTGTGTAATTCAGTTAGAGCAAAGCAAATGTTTTCCCTCAAGCGGCCCAAACAAATGTGTTTCTCCTCCTGAAAACGTGTGCACAAGATGTGTGCGTGCGTGTGACAGAATGTTACACACTGGCACAGAATCTGGGCTGCTGTGATTGTATTGGTGATGGGTAAATTGTGCAATAAGTGGTGGGACGGCACAGCAGAGAGAAAACTAGAGCCTGAAGCACGGACAGGGTGAGTGACAGCTCTGCTCCTAATGCACTTTAAAAAGCTTCTCATAATCTTTCTATTCAGACATTTCGTAAACCATATTTTTGCCTGAAATATTGCTTTGTTTTGGTATTTTTTCCCTCGTCAACAATAAGACTGCAAATAGTGATTAAGCTGAGCATTTTCTTTATTTTCCTGTCAACTACAAATCTGTAGTTTTGTCCGGAAAAAATTATCCCCAATGTACTCACTTTTCAAGGACATAAAGAACATAAATCTTCACTTTTAAGTACCAGCAAATTGTTTGGAAAATTCGTAGTCAAATAAAGTAGGTGATTATGTCCCATCAAATTCAAACAACCCGCTGAGAGACAAAGTGTGTGTTTGTGTGTGCGTGTACGTGCGCGTGAGTGTGTGTGTGAGTGTGTGTGAGAGAGAGAGAGAGAGAGATAGAGAGAGACTTCTATGGGAAGGGGTCATCGGGAGTGCAGTTGAAGCTGGCGTCTAAGAACATGGCCAGAGTTCCCAGGGTGGTGATGATGACAAACAACCACAGGAAGAGACGTCCACCACCAGAGCAATGAACTGCCAGTCGCCTGTCATCTACAGGAGAGCTCACACACAAACACAAACACATACACACACACACACACACACACACACACACTCTTACTGTAAGCAGAGTCAGCATTGCACTGTACAGTATGTAAGCAATGACACGTGACCATCACTGCGACCTCTTTGAACCACTGTGCTCAGGGCCTGTAGAGAGATAGGCGTAGATAACAAGCTGCCTGACAGCCTCGGTCGTGTCATGCCATGTCGTGCAAATTTCTCACCGTGGCATCCGTATCCTGCCTCTTCAGCTGCTCGGTCATGTATGTCAATGCAGAGAGGGCCGACTTCACGCACTGTGCTCTCACACCTAATAGACAGAGAGAAAGAGAGAACTTGGAGAGCAGCAGGCAAAGGAGCAGAAAGAGCCTGGAAACGTTATTTAGTCCATAAATTCTATGTTAACATAACACACTACATCAATAAAACTAAATAGTAATAACTCAAGATTGATTAAGGACATTTTGTTAAGATTTTTCTCTCAATTCTCAAGAATCAAGGATAAACTGAACCTCAAGTGAGAGTTGGGACCAGAGGTGGGGCCAAGTGAATACTGATTGGATCCTTGGATGGGTAGGGTGACAGTAGCTTTATCTTATAAATAAACAATAAGGAAATTAAACTGATTGAATTATCATCATTTCAAACCTGACTAATTTTGGTCTTAAAATTATGGAATATTTATGGAGAAAATAATGAAAATTATAACTAAAATTGTTATGTTGTTGTCATAGCCAAAATTAAAAACAACTAAAGTTCTAATCTACTGCCATCGAAGAATAAGGGGAAATAATAGTCAAACAGTAAAGCAAATAAAACCAATACATTTAGACAAAGTACTTTTTTTTTTAGGAAACATGTTAATGCATTGTAATGGAAAATATCACTGACCAGTGTCTAAGGTATTGGAAATCCCCTTACTAGGTGTCTCACTGCTGTGATACTGTCTACCTGACAGGATGGAACCTTTATTTGGTGATGTTTTTCTTTAATTGGTACCAGGGACGGTAGGGTGAGGTTTTTCATCTAACTGTTACCGGGGCCGGAAGGACACAGCAGATAAGATACAGGATGATCTCATGTCTTTCATGTCTTCTTTTTTTACATATCATGTCTTATGAAACGCCTCTTTGTATAAGTTCTGGCTTCTGTGATCTTGCAGCCAGTTGTTCCATTTTGAGCACCCGTGCTTGTTGTGTAAACTCTGCAGAGCTTATTATTATAAAGACTCAAAAGCAACTCCAGTCTGAGAATTTCATTATTTCAAATCTCAAGATGAATTTCCATCACATTTTTGGCATCACGAACAGGATCCCTTGAAAGATCGTCTGGACCCGAGAAGTCTTCGGTGGCTGATCACCCAGTAGAGAAAATCTTCTGCCTCTACCGCCAACACTAAAGAGAAGAGAGGACCGAAAAAACTGGGGCTGTGGACCTTCTTCACAGGGATCCAAAGACCTCTCTTTGGTCATCTTAAATCTGGTGAGATGTTGAAATTCTGATTTTTGTGACTGTTAAGGTGATTTCTCAAATACGAAATCAAACATAAGAAATAAAACATTTAAGGGTTTTATTTGGAACAGGTGTATTAGTCATTGTCTCTGGATTATTGTGGATTATTATTGTTAATCTGACCCATCTTGTGGCAATCATTCTTGTTGAGGCATTTTTCCTGTTTTGCCAGAGAAAGAAACAAGGAGTGTTGTGAAAACTGTTGATGAGTCCATTTTCACACAGCTAATTAATAAGGTTATGAAAATTGTTGATAAGCCAATTTCATAGACCAGACAGGATGGGTAACAAGGGGAGTCAAGGACCCCAAAGCCCAGAGGGTCCTATTGTGGACTCTATGGTTGCAAGGCACGGATGGGAAAGTGTGACATATCTTCCAGTATGGTCCAGAGACTTTGGTTTTCCTCCTAACGGGTCATTCAGTGTCGACAAAATTAAACTTTTAAAAGAGAAGCTCCTCGAGAGAGAGGAAGAGTTAAAAAGCAAGAAAAAGGTCAAGGTCACAATGTGGAAAAACATTGAACACAATAAAATGTGTCTTGAAATGTGGGAAAAAGAGGCAGAGTGTAGGGACAGGAAAAAAACATTTAAACAGATGGCTAAGGTTGACAAGAAGGAAACTGAGAATGTTGAAAAGAAAGTTGAAAAGAAATCATATACATCTCTTTATCCTCCCCTTACAGGGTTTAAAGGGCCTCTCCTCGACGCCTGCCTCCCTCCTCCCCAACGACAAAACTCCCCTCCATATGATGTGCCGATACCAGACTCCACCGATCAACTCTCAGGCCCATCCCAGCCTCCACCCGCCGCTCTGCCAGTCTATGGAGACGGGGCAGCTGGAGGACTGAATGATAACGTCACCTCTTCCTCATCTCTGGGCTCCGATTCCTTCTCTCCCATTGTAAATAGAACTCGTCAACAGCAGGGAGAAGTGACAACTGCTCCTATGATAAATGTCATGGGACCAACCAGCCCAGCCCTCGTCTACCGCCCCTGGACTGACGCAGACATGACCGAAGCACTGAATCACCTCCCAGACCCACGGAACTCTGGCACAGCATTTGCCCTCCAGTTTGAAACATTTTGCCGTGAATTCATGCCAACAGTGTCTGAAATAAGACGACTTCTAATGAAGAAATTAGGCCCCACTGACTTTGCAAAAATACGTCTGCACTGTGGAGATGACCTCCGTCTGACTTCGCCAGACTGGGAGGATGCGGGTAATGCAGCATACGTCAACGCTCTCAACACACTCCTCAACGGCCTGAAGACCGCCTTCCCCAATAAAATTGACATGTCCAAAATAACGGGGTGCAAACAACAACCAGGCGAAACCAAAGGAGATTTCCTCACACCTCTGACTGTCCTGTTTAATCAACACAGCGGCATCTCCATACCGGACGACCTTGGCAATGAGCCAGGGGCTTATGAAACACATCTGAAACAGGCCTTCCTGAATGGTCTGTCCCCCCCCCCTACGGGCAAACGTAGGTAACACCTGCATCGGGCTTGAGGATGCTCGCTTGACAGAGATCAGACGTCATGCTTAACATGCTGAACCCCAACACAAAGAAACCAAAGACAGAGAAAAACTAAAAAAGGATCAACAGCTCCAGAAAGCACAGCTAACCATGATGCAGGCTGTTTCAGCCTTGTCAAGGCCAAGTAGCAAAGATAACGCTGATAGCAGAGCCAACTTCAATGAACCAGGAAGAGGGGGGCGCGGGCGTGGACGTGGTCGTGGGAGAGGCTTCTATCGACAATTTCAAATTCCCAAAGATGAGTGTATGATCTGCAGAGAAAAAGGACACTGGGCGAAGAACTGCCCCCACTGGTGAGAGGAGGGAGAGACAAGAACTTTCACTGCCGACTGAAATAGAGAAAGGGAGGAGATGGCAGACGGGGAGGAGACGACCAATCAACCCGCCGAGGATCAAAGAAAGGAAAGTGAATCACACACACACACAGACGCTAAAGCAATGAAGTATTCGCTTGCCAAACTAACCGAACACATACAAACAAGCTACAGCAATGAAGAAACGCTTGCCAAATTAACCACACACACACACACACCAGATCACACACAACTTTGTGGTACTTATGTTAAGTACAATAGTGATGCTTTTAAGAAAATGCCACAACTCGAACTGTGTGTTAACGGTCACAAACCTAATTTCATGGTTGACTCTGGTGCAGGTTATTCTGTGGTTAGGACTTCAGATTTGCCCACATCTCCTGAGATGAGTGGTCGCTTTATATTCTCTCAAGGTGCCAGCGGTGCTATTGTGAAAGAAAATTTCACAAAACCTCTCAAATGCGCCACTCAGTTTGACAAATATCCCATAAGGTTTGAACATGGTTTTTTGTTGTCTCCCTGTTGCCCAATTAATCTATGAGGAAGAGATTTGATGATTGTGTTAGGCCTCAACTTAGTATCCACCTCTGAAGGAGTGACGGTTACACACAATTCTTCTTCACCCACATTCACAATGTCACAGACCACACATGAGCAGATGTTTGCATATCAGTGGCAACTTCCTATAAATGCCTCCACTGATCTGCTCTCCACGTCGCATTCTCTTGTCACTCCTTTTTCAGATTTCATGCACACTGATTCACTGCATTGCACTTCACATGTGACAGAAACAGCAGATCACGTTTATGAATCTCTGTTTTTGCCTTTTTCTGATGATTCACTGAAAGTGTCCAATGTTTTTTGGTCTGGTTCCAGAAGTGCAGCTTTCGTCTCACTCACTGACCAACAGTTGGCACTGTTTCGCGTCTCGAATTCCAGCCCTCACATCCCGCTCATGATGACAAGTGGCAAGACTTAGGCCCATTTGTCAGATCATGCCAGGCTGCCGTTGATTGGCAACCCACAACCAGGCCTGACGTAATGTATTCCCCCAGTCTGAGTGCATTTGATCTAAAAATGTCTCCAACCTTCTGTTTTCCAGCCACACGCTCATTTGTTGTGACTGAAAATCACCTTCATTCTTATGCAATGTTGTCTAGCCCCTCTGACATTTCTCCTTTACTTTCAGATCTGCCTGAAACACTGTGGGCAAAGGACAAATATGATGTGGGCCTCATCAGAAACTGTGATCCTGTCAAAATCACTCCAAAATCTGATTACAGGCCACGTAAACAACAATATCCACTCAGACAAGAAGCAGTGGAGGGGATACGTCCTGTTTTTGAATCCTTTTTGCAGGCTGGAGTAATTGTCCCCTGCCCTGATTCACCGGTACGCACTCCACTGTTCCCAGTTAAAAAGACCAGAGACAAGGGTCAACCTACTGAGTGGCGGTTTGTGCAGGATTTGAAGGCTGTGAATGATGCTGTAATTTTTCGATCGCCTATTGTTCCCAACCCATACACGCTGCTTTCCCAAATTCCGCCTAATGCAGTGTGGTTTTCGGTTGTAGATTTATCCAACGCTTTTTTTAGTGTTCCTTTCCACAAGGACAGCCAGTACTGGTTTGCTTTTAAGTTTGAAAACAAGGCCTACACGTTCACACGCTTATGTCAGGGCTACTGTGAGTCTCCGTCATTGTACAATCAGGCTCTCAGGAACAGTCTTGAACCCCTCATCCTCAGTCCGGGTTCAGCTCTCTTGCAGTATGTTGATGATCTACTAATTGCCAGTCCCACACAGGAGCAATGTGAAACAAATACGATCGCTTTGCTGAGGCATCTGGCTCGTGAGGGCCATAAAGTCCGCCTCAGCAAACTACAGTTTGTACAACAAACTGTCCCGTTTCTGGGTCATGTCGTCACCAAAGATGGCAAATCCCTGTCTGATAAGAGAGTAGAAGCTATTGTTAACATGCCAAAACCCTTGACGAAGAAACAACTTGTGTCATTAATCGGCACATGCTCTTTCTGTAGAACGTTCATTCCTGACTTTGCTCTTCTTGAAGCCCCCTTAGGTGCTCTGTACCACGGCAAATCACTCACTCCTCACGAACGTGTCGTTTGGACTCCAGAGGCAGACGAGGCATTTGTCACACTAAAGAAGATGCTGCAGCAATCTCCCACTCTTGCTCTCCCTAACCCTGACAAACCTTTTGTTCAGGCTGTGGATGAGAGAGACCGCTGCATGGCTTCCGTCCTCCTTCAGTCTCATGGTGACAAGTTTTGCCCTGTCGCCTACTTCTCCGCCAAACTTGATCTGGTGGCAGCTGGCCTTCCACGTTGTTTGCGTGCAGTGGCCGCATGTGAAAAAGCTGTCGTTGCCTCACGAGACATAGTAGGTTACTCTGACTTGACACTCCTTGTTCCTCATGCTGTGTCTCTCATTCTTACAGAACAGAAGACCTCACATCTCTCTGCTGCTCGCTGGTTGCGGTATCACACTGTTCTTCTTGACATGCCCAACATCACAGTGAAACGCTGTTCAACTTTGAACCCAGCCACGCTTCTTCCGCTTCCGGATGATGGGGAAGAACACAACTGTGTGGCTGAACTTCAAGTCCAGTGTTCCCCACGACCTGACCTCTTTGACGAACCTCTTTCTAACTCTGACTTGATTCTGTATGTCGATGGGTCTGCCTCTCGTGACCCTGTCTCTGGTACTAACTGTGTTGGTTTCTCTGTTTGTTCAGATAGCGAAGTCCTCGTCTCGAGTTCTCTTCCTCATTACCTCTCAGCACAGGCAGCAGAGCTCATTGCACTCACGGAAGCATGCAAACTGGCTACTGGTAAAGCACTCACAGTCTACACTGACTCCAGATATGTGTTTGGTGTAACTCATGATTTTGGTGCCCTTTGGCAATACAGAAACTTCCTCACATCCTCTGGTAAAAAGATGGCACACCATGGTCTTATCACAGATCTTCTATCCGCCATTTTGCTCCCAAAAACGGTGGCTGTATGCAAATGTGCTGCACACACACGTGCTACGGATGTGGTGTCTCGGGAAAACGCCAAAGCAGACACAGCGGCTAAAGCTGCAGCTCGCTTACCACCTCCTCTTTCAAACAAACAATTGGCTGCACTCACATCTGACATGTCCTCCTCTCTTTCTGCAGTACAGTCCACTGCTACTCCTCCTGAGATCTCCCTATGGAAGAAGTCCGGTGCTATGTTGCGAGCTGGTGTGTGGTATGGTCCTGACAACAAACCCTGTTTGCCAAAACATTTCTTTCCCCATTATGCTAAGTTATCTCATGGCAAAGATCACACATCTAAAATGGGGATGTTATCTATGATAACAGAACATTGGTTTACGAAAGGTTTCTCCACCTATGCTCAAAAGTACTGTCAGGCATGCGTAATCTGCGCCACACACAACGTTGGCAGGCCAGTGGCTGTAACCAGCCAGGCAGCTCACCAACCACCTACTCGACCTTTAGAACATCTGATGATGGACTTCATAGAGCTGTCACCATCAGAAGGTACATCTCACTGCTTAGGGATGGTCGACATTTGGTCAAAATGGGTTGAAGCTTTCCCTGCCTCAAAACAAACTGCAAGTGTGGTCACCAAAGCATTGTTAAGAGACATTATTCCACGATGGGGAATTCCTAGCAGGATTTCCAGTGACAACGGCAGACACTTCGTAAACGAAGCTGTCAAACAACTCGGTTCTCATCTAGGTATGGATGTGCGAACACACTGTGCATATCATCCAGCCAGTGGTGGAGCTGTGGAACGAGAGAACGGCACACTCAAAACTAAACTTGCAAAGTGCTGTGAAGACACAGGTCTTGCATAGACAAAAGTCCTGCCTCTGGTGCTGATGTACATGAGGATGAGAAAACGAACAAGGTCTAATCTTTCACCTTATGAGATTCTTTTTGCAACTCCTCCCGACATTGGTGTGGCTCCTCCGTCTTCTCCGCTTCCATCCACAGACATGCGTGATGATAACATGTTGTCCTATTGTGCTAACCTAACTTTGTCTCTTTCAGACATCAGGAGACAGTTGACCTCCTCCCTTCCTCATCCAGCTACTGAACTGCTTCATGACCTCCAGCTAGGCGACTTCGTGGTGGTCAAGGACTTCCGGAGAAAGAATTGGCGCTCACGCAGGTGGCAAGGGCCTTACCAGATACTGCTCACAACCTACACAGCCGTGAAAGTTGCTGAAAGAGCCACCTGGATCCACGCCAGCCATTGCGAACGAGTACCAGCTGACGCCTTCAACTGAAAGCACACACACTGATACTTCCAATGATTGAGAATCACAGAGAGTGGTGTATGATTAACTACACAAGCGTTCGTGGCCTCATCACCCGTACAGTTAATGCAAGTGTTACTAAGACTATGTCGTCATATCAGCCCATACCCTCCTCTGTCACGGATGTTCCTGACTTATTCCCCATCCCTACTTACCTGGACACTGACAACACAGATGATTCTGATGATGATACTCAAATTTAGTTGAATTTTACTCTTTTAGTTTTCATTTTCTCCCTCCAGCTTGCTTAAGGGTTTCTTAGTGATTTCACTAGACAAAAACAGCTACTGCAATAATCTTTTCAACTTCATATTTTATGATGCCTTAATTTAAATCTCTGAATTTTTAAGGTTGATGTGTTACTTTATGAAGTTTGTACATACTTAGTTATATATACATACCACTTCTGTCCGTCCTGGGTGAGGAATCCCTCACATTTGGCTTTCTCTAAGGTTTCTACTTATTTTTCACCCTGTGAAACAGGTTTTTTGAGTAGTTTTCTTCCTTGCGCTTTATGAGGGTTAAGGGCAGAAGGTGTCACACCATGTTAAAGGTCTATGGGACACATTGTGATTGGTGAATATGGGCTATACAAAAGATATTTGATTGATTAATCAATTTTTGGTTTTACTGGATACATTTTCAACCTTAGATATACTATATGTTGATGTTTCACGTTTTATTACATTTTAATATGAGTTACTTTTGCCAATCAATACAGTATGTTACATTTTGATAATGGTTAATGAGAAAATGATTTTGTTTGACCTGATTTCCTTCCATATTTTTTCATTTTAAACGCTTGCTCCATTACAACCTTTTTTGTTTCCTTTCCGCAAAAACAGCAACGGCTACCTATTGTGGCCTCATCGCCAGTGACTCTGTATATAGGATTGCAGACTCTACGATTTTCTTCTATGATTTGAAGTTTGTTACTGATGTTGATTATGATGTTTCTTGATTATTTTTCGTTAGTGATCATATTTTTATTGATGATCAAATGGGGGAGTGTAATGGAAAATATCACTGACCAGTGTCTAAGGTATTGGAAATCCCCTTACTAAGTCCCTGGTACCAATTAAAGACAGCATATACAGACCTACACAGGGAAGGTAACCTCAGTTTAAGACCCATGGGAGTGTAGCCAACCTCCCTGGACGTGGATGCATCAGGAAAATTGATGACTAAATGAAGAGACGGATAATACGAATGGTAGCCAAAGAGTCCAGAACAACTTCCAAAGAGATTAGAGGTGAACTCCAAGCTCAAGGTCCATCAGTCTCAGATCGCACCATCCGTCGCTGTTTGAACCACAGTGGACTTCATGAGAGACGACCGTGGAGAACATCACTGTTGCAGGTATGGCCTGTCCCTTTAACTTAGTTGTTGTGTTGTGTGACATAGTACCCCTAAGGATTGTGGGTAGGGCACCTGTGCATTGTGGGATGGGGCGATACATTATGTGTGACAACGAGAAGTGATGGAGCACTTAGCGCGTTAAGTGTGTGACTCCAGCTGAATAAAAAAAGTGGCGGTGTTAAACTCCCAAAACGTCTCCTCCTCCTTGATAAAGTGGTCCGGACGGCTGGTTACCGGCCAGACAACGAGCCTAGACAACAGTGAGCTTCCAACTATGGTTGAGAAGCCGAGATACTGCGCCAGAAAGGTAACATTGGGGGCTCGCCCGGGATGACTTCAAGAAAAGTTTGGAGCGGATTAACGGAGGAGATGTCGGCGCTCGGAGCTAATGCTAATGTCGTGAGACCATACTCCGACACGAATCCGTTTCTGGTGGACATTCAAGAGGCTGCCCGGGTTAGCGCGGACATCGCTGACCGGGCGCGCGGAGGATACGCCGGGGATGGCGACAGCACTAACTCCTTCATGATGAGCATGGAGCTAACGTTAGCTGCGAATGGAGCGGCAGAGCGCGGCTGCTGTGCGCCATCACTCGCGCCTTCAAACCCTTTTATCACGCCGACAGATTAGCATGTGCCCACGAACAGTGAGTTTATAAGCGCTTTTCAGCGCAAGTGTGACTGTCTATAGAACATTGCATCCACACCGATGAATGCTGTGAAAAGCGGGGTAGATAACCCGACTAAGCCAGCTAACCCTTTCATTTCAACGGACAATATTCATTCAATGTCAGCAAACCCATCCGATTCAGCCTATGCATCGTGCCTTCAGCCAGCCGTGGCACCTATCACCCCATGCATGCCCCAACATGTTACACAGCATTATGGAGCACAAGTTCAACCCAGCCCAGCCGCCCACTGTGGAGCAGCACCGCGACGGAGCGTGGAGTATGACCGGTGTGAATGTGGCCAGCCTGACAGGAGGGCTCTGCCTGAATCACGCAGCTGCCCAGCGCGGGAGCGTGAACATATGGAGACTAGTGATGATGATGACCGTTATGGAGAGAGAGAAAGAATTCCCACATTACACCCAAGTCAGTTTGATGGGACGGGCTCATGGAAAGACTTCCTTTACCAGTTTGAAAGTTGTGCTAAAGCAAACCACTGGTCAGAAAAGACTGACTATTCAGCTAAGATTCAACCTGACCGGCGCTGCAGGTCCTATCTTCCACGAAAATCCTAGATCTGCTCGGTGGAGTTATCAGAGGATTGTGAATGAGGTTGAGGCAGCCTACGGGCCGTGCTCTGAATATGCTGCAGCCATCGGCATCGAACAGTGACAGAGGGTCAGAGGATCAGGCAAGCCCCTGCATATTCTAAGAGACAACATCTACGAGAAGGTTTCTATTGTGTATGCTGACCGGAGAGAATCGGAGCAGGACAGCATCAGTGTGGAGGTCTTCATTAATGCCCTGGCTGACGCTGAGTTGGTTCAAAAGTTGCTGGAGGAGAAGCCCCCCACCCTGGCGAGAGCCTACGACTAAGCACACAAGTGTGAAACCACCAGACGGGCAGCCAGAGCCGTCACACATTTTATGCAGCCAGGTCTACGAAATGCTGCTGAATGGAGACCCAGGGCCACTATGGGGCATGAGAGCGCACGTATTTCAGCCTTTAAAGAGCCAGTGGGGGTCGCTGATGAGCGAGCTGCGGAGCCCGCTTATCCGCCAGTAAGAACGCAAAGATCTCCCCAGCACTGGCAGTCCAACAAAGCTAAGCCTGTAAAATCTAACTTTGGAGAAGTAATTTGCCACAACTGTTCTGGGGTGGGGCATATATAGAGGAACTGCACTTCTCCCCGTAAACCCAAACAATATGCACCCAGGGCCAGCACGGCTCCGGTTCCTGACTCAGATACAGTGGTTACCTGCACCAAAGGCTCAGAAGATGAAATTAGTATTCCAATACGAATATATGGACTTGAACTATGTGCTCTGCTAGACTCTGGTGCTCGGAGGAATGTACCGCCCCTTCGTCATTTCAATGCCATCCCCCATGAATCAAGACCTCAAATCCAGCCATCCATCGTGCAAGTTCTGTAGAGCATCGGTCCTGAGGGTCTGACAGTCCAAGGGGAAGTCAATCTGCCAGTGCGAACCGGAGGCAGTGTTACAAATGTGAACTTTATTATGGCAGACACAGCTAATAACATGGAAGTTATCCTGGGTCACCCTTTCCTGCTGCAGGCACAGGCTCACTTGGATTATGGTCACAGAGAAATAACTCTCTTCGGTGAGAAGATACCTCACTTCAAGTCCAGCCCACAGCCTGAGGTGCATATTGTCAGAGTAGCTCGCACCACAATGTTGGAGTCTGGGTGTGAATATATAGTGGTGGGTACCACCCGACTCTGTCCATCAGCAGCTGGAGAAATGAAGATGACCCCCAACCAAAGGTTTTATTGAGAGGCACCGTGTGCGACAAACAGATTGCAACAGAGCCTAGAGACTGGAGTAGCACGACCCAGCAACAGCAGCTGGGCTGCCCCAATTGCAATGGTGAAGAAAAAGGACCAAAGCACACGACTCTGTGTGGATTATAGACTCCTCAATGAAAGAACTATTAAGGATGCTTATCCCTTACCGCGTATCCAGGACACGTTGGACACTCTTTCCAATGCCTGACTTAACATCAGGCTTCTGGCAGGTTGAGTTGACACCAAGAGCCTGTAAAGCTGCAGCTTTCTGCACCCGCAAAGGATCATTCGAATGGAATGTGATGGCTTTTGGATTGTGCAACGCTTCTGCCACGTTCCAAAGGTTAATGGATCAGGTGCTGGCTGGGCTGCAGTGGGAAACGTGCCTGGTGTATCTCGACGACATCATCGTCCTGGGGAGGGATGGCGCAGAAATGCGACTCATCCAAGTTTTCACCAGGCTACTTGAAGCTAATCTCAAGCTGAAACCAGCAAAGTGCTGTCTGTTCCAGGAAAAGGTGGCCTATCTAGGGCACATTGTCTCTGCCCAGGGTGTAGCAACTGACCCCGAGAAGGTGAAAAAGGCTGGCCTGCACCTTGTAACATCTCTGAGGTTCGTCAATTTGTAGGCCTAGCTTCCTATTACAGAAGTTTGGTAGAAAACTTTGCTACCATAGCTAAGCCGCTCCACGAATTCACCAAAAAGTATGCACGCTTTAACTGGACAGAAGAATGCCAGGGAGCATTCAATGAACTGAAAGAACATCTGACAACAGCTCCTGTCCTAGGCTACCCCCTCGATAGCGGTGAGATGCTTCTCGACACTGATGCAAGTGACTGTGGGATCGGAGCGGTCCTCTCCCAAGTTCAAGGGGGCGAGGAGAGGGTGTTAGCCTATGGAAGCAGGAGGCTGTCAGCCACAGAACAAAACTATTGCACCACCAGACGAGAACTCCTGGCAGCCATAGAGTTCACCTCACACTTCAGACAGTATCTGTTAGGAAGAACGTTCACACTCTGAACAGATCACAGCAGCCTGCGCTGGTTAACCAGGTTTAGGGAAGCAGAGGGGCAACTTGCTCGCTGGCTTGAGAAGCTGGCTGAGTACGACTTTCAGGTGGTCCATCGCCCAGGGAAGCCAGGGCCCCGCTGGACAACAGCTGGGTCTTCAACGACACTAACACCTGGGCACCTGTAGAGGTGGAGCCCCCTCAGCCAGATCTCAACTCATCTGACACAGTCATCGGGCCCCTCAACCAGAAAGGTAAATATTGAAAGCAAATATAAAAAAGGAGACTGGAATTTGCCAAAATGCATATTGACAAGCCACAAAGCTTCGGGGAGAATGTCCTTTGGACAGATGAGACAAAACTGGAGCTTTTTGACAAGTCAAATCAGCTACATGTTTACAGATGCAAAAATTAAGAATGCAAAGAAAAGAACACTGTACCTACTGTGAAAAATGGAGGAGGCTCGGTTATGTTCTGGGGCTGCTATGCTGCATCTGGCACAGGGTGTCTTGAATATGTGCAGGGTACAATGAAATATCAAGACTATCAAGGCATTCTGGAGCAAAATGTACTGCCAGTGTCAGAAAGCTTGGTCTCAGTTGCAGGTCATGGGTCCTCCAACAGAATAATGACCCAAAGCACACAGCTTAAAACACCCAAGAATGACTTAGAGCAAAACATTGGACTATTCTGATGTGGCCATCTATGAGCCCCGATCCAAATCCTATTGAACTTCTGTGAAAGGAGCTGAAACATGCAGTCTGGAGAAGACATCCTTCAAACCTGAGACAGCTGGAGCAGTTTGCTCACAAGGAGTGGGCCAGAATACCCGTTGACAGTTGCAGTAGTCTCATTTTGAGTTACAGAAATCGCTTGATTGCATTGACTGCCTCAAAAGGTTGTGCAACAAAATATTAAGTTAGGGGTACTATCATTTTTGTCCAGGACATTTTCATTAGTTTGTTTTTCTAAATAATTCTTTTGAACCACAATTCAAAAGCAATGTCTGATTTTCTTTGGTTATTTTCAGTAAATTTTTATTTATTATACTTTTGTCAGTTTCAAGTTATTTCAATGACCATTGTGGGTTTTTCTTTGGAAGGGTACCAACAATGTTGTCCATGTGTGTATATACAGTTGCAATCAGAAATATTCAAGCCCCTCACCTCAATAGACATTATAGTGATGTGGATGACAGATAATGACAATAAATGACAAAAAAACCTCATCAAACAACGAAAGATATTTATTGATGCGTATTTTAGTCATTTTGACAAAAGAAGTTGACTTAACTTTGAAGTTCAAATGAAAAATGGAACTCTTTCAACACATGTGCATGTGCAGTATTATTCAACCCCCCAGCTTCAGTACTTTGTGGCGCATTCCTCTAGCTTTTATAACTTGTAAAAAATGTTTTCGGTAAGTGCGGACAAGCTTTCTACACCTCTCGATTGGAATCTTTGCCCATTTTTCAAGTGCAAAAGCCTCTAGATCAGTGATGTTTGACGGCTTCCATGCTGCAACTGCCTTCTTTAAATCCCACCAAAGATTTTCAATCAAATTTGAATCTGGTGACTGTGAATGCAACTCCAGGACTTTCCAGGATCTTTTTCTCAACCAAGCTTTGGTGGACTTGGAGATTTTGCTTTGGATCATTGTCTCGCTGGAAAGTCCAATGATCACCAAGGTTTAATTTGTCAACAGAAGGAATCACATTCCTCTTTAAAATGGCCTGGTATTTCTGTGAATCCATGATGCCATGTACACAATAAAGATTGCTAGTTCCTGCCGCAGAAAAACAGCCCAACATCATCTTTGACCAACCTCCATGCTGGACTATGGGGATGGTATTCTTCTGATCATAAGCCTGTCCTCTCATACGCCAGACATACCGCTGGTCCATAGGTCCAAACAGTTCCAGTTTGGTTTCATCAGTCCATAGAACTGTCACCCAAAGCTCTGTAGGCTTATCCAAATTCCTCCTGGCATATTCTAGTCGACTTTTGATGTTGCTTGTGGTCAAGAGCAGAGTGCGTCTTGGAGCCGGCCATTAAGTCCTTTATTATTCAGTGCATGTCTTATAGTTGCCAATGCAGCACTTGTACCAGCCTTCATCAGGTCATCCTGTAGGTGTCTTGCAGTTACACAGGGATTTATCTGAGTTGTTCTGACTAAGTTGCTGAGGCTCCTTGATGAAATGCTGGGCTTTCTTCCACAGCCAGGCATGTTTGAAGCTGCTCCATCAGTTGTAAACTTCCTTATAATGTTCCCAATTGTCTCTCTTGGAATATACATTTTTTGGGGAATTCTTCTTCTATCCAAGGCCTTCAAGTGTGATGAAATAATCTCCTCTCTCAGCTTTTCTGTAAGCTCCTTTGTCTTTCCCATGATTGCAACTCACCTTGAATACCTTCATGGGTGGGGTTTATATATGCATCACAGCTGAAGCAAATGAAGGATCAGTATAGAGTTCCCAAAGGCTTAATAATGTTTCAACTCAACTTTAGGACAAAAAAAACTGTCAGACAGCTTTAAAAACAACAATATTATGTAGGGGTTGAATAATTGTGACATGGCTATCTTAACAAAATATACTGCTACACACAAATACTACATCATGCATTTTCCGTGTTGATTTTCTTTATCACTCAACTCATAAAGAAGGCATCCGAAGCAGAATCTTGATCAAAGAACAAGATTCTGTCTACTTTAATTGATAAATCCTTAAAATCTTTGGGGGGTTAAATATTTCTGATTGCAACTGTATATATGGATATTATCCATGCTGCTGTACAGCATGAGTCAACTGATAACCATATTATATCATCTTATTGATGCTGTAAAGTAAAAATGTGTTAATTTTCATTGAATTCTCTATCAAAGTATTATGTCTAATATTTTGTTAACATGATGTACTAAAATAACAGAAAGAATGTATTTGTTTAACTCGTCTAGGTTGAATACAGACTTTTAAACTTTTAATCAAAATTTACATTTAGATTTATATTTCAAAAACAGTTGTATGGTGCTTTAAAATAAAATGTCCTGAGTTTCTTCCTGCACATCGTCAAAAATCCTCTTTTTTGACTTGTTGTTTTTGCTTCATGGAAGAGAAGAGCGCTGCACAAATGCTGTAAAAGCCTACCATCCAGTGGATCAAAGTGGTACTAATAAGGCATGCATCTATGCAAGTGCCCTATGTTGTGTTTTATTGCACTTATTTACCTTCCTAGTAATACCTTTAAGTAATAAAATAAAAAGATGATAAATATGATAATTTTATAAACATATAGTAAATAGATATGAATTAGAAAATCTAAGTTGTCTAAAGTATTTTCTCTTGTTTACTGTTATTACTATTTAACAAATTACGATTATTTAAGTAAATATTAAATTAAGTAATATGAATATATGTATAACATATAACATAGTCAGATTAAAGTTAGAATTAAATGAAGCAGCAGTTTACAGGGTGAAGGAGTGGGGAATATTAAATAAAATAATATGAATATATGTATAACATATAACATAGTCAAATAAAATAAATTCAAATGAAGCAACAGTTTTTAGGGTGAAGAAGTGGGGAATATCAAATAAGATAAGTATATGTGAGGTAAGTGTATTTGTATGATTCGGGAGCAGAATGAACATGGTGACTATTCAGAGGATAGAAAAAAAAAAACATGCTATCTAACATAACATAAAACATCACATCGTAACATATAATCTAGTCAAGTGAACCAGTAGTTTACAGGGTGAATGGAATATTAAATTAAATAATATGAATATATGTATAAATATAATATAGTCAAAGGCAAATGAAGTAGCAGTTTACAGGGTGAAGGAGTGGGGAATATTAAATAAAATGAATATATGTGGAGTAAGTGAATTTGTATGAGTGTGGGAGCAGAATGTACATGGTGACTGTTAAGGGCGTCAATGTTGATTGTTCAGAAGCCTGATGGCCTGGGGCTAGAAGCTGTTTGTGAGTGGTAGTCCGTGCTCGGATGCTCTGGTATCGTCTGCCAGACGGCAGCAGTGTGAGAAGTCCACAGCCTGGATGGCTGTGGTCCTTGATGATCTTCCGTGCTTTTCTCAGATACCTTGTATTGTAGATGAGTTGCACGGAAGGGAGATGGCAGCCGATGATGCGCTCCGCTGTCTTTACCCCCCTCTGCAGGGCCTTTCGATCAGCAGCGGAGCAGCTACCAAACCAGGCAGTAGTGCAGCTTGAGAGGATGCTGTCAATGGTGCACCTGTAGAAGTTTGTTAAAGTTTTTGCAGCCATGCCAAACGTCTTGAGTCTCCTCAGGAAGTATAAACGCTTTTGTGAAGTTTTCACCACAGAGTCCGCTTGTTAGGACCAGGTCAGGTCATCCGTGATGAACACACCGAGGAACTTGAATTCGTAGACTCTCTCCACTACAGCTCCATCAATGTTGGTCGTCCTGTCAGAGCCTGTCTCTCAGTCTGGGTTGTGGTGGTTGTGATGCTCATAAGGCCTGGTCCTCTGAGCCGAATGATGATGGCGAGTGTGAGAGAGAGAGTTTTTCTTGTCAGGTGGCATATCGTCAAGATCACCTCCTTTTCTTTTCTCTCCCGACCGAGTCTGACCCTCGGCCCGGCTGCTTCCTGAAGGACCCGTTTTCTGGTTGTGGCGGTAGTCAGCAGGCCTGGTCCTCTGATCCGACTGAGGATGTCCAGTGTGCAAACGATCATGTCGGCTGTTTGACGAGGAAACAGAGTTTTTCTTGTGCGGCGGCAAATCTTCATGCTCAATCTTCCTCTTTCTTGACCCCTCAGTTCCTCTGGTCTTGGTGGTGGTGGTGCAGGGATGTAGGTCTGTGCGGTGGGGCTGGCCGGTTTTTCTCCCCTCAGCAAGAGATGGAGGATTCGGCTGGACGGGGTTGGTAGCTGTGCACCGGGGCGGCTTCAGTGGCCCACGCACCGCTGTGCCACTGCCAGAAGTCGGGATTCTCTTCTGACACATTTGCATCATTTTGAAACAGAAGCTGACACTGCAAGAAAATGAATCCTTTCATTAGATCATCCTTAAATGTACAAGACATATTGTAAGGACCTGTAGATGAACTATATCCGCAGTAACAAAGGTACGAGTGGAATATATAAAGCAAAAGACGAATTGTACATTTAAAAATATTTAACCAGATCACATTGTCGACTTACTAGAGGCTTTTATGGTCCATTCTGGCGATGTGGCGCATGCTGATGAATTTGTGCTCCAGCACCTGACGAGGTGTGATCCTTCTGTCTGGATCAAGCTGAAGCATCGCCTTCAGCATGTCCACAAACATGCGGGCGTCGGCCCTCTCTCCAACTTTATCTGCAGAGTTGCCATTGCTGATGGGTCCGGTCTAAAACACAAACATGTCCTCGGTTAGCTCCAGTACTGAATAAAAACCTCTCTAGGACATTCTGAGTGTTTTTCTTTTTTATCTTAAAGGAACAAGTTCGTGTTGATGGACCTTAAAGAAGACCTACATGCAAGAGGCCGTCCAGGGAGGTGAACTTCAAAAACCTGTTTTCCATTGGCTGCTTCCCCGTGTCTTTGTGGTACTCCTCTGGTGTCTGTTCAGAAAGTGGTGTGGTTAGCAGAGTGCATCAGACTCGCACAAGCGTGTAGAGGGAACCAAATATGTTACAGCAAGGCAGACATGAGATGGAGATAGAGATATTTGAATATCACAAGCGGTTTCAGGTCGGCACCTTGAGTTTCCAGACGGAGGTGGTGGAGTCGACGTTTCTCTTGAAGAATTGTTGAGTTTTACATCCATGGTTGAGCATGGTGTCAGGTAGCTGACCCTGAGTGTCCATGATGTATCTGATCTGAAAATACAACACAGCTTAAAATTCCCCCACAGTCCAGGTGAACTACTACTTATTTATCTTAATATTATGCACATATTTATATGTACCATTTCATATTCACCCAATCCAGGGTAGAGCAGGGACCCGAGGTACATCGCAGCAGCAATGCAGCCCAGCGACCACATGTCTATGGCCTCTGTGAAGGGATGCCCCAGCATGATCTCTGGGGATCTGACAGAGGAGCAACAACCACGATCACATAAACCATGCAAAATATGTGGGTTGTTTTGAAGTACACCTTAATAACTCGTACTGCTACATTTGGGTGAATGGATAAAGACTTGATGTTTTTATTCTCAGTTAAAATGTTTTTTTTTTTAGTTAATAATACGCCACTAAGATCCTCCATGGTTCCAGATGCTCACCGGTATTGACTGGTCTGAATGTGGGAGCCCAACTTGGCAGCTGACACGTCAAACGCCAGTCCGAAGTCGATCACCTTGACCCTGAAGGGCTCCCGTAGCTGATCGACCAACATGACGTTGTCCAGCTTGAGGTCTGCGTGGACAATCCCTGCAGCCTTCAGGTGGTTGAGCCGATGGGCAATCTGAGAGAGGCAAGTGAAACACAGTACTGATGCAAACACAAATTGTACATTCAGATAAATGTGCAGATAAATGAGGCCTCATACAGTAGTGAACACTCATTGTATGGTGTAAGTATCCCTTTACTCTCTATTTGTTTCCCTCTTACGCTCTGCCCTTAGACACTTCACACCCCTTACGTGCATGCTATCCAAACAAATGTGTTTCTCCTCCTGAACACGTGGGCACAAGATGTGTGCGTGCCTGTGACAGAATGTTACATACTGGCACAGAATCTGGGCTGCTGTGTATGTGTTGGTGATGGGTAAATTGTGCACTAAGTGGTGGGGCGGCACAGCAGAGAGAAAACTAGAGCCTGTAGCACGGACAGGGTGAGTGACAGCTCTGCTCCCAATTTACTTTAAAAAGCTTCTCATCATATTTCTATTCAGACATTTCGTAACCCATATTTTTCAATAAGACTGCAAATAGTGATTAAGCTGAGCATTTTCTTTATTTTCCTGTCAACTACAAACCTGTAGTTTTGTCAGGAAAAAAAACATTCCAGATCCCCAATGTACTCACTTTTCAAGGACATAAAGAACATAAATCTTCACTTTTAAGAACCAGCAAATTGTTCAGAAAATTCATAGTCAAATAAAGTAGCTGATTATGTCCCATCAAATTCAAACAACTGGTCATTTCGGGCACAAGAAACAGGTTCCAGGATCTCACAATGAAGACTGTAGATATACAGCATGTGTGTGAGAGTTTATGTTAGCCTCAGTGGGCACACACAAAGGTCTGTGGCGGGTTAGGGTTAGAGTTAGGGTTAGGGCAGTCTGGAGAAGACATCCTGTCTGGAGAAGACATCCTTCAAACCTGAGACAGCTGGAGCAGTTTGCTCACGAGGAGTGGGCCAGAATACCTGTTGACAGTTGCAGTAGTCTCATTGAGAGTTACAGAAATCGCTTGATTGCATTGACTGCCTCAAAAGGTTGTGCAACAAAATATTAAGTTAGGGGTACTATCATTTTTGTCCAGGACATTTTCATTAGTTTGTTTTTCTAAATAATTCTCTTGAACCACAATTCAAAAGCAATGTCTGATTTTCTTTAGTTATTTTCAGTAAATTTTTATTTATTATACTTTTGTCAGTTTCTAGTTATTTCAATGACCATTGTGGGTTTTTCTTTGGAAGGGTACCAACAATTTTGTCCATGTGTGTATATACAGTTGCAATCAGAAATATTCCAGCCCCTCACCTCAATAGACATTATAGTGATGTGGATGACAGATAATGACAATAAATGACAAAAAAACCTCATCAAACAACGAAAGATATTTTTTGATGCGTATTTTAGTTATTTTGACAACAGAAGTTGACTTAACTTTGAAGTTCAAATGAAAAATGTAACTCTTTCAACACATGTGCATGTGCAGTATTATTCAACCCCCCAGCTTCAGTACTTTGTGGCGCATCCTCTAGCTTTTATAACTTGTAAAAAATGTTTTCGGTAAGTGCGGACAAGCTTCCTACACCTCTCGATTGGAATCTTTGCCCATTTTTCAAGTGCAAAAGCCTCTAGATCAGTGATGTTTGATGGCTTCCATGCTGCAACTGCCTTCTTTAAATCCCACCAAAGATTTTCAATCAAATTTGAATCTGGTGACTGTGAATGCAAGTCCAGGACTTTCCAGGATCTTTTTCTCAACCAAGCTTTGGTGGACTTGGAGATTTTGCTTTGGATCATTGTCTTGCTGGAAAGTCCAATGATCACCAAGGTTTAATTTGTCAACAGAAGGAATCACATTCCTCTTTAAAATGGCCTGGTATTTCTGTGAATCCATGATGCCATGTACACAATAAAGATTGCTAGTTCCTGCCGCAGAAAAACAGCCCAACATCATCTTTGACCAACCTCCATGCTGGACTATGGGGATGGTATTCTTCTGATCATAAGCCTGTCCTCTCATACGCCAGACATACCGCTGGTCCATAGGTCCAAACAGTTCCAGTTTGGTTTCATCAGTCCATAGAACTGTCACCCAAAGCTCTGTAGGCTTATCCAAATTCCTCCTGGCATATTCTAGTCGACTTTTGATGTTGCTTGTGGTCAAGAGCAGAGTGCGTCTTGGAGCCGGCCATTAAGTCCTTTATTATTCAGTGCATGTCTTATAGTTGCCAATGCAGCACTTGTACCAGCCTTCATCAGGTCATCCTGTAGGTGTCTTGCAGTTACACAGGGATTTATCTGAGTTGTTCTGACTAAGTTGCTGAGGCTCCTTGATGAAATGCTGGGCTTTCTTCCACAGCCAGGCATGTTTGAAGCTGCTCCATCAGTTGTAAACTTCCTTATAATGTTCCCAATTGTCTCTCTTGGAATATACATTTTTTGGGGAATTCTTCTTCTATCCAAGGCCTTCAAGTGTGATGAAATAATCTCCTCTCTCAGCTTTTGTGTAAGCTCCTTTGTCTTTCCCATGATTGCAACTCACCTTGAATACCTTCATGGGTGGGGTTTATATATGCATCACAGCTGAAGCAAATGAAGGATCAGTATAGAGTTCCCAAAGGCTTAATAATGTTTCAACTCAACTTTAGGACAAAAAAAACTGTCAGACAGCTTTAAAAACAACAATATTATGTAGGGGTTGAATAATTGTGACATGGCTATCTTAACAAAATATACTGCTACACACAAATACTACATCATGCATTTTCCGTGTTGATTTTCTTTATCACTCAACTCATAAAGAAGGCATCCGAAGCAGAATCTTGATCAAAGAACAAGATTCTGTCTACTTTAATTGATAAATCCTTAAAATCTTTGGGGGGTTAAATATTTCTGATTGCAACTGTATATATGGATATTATCCATGCTGCTGTACAGCATGAGTCAACTGATAACCATATTATATCATCTTATTGATGCTGTAAAGTAAAAATGTGTTAATTTTCATTGAATTCTCTATCAAAGTATTATGTCTAATATTTTGTTAACATGATGTACTAAAATAACAGAAAGAATGTATTTGTTTAACTCGTCTAGGTTGAATACAGACTTTTAAACTTTTAATCAAAATTTACATTTAGATTTATATTTCAAAAACAGTTGTATGGTGCTTTAAAATAAAATGTCCTGAGTTTCTTCCTGCACATCGTCAAAAATCCTCTTTTTTGACTTGTTGTTTTTGCTTCATGGAAGAGAAGAGCGCTGCACAAATGCTGTAAAAGCCTACCATCCAGTGGATCCAAGTGGTACTAATAAGGCATGCATCTATGCAAGTGCCCTATGTTGTGTTTTATTGCACTTATTTACCTTCCTAGTAATACCTTTAAGTAATAAAATAAAAAGATGATAAATATGATAATTTTATAAACATATAGTAAATAGATATGAATTAGAAAATCTAAGTTGTCTAAAGTATTTTCTCTTGTTTACCGTTATTACTATTTAACAAATTACGATTTGGTCGAAATCACCTATCAATCAGTAATTGAGCAAGCATCACAGAAATCCGATATATGTAGATTATGCATATACATTGAGATAATGTACCCTGTGGTTTAGTGCTTTATAAATAATTAATTTAAGTTATAGAAATGCATGAAGGGAACGATTTCAAAATAAGGTGATTCGAAGAATGACAGTGATTGCAACTTTCCAAACTTCAAATCAAAGTTTATTGTCACATGCACCAATGACAGCGTCATCGGAGCAGTGAAATTCTTATGACATGGCAGGCAAACATCTACTCAGCAGGCGACTTTACAAAATGAAAAAAAATATATCATACTATGTAACAAAACATATAACATAACATTGTAACATATAACATATAACACAGTCAAGTAAATATTAAATTAAGTAATATGAATATATGTATAACATATAACATAGTCAGATTAAAGTTAGAATTAAATGAAGCAGCAGTTTACAGGGTGAAGGAGTGGGGAATATTAAATAAAATAATATGAATATATGTATAACATATAACATAGTCAAATAAAATAAATTCAAATGAAGCAACAGTTTTTAGGGTGAAGAAGTGGGGAATATCAAATAAGATAAGTATATGTGAGGTAAGTGTATTTGTATGATTCGGGAGCAGAATGAACATGGTGACTATTCAGAGGATAGAAAAAAAAAAACATGCTATCTAACATAACATAAAACATCACATCGTAACATATAATCTAGTCAAGTGAACCAGTAGTTTACAGGGTGAATGGAATATTAAATTAAATAATATGAATATATGTATAAATATAATATAGTCAAAGGCAAATGAAGTAGCAGTTTACAGGGTGAAGGAGTGGGTAATATAAAATTAGATGAAATAAAATGAATATAGGTATTACATAGGCAGATAAAAATGAAGCAGCAGTTTACAGGGTGAAGAAGTGGGGAATATCAAATAAGATAAGTATATGTGAAGTAAGTGTATTTGTATGATTCGGGAGCAGAATGTACATGGTGACTATTCAGAGGATAGAAAAAAAAAAACATGCTATCTAACATAACATATAACATCACATCGTAACATTTAATGTAGTCAAGTGAAGCAGTAGTTTACAGGGTGAATGGAATATTAAATTAAATAATATGAATATGAATATATGTATAAATATAACATAGTCAAAGGCAAATGAAGTAGCAGTTTACAGGGTGAAGGAGTGGGTAATATTAAATTAAATTAAATAATATGAATATAGGTATTACATAGGCAGATAAAAATGAAGCAGCAGTTTACAGGGTGAAGAAGTGGGGAATATTAAATAAAATGAATATATGTGGAGTAAGTGAATTTGTATGAGTGTGGGAGCAGAATGTACATGGTGACTGTTAAGGGCGTCAATGTTGATTGTTCAGAAGCCTGATGGCCTGGGGCTAGAAGCTGTTTGTGAGTGGTAGTCCGTGCTCGGATGCTCTGGTATCGTCTGCCAGACGGCAGCAGTGTGAGAAGTCCACAGCCTGGATGGCTGTGGTCCTTGATGATCTTCCGTGCTTTTCTCAGATACCTTGTATTGTAGATGAGTTGCACGGAAGGGAGATGGCAGCCGATGATGCGCTCCGCTGTCTTTACCCCCCTCTGCAGGGCCTTTCGATCAGCAGCGGAGCAGCTACCAAACCAGGCAGTAGTGCAGCTTGAGAGGATGCTGTCAATGGTGCACCTGTAGAAGTTTGTTAAAGTTTTTGCAGCCATGCCAAACGTCTTGAGTCTCCTCAGGAAGTATAAACGCTTTTGTGAAGTTTTCACCACAGAGTCCGCTTGTTAGGACCAGGTCAGGTCATCCGTGATGAACACACCGAGGAACTTGAATTCGTAGACTCTCTCCACTACAGCTCCATCAATGTTGGTCGTCCTGTCAGAGCCTGTCTCTCAGTCTGGGTTGTGGTGGTTGTGATGCTCATAAGGCCTGGTCCTCTGAGCCGAATGATGATGGCGAGTGTGAGAGAGAGAGTTTTTCTTGTCAGGTGGCATATCGTCAAGATCACCTCCTTTTCTTTTCTCTCCCGACCGAGTCTGACCCTCGGCCCGGCTGCTTCCTGAAGGACCCGTTTTCTGGTTGTGGCGGTAGTCAGCAGGCCTGGTCCGCTGATCCGACTGAGGATGTCCAGTGTGCAAACGATCATGTCGGCTGTTTGACGAGGAAACAGAGTTTTTCTTGTGCGGCGGCAAATCTTCATGCTCAATCTTCCTCTTTCTTGACCCCTCAGTTCCTCTGGTCTTGGTGGTGGTGGTGCAGGGATGTAGGTCTGTGCGGTGGGGCTGGCCGGTTTTTCTCCCCTCAGCAAGAGATGGAGGATTCGGCTGGACGGGGTTGGTAGCTGTGCACCGGGGCGGCTTCAGTGGCCCACGCACCGCTGTGCCACTGCCAGAAGTCGGGATTCTCTTCTGACACATTTGCATCATTTTGAAACAGAAGCTGACACTGCAAGAAAATGAATCCTTTCATTAGATCATCCTTAAATGTACAAGACATATTGTAAGGACCTGTAGATGAACTATATCCGCAGTAACAAAGGTACGAGTGGAATATATAAAGCAAAAGACGAATTGTACATTTAAAAATATTTAACCAGATCACATTGTCGACTTACTAGAGGCTTTTATGGTCCATTCTGGCGATGTGGCGCATGCTGATGAATTTGTGCTCCAGCACCTGACGAGGTGTGATCCTTCTGTCTGGATCAAGCTGAAGCATCGCCTTCAGCATGTCCACAAACATGCGGGCGTCGGCCCTCTCTCCAACTTTATCTGCAGAGTTGCCATTGCTGATGGGTCCGGTCTAAAACACAAACATGTCCTCGGTTAGCTCCAGTACTGAATAAAAACCTCTCTAGGACATTCTGAGTGTTTTTCTTTTTTATCTTAAAGGAACAAGTTCGTGTTGATGGACCTTAAAGAAGACCTACATGCAAGAGGCCGTCCAGGGAGGTGAACTTCAAAAACCTGTTTTCCATTGGCTGCTTCCCCGTGTCTTTGTGGTACTCCTCTGGTGTCTGTTCAGAAAGTGGTGTGGTTAGCAGAGTGCATCAGACTCGCACAAGCGTGTAGAGGGAACCAAATATGTTACAGCAAGGCAGACATGAGATGGAGATAGAGATATTTGAATATAACAAGCGGTTTCAGGTCGGCACCTTGAGTTTCCAGACGGAGGTGGTGGAGTCGACGTTTCTCTTGAAGAATTGTTGAGTTTTACATCCATGGTTGAGCATGGTGTCAGGTAGCTGACCCTGAGTGTCCATGATGTATCTGATCTGAAAATACAACACAGCTTAAAATTCCCCCACAGTCCAGGTGAACTACTACTTATTTATCTTAATATTATGCACATATTTATATGTACCATTTCATATTCACCCAATCCAGGGTAGAGCAGGGACCCGAGGTACATCGCAGCAGCAATGCAGCCCAGCGACCACATGTCTATGGCCTCTGTGAAGGGATGCCCCAGCATGATCTCTGGGGATCTGACAGAGGAGCAACAACCACGATCACATAAACCATGCAAAATATGTGGGTTGTTTTGAAGTACACCTTAATAACTCGTACTGCTACATTTGGGTGAATGGATAAAGACTTGATGTTTTTATTCTCAGTTAAAATGTTTTTTTTTTTAGTTAATAATACGCCACTAAGATCCTCCATGGTTCCAGATGCTCACCGGTATTGACTGGTCTGAATGTGGGAGCCCAACTTGGCAGCTGACACGTCAAACGCCAGTCCGAAGTCGATCACCTTGACCCTGAAGGGCTCCCGTAGCTGATCGACCAACATGATGTTGTCCAGCTTGAGGTCTGCGTGGACAATCCCTGCAGCCTTCAGGTGGTTGAGCCGATGGGCAATCTGAGAGAGGCAAGTGAAACACAGTACTGATGCAAACACAAATTGTACATTCAGATAAATGTGCAGATAAATGAGGCCTCATACAGTAGTGAACACTCATTGTATGGTGTAAGTATCCCTTTACTCTCTATTTGTTTCCCTCTTACGCTCTGCCCTTAGACACTTCACACCCCTTACGTGCGTGCTATCCAAACAAATGTGTTTCTCCTCCTGAACACGTGGGCACAAGATGTGTGCGTGCCTGTGACAGAATGTTACATACTGGCACAGAATCTGGGCTGCTGTGTATGTGTTGGTGATGGGTAAATTGTGCACTAAGTGGTGGGGCGGCACAGCAGAGAGAAAACTAGAGCCTGTAGCACGGACAGGGTGAGTGACAGCTCTGCTCCCAATTTACTTTAAAAAGCTTCTCATCATATTTCTATTCAGACATTTCGTAACCCATATTTTTCAATAAGACTGCAAATAGTGATTAAGCTGAGCATTTTCTTTATTTTCCTGTCAACTACAAACCTGTAGTTTTGTCAGGAAAAAAAACATTCCAGATCCCCAATGTACTCACTTTTCAAGGACATAAAGAACATAAATCTTCACTTTTAAGAACCAGCAAATTGTTCAGAAAATTCATAGTCAAATAAAGTAGCTGATTATGTCCCATCAAATTCAAACAACTGGTCATTTCGGGCACAAGAAACAGGTTCCAGGATCTCACAATGAAGACTGTAGATATACAGCATGTGTGTGAGAGTTTATGTTAGCCTCAGTGGGCACACACAAAGGTCTGTGGCGGGTTAGGGTTAGAGTTAGGGTTAGGGCAGTCTGGAGAAGACTTCCTGTCTGGAGAAGACATCCTTCAAACCTGAGACAGCTGGAGCAGTTTGCTCACGAGGAGTGGGCCAGAATACCTGTTGACAGTTGCAGTAGTCTCATTGAGAGTTACAGAAATCGCTTGATTGCATTGACTGCCTCAAAAGGTTGTGCAACAAAATATTAAGTTAGGGGTACTATCATTTTTGTCCAGGACATTTTCATTAGTTTGTTTTTCTAAATAATTCTCTTGAACCACAATTCAAAAGCAATGTCTGATTTTCTTTAGTTATTTTCAGTAAATTTTTATTTATTATACTTTTGTCAGTTTCTAGTTATTTCAATGACCATTGTGGGTTTTTCTTTGGAAGGGTACCAACAATTTTGTCCATGTGTGTATATACAGTTGCAATCAGAAATATTCCAGCCCCTCACCTCAATAGACATTATAGTGATGTGGATGACAGATAATGACAATAAATGACAAAAAAACCTCATCAAACAACGAAAGATATTTTTTGATGCGTATTTTAGTTATTTTGACAACAGAAGTTGACTTAACTTTGAAGTTCAAATGAAAAATGTAACTCTTTCAACACATGTGCATGTGCAGTATTATTCAACCCCCCAGCTTCAGTACTTTGTGGCGCATCCTCTAGCTTTTATAACTTGTAAAAAATGTTTTCGGTAAGTGCGGACAAGCTTCCTACACCTCTCGATTGGAATCTTTGCCCATTTTTCAAGTGCAAAAGCCTCTAGATCAGTGATGTTTGATGGCTTCCATGCTGCAACTGCCTTCTTTAAATCCCACCAAAGATTTTCAATCAAATTTGAATCTGGTGACTGTGAATGCAAGTCCAGGACTTTCCAGGATCTTTTTCTCAACCAAGCTTTGGTGGACTTGGAGATTTTGCTTTGGATCATTGTCTTGCTGGAAAGTCCAATGATCACCAAGGTTTAATTTGTCAACAGAAGGAATCACATTCCTCTTTAAAATGGCCTGGTATTTCTGTGAATCCATGATGCCATGTACACAATAAAGATTGCTAGTTCCTGCCGCAGAAAAACAGCCCAACATCATCTTTGACCAACCTCCATGCTGGACTATGGGGATGGTATTCTTCTGATCATAAGCCTGTCCTCTCATACGCCAGACATACCGCTGGTCCATAGGTCCAAACAGTTCCAGTTTGGTTTCATCAGTCCATAGAACTGTCACCCAAAGCTCTGTAGGCTTATCCAAATTCCTCCTGGCATATTCTAGTCGACTTTTGATGTTGCTTGTGGTCAAGAGCAGAGTGCGTCTTGGAGCCGGCCATTAAGTCCTTTATTATTCAGTGCATGTCTTATAGTTGCCAATGCAGCACTTGTACCAGCCTTCATCAGGTCATCCTGTAGGTGTCTTGCAGTTACACAGGGATTTATCTGAGTTGTTCTGACTAAGTTGCTGAGGCTCCTTGATGAAATGCTGGGCTTTCTTCCACAGCCAGGCATGTTTGAAGCTGCTCCATCAGTTGTAAACTTCCTTATAATGTTCCCAATTGTGTCTCTTGGAATATACATTTTTTGGGGAATTCTTCTTCTACCCAAGGCCTTTCAGGTGTGATGAAATAATCTCCTCTCTCAGCTTTTGTGTAAGTTCCTTTGTCTTTCACATGATTGCAACTCACCTTGAATACCTTCATGGGTGGGGTTTATATATGCATCACAGCTGAAGCAAATGAAGGATCAGTATAGAGTTCCCAAAGGCTTAATAATGTTTCGACTCAACTTTAGGACAAAAAAAACTGTCAGACAGCTTTAAAAACAACAATATTATGTAGGGGTTAAATAATTGTGACATGGCTATCTTAGCAAAATATACTGCTACACACAAATACTACATCATGCATTTTCCGTGTTGATTTTCTTTATCACTCAACTCATAAAGTAGACAGAATCTGTCTACTTTAATTGATAAATCCTTAAATCTTTGGGGGGTTGAATATTTCTGATTGCAACTGTATATATGGATATTATCCATGCTGCTGTACAGCATGAGTCAACTGATAACCATATTATATTATCTTATCGATGCTGTAAAGTAAAAATGTGTTAATTTTCATTGAATTCTCTATCAAAGTATTATGTGGAATATTTTGTTAACATGATGTACTAAAATAACAGAAAGAATGTATTTGTTTAACTCGTCTAGGTTGAATACAGACTTTTAAACTTTTAATCTAAATTTACATTTAGATTTATATTTCAAAAACAGTTGTATGGTGCTTTAAAATAAAATGTCCTCAGTTTCTTCCTGCACATTGTCAAAAATACTATTTTTTTAATTGTTTTTGCCCCATGGAAGAGAAGAGCGCTGCACAAATGCTGCAAAAGCCTACCATCCAGTGGATAAAAGTGGTACTTATAAGGCATGCATCTATGCAAGTGCCCTATGTTGTGTTTTATTGCACTTATTTACCTTCCTGAGGATAAGTAATGAAATAAAAAGATGATAAATATGATAATTTTATAAACATATAGTAAATAGATATGAATTAGAAAATCTAAGTTATCTAAAGTATTTTCTCTAGTTTACTGTTATTACTATTTAACAAATTACAATTTGGTCGAAATCACCATCAATCAGATACATGAGCAAGCATCACAGAAATCCGATATATGTAGATTATGCATATACATTAAGATAATGTACCCTGTGGTTTAGTGCTTTATAAATAACTAATTTAAGTTATAGAAATGCATGAAGGGAACGATTTCAAAATAAGGTGATTCGAAGAATGACAGTGATTGCAACTTTCCAAACTTCAAATCAAAGTTTATTGTCACATGCACCAATGACAGCGTCATCGGAGCAGTGAAATTCTTATGACATGGCAGGCAAACATCTACGCAGCAGGCGACTTTAAGAAATGAAAAAAAATATATCATACTATGTAACAAAACATATAACATAACATTGTAACATATAACATATAACACAGTCAAGTAAATATTAAATTAAGTAATATGAATATATGTATAACATATAACATAGTCAGATTAAAGTTAGAGTTAAATGAAGCAGCAGTTTACAGGGTGAAGGAGTGGGGAATATTAAATAAAATAATATGAATTTATGTATAACATATAACATAGTCAAATAAAATAAATTCAAATGAAGCAACAGTTTTTAGGGTGAAGAAGTGGGGAATATCAAATAAGATAAGTATATGTGAGGTAAGTGTATTTGTGTGATTCGGGAGCAGAATGTACAAGTTGACTATTCAGAGGATAGAAAAAAAAACATGCTATCTAACATAACATATAACATCACATCGTAACATATAATGTAGTCAAGTGAACCAGTAGTTTACAGGGTGAATGGAATATTAAATTAAATAATATGAATATGAATATATGTATAAGTATAACATAGTCAAAGGCAAATGAAGTAGCAGTTTACAGGGTGAAGGAGTGGGTAATATAAAATTAGATGAAATAAAATGAATATAGGTATTACATAGGCAGATAAAAATGAAGCAGCAGTTTACAGGGTGAAGAAGTGGGGAATATCAAATAAGATAAGTATATGTGAAGTAAGTGTATTTGTATGATTCGGGAGCAGAATGTACATGGTGACTATTCAGAGGATAGAAAAAAAAAAACATGCTATCTAACATAGCATATAACATCACATCGTAACATATAATGTAGTCAAGTGAACCAGTAGTTTACAGGGTGAATGGAATATTGAATTAAATAATATGAATATGAATATATGTATAAATATAACATAGTCAAAGGCAAATGAAGTAGCAGTTTACAGGGTGAAGGAGTGGGTTATATAAAATTAGATGAAATAAAATGAATATAGGTATTACATAGGCAGATAAAAATGAAGCAGCAGTTTACAGGGTGAAGAAGTGGGGAATATCAAATAAGATAAGTATATGTGAAGTAAGTGTATTTGTATGATTCGGGAGCAGAATGTACATGGTGACTATTCAGAGGATAGAAAAAAAAAACATGCTATCTAACATAACATATAACATCACATCGTAACATATAATGTAGTCAAGTGAAGCAGTAGTTTACAGGGTGAATGGAATATTAAATTAAATAATATGAATATGAATATATGTATAAATATAACATAGTCAAAGGCAAATGAAGTAGCAGTTTACAGGGTGAAGGAGTGGGTAATATTAAATTAAATTAAATAATATGAAAATAGGTATTACATAGGCAGATAAAAATGAAGCAGCAGTTTACAGGGTGAAGAAGTGGGGAATATTAAATAAAATTAATATATGTGGAGTAAGTGAATTTGTAGTGTGGGAGCAGAATGTACATGGTGACTGTTTAGGGCGTCAATGTTGATTGTTCAGAAGCCTGATGGCCTGGGGCTAGAAGCTGTTTGTGAGTGGTAGTCCGTGCTCGGATGCTCTGGTATCGTCTGCCAGACGGCAGCAGTGTGAGAAGTCCACAGCCTGGATGGCTGTGGTCCTTGATGATCTTCCGTGCTTTTCTCAGACATCTTGTATTGTAGATGAGTTGCACGGAAGGGAGATGGCAGCCGATGATGCGCTCCGCTGTCTTTACCACCCTCTGCAGGGCCTTTCGATCAGCAGCGGAGCAGCTACCAAACCAGGCAGTAGTGCAGCTTGAGAGGATGCTGTCAATGGTGCACCTGTAGAAGTTTGTTAAAGTTTTTGCAGCCATGCCAAACTTCTTGAGTCTCCTCAGGAAGTATAAACGCTTTTGTGAAGTTTTCACCACAGAGTCCCGTTAGGACCAGGTGAGGTCATCCGTGATGAACACACCAAGGAACTTGAATTCGTAGACTCTCTCCACTACAGCTCCATCAATGTTGGTCGTCCTGTCAGAGCATGTCTCTCAGTCTGGGTTGTGGTGGTTGTGATGCTCATAAGGCCTGGTCCTCTGAGCCGACTGATGATGGCGATTGTGAGAGAGAGAGTTTTTCTTGTCAGGTGGCATATCGTCAAGATCACCTCCTTTTCTTTTCTCTCCCGACCGAGTCTGACCCTCGGCCCGGCTGCTTCCTGAAGGACCCGTTTTCTGGTTGTGGCGGTAGTCAGCAGGCCTGGTCCTCTGATCCGACTGAGGATGTCCAGTGTGCAAACGATCATGTCGGCTGTTTGACGAAGAAACAGAGTTTTTCTTGTGCGGCGGCAAATCTTCATGCTCAATCTTCCTCTTTCTTGACCCCTCAGTTCCTCTGGTCTTGGTGGTGGTGGTGCAGGGATGTAGGTCTGTGCGGTGGGGCTGGCCGGTTTTTCTCCCCTCAGCAAGAGATGGAGGATTCGGCTGGACGGGGTTGGTATCTGTGCACCGGGGCGGCTTCAGTGGCCCACGCACCGCTGTGCCACTGCCAGAAGTCGGGATTCTCTTCTGACACATTTGCATCATTTTGAAACAGAAGCTGACACTGCAAGAAAATGAATCCTTTCATTAGATCATCCTTAAATGTACAAGACATATTGTAAGGACCTGTAGATGAACTATATCCGCAGTAACAAAGGTACGAGTGGAATATATAAAGCAAAAGACGAATTGTACATTTAAAAATATTTAACCAGATCACATTGTCGACTTACTAGAGGCTTTTATGGTCCATTCTGGCGATGTGGCGCATGCTGATGAATTTGTGCTCCAGCACCTGACGAGGTGTGATCCTTCTGTCTGGATCAAGCTGAAGCATCGCCTTCAGCATGTCCACAAACATGCGGGCGTCGGCCCTCTCTCCAACTTTATCTGCAGAGTTGCCATTGCTGATGGGTCCGGTCTAAAACACAAACATGTCCTCGGTTAGCTCCAGTACTGAATAAAAACCTCTCTAGGACATTCTGAGTGTTTTTCTTTTTTATCTTAAAGGAACAAGTTCGTGTTGATGGACCTTAAAGAAGACCTACATGCAAGAGGCCGTCCAGGGAGGTGAACTTCAAAAACCTGTTTTCCATTGGCTGCTTCCCCGTGTCTTTGTGGTACTCCTCTGGTGTCTGTTCAGAAAGTGGTGTGGTTAGCAGAGTGCATCAGACTCGCACAAGCGTGTAGAGGGAACCAAATATGTTACAGCAAGGCAGACATGAGATGGAGATAGAGATATTTGAATATTACAAGCGGTTTCAGGTCGGCACCTTGAGTTTCCAGACGGAGGTGGTGGAGTCGACGTTTCTCTTGAAGAATTGTTGAGTTTTACATCCATGGTTGAGCATGGTGTCAGGTAGCTGACCCTGAGTGTCCATGATGTATCTGATCTGAAAATACAACACAGCTTAAAATTCCCCCACAGTCCAGGTGAACTACTACTTATTTATCTTAATATTATGCACATATTTATATGTACCATTTCATATTCACCCAATCCAGGGTAGAGCAGGGACCCGAGGTACATCGCAGCAGCAATGCAGCCCAGCGACCACATGTCTATGGCCTCTGTGAAGGGATGCCCCAGCATGATCTCTGGGGATCTGACAGAGGAGCAACAACCACGATCACATAAACCATGCAAAATATGTGGGTTGTTTTGAAGGACACCTTAATAACTCTTACTGCTACATTTGTGTGAATGGATAAAGACTTGATGCTTTTATTCTCAGTTAAAATGTTTTTTTTTAGTTAACAATACGCCACTCAGATCCGTCATGGTTCCAGATGCTCACCGGTATGGACGGGTCTGAATGTGGGAGCCCAACTTGGCAGCTGACACGTCAAACGCCAGTCCGAAGTCGATCACCTTGACCCTGAAGGGCTCCCGTAGCTGATCGACCAACATGACATTGTCCAGCTTGAGGTCTGCGTGGACAATCCCTGCAGCCTTCAGGTGGTTGAGCGCATGGGCAATCTGAAAAGTTCATTTCATAAAAATGTCAACAATGTTCCACCCGCATATATTTCCATACTGTTTGTTAGTGCACAAAGGAAAACAGGAGGACACACATACCTGCTGGACAATTGGTCTAATCTCTATCAAGGAGAGAGATCTGAAACATCGTTGCCTCATGAAATCAAGGAGACTTTTGTCCAGGTGTTCAAACTCCAGGCAAAGATGTCCTCGGTCAAAGAATGACTGGTACCACTGGACAAGGTAGAACGAGTCCAACGATCTCAATTTCTTCAGAGCAGCCACCTGGAGATACATGGCAGGCCACAGGAACATTGTATATCAGCTTGATGTAAACTTAAACAAGGAAGTATGTGAACATATGGATTTTAGATGGTATAAATCACACTGGGATCAGCGTACAGGTTTGTTTCTTACCTCTTGATTTGCAACTTTTACATTACAGGCCCGCAGTTCAATCATTTTGATGGCCACAGTCTTGTTGTCGTCCAGTCTCTTGCACTTTACCACTTTTCCGAATGAGCCCTGTCCGAGAAAAGACTGCATCTCGTAGTAAGAGGAGCCGGAGGTTAGCAGGCTTCCTGGAACCACCTGGTTGTCCTGAGCAGTTAGCGTGGCAGCCATGTTGCCTCAACGAATGCCCTTAAAATGAAGAAAAATGTTAAGAGCAAAAGGTGAAATGCTGGGAATTCTGTCAAGCCTTGAAACCATGAACAATATTGTGAATATTATAAAAGCTATGATTTTGTCCTGAGTAGGTGAGTCTATTTGTAATAACAGGATTACACAGACAACTCAACCGCTTTCCTCCAAGTCAAAAATCATAGTGAGGGATGATGCAGATAAAAATGTCAACTGAAACCTTTGAAGTCTGTCAAGCCTGGTAACCGTGGCAACTATTGTTGTTATGATTTATAAAAGTTATATTTTATCCTGCGTGTATTGTTTTATTTGTTAGAACAGAATTACACGAACAACTAAACTGATTTCCTCCAAAAACAGCTAAACCTATTTCTTCCAAATTGTAAATTATTATAATAAAGGGATGATGCAGATACAAGGTTGAATTGTGTTCTGTGAAGCCAGGTAACTGTGGCTCCTCCCACTCCCCCCCCCCCCTCTCGTTCTTTCTCTCGCACTGCATGCTGGGAGTTTGGTAGTGTTGAGGGTGTGAGAGTTTGTGTTTTCCCGCCAACTTCTATACTGTATTTCTAACTGTGTTTTTGTATGATTGTGTAGTTGTTGTGTTGTTAGTGTGTCTGTGGTTGTTTGGCGGACCATGAGTCGCTGTCCCTGTCTGTGAGACACGGAGTGAGGCTGGTACCGCAGCAGGACAGCCCGGTGCAGCAGGTGTTGTTGGCGGTTCGAGAGCAGGTGGAACACGGGAACATCTCCTACAACTCACGGAGGAACGAAGAGGCGGTCGTGTTTCTGAGAGCGGCCTGGTGATCCGGGATCAGCTCGTCCAGTTGTGGAGATGGGGGTCACCAGCGGATCTCCTGTCCCCACAGCAGCCACAGCGGGCCGGGGGGAAGGCGGCTCCACGCATGCTGTCGGTGCTGCCGGGGACCCGGTGATCGGGTCCGCTGGTGTCAGAGACTCGGTGGTCGGGTCGGCGGGGGCCAGAGACTCGATGGTCGGGTCGGCGGGGGCCAGAGGCTCGTTAGCCGTTGTCATTGCTGCCGGTGGCTCTGTTGTAAAGTCCGCCGGGGATTGCGTGTCTAAAGATGGGTCCACTGGTGGTTGCAGCCCGGTTCTGTGGTTGTTAGCGGCCCTGCGGTCGGGCTGCGGGTCTTAGTCACCCGGTGGTCCTCTTGTCGGGCTGCGGGTCTTGGTGTCCCGGTGCCCGGTGGCTCTGATCGGTCCTGCTGAGGAGGGGCCTGCTGGTTGTCATGGTGATGACGTGACTCTGACTCTGAAAGTGTTTTTCTCAAACTGTTTCCTCTGGAGGAGATTCACATTTAGATGAAACCTTCATTAAAACAGTTCATGTGAAAGGTTTTAAATTCGGTCTAATCAATATCCATGCAACGAAACATTAAGTGGTTATTGACCAACAAGAATGTATTGTTGTGTGTGGAGACTGCAACTGCTGCACAGATTTTAATTTAGACTTTGAGTCATCTCTCTTTTTATCTGGTGAAAGGTTCACTGGCCCTTCATTTCAGTTCATTTCATTTCATTTTTTTGTATGCGTGCGTGCATTCGAAACAGAGAGACAGCTGCCCTTACGCATACAGATTTGACTGACCTGAAATTAAACGGAACAATATTGCGCATATTACCCTCAGATCACACATTAAGCACCTTGAGAGCATGCTTTTCATCATGAATCCTACTTTTCCCAGACCTCACAACATGACCCAGCCGCATTACGTCTAACTCCGCCTAACTTACTTTACTTTTTTTTTTGATGCCATCGATTTTCAGGAGAACCTTTACCATTTGAAAGTACCGTGTGGGAGCGTATGTACACACATGGGACTTATAAAAAAGCGCCTGCTGATGAGAAATGCGACTCTTGAAAACGGTTGACTGCATCCAGGCCTCCTAATGGCGCTGAGCTGAGAGAACAAGCTCCTTCCTCCGTGTCCTGTTCGATAAAACCAGGGTTTGGACCTGCGCCATCGCTTGGGGCTTGGCAGGATGCAGTGACTCGCTGAGGTTTGAAACCCCATTAAAAATTGTCACTTTATTTTAAGCAGCTGCCACACTTTGGAGTCCCACATCCTTCTGGAAAACCAATCAGAGCCCCAGAGCTGGCAGGGGATTGGTCAAACAGCACTCATACTGTGATTGTCTGAGTTGTTAAAGTTTGTTTCCCCTCGATGACTTAATGGTAATGAATGCTTTTAATTTTTTTTGTCAGCTGAATTAAAGGCGTCTGTCCGGCGTGTTGTGTCTTGAGACGCCGGGAAGATTATTTATGAAACTTTCACTGCATACCTGACTAGACCATGATGGTTATGTGTGTGGGCCAACCCATAATCCCGACTAGATTTAGTGAATTTCTACAGCTGCAGACTGTATCGCACAAACTGCCAATTTTCAAGGTTACCTTACTACAACCCTCCTCAGCTTGTAACTGCGCTTTCATTGCCCACTGAGAGATACTCATCAGTGTTCCCAAAGGTCGTGAGTCTGTCCACAGTTTACGTTTTAACTCACTGGTTGTACAGAGAAGGATGAAACATAACGAGGGAGGGGAGCGGCCTGCAGATCCCATGTGCCTGGGCCTGGTACAAGACACAGGGTTTGATTTGTAGCTCTGTGTAGGATAACTGTGTTTACATTTTTACATTTACTTTGTAATACTTTGTGAGAGATCGATAACTACCCAATACAATTAGAGCTACAATTACTTCACTGGATGCAAGAGCACTGTGTCTGCGTTGTGGAAGATCTTGCTTTTCAGTGGGGCGCCGATATCAGGTTCCAGAGAGTCAGGGTCTCACCTTTCCTATTGGACCACGTGCAGTTCAAGGCAGATATGACAGTGAATATGATCTTTCACCACAGTTTCAATGTTTATCTGTTGAATATGTCATAAACCTAAATAGTTGCATCACCTTCTATATCTGTCTCAAAGTTAAATAACTCTAGTGTTTTAAAAAGGTTTTTATTGGGGAATATTTGCAGGAGTAGAAGATACGCAGCTAAATAGATATAAGTCCTTTTATTTTAGGAAATACAGTAACGCAGCAGACATGTTACCTGTGTGAACAACAGACAAATGCGAGATACAGCTTTATTCTTTTAACTCTTGATATCTCACTAAAACTTGCATTCATTGATTTATTTAGCAAGTTGTATGCATCACAAAAAACTGTAAACACAACACTGACATATTGTCACATTATAAAGTTGTTATGTGGTTGTATATCCACTTCCAGCAAACAGATAGACATTAATTTGGAGTTTCAGGTATTTTTTGCGTAATTATGAATTCAAGTAATCACTCTTCTTTTTTTAAAGCTGTGATGGTTGCCAGCAACTCCAGAGGGGAATATGTGGCAGTTTAACAGCTTCATCCTCCATTATGCTTTAGTTCTTATAAGTGTCTCTGTCTTTTGGTGCTGAGCAGGTAGCGTTTACAGCATCTATCAGAGCTTTTTGGCTGTAAACTGCCTCATGTTGTGTCTGGAAATGACACTGCGAAGAATGGAAACATGTGTTTTTTGAGATTGCTGTCTGTGAAACCAAAAGCAACGAGCTGAGAGGCAGTAAAAGGCTCCATAGAGCTGAGTTGAAACTGGAGAGTAATTCAATTTGTTGTTAATATAAGAATAATTACTATTGGAGCTGTTTTAACTCAAACGATGGATGCCAATATGTAGTGTCTCTGACTTTGCATTTTTTCTGTCTGGTTCTCTTATACCACCATACACATATATACACAAAGCCACACAAACACACTCCCATGTATGTGGAACAGTCTTGTCTCGCTTGCTGGACATCAAGCTGGCAATTTTGTCCTTATAGCCTGCAGATGGTTGGTGTCACTCCAAGGTAAACCTCTGCTCTGCCAGACACAGTGCACACTACCTGCCAGCAGCCTCCGCTCTATCATGGTCTAGTAGCTTCCACCAACCCGATGCTTCGAAGTGGGCGTCTGCCGAGCAAATACATACACAGTCTAGTTCCTGTTGTGCTTCTGTCCTCAGACGGCTAGAGATGAGTATAAACAAGCCCAGAAACCCAGCTGTTTATTGTTCCAGGTATATGCAGTCAAGGCCTAGCGACAGGGGGCGAAAACTTGACTGTTTATTTTATATCCAGTTCTGAAGTGTGCCTGGAGACACACAGAACAGGATGAATAACACATTTGGGAGGAAAGAAAAGATAAAAAGCTAAATAATCAACAGTGGAGCAGAAAGATGGAGGGGGTGTGCGGAGGAATTTCTGGCAGAATTTTGCAACAGCAGCACAAAATTGCAAGACCAAAATGTTAGTAGAAACATGTCCGCTCAATGCTCGAGAAAAAAAGAAATATTTTTAGGACTGGAAGAAATGGGGAGCAAGAGAGGCGAGACGGTTTTGTTTTTGTCTGTGAAGGTTAAAATGTTTGGCTAGGCCGAGTGCCAGTGTGGAGGCCGGCCCCGCTGTAGTTTCCCCGTTCTGGTGGGTTCTTGAAGCAGAGGTCAGCTAAGTCTGCTGAAATCAAATCCGGTGTCTCCCACCCGCAACAACAATGAGGCAGAAAGGCCCAAGGGCAGTGACATGATTATGTTGTTGTGTTCTGGGCTAAATCTGAGGAGAAGTTCAACCCCTGGCCTCGCTGTCTCTCCGGATTACGTAGACATGCGAGGCCTGTCTAAGCAAAAGCCAGGTGCTTTATCCTATCGCCCTGTGTGGCACACAAACAGCTGAATTAGCAGAACCTTGGCGAACGCTGGTCTGGTGAACTAATTGAGATCATATCCTCTTTCATGTTTGAAGCCTGTTCGACATCTCTGTCAAACAGTCCGACAGTATTCAGGACCCTGATGACAAAAGCAGATACACTAGATACACTGTTTTTAGACCATATTTCTGTTGCGTGATGATAATGTGACAACCCCAGACTTTCCGCTTTAGAGGGTTCTGATGAAACAAAGTCCTTTTTTATAAGTCATCTGCTCAATGCAGCATGAAACGTCCCTCCAAGCAAGAGGGTGCTTGGTTGTTAAACAGCAGATAGCCCCTACAGTAAAGTGGCCGACACACAAGAGTGGATACAAAAGTGAAACGTTACACGCCTACAAGTCCCTTCTTAATCAGATTGAGCTATGGCTTTCAGATGGTATTTAGATATGTAATGCTAACAAATTAGGCTTTGCTATTATAGTAACTGGCTCTTAATGTTATTTCAGCAGCCAGTTCTGTCTCTTTCTAGTGGTTCGACGAGCTTAGACAGTTTCCTGAGGCCTGGACTAAGCCCGTTTGGGTTTGCACATTCTCTTAGCGTGTAATTGCGATACTATTGCCATGAAATATTGGTATGCAATGTCCACAAAGCCAGCTTTCATCATGGCAAAGGACGGTGTGTATCTTCAGTATGTCACAAGACCTCTGTTGCAATTCAATTTGGTGTTTAATTTTGCTGTGCGTCTGGATCTTTTTAAATATTCCAGACATCGTCTTGAGGAATAATTTGGAGAAACATAAAAAAACTAATGGCCGCTATCGGTTAGATTTGGACGAGCCCTTGATGTAAACACTGTGCAAATTCTGTGCAACTAAGCATGTTTCCTTTGCAGTTTTTCCCCCCTCAATCTCACACACCTCTCAGCTCTCCATCAAGGAATGCATTTTTTTAGTAAACGCCCCTGCGCTCCTGACAGGTATCGACTGCATGAGAGGACAGTTTGTCCTGCTAGAGCTATGCAGGCTGCAGGGGCCCATGTTTGGCTTGGATGCCTATGAATAACATTGTATGGAGAGAGGAAATTAAAAATGCAGGGTTGTAATTTACTGAAGAGTGGAACCGATTTAAAAGCTTCTTTTTTTTTTCTTTGCCGCTTTGCTTGAAGTTTTCCAAGTATGCCACAGCTGAGTGTGAACTGAGCCTCGTTGTATTGGCAATAATAAGCAAGGCAAAGCTCCCAGCTCTCTCGAATTTACCCCCCCACGCTCCCATTACTTCTTGGCAAAGGGAGGTCCAATGCTAAGGTAAGCGTTTATGAAATCGAAATGGTAGACATGCTCAACTCTTTTCACATCTCAAGTAAAATGTGGAATTATGCTATCGTGAGAAATGCAAAAGCAATTTCCCTCCTGCAGTTGGACGCTGCTATTCTAGCCTATAAGGTCGATGACTGATATTGTGAGCAACGTTCTGTGATTGCTGGTCTCACAGCCAGCAAGTGTTGCCTGCTTGTGGTCACTGCGGGTGGCTCCCTGTTGTGAAACAGGTAAAAACAGATTAATAGTGTGCTGAATTAGACTCCACGCAATTTTGAGTCTCTCTTTTTAAATATGCCCCTAAATTATATCAATAAAAAATGTTTAAAATACTTCAGTGCTATCTCTAACCATGTGTTGAGAGAAACCCTTACACTGACTATTGACAATGTAAAAATGACACATTAGGATGGGGTGCCTCGTTCCGCTAGCTGCTGAGTTAAAGGAAACTGCACTTGGTGGATTTTGTTTTTATGGTTTTCTCCCTTTTATAAACCTCAAATTTGCTGCTGGGTAACTCAACCACTTCCTCCCCTTCCTGTGAGATCAGGCTGTCGGGCAGGGTGAAGCCAAGCAGTGCAGGGGCTGCTGTGGGTTGCAAACAGCTGGCATGGCGCTAACCGTACCTTTGGCACCTGTGGGTGGGCGTCAACACTTTTCAGCTAAACAAACAAGGCCATCATCCAGCCTCTACCGCAGTAATGAATGAGGACGGGCTCAGGGCGCCACCTGCAGCAGGGGAGGCCAGGTAGCAAGACCTCTATGTACAACCTGTCCTTACACTGTAGGTGTCGGGACAAAACCAGAGCCTGCTGGTGTCAAAAAATGTAATGTTCCTCATTATGTAGTAAATGGGTTATTTTGGTATAGGTAGGACTTTTTTTTTCATTACGTTCAATCCTGCTTTTCTCCTGAAGATGGTGGTGTTGACCTGAATTGAGATCATACAGTGGAAAAGCCCAACATGTGTAAGGCCTTTTTCCTAATTGGTGACCTTTAACAAGCCTGTGCAAATATCACCCTGTCTCCATCCCCATTTCCTGTTGGCCTCGAGCTTGATAACAAAGATTTTGTATCATGATGTCGAAAAATAAAGTGGCAGGGTGGCAGCGGGTTTCAGTGGGGGTGGTGGGGAGTTTTGCGCTGAGGTGTGGCCACATTTTTAAGCCGCTACGCCCACGCGAGTGTCTGGTAGAACTTCAATTTCCAGAACCAGAGCGGTAAACTTAGGATGGATGAAGTAACAACTGATCTGTTTGTCTAAAACAAACACAAACTGGAAATTTGCCTCCATGGAAGACGTTAAGGCTGCAAGGGGCCCACAGCATCACCACAAATGGAATTTTCCCTAAAACAAGAAAAGAAAAGTTCAAGGCCAGATAGAAAGAAATCAAATGAGTGAGGAGAGAAGGGGACCCACCAGAGTGGAGAGAATCTTTCCACGGGTTCACTGGTGTTTATGTGGGGCTAGCAGGGCGTTGCTATGAGCAGAGGATGCTGGGGGAAGTCAGACTTGTTGCTGAGCAAAGCTTCTCTTCCTCTGACCTCTTCACAGACTGGTTTTCTCACTATCTTTCCATCTCTTTACTCCCTCAATGTGTCCCTTTCTCCATCCCCTCTCTGCCTCCTCCTCTTCCTCGGTTCTCACACCCTAGATGTGCTGATGTGTGTCCAGGAAGAGAAGGCATTAGTGGGCCTAGAGGGCAGAAGCCTGGGAACCAGCCAGATTTCCCACTTTAAAACCCTCCCGTCCCTCCACAACTTCACCCCATGATGACACAGCTTTTTCTTTCCCTTGATGGGATCCCAGAACAATAGTGGACAAAGCTGAATCACAGAGAGGTTTTTTTCCTGAGTAATGGCTTTCATAGAAAAACTTTCTAAACAAGCACATTTTGTTGGGGCTATAATAGGTCAGCAAGCACAGAACAACATTTGGAATTTTTAAATGGAAAAATTCAGCTTAGATATTGTTTAATTTATATAATTTACATGAAGGGATCAACATTAATGTAGGAAAACTTCCCTGAAGCTTTCATACATTGACCATAATGTAGCCTATGTCACTATCGCCTCATCTCCATCAGCATACAGACGTTTACTCTTCAGCCCTCAGCCCTACCTCCGTCTCCAGGATGACAGGCACACTTTTGTATATGATAAAGTATGTGATATGCAACCCCCTCAGACCTCCCCTCCACCTTTTCCTCTTTCCCTTGCCTCTTCATATCCACCTTTTTTCTTTCCCCCTTAATAAATCCTCATCTCAGATTTCTCCCCTTGCCCTCTGCGTGTCCCCCTGCTTCAGCCCCACCTGCTAGCTCTCTGCCCACAGCCAAGGATATGAGTGCAAAGCGACGCTGTGTGATCCCCCGGGGATGGGGAGGAAACCACAGCGTGTGTTTGTGTGCCATAGCGTGTGCAGTAGTGTGAACCCCCCATCCCATGGGTCAACATACGGTGCCCTGCAGATCCATCAACGGCAGATCAGACCGGAATACAGTACATGTCCACATGCATATATGCACTCACATTGTGTGAGTTGTGTCTGTTCAACAGCTCATAAGCACAAGGCTGGGCAGTGCTGGTTCACTGCTGTTGAAAGCATTATGTGTCCAGCCAACCTGAGGAGTGAGCCTTTAGTTAAAAGTAGCCGTCATAAAGAGATTCCCTTGTCTAATAATGAGGTTTGTTAAGCCAGGCCAAACAGGGCCACGGCCGCTCACTGCGGTGAAGCTTGACCACTAAGCTGAACACTAGAGAGGCAAGTGTGAAATCAAAGTACAAAACAGTCTTTGCTTTTGATGCATGGCGCAATAGAGACTCATCAGTACGAGCCCACACAGATTTGAAATCAGCGGAATGTTGAGATGAATGGAAATAGGTTTGAATATACTGCCAAAGAAAAATAACAGACCAAAATCGTGTGCTCAAAAAGTCCATTCTTTTCTGCTGTGCAGTGTAAAGAAGCAGTCCAAAATAAATTATAAAATGTAGCAATCAAGCCAATGGACAGCGGGTAATAATCGCTGGTTGCAGCCCTGGAGTAAGTTACTTTCTGTTACTATGAAAAGAGCTCAGATTTCAATTGGTGATGAATGCCAGATAATGCCATCTGGATAGAGAACAAATGGGAATCTTGGTGCCTCAGTCGAAGTTCCTTCTTTCTCTGTTTTGTCAGGAATGGTCTATGATGGTTTGACTGTAACCACGAAAGAGGCCAACACAGTCGCTCTTTTCTCCTGTGTCAACACCCCTGTTCTTGGTGTGGCATCGGTGGTTTGACCTGGCGTTGTATTAGTCCTGACAGGTTTAAACAGGATTAAAACCCCTCAACATGCTCCGAAAGAACAACAGAGCAATTGGGAAAGCGAGCGGTTGTGCTTGTCAAAACGCGAATGCGTGAAGTGAACAGGATCAAAGAGAAACACGCATGGCCTACAGGTACACAATATGTAGAGTATATGGGTGTAGACATACAGTGCGTTGCTTCACAGTGTGGTGAACACCATATCCCACCCCTTTTTGCACACACTCATCACCCACTGTTTGTTTTTACACGTGCATTGTGGGACACCATTGCTGCGCTGCCACTGCTCCCAGCTGTCAAACAAGATTATTGGGGTAGCCCCCTTCTCTCAACTGTAACATAGACGACTAAAGGATTAAGCTTGTAGGCTTGTCAGTGACGTGCAAATGTACAAAGACACACAGATTTGCACGCACGTTCAAAGGCCAACCGAGACTTCACTTTACCCCACTCCACAGCAGAAATAGAGACAGGGAGCCATAACAAATGAAAGCCTTTTTAAAACAAAGGGTCCACTATTTTGAGTACAAACATATCCAAGAAAGACTGTTTCCTTTCTTCAATGACCAAAACAAAGTCTCTTTAAAAATTGCTCTTTATGGTTTTGAGTTGCACAGAGAATTGGATTGGGGTTCAAAGTCGGCTCACTGAAGGTCATCCTAGTACAACAAGAACCGTGAAGCTTGAGAAATGGCATATGGCCGAAGACAAGAAAACATACTGAGTTTTTAGAGTAGAAATCTGTGAACGGAGGAAGAGGTTTATGGTATTGGAAAGGTTTACAATCTCAGCAGGTACCTCACATTTACAGATTAGGCCCTCTCAAGTGTTTGCTCTGACGTACAGCATGTTGCTTTTTTTCCAGTGATCTGGAAAGTGCATCATGTGAATGCAGCTACCTTGCCATCAAAATCCCTCGGTCATAATTCAGAGGGAACATCGCCAGATTTATATTCAAGCCCTCTTCCCTCCCTTGGTTGCTGGGTCAAACCAATCAAAATGCCTGATTTATTTTGGAGGGAGATTCTCGTCTGTCAACCGCCTGCCATAGATGAACCCGAAACACAGGGCTTCCTCTCCGGCCTGCTTCCCTTCTTCAAGGCCCTGTTCACTATTTACTTGACTCCATTTAATCATGTGCATTATGGCAGGTTTGACAAATTTCAGTGAAAAACCTCCCGCTGTTGAGTCGACATGTCACACTTTTACCCCCATTGAGCCATAAATGATGTCACATCCCATTAGTCCAACCTGAAAGAAGATCCTTTCCCCGGGTGTATGTGATGGTTGGCTAGCTGTGGTGCTAATTCAGAGTCCAGACACCTGGAGGGGAGAGAGCGAGAAAGAGACCTGAGGGAATAGAAGCTTCAGTTTAGAGAGAGGGGGCAATAAAGGAGGATAAAGAATGAGAAGTCTGGCAGAAGTTGTAGTCGTAAATTAGCTTGTCCTTAGTTTGAGAGGCGCAGATAATGGATGCACATGATAAATTGAGTCTTAACCCAGGGGAGGTGGCAATGTGCATAGTTAAGAGCTACAAATAGAGAGGAGTTCACTTCGACCTTTGACCTCCAGATTTGTATGGTTGCCCTTAGACCTGAGGGGTAAAATAATAGTGATAACCATCAATAAACAGCACTTCAATCAATAGCAATAAGATTGTGAGCATGCTCTGAGTGACACACAAACAAAGGTGTTTGAAAATAAAAAAATCAGTGCAGCCGGTTTAGAAATTGTTTACAAGAAGAATAAATCAGCTCACCATGTTTTTTTATTTATTTGTTTTTGTAACACTTTTGGGGCCTTTTTTCACTATGTTAACATAAAAACGATGACGTTTATGCCTCCATGAGTGGTTAACTTCAAAATAAAGTGTTCGAATTATAAAAAAAATCTCCATAGTAACAATATTAATTCAAAATGTTCAATAGTTATCAATATCTACTGATAGAAACTTTTTTATAGCATAGGTTTCACTCTTGCTCAGTGAACAACGACCATCTGAACCTGAGCAGAGAGTTTCAGTAGTTATAACCCTCCATAAAGTTTAGATATTCTGTCAAGTCGACGGCGGAAAAGACCCATATGCACGTCTCTGTCATCGCTTGGTGGGAGAAAGTGAACCTTGTATTTCTTCTCTTTGAAAAGAGCTGTTGGACGAGGCCACTCAACTCCTCCAGGTCCGCTTCCTGGGCATATTTTACACTGCAGTGAGTAGGAATCCTCATGAAAATGAAAAATCTCTGGAGCAGAAACGGCCTGTGTGTTCTCAATGATGAAATGAGGCGACAGAGTAACACCAACAAAAGTGAAAGTGATAAATTCGACAGCTACGCTGTGAAAACACATCAAACCGAAAATCCCTTTTCCAAACATTCCAGGCTCGTTTGAGCACCTTTGCATTTATTTGTTTTTTAATTCGTTCTCATGCATTTTAATAGCTCCATTACCTATAAATATCCGAACATACACAGGGACGTATCCTTAACTGGGACCAAGAATAACAAGCCCAGGAAGGCTCAGATAGAGGGGCTGTGTGTTCATTATGATATGCAGTGTTCAATTGCCACATTAATTAAGCAGCTCCGGGCAGCAGTGGCAGGATGACGGACAGGCCTAGTCACAGGAGACACGTTTGATACACTGCCAAGTCCCAGCCTCGCTGTCCGGCGGCGGATTTATGGACAGAGCTGGAAGTCGGAAAAGTCTCCAGGAGTCATATTTTTAGCGGGCGGTAGTGCCGTGCACATGTGCAGGGGCTTAGGCCGGTCCCGAGGGACGCCATTCATCGATCATCACTGCAATGCTGATAACATCCTCCTCTACATAACACACACATACCAACCGAGCACATGCGCTCATACACTCGCTGGAGCCCGGCGGTGGTCCAGCTTCCTACAAGCGCAGTCACATAAATACACAGGCAGTGTTTAGATGACACTTGGTCCCTGGTACACTCTCTTTGTGATCCTTTTGTGAGTTTGTGATTTGCGGATGTTAAACAGGAAGTTATTGAGGAGTGTATAAAGCCCAGTTTCCTTCCTGCTCAGACAGTGCTGCGTTTGGCTGTGTTTTAACAGCTCTACAGTTCTCTCTGCTTGTCCTGTCTCCCCCCCGCCCCCCCCCCTCCAATATTTTTTCCTTATACCTCACATCGATGCATTATAATCTCCAGTTTTACAAAGACGGGAAAAACGAGAGGCCATTTTCAAGCCAGCTGTCCCTTGATGTATTCAGGCCCTCGACTGCACATGTGCGAATGATGCTTTTCCTTGGCGATTTGAATATCAGAATGGCTGATTATGAGGGTGGCATGCATGAGCACAACCCTTCAGAGCCAGTGAGCCAAAAAAAAAAAAGGACAGAAAGATGAAAGAAGGTTTGAGTTAATAGTCATGGCTCTGGTGTTGCATATCACACGGAGACCAACAGGGGCCTGAAAGGACTCGACATCGGTAAACAATGGGATTCAGACGGTTGCAATATTCAGTAGTTCTATCATTTTCACGTCAAGGTAGAATGTGTTGAATAATTGACCCTCGGGTCAACTGCAACTGTTTCCTTTTCAGTGGAGTGGAGTATTGAGATTCTGGTGTTGGTGTAGTTTGAAACTGCAGATGTTTGTGTTTATAAAAATACACTGGCTGAGTTGTTTTCCAAATCAGTTCAATATGAGATTTTAGCAAAGATGGTTGAACAGATCAGAGAAATGGAAAAACCTATTTGTTGGTGGTTTTTGATTTTTAGATTGTTAGACTATATTGTCTGTACTGTTTATTCATCAGGGCCTCACTTAGTCTCTCTCATCATGAATATTAGACAGATACTCATCCTCGTGTTTTCTTTATTAGGAGGTCGATAGTGAGGCTGGAAGGAAACATAGGTAGGTGGATATGACTTTCAACACAGGCCCCCAGTAGAACTATTGTCTCTGTGGTTGTGTGCTGCTATTAATCCATAATGTATTTTAGCTATGCTGCCCAGTGGGCTTTAGCCAGACACATCCTTTATTATTATAAAATTGATTAACTTTTCTTTGTAACGCAGTGCGCGCTGTAGACCTGTCTTTTTGGAATGGGCTGTTTTCTTGGCCCGTGGTGATGTTGGTTGCAGTTTTCCTTCTAAAAATGTAAAAGGGACTGAGCTGTGGCAAATAAACACCGGCTGCAGTCAACAGAACAATGATTGCCTAGTTGCAAAAAATATTACAAATGAAAAATGCTGCTAGCAAAAATGTTGACAAGGTGTTATCAAAGTTTTGCCATCATCGCTGGTAGTCAAGTCGTCACTGATAACAACCAATCAGGAGGCTAATTAGGGGGAATATGATACTGTTTCCAAACATCAGCTTTTGTCCTTCCATCACGCAGGCCAGGAGTTTTCAAAGTAAACAGGGCCAGCAGTATTTTCAAACTATACTGAGTTTAAGGGGCTTGAAAACTCTGGAGTAGTGTGGATGATATGATGGAAGATAAGATAAGGATCTACCTTATCTTCATACCCTGTCTCCTAGAATGATGCTCTGTCAGAAAGTTTATACCTTAAATGCTCATTATATTTTTCAGATCCCTAAAACAGCTTGCTTGTAATCAAGTTAATTTAGGGAGCCCATTGCCAGTTTTAACTCTGGGGCCTCTGAGTGGGTTAATCTGGCCCAGTGTTAAGTGATTGACCTCAGTAGCACATCTACTCTGAAGAGTTTAAAAGGCTTAATACAGACTAAACAAAAAAGTTGTTTTACACAGTACTACATTTATCATGCTAAATCAACACATGGGAGTCATCTGATCTCAACATATAGAGAAAATGGAATGGTAATTTTGTGGTGATCGAAACATGCTGCAATTTTCATCAGTGTCAGATACCGGCAAGTGACAGGAACCTGGAAACGGGCAGGAGCCCTTGGCTCCATAAGTGCAAAGTAACGACCAGACGAAATGTATTCATGTATGCTGATGTGCTGCTGGTCCGCCTCACAATGTGCTGCTAGGCCAGATGCTATTTGTATGCCTTTAACTTCCCTTTATTCAACGGCAGAAGACTGGTGTTTCAGTGCTGTTGAACAATACGAATGTGTAGCTGAGCAGAGCAGAAGCTCTTATGATAATGTGATTTATTTCATAAGTAAACTTAAGACAAGCGATAACAAACGCTGCAAAAAAAGTTCTTGCTACTGAAGATACGCAGTAATTGCTTTCATCTGAATGTCAGGCCAAGCATGCTTTATCAGGCTGGCATAATCTCACTACATAATGGAAATCCATTAATGCTCTAATTTCTGTCACACAAGCATGGAGCCAAATTAGGATAAAAATATTTTTTTCCCCAACCCTAATTAAATGAATCATTTTGAAGTGATAGCGCAAATAAAGCCAGAGATGTAATTGGACCCAGGTTTCATATTGACAAATGGGGGAAAAAAGGAAACCGACTTTATTTCATTTGCCACTGGGATGGTGCCTCTTTAAGAATGAAAACCGCAAATTGCTCTCAACAATTCCTATACCTCTGGAGTTGACCACTTTAAAATTGGCCCGTTCAGAGATTATAAATATGGCTATTTGATGGCTCTGTTATTACGGCTGAGAGGGGGGAGGAGAGGGAGGGCTTGTGGCTGTAAGGCCGGATGGTTTCTCTTGATGTGGGCGAGAGCTTTGAGCTTCCACACCACACGCTTCTGTGCTCTGCAACAGGAAAAACACAAGAGATCACTTCCAAATGAAAATGCATGCGCACACACTCACTCACACACACACACACACACACACACACACACACTCCCTCGCACACACGCACGCCACATGCAGGCGATAGAGTAGAGCGATAAACAAAATAAACAGCTCGTCCCTCCACCGCACAACACCCCAAGTGTTAGGTCGATGACAACACTGGGCCCTGTTGCTATAAACAATAGCTTCATAAATTATGTGTTTGCATGTTGATGCTTTATGTACACCTTAATCTGCTGTAATCTATCCAAATGTGGACACCTAATCTCATTAATCTCCGTAATGTTTAATGTAGGGTTTTAATTGATCCCTTTGCATGTTATCCATGGTTTACCTTAAAACGAATCACTCCTTCTATGTAGTACGACATGTGTTTGTTGTTTACCGTCTCTCCTCTTTTTCCTGTACGTGTGATTACCGTTTGTGTGTATGGGAGTTACATTAGAACACAACAGGAACGGTCGGCAGCAGCCTTTTATGCATCATAAGTCTTTATTGTCCCTGGTGAGCAGCATTTCCAGTAAACAGGGCCATTACGCAGGCCAAGTTCCCCATTTGTGTTTGTGTGCTACGAGGTCAAGAGTGGAGTCGGGGAGTCAAATGGTGAACGGCTAAAGAGTAAATCCCACAGCAGGGATCCTCAACAATTTCGTTTTAACAAGAACCTTGGGTTGTTTTCTTTCTTCCCCCTTTTTTTCCTCTCTCCGCTCCCCATCTGGCTTTCTCGCAAGTTTACACACATTTTCGGCCTCTCTTCCTCTTGCTGTGGGTAGCTGCAGCTAGGCTGACTCAGCCCTCCACACTATTCTTGGGCCCTGACGAACAGTGTTGATGTAGCCTGTCTGATGGCCACACGCCATAAACCAGTCTTTGTTCCCCCTGCCACTTCTGCTGAGCTGTTCGCCCGCGCCTCTCCCTCCAAAAACTGCCGCTTGACCGACCGACCAGTTGATGAAGCGTAAGCAAACCACTTTACATCAACAAAAGGAGTTTATCTTTCAGTAAGTGAGTGGGCCACTGTAGTGAAATACGATACCGCAACTACTGCAGATGCCTTGCATAAAAATAAAAAATGAGCACGAGTATCTCAGTGTGTTCCCGTGCCCTTTGAGCTTAAGTCAATGTCTGAAGATGTTCCCAAACAGAAGCTGGAGGATGTTGAAAATCGTTAATCAACTTGTTTTCCTGGAAAAAATGCTTTGATTCCGAAATAGCCAGAGGCCTGAAGATACTTCAGCATATGAGAGACCGGCATGTGCCATCGAAGAGGAGATGGAAGAGAATGGTTTGACTGTTTGGGATCATTTCATAATTAAGTTCATTATCAGACATACAAGCATTAAACAGCTCTCATGACCGCAACAGTCAAATACACATCTTTTCATCGTGGAGCTTTTACTCCTCTCACTTTCTTGCTCTCTTTCTCACAGGGCTAATTTGCCACATTCCTTGGATCCAGTCAAATAAATAGGGTAATAAACATAGGGTGAGAGAAACGGTTCTGCAGGTTGCAAACTGCCTGTCTGCACTGTCGTCCATTAAGATGTGAGATAAATTCAAAGCATGTCTGATATTAGCGCGTGGCGGCAGGGCTCAAACTCAAACCATCTGTCTGCCTGTAATCACGCAATTCACGGAGCGAAGGAAGGGTGAAAGGTATAACCGTCCCCGCGAAAGGCACACGCTGCTTATTATGGGTGTTGATAGTCGGGAGAAGAGAGCCCGGCGTCCCTGAAAATAGCGTAACCGTCATCATATTATCGGATCTGAAAGGGAATTTGCGTTGCTACCGCTCTCAAAGGGACAAAGAGACCTTTAAACATTCACACGGGGAGAATTCTGGGGTTGTGCAGCTCAGAACGAGGATGATTGATGGGATGCCTGAGGACAGTGAATAGACAGGATGGATAGAGAGTGTGAGAGCGGCACACTGAGAGAGAGAGAGACAGAGAGATGCTGACAGAAAGTGTTGATCTGACAGCAGAGATCAGGAGGTGTGTATCTGGTCTCCCTCCCTCCCTCTCTCTGACCCACATGCCTGGATGCCAAGAGGGAGAGTGCACACGCACAGATCTGGCTACCATCGCTCATCAGTCATCTCAGGAAGCAGACGCTGCTTTTTGATAGTTGACATGGCTGCCATCAGCTGGATATGGAAAAACCAAAAAAGAGAAAGAAAAGACAGGAGTTTGAAATCTTATGCTCCGTCGAAAGTATCACCAACTTCAGCAGATTGTGTGGAATGTTTGAAAAGGAATGCAATCCTTAAAATAAGAGCCACAGACTACTTTTATCAGTTATATAAGGCTTTACAGATGCCAACCACTAATCTAATGATGAATATCAAGTGCAGACTTTGTCAAAAGCTTTTAAATAGAAGGTGTTGTGATTTTAGCAAATCTCTAGATCATTTTACCTCCAGAAATTGAAGGAGCTTGGGTAGCTGGTCATAATAAATTATGTCACATAAATCAATCCAGTGCAAAGAAGGGGGGGGGGAAAGACCTGTGGAAGAAAATCTCCATTCATGATGAGAAGAATGAATGCATTGTCTGAGCAGCACTATACTTCACTGTACAGCGGTCCGCGTTAAAGAGACAAATCACCCCAGGCCTTCATGAGTGAAGCATAGTGGGAGGCCAAGATGAATACAGTACATTTCCCCTCTCTGTTTCCCTCTCAGCTAAGTCATAGCAATTAAAAAGTCCCCAAAGAAGCAGAGCTCGACGGAGCCAGCAGCTCAGTGAGAGACACAGACCACGGCCACTGCTCTAATTGAAACAGGGCCTAAAGTCTAACGGCAAATACCCACATTTATTTATTTTCAGCCATTTAACATGTCTGAGATCTTTGTCTCTGAGAGCTAATTGCTCCTTCCGACAGGAAGACAGTGAGTCAATGGGTAGTTTATGTACAAAGAGATTTCAATCTGATCCCCCTCCATGTTTTCAGCCCGATGGAAGCACTCGGAAATATGGAAAGTATGAGAATCTTTTCCCGGTTTTATAACAATACAAGATAATCCCAGACTGTTTTACTAAGGCTGGTAAATATTTAAAGTGTTTGCCGGGGTGTAAACTTTTGGTTATTGCACTCGCAGCAGTGGAGAGATTGTTTTGCTGTTGCCTGCATCTCTCCAGTCCATTACATCATGAGATCATTTGTTTGAACGGTTTGATTAGAGATCTCAGAAAATCCACAGAAATGCACAAAATTGTCCGTCCTCTTTGGCCTGGCACCCGCTGAATAAAGGCAGGAAAAAAAGAGAACGCGCTGGGTGAAAGGAATGTAATCATGGTGCGTTCAAGGACGTCAGCACACGGAGAAGTCTTTTTAAAATCCCATCCGATGAGTCTCCCAGACCACTCCAGTAAAGTAGAAAATGGGAAATGTTATACTTGCTCTCTCATCGACCACACACTCGTTCGACTAGCTAAGTAACAGAGGAGCAGAGGCCACTTCTGGAGTAACCAGAGCTTTTGATTTCTTTGTCCCCCCCACTGAATTTTTTCATTGCAAGACCCTTGTGTGTATTTTATGCATGTCTGCGCACTCTTTGTTTCTTCTTGCTGAACTAGCCGAACATCAGGTGAATAGAGAGGAAGGAAACATAGACATGGTCACTGGCTCTTGTCTGAGCACATCTGTCTGCCAGCTGTGCATGTGTTTACACCTGACCCCAGCCAAGACACCGTCTGGGTTGCTCCCTCACTCTCTGCCTCGCTTTACTTACATCCACCCCCACCCGCCCAAACCCACCCAACCTCCCCCTAAAAGGTTATACTTCCTACTGTCGAGGAAATTCTTCAGGCCCTGCTTATATGAGCTGCTCCTGCACTGCTCAGTGTCTCACCATCCAGCAAACCATGCAACATAACATCCATCCATCCAATCATCCATCCAACCAGCCACCCATACAACCCTCCAACCAGCCCTCCAGCCATCCACCAACCACCCAACCTACCATCCATCCAACAATCCAACCATCCATCCAACCAACCATCGAAATTACCACCCAACCAACCATCCATCCAACCCATCCAAATTACCATCCAGCCAACCATGCAACATAACATCTATCGATCCAATCATCCATCCAACCAACCATCCATCCATCCACCAACCACCCAACCTACCATCCATCCAACAATCCAACCATCCAAATGACCACCCAACCAACCATCCATCCAACCCATCCGAATTACCACCCAACCAACCATCCAACAATCCATCCATCCATTCAACAAACCAACCATTCAACATTCCATCCATTATCTTGAGGATTGTGGGGGGAGCTGAAGCCAGTCCCAGCACACACTGGTGATGGTACACTCAGACAGGTGGCCAAGCTACAAAGACAAACAGCCATTAACACTCACATTCACACCTACGGTCAATTTCAAGTCTTAAATTAACCTAACCCCACTCTGCATGTTGTTAGACCATGGGAGGAAGCGAGAGTACCCGGGGAAGACCCACGCAGACACAGGGAGAATACGCTAACTCCCCACTGAAAGACCAAGGCCGTATTGGCATTCAAAAAGGGTGAGGCAACAGTGCTAACTAGCACATCGATTCAAAGGTAATCGAAGCAAACTGAGGTTTTTGAGGGTAAAAAATGGATCATATCAAATTGGTAAAGGGAGAGAGCTAAAGCTAGAGAATGGTAAGTAAAATTATGATGGGATGGGACAGATTTCAGAGAGAGAAAAGGCTGATTCATGGTGGTCGTACTGTCATGGCTCACATGGGACTGATACTACAATTACTGCTTTTCCCAGAGTAAACATTGGCATTGCATCATGCGCTTCTGCTTTAGCAAACAATACAACAACAAAAAAAACCATACCATCACATTCACAGAGACATTTCTGTCCTTTCTTTATCCAAATGAATCTTTTCTGAGAAGACAAGTGTTTACACTCGGCACGGACAAGGGGAAGTCTCGGTTTGACTGATTACTAAACAATGCTAAGTCGCCATGATAAAAATGGAGCATTAAAATCAGTGTTCGATAAACACCAGCCAGGGAGTCACCAGCAGATAGTCTTTGATACAAAGGGGTTTTCCCCCTTGCCTTACTTTTTTTCACTGTTCTGTAGGTGGCCAACCACTGGGCCCAGTTTGGAGTGTAGTGAGACTTTGGTTTAGAGAAGGACTTGGGGTTTTAGCTGTCATTTTGTAGAAACAAACAAATCTTTGTAATCAAAGTCACTGTTTGGAGCTAGTCAGAGTCCCATTCCCTCTCGTCTACAAACCATGGGCTGTTTTGTTATAGGAATTTGTATTGTAGCCTACTCTAAGTGCTCTATAGGTTCCTTTGTTTACACTTATCTGTTATTCTACAGCTATTGTTGGCATTATACTTCTTTCTTATTCTCTTTAAAGCCCCCTTTAAGCTCCCATGAATTGGCTGCTTATGCTATTACTGTGGTATTGTGTAAAAGGTACAAACAGTACTTTCATTTTGATCATTTACAGGCTCTTTCCTTCCAGTTTAAATTTTCAGTCAATGAAATCAAACCCCTTTTTTAATACTATTCATGGTCAGGGCCCTTCAATGTATCTACAATGTGTAATTTCACTCTGTCTAGTTGTTATTTTAAGTGGGTAAGTGAGTAAGTATTCCAATGCTGAATTAAAATTACCTTCACGTGTGTGAGGACTTGACAAGAAATGTCGGCATATAATCCAGCATCACTGTTTTTAATTGTATCCAATTAATATCAGCCTCGTTGTTCAGTGTAACAGCTGTATTATCAGAGCTGTTTAAAATTACTGCCACTTCATATTTAATACGTGGTGTAGCGGTAACAGGAAATGCAATGCACATAGGTTACCACTGACAGTAATCGATTATCAAAACAAGTTTTATTGGGGCATTTATTGTCATCGTCTCCATTTAACTTATTTTTTTTACAAGGGAGTAATGGAATAAGAAAAAGCAGCCGGAGTGAGCTCAGAGCTGCAAGCAACAGACCGCACACTTCAGTGACCAACGTTTTTGTTCAATTGTGACTTTGTTTGTTTGCGCTCTAAGCAGATCCACCAGTTGCTCTGCTGTTGTATTTTTTGACAAAGTGGCTGCTCAGCAAGTGTTTTCTGTTGTATTAAACCTTGTCAGGGTAACGATAGATGTCACTTAAAGTCTTAAAGAAAACAATAGAAATTATGATCTGAAGATAAATTGTTTTATTAAAAAAATTCTAATATACTGCCCCAATTTTCAATCACAATATGATGAAAACAGTAGAGTCACATGAATTTGCTTCATAGCAGATGCAGTATCTCTTAGTTCAATCTAATAAATGTTTAATATGCCAACTTAGGGTAAAGTCAGTGACTTGTAATTGAATATCATTAATGCACTGCACAACCACAAGTTTTGCGTTATAATGGAGTCATGTTTTCTTTTTTCTTAAAATCCCTCCGATGCAATGGCCTAGCACCCATTGTCAGGGGCCAGGGGGTCTATGGAAGCCGATGTGGGGGCCACATGGATGAGCACGGACTCATGAGCCAGACAGTTACGGATCGCTTGCTTTTAATTAGCGGCTTCACATGCAGTCCGTGTGGAGCTGCAGGCCCACCGCAAACGCATGGAAGATGTGACGGTTCCCCCTTTGGGAGACACGGCCCGGGGAAAAGGTTCTGGCATTACTACAGTGTCTCGACTCAACACAATGCCCAATGTGCACGCCAGACCCACGGCAATTAGCTTCTAAGGTTCCCCCTCGGATCTTTGCCTTCTCTCTTTTCTTTTTAATGTCGGAGCTTGGAAAGGCTCAATATAATCAAGTCAAGAAAAGTTTATTCTGTTTAGAATTCCATCTGGTTCCAGGGGGGCTAATTTTAGCGGCGTGCAGGAGCGGTATGCAGTGAGGCTGCATGTACCATCCTACTTAGAGTGGTGGGGGGGAGAGCTCAGCGCAGACACCCAGGCTCCTAGGCAATAGACTGGCCGACTGGTGTTTCTAAACACTGCTGTTGCCGTTCTCCCATCACTCAGCACACCCTGTGTTCCAACGAAATGTGTCCCTCTGGCACTTACCACAGGATCCAAGACTCTTTCACCCCTTCACCACCTCCGCACACCCCCGATCCATCCTGCCCCCTCCTCTTTCCTCACCCATTATTTTTGCTCTGAATCTGTAACTTTGAGCGGGTTTCAGCGCTGGGGTATCACCTCTGTCGAGGGCCCTGCGCAGAGAATGACGGCGCTCCGAGCTGTGATGCTTTGTGGTGATAGCGCTGATTGGACGTGGCACTTAAAATTACCTCGGTCTGACTGTACAGTCATTACGGACGCCTGCATCATTTACAAGCAAGCCGGAATGGCAAAATTCAATTCGCAGGGAAAGTATCGTCTTTGTTTCTCTATATGATGATTGCAGGATTCTGACAAAACATTACTCTCCGATTTCAGGGTTAAAAAGCGACGTCTCCGGCCTTTCAAACTCAACAAGCACATATGGACTTTCAATTTGAGAGCATGGCAGACATTCAATGTATTTATTTCATATCCTACCGTACCCGCACCTGAGGGGAGTTTTTGATAAAATATTCAAGTAGGTTTGATGTCATTTAGTGCAGCATGCTGATTTATTGCCATCTGTCAGCGGGGAATCACACCTGACTGAAAAGCTTCCACAATGTCAGGATCTTTTGGATTGTGGAAAACTGTGGAGTGGCTGCTTCATCCTCTCAGCTTGTGTTTGACAGCGCTGAGATGAGGGGAATAGAGGCGGACTTGTCCTCTGTCAGACTTGCATTACACCAGAAGGGAAGCCTTTTCACGCCTAGCTGAAGGAACTTGAGAGAGCTTATATACGAGCTCTGTGGGACCCGCAGAGTCCAGTAGTGATTCAAACCGGTAAAGAATAACACACCCTCACCTACTAAGTACTGTTTGGGTTAATATTTTCTCTATAAGAAAAAAACCCTCCCTGGTCAGAGCACTGATTTGTTCCTGTCTCTGGACATTCATTAGTCATCTCACTATGTATGTCAGCATTTCTCCCTCCAAGAAATGTGAATCCCTGCTGACCATAAGTAGATGTTTATGGTTTCACTAATTTGATTTTAGGGTATTTGATGGATCGTGGACGAGGGCAGCCGCCACATAATCACTGCAATGAGGCATTTATGCCCTCCATAATTAACAGTTAAACAGTGAAAACATGGTTTTTTTGAGCACGGTATTATTTGTGTCCTGCTAATCAGAGAAATGTGAATTGCTCTCAACATAAAGCAGGAAGGATATAAATATCAGTAACATTTTATAGTGGTAGTAAGAGATTTCAGTTTCCTGTAATTAATAAAGATTAATTTGTCCAAACAATGTTAAAGGCTATTTGGAGAAGGAAAATCACAGAGTGAAATAACACTAAATGACAGTAAAATACTCACTAATAATATTTGACTTACAATTCTGCCCCTTTTAGATAAAAATAGTGAGTCAGCCTTCATGTGCAGTTGCCCAGACTTTCTTTCCCTCTTTAAGGTGAAATATGGATCGGTCATCAGAAAAAGCCGTTATTAATCTCTGTCTCCAGTTTTAACAAATGAAGGCTACAATCATATGGAAACAATCTGGCCCTTGCCCTCCGAGAGACAGAAAACAGAGCCAAATGAAGAACATCCTTTCTCTTAAGACCTGTAATTTGTTTTTATTACCTATTAGGTAAAACACCTCATTTATCAATGTCAGACTCCTGACAAAATGATAGCTGTCCGCATGTAAATCAGCTAATGCGATGTATGGCTCAGAATTAAGTGGGCTCTTTCTTATGAAATGCTCTACTCTGTGGGCTCAGTGACCCAGCGAAGCCACCCACGACCAGACGTTTTTCTTTCACAGGGGCTGCGCTGGAAAACCAAGCAGCGAACACTTAAAAACAGAGCTGATTAAGCACAGACCGAACTGTGTTTCTGTACCCCACACAGTAGAAGCCAGGGACGTCTGTGTGTGTGTGTGGGGTGTGTGGGGTGTGTGTGTGTGTGTGTGTGTGTGTGTGTGTGTGGTGGAGTTAACGCTCAAACTTATTCAACGATAGTCTCAAAGGCTAGTTTCACTCGTCCTTCTTTGCATTTATTTCATGATTCCATGAAAACCTACTAAGATCTTATATTATTCCTTTGACTTTCTTTGACATATTCACAACCTTACAAAGTTATTCACGGCATACCCCATAGGGTGGACCGACATATTACACATAATCAGTAAAACCTTTAATTCAGAATACTCTTTGTCTCTCTCCTCGAAATAACTTGCAACTTCATTTCTCGCTGACTTGTGCAAATATTGTTTCTGCTCATATACTGTTGCTTTTAGTGAAAACATGTCAGTCAGATCGGAGGATTTTGTCATTTCATGTGTGAGTTCTTAGAGACGGAGGTGAATTCTCCCAGTTTGCCACCCTCCGCAAGCGCCTTTATGACTACTTATTCAACATATTACACACCGTGCCATCATAAGCAACTCGGACCACTACTCTCAGCTCGGCAAAACGCATGATGAATGACAGGACTCGTCTGAGCGGTGCCAAGTAACACAACTCAAAATACATGATACGGAACCATCCAATACAACTGTAGAGCGTATCTGTCAGTCTGGCAGGGGCTCTCCACAACAGGGACCACACACTCTTTATTAGAGCCAGTAAAATGTCCCTAAGACTGTACTTTCTGCCCAGCTACCATGAACAATAGTCGAATTGTGCAGCACCTCTCTTTTTTAGGCCCATTATTTTTTCTAGCATTTGTTATTCTCACTTAAACTACAGACTGGCTCCACGATCGGGCCACAGCGTCTCAGAACCCCGGCCTGCTCAGGCCAGGAAAAACCCGGTGGAGCCAGACGAATAAAAAGCCAAAGCGCCGACGCCGCGCGGCTCCCAATCTGGTTCCTGTCAGGGGGACATCAAGGGAACACCCGCAACGCAATCTCCAAAAGTCTCCCCTTCCTTTTTTTTTCTCCCTCTCTGCTTCTCTCCCTCTCTCCATCCTTCCCCACCCTTCAAGCGATACGTCTTGCAGATGACTGAACCATCGCCAAATGCTCCCAAAATGTGTGTTTTTTTCTCCTCCGTCTCTCTTTTTCCCCCTCTCGTGTCTCTGCGTTTGGAGCCAGCCCACATGGCTTGGGATCAATTTAGGATGAAATGATAATTACCCTGTCAGTTTCAATTCCGATGTGATGAAGTGAGAAACAGGAAATGTAATAAACATAAATGGAATCTCAAGCGCTTTTGATTGGGAGCGGAATCGAATCAGACTCCGCAAACTTGGTCGAATTGTCAATGCCGTGCCATCCCCGCTGAGAGACAGTTATGCATTTATGCCCCGTCTCGCACAAAAATGCTGGATAAAGCGTATTGCTGCAGATAATTACCAAATTCCACATTCAATACCGAGACTATATGGCTGTAGCTGTTTAGTTTGGAACTTGGTACATAAGAAATGATCCGTGTCACATCTTTCCAGAGGGAAACTCAGGAGCGTTACTCTCCTTTAAAGCCCCTCAGCAGAAGCTGCACATCTCAGTATATTTGATTGCCACATCCAGCACCTGAACCAAAGTGAGTTTGTCGTTTTCGAGCATATTTGGCGTTGGGAGATCAGTGATAGTACGGCGGCTAACGGTAGCCAGCTCTAACCCTGTCATGTTGGCTGTTCCACAGCTGATGTATGGAGCTGATTCCTGGCGGGCCACGCTGCACCGCCTGGATTTGTTTAACCCGGCAGATCAACGTTCAGACAGGAGCATGTGTGCAGGTAATGGCTGCCAGATGAGGTGGGGCCGGCTCTTAAAAGCCAAGTGGATGCTATAGACGAGGAATGAAAAAAGAACACATGCATATACAAACAAGCACACGGCCGCTGGAACTGTTATGAAAGACAACAACAAATGTGCAAATAAAAAAAGTAAATATTTAAAAGGCATCACGGCCCACGTCTGATGGAGGTGGTTCATTGAGAGTTTACGTTTTTTGGGGATTTTGAAAGTGTTGATTTAAACCTCAACTTAGTTCTAGGTTCCATGCTGCTGTGATTCCAGCGCTGCTTTGCTCCAACCTTCGGTGTGCCAACAGTCGCCAGGTCCGATCTGGACACTGGCTGGTAGTGAGCAGGGGCTTAAAGGCGAGGTTGCCAGGCGGCGGTGTCTGGACCTGACCAACCACAGTCTGGCAGAATGAACGGCCCCCTGTGAAGAGGACACACTGGATGTAATAGGTGTTTTCCAGCTTGCATATTCATTCAGAAAGCAAACAAATAAATTTCAGCGATTAAACATGGCAGGGGCATCTTTGGCACACGGTGCGACCACCCAGGAGGCCACAGGAACTCTGAATGACGAACTTAGCCGACGACCGCTTGAAGAAAAATAAGCAAAAACAACGCTCTCTTCTCACTGTTTAAGCAAACAACTGATTGTGCATGTTTGTCAGAGCTAATATTCCTAATGCGGAGGTTGGCGATTTTTGAAAATTGCAATTTTAGTATCTAATTTCATCCCTTTCACGCTGTTTTACTGTGCGGCTTTCAGGGACAGGCTGAAAGTAATTCTTTCCCCCAAACGTCATCATGTTCTAAACTAGTCAGTGGGACTGTAAATTAATTTGTTCCCTTCGCTGCACAGACAGTGAACTCGAGCAGTAAATTTCCAGGAGTAAGCTCGGAAAGGATGAAGAGAATATATGTTGCAAGGGATCATTAGCGAGTGTGTCTCCTTTGAAGGTGTTAAATAAACGGAGGTAGCTTTTACACAGACCATCTTTTTCCCTTCAACATTGTGATTAAGGATCCCTGAGAAAAGCAACTTGGGAAAGACGTAGAGCTAGCGGTAAGGGAGTTAAAAGGAAATTGTACCACCCTGGCCCATGAGGCTGATTTTACGAGCTGGCGTCGTGTAATTTTAAAAAAGCAACGGTGTAGCTGATATTTCATTTGACCTTCTGTGTGAAGGCAGGGATCCGCCAGGGAGCTCCCCACATCTCCTGCAGTCTAATTTATAACGGCAACCCACCGTGCAGCAGCAGCAACATAAGAACAAACTAGACCCAGGGGTTTGATAAAGAAGCCTGGCGATGAAAAGGCCTCCGCTACCAGTAGCCACCCTCCTGCCTGCACAAGGCAGAGAGCAGAAAGGGGGGGAGTGGAGCCAGAGTCTGCACCTGGCCTCTGCAGAGTCCGCAAACTCTCTTTCCTGTTCCTGTTTCCTGTTATGACGTGTTTTTTTCTTCATTTTTAATTATTCTCTTTTTCTTTTTTTTCCTCTGGCCATGGAGGTTGAAGCAGGTAAAAGGGGCATTCAAGCATTGCAGCCACCTGGGAGCAGCAGGTTGAGCAATGCACCAGAGGAGGTTTTTTTTTTTTCTTCTTTGCTCTGGAACATGTCTGCAGGCAAATTACTCTGCCTTTACTCATTAGTGCGGCCAGTCTCCCTGCTGGCAAACACAATATCACCATGTGACAGTGTAACACAGGTAACACTGTCAGTTAAAATAAGTCATATACGCTCCTTTTTCCATCACATGATTAATATTATTATTAGTGCTAGTCTGGTGAAGGATTTTCCATTAGCTGGATTACATAATTAATTAAAAGCCATCATTAACCAAGAATTAAACTCCACCTTAGAGACAATACAACAGAGCTATTCACACTATATACCTCCACGTGTCTGTGCCTTTCTCAGCTTATTAGATCATTTGCTTTATTATTATGGACATAAATATGATGGTTTTTGATTTTGTTTTCTTGGTTTATTAACACACATTAATTTCGAGAGATTTAAGTTTTTAATTTTGGCAGGGCAAGCCTATTAGGAATAATAAAATATGTCTTTTTGCTCTTATTTTTTCTAGTATAATGTTACATTATATTTGTTAATGTTAATGCAAAGACCTCCACTTCATATTATTGCTTTTATTTTAAAGTCTCTTCTGTCTTTTTCTGCTTCAAGAAACAGGAGGAATGTGATGTAGATTTATCACAACAAAAACAAATTGTTCTTTTTTATCACCAGTTGTTGAAAGCAAAGCACAAGTTCAGTACACAAAGAAAGGATACCACTCTTGTATTTTCTTTGAAGCATTAATAGTAATAAATCGAAATGCAACTGTTTATAAAACATTCAATGCTCTAAATACAACTACTCTGTAATTTACATGTTGTGCTTTAATAATATAAAGCGTTATTTATTAGTCATCGGGGCCATTGTACATTTTAAGTTTTTATTTTTGATAATGATACTAGTAAATAATGCAGAATTTAAATTTGTATTGAAGTAGCATGGCTGCTTCTTACTAAAATAAATGTTGATAATACTTTTTACACCACTGACACTATTATGCACAATGACCTTTGTTTATTTGATGTGTGTATCTGATCCCCTGTGCTGCGAGTAAAGCCCCATGGTTGAACACTGGGTGGCACTGTGTAGGCTGATGCTGACAGCTTGATAGCAAAGCAGGGTAACAAAACTTGAAGATTGGAGAGAAAGTGTAGCAGTCAAAACTGGTGGTCCTCTCTCTCTCTCTCTCCATCCTCCTGCATCAGCACAACGCTGGCTCAGAGCTGGGCAATACTTAGCCATGAGAAAATATGAAACCCTGTTTCTATGACAGTATAAACTGGAGAATGCAAAGACCTGGTATTAAAACATTTTGAAAGAAATATCCCCCCCGAAAGAACTCGTCACATTTCAGCACAAATGTACATAATAATTAGTCTGACCACTCTTTTCCTTCCTTCTCTTTCTCTTGTCCAGATTGTCCTGCTCTCTGGCCTCCGCTGTAAGACAGAAATAGATGGTTAGATTCCAACTCAGGGTGGCTCTGGTTTTTATTCAGGATGTACTTTCACTGCATTTTCTCCTCCAAGTGCTGCATTTATTATTCTAATCAAAAATTTATAGAAAATTCCACATCATATGTAGAGCTGTGCTTCGTTTTTTGGCTTTGAACAAATGAGACGTGAAACGAGATGTGTATGGGACTAAACATCAGACTGTGTGTGTGTGTGTGTGTGTGTGTGTGTGTGCGCGTGTGTGTCTAATGGTATTAGGTATTGGAAAGGCTGCTCATTATTGAATGGACTCTCTGTGAGGTTTCCGAGGCAAGAGGACATCTATTAGGAGGTTAGCAAAACACTATCAGCTAATACGACCTGTAATTACACGGGCAGTGAGGAAACGCAGCAAGCTAACACCAGTATGGAAACAATCTGACAATGCAAACACTGCAACTTAGCCTCCACGTGTGTGTGTATGTACATTTGTAATTGTGTGCCTGGGTGAATGAGTGCACGTTTGTGCGCGCGTGGACGGAGGCCTCCTTGCGCAGATTGTGGGTGTGCAAACTGTCAAGTGGAGTGGGTGGGTGGGTGGGAGCGGAGGGAGCACATCTGGAGGGAATTTATTGTATAATTCAGTCTATTATTGCTGCGGTCGGTGCTTAAGGAGCACGCACACAATTACCGTCCACTCTGCAAGGCTACAAGTGGCCTCTGGCCTAAACTAATAAACTGTGGAGGAGGGTGGAGAGAGGAGAATTCATTTGAGGTTATCATCATCACAACTCCTCTCTGCTACCTCTCACACTGACACTCACCAGACTTTACAATAAATCAGTGAGGAACACCTACCGTTCAGACACAGATTATGGCCAAATCAGATTTGAATCTGGCTTTATAGCTTTGGATTTGACACTAGAGCACCACATCGCTTGCAAGGTTTGGCGAACTCAAGTTCAAGTGTGTTGTTCAGAAGTACCGAAACTATGCATTTAAATGTGAACCAAACACATTTCTGTTAATTTTATTAAGTAAAACATGCAAAACAGTGTGTGAAATATGCAGTGGTGGTAGAATTACTCAAATTCTTACCAAAGAGTCAGAATCTATCATTACAAGTCAAGGTCCTGTGAAAGGCGCTATATGAATATAAGCCATTATTATTATTATTAAGGTCCTGCACAAATATACTGTTTAAGTAGAAAAGTAGCATTAATGATAGAAAATTCGAAATATTTGAAAGTATGACCTTATGCTTTACATTCTTGTGCAATCATCATGTACCACTGCGCTGCACTTACGGAAATTATTTTTTCTATACAAACAATATTCTGAATTTTTTTTTTTATTCTTTTGACTTGTGTTGTACTTTTGTTTTCTCTTGTTGAGCTCATTCTGACTTGTTTGCTGTAACAAGGAAATATCCCCGATGTGAGATGAATACAGTTTTATCTGATCATATCTTATATGACAGTATTTTAGTAAATAAACCTACATAGAGTAACATTCCACTTTTGAAAATGTGATTATTTTATTCAATATAATGTTTTCCGCTGCAGATATCACATATTTATAATCCGTTAATCTGCTGATTATTGTCCAGGTTATTTGATCATTTTATTAATTTTATCACAGGACATAATGAAAAATCTAAAAAGTAGAAATTCAAAAAAGTATTAATCAACAGAACAATATCCAAATTATTTAAAGTGTCAAATTTCTCATGGTGGAGCACATAATGTTAGTTTTTTTTAATCTATATTATGCATTGTACTCATACATTTATAGATTTAAAAGGGGACATTGAATATCAGATAATAAATGTGGTGCTGTAGAAATATTCAGTTACTAGTATCTGAAAACTAGTAACATGATAGCACAGTATTTGACTAAATTAACATTTACATATAATGACTTTCCACCACTAAAAATATAATTATTGAAATTAATGTCATGTTGCTTTTTTTTTTGTATCAAATATCAGATTATCTACATTGTTATCAGTTTATCTGTCTAGATTTGTGTATTCATTTGTCTGATTATATTCAATGCCAGGAAAGAGTGAATAACAATAATTTCTCAGAAAAAGTAAGAATAACCCAAGATAATCACTTATTGTTGTAGAAGACAAAGACACAGTAAATTTGCCACTTAAAGAACCAAAGAATCTTCATTCCTTGTCATCAATAATCAATAATTCAACTAAGTGGTTTTGCTCTATTAATATTGTCGCACAGACAGCGCTTTGTATTCACCGTTCAACTCGTTACTTGCATGCATTCAGCAGCTCTCGTGTTTCACGTGAAATATTCTGCCTGATGCATTAAAGGAGGTGCACAAGCTGGGGAACTCTATGGGTTTATGAGGTGATGTCTTTTCATATACATTAGTTCATATCATAAAACGGGCTGAAATAGAACCCACTTCGTCTTTTCCATTTCGGCAGCCTCTAGGAATAGACTTGTGAGGCGTCTCGGATAAAGACTTTACCAGGGGAAAAATCTGCTTTGGCCAAGAAGCAGGCAGTATCTGGCTCAGGCAGCCCTGAATGACCTGCAGTGTGTTCGTCTGTGGATGTGTGTGTGGCAGTGTGTGTGGCTGTGTGTGTGTGTGTGATTTAGGAGCTCCTAACAGCGCTGGTGAAGAGCTCGTAACCCAGAACAATAAAGGGCTTCCCCTCCAAGCCTCCCGTCGGTGACCTCTGCTAAAAGTTAAAGGTTCAACTAGCTACACGTGTCAGGGTGTTGACCTTGCACCCCCTCAGCATGTTGGACTCTCGCTTTTCTCCCCCCCACACACACACACTCTTCTCCTCCCCATACCACTTAATGATGCTCTGTCTTTCTGCTATTTCAGTTTGGGCTCTTTGGTCACAGATTAGTTTTTTATATTTAAATACTTTTTTCCCCCCTGCAGTTGATTCAAAGATTAATTCAGCTCTTGTTTTGGCTAGACAGACTCCCAGAGGTGCATTCTACAGGCTGAGAAAATTACTTTTTCTTTTCTTTTCTTCAGAAGCTTTGCAAATACACGATGCACTCACACGTCACGGGTTGTGCGTGGCGTAATGTTTAATTGGTCTCAGAATGGGGCTCCTAGGAACCACCTGACCCACCCAGTTTTCTGTTTATTTTGATTTTAACTCTAGGTTTTGTTTCTGCAGGTTATCAGTCCAATGGCACAGTAATGAATCAAGGCAATTCATGCTGAGAGTTAGATGGAATGTATGTCTGTATGTTAAAAATTAAGCAGGTAGTTAGCATATAGCTTAGCATAAAGACCTGGGAATAAAGCTCGATAATCAACACATTTTTATCTGTTTTGCTTAATCTCACGGTAAAAAACGATACATAGTGGTTTAATTTCTTAACTATGACTTCCGATGCTAAGCTAAGCAATTTGGTACGCTAACTGTAGTCTTTAATTTACCGTAGAGATACAAGAGTGGTCCTGATCTTCTTTTCTAACCCCAAAATTTCAAATTATTCTTTCCAAGCTGCCAAATGACCACCACAAACTGACGTCAAATTAATGTCTCAGGTTCAATTTCCTTTCGGCAAGACCTAAGTAGAAGGAAGACCGATTTTAGATAGATAGATGGATAGATAGCTGTGGTAGGATTTTCTAAATCGGGGGGCTGTAAAGAGGGGGCCACAATTTAAACAGAGGGACCAATTATATGTCCAACACCCATGCACAATTCATTATTCAGTAATGTGCACATTTAAGTCCATGTTTACTGATAGCTCTATATAGCTTCGATTCAAAGCCACACATTATTGAATGTGTGAAAACACAGGAAAAGTGTTCCTTGTACACATTGGGTACTTCAAAAAAGCTTTGAAAAGAAAATTCTTAACATGTTTATTGTTAGTTTTGTTTTTCAGTGAATAGCTTTTTGTTTTTGTATTTTTAAAGGGGCCAATTACATTTCAGCTCAGGCTTATGCCCCCCTCGCCCTGCCTCTGATGGGAGGTAGATAGATAAATAGATGGATAGATAGATATGATTATTTAAATGTTTCTACAGTTACTCCGCTCCTGTTTTCCAGTAGAGGCAAAGTGTCTCGCCCGCGAGGTTTTAACGCAGTTCAGTCCCTTGCCTGTGGATCTACTACAGTATTTACCAATATTGAAATAGGATGAAGTGAGTATTCAATCAGGAATGTGCTTGTGGCAGATCTCCACCCCTGATAATATAGGGTGTTTCTCTCCCCAAGTGGTTTTGTCCGCTTGTTTTTCTCCGTGTTGTTTCTCCCGTTGCAGTGCTCTGTCACTCTTCCAGTAAGTGTGTGTCTGCATGTGTGTGCGTGTGTCTGTGTTTTAAGGAGGCTTGTTTTTATTCCAGTTGCTGTCTGTGTTTGTCGTTATACTATCTTTACAAGCCTTGGGTTGCGAGTTGGAATGTGTAGTCACACATTTCCAAATAACACAATAAGGTCTATGCCTGTTACACTTTGTATGCGAAACCTCTGGACTATGAGTTATCCCTTTATCTAAATTATTCACAAAGCTATTATAAAAAACAGTTAGCCTCTGTGGCCTGCTGTGGTAGATATCTACAGTTTGTGCCTCTGCGTTCAGCCACCACTGTGTTTTCAGTTGTCTCTTTTTTTACGACAAAACAGATTGTATACGTTTTATAATAAATTTGAAAATGATGATGTAAATGAGATTTAGAGATGTACTTGAAGTAAAGTTGAGTGTGGGGTGAATGATTTTGTAAGTTATCCAAGCGTAATAGATGTAATTCTCAAAGATTACTCTGAAGAGCAGCGAGGCAGAGGTCATTTTGACAAGCTGGCATGACGTAAAAAGACACCCTCTCGAATATCAAAGCACTGGAGGCACTTCAGAGGGAGATTAAATATGCAAACTGAACAGGCAGCGTGTGTGTCCTTCGTATGGTTAAGTACACGTCATTCATTTTACCCTGCGCTGCAGCATACAGTAGTCGAAATGATACCCTACTCGTTTTTTTTTTTTTGTCTTTCCCAATGTGCAATTTACACAGCTTGGTGATTTGGTCAGATTCTGGAGACCACACGATGAAGGGCGATAGACCACAGACCAAGTGGCAAAAGGACAGGAAATATCTGATGAAATGTGCTATGAAGTGGATGAGGTCACCCACACGCAGCAACCCAAATCAAGAGACGCGCCGCCCCGGCATTAAAGATAATAATTTCTGCGACCTTACAAGGATGAAAAACTTACACTCGACTTACACTTTTCCTCCTCGGGTGAGCTCGGGCGTCCATTGATTTAAGCTGAGTGTAGAGAGACCACATGACAGGAGGACCCAAACAGAAGCCAATTAGAGAATGTGGGGGGGACGACGACAAGAAAATAAATGTCACGAAACAGCTGCGGTCACTATTTGCGCAACAGTTAACAGGCTTTCATAAAACGGGGACTAGAAGAAACGCTTTACATATCTCGACAACTACAGGGGGATGTGGAGCAGCCATCGCCACCACACATTCCTCTTTAACTCGGCTTTCTGTTTTTATTTTCGCCTTTCTGTTACTTAAAAGGACCAGAGTGTCTTTGTTCTGTGGGAAGTGTGGATCGTGGAGATGACTGGGCGATTCAGAGGCCTGAATCAAAGGAAAACGTCGCACCTGCTCACAGTGACGTCCACTGGGCGGACAACTATCAAAAACAGCCTCTACCACCCTGCTCTACTCAGACGCCATGTTTTGGTTCCCACAAAGAGCAAGCACTTGGCGACTGTGGAAACAGAGGACAAACCCCAATAAATTCCCTTTTTCCTTGAGCACTATCAGCAGGTTTTACTTATCTGAAAATATGAGAACAGCAATAGCTACAGGCTCAACATTTTGCAGAGATTCGCAGATGATGAACTGTAATGACTTTGGTGATCCAGATACTTTATTTTCCTCCTGCTACCCTCGTGCTTAGTTGACATTTGTGGTTCTGCCTTAACAATTATTGTATGGACTGTGGTGAAATGTGGCACACACACATCCATGTTCCCCTCAGGATGAATTCTTATTGTCGTTTTTTGAGGGTGGTTTCTTGAAGTCCTCATTTAGTGCCATCATCAGGTGGCCTGCAATAGATGTCCTTTGCATTAACTGTGCTCCCAGTGGAAACTCATCCTATATTTGCACTAAATCAATTTGAAGACAAAATCTTGGGTTGGAAATAATTGCAAAAACTTTTAGGTCATAAGTATATTTTGTTTATATTTGTTGTCATCATTATGTGGCGTGTGGTATGGTTTGTTTAGTAGACTAGTCCAAACAGGCAGGTTTAGAGTTTGCTTGACCTGTGGTGACGCTCTATGCAGTTTTCTCTCTGAAAAAGTGACCTGCAGTAGTTGAGCCTTGGCAAGGAAAGACCAACAGCTGGATTCACACCACAGAACCCTTAACCCTGGACTGGACAATCAGTTGTTGTTGTCTCAATGTGCTGTTGTTGTAAACCAGGCTGATGATGAGTCCCAGCCGCCTCGGCTACAGAGCGCTGGTCCTCTGTTTATCCAAAGTTTATTAATATTGAACCGATCCAATGTCCACATTGCACGGAATTCTACACTTCACTTCCTTGGTTTCTTAACAATACACATGCCAAGTGTGAAGCAGACAAAAAATAAAGTTCAAACGAACGGATTTCTGGGATTTGTAAATAGACAGGCACCTCTCAGCTGGAACAGTTTGAAGATCTATCGGATCCATTACATTATTACGTCTGTCATGTTTTTTTGTAGCTCTGATTTGAAGTTTAGCCTCAGACCTCTCTGAACTACTGTGAGGGTTGTAGTTTGTGCCGGTGGATCACATGCATGTGTATTTCTTGCAAACAATTTTATATGTTTTATGGATTTTATCATGTTTTTTTCAAAATATGTGATACAAACACCTGATTGGTCTGTACCTCATCTCTAATGACTCAAATTCCCCAACAAGAGGAATATTTCAATTCGTCAAATAGATTTGTTTATGACCAAATACCAGCAAAACTAATTTTAAATCTCTTACTCATTAGCAAATGTTATTAAGCATACATGCTAAACCAAAATGAGTTAGCTTGTAGCTTCTAGCACTATTGTGCACTGACAAAGCCGCTGGCATGACCCCATCCTGTTATTGTCAAGCTCAGACCATTATACATATGCTCAGTGTTATCCTGCTCATTTAAGCTTCTAAGCCACATGGAGCAAACGGTCACCGGATAGATGGTTTGAGTGTGGAAACCCCAGCTGCTGTCACATTTCAAAGGCTAAATGCTGTGTGTGGCAGGAATACACTCCAAATTCAATCACTCACAATCTTACTCTGTCAGAGCCTGTAAACAGTGGCTTCACAATTACCAACAATTACAGAGTAAACATCCATCTACTGTTACCAAATGATTTTTTTTCTTCTGTGTGTGTGTTTTAAGGGGGCCTCATAAATGAATCAGTGTAAAGAGCTGTTTGTCTTTTCATTGGATCCACAATCGTCTAATCCCGGAGCACTTCAAAGTATTTACAGAAACAAGCCATAACAGGATCAGCCTCTGAACAAGGCTGGAGATCAAAGTGAGGGGCTGCTGGTGCCGACATAAATATGGAAATAATATGACTCAGTGGGAACGTTGGGGTGTAACAGAGACAAGATCGGCAGACGATAAAGAAAAAGATTGGTCGACACATCAGAGAGCTCGAGACTTGTTTTGAAGGCAAAACCGATCATTGTCCTTTGGTGTCACTCATTTTTATAATCACTGTGTTCCCATCAACGTTTACCAGGAGAAATGTATCACACAGTTTCAAACCTGAAGGTCCCTCCGGCTCTGGCCATTCATTGAGCTATTCCCTTTTATACAAAAACGCTTAACATAACAAACAACAAACTCACATGTAGGGCACCTTTGTTTATTAATTGTTGATTATTTGATTCTTAGTCAGATCACTCAGGAATAACAGGAGCGAGCTCACAGCCTGCAGCGTTTTGCTTGCGCAACACTCAGTGTTTATTTTCTTAATCTTTCAAATTCACAAAAGAAAAGTCCACCTCACTTAGGTAGGTCAACATACATACAGACTACACACAGTTGACATAAGGGTAGTTTTAACATGCACTTTTATACAAGATGTTTCACACTGTTATTTGATCTCTCAAAGGTATCTGTTAGGTATCAGACTTCAATTGATCTTAGTTGCCTTCTGATAAAAGTGCAGCACACAACGTGTTCATCAGCACTGAGGAGACTCAAGGGCCCAATATAATGTTGCTAATATTATATTAGACTCAATTAATATGTAACCAGATAATTATCTTATGTTTCCTGACAAAGGCGGTGCTGGAAGCTTGGTGATGGATAGGTACAACAGCTCTCTCTATTTTGGACTTGGATATTTCTGTTACTCAAAGGTCAAAATGTCGAGATGCCCTAGTTTGTGTGTCACAGGCCTGTAAAAGCTTTGTTCTGGATTTGAAGATGTTAAGTGTCGTGTTGCAAAGAAACTTTGAAATCCGATGTGAGAGCCCAGACTGAGACATATCTCTTGAGATCAGATGGGAATCAAATTTCAAAACCACCTCCAAATGTGGTTTGGATCTAATTTGCCATAATCCTATTTCATATGATTTTTTTCCTTTGTGGTCCAGATTTTCAATCTGGGTGCAATCAGAATATACCAAAAAAAAAGATTTTGGGTGGCAGTGTGAACATGGCCGGCTGGTGAATGGTTTTTCCAAAGACTGTGGAGCTCATTTTACTTACAACTAAGATCAAATGGACTGAAACTAGTTCAGATTGACAACTCAGGTATGCCCAACTTATACAAAACATACTCTACTTGCATTCTTGCTCTGCTATACTGCTGGTGCAGTCCTCATTTGCAGAATCCCTTGTGTCAATGCTGTGACTGGCTGCATGTTTATGGTGTTTCTCGCTGCAGCCGGCGACATTCCTTCCCTGATCTTGTCTATATTTTCCATTATAAGAGCTGTTAAGCAGCATGCATATGGAGAGTAAATGTTTTTTCTCATTGCTTTCGGTGTTTGCTCGGCATTCTCCGTAAACTATGAGGTTGCTTGCTGTTTTGTTGTTCTCCCATAGCCTCGATCAGATTATGGACATCTGCTGCATATTTCTGCTCTTTATCAATTCTTAAATTATTTTACATTCTCTTTTTTCCTCAAAAGCTATTTGTGGACAAACTCACATCTCCAGCGTTTATATTAGGGTTATAAAAATGCAAACACCATTATTGAATTGCACAAATCCCATTTACTTAATCATTTTCCCATTGAAGCCGACATTGGCCTCATGGGCGATTCAACATGGCCCACAGATTCTCAGTGTTTAATGATAACTTATTGTCTGGTGAATAGTCATGCTTTTAGTAATGGGCATAAATGAGTAAGTAAAGGCACATCATTTTATTTTTTGGTCTAAACTTTAAAGTCCCTTTTCCACTGGTCAAAAACCCACTAACACCCACTAACATCTGGCGTTTTTCTGCAGATGGATACAATCCACATTCACTCTCTGGTCAATGACTCTGCAGTAGTCACTGCACTTTTGTCTCCTTCCTGGCGAAACATATTGATGTGCCTTGAACTTCCTGGCATCGATGTGTAAGTTGTCATAAAGGTTGGGGACTTATTGTTTTGGACATCTTGGTAACAAGGTGCTAAAGCATTTTTTATTTTTCATATTGTGCAAAATGCAATGATGGCAAGACAGAGTGTCGGGAGAGCTTCTCTGTTTCCGGCTTGTTCATGATGTTGCACATGACTCACTGAGGAAACACTGACAGACACGCTCTCCTGATAATGGGAAAGGACTCAAAGGCTTGGCAGTGTTTAAAAAACTAACTTGTATACTTGCTTATTTTTAAAAGTGGTATTAAAGTCTTGGTCAAACGCAAAGATCTAATAGGAGAATCCACCACTCTGCATCCATCCTGGCTGAGGAGCCGGGTAGTTATGTCACACTTAGCAAAAGTCTTTTCAACAGTTTGGTGACTTCATCCTAAAATAAGGATTCAACCGTTGTTTTCACGCATACACTCTAAAATTAGGGAAATAAAATTATCAAATTAGCAAAATGATCTGACAGGACAGATATCATTGCTTGCAGGTCACCAGTTGCCAACTATTGCTCTAACTTATCTAAGGACGAAGAAGAGTACATGTTCAATGTCATCTTCTTGTAAAATGGGTTTGTTTATATATAGACATCTGCAACCTAATTATGATGATAATTCCAGTTTCAGATCCCTATAATTTAATTTTGATCAGTCATAATCCATGTTCAAGATAAAAATTACCTTAATTCAAGATCCTTAACTTAACTTGTCAGTGTGGTGTTGTGGATGTCATGAACTGAATTCAAATTAGAATATAATATAATAATTGGGTAATAACTAAATTGTAGATATCTATAATAAGAAACAACACACACATGAATGAAATTTACTTGAATCTTACGATGTAAATACCAATACAGTCTATGGTTAATACAGATATTTTTAAATAGCAAAATCAAAGATATTGTTTTGAAGTATATATTATATATATTTATCTTTGAGAAAAGTTATCACTAGTAACAGCAAAAGTCAAAATGACATTAACATTGTAAAGTTAATCCTGTATTGTCAAACTTGGCTTAGAAAAGTAAAAACGTCTTGTTGTGGTGGGTGTGTCTGAGACACAGAGGTGTGTCTGTCTCTCACAGCAGACAAGCTGCACTGACCTGAATTCAAGTCTGTATTTACAAATTACTCTCCCAGCAGGTTGTTTTTGTGTCTTAGAACACAACCGCTGTGAAACATTCAGAAAACACGGGTTGAGTTTTTGTTTCATTGCCATTGGTTCTCCCTGTCTTCATTCAGCCTTTAAGTCTCTTGACCCCGCTTGTGCTCTCTCTTTCTCTCCTTGTTGAGTCGGGGAAGTGACAGTCGTCAAATGCCACATTTAGCTTTTTTCATTTCCAACTAAAACTGGTCGCGGAGGCCCTTCAGCAGCAGAACTTGCCATGTTGAGTTTGATTTATGCTGGCGACACCAGCCAGTGTTGTGAGCGTCAACTAGTGTTCATCTGTTCAACTGCTAGTGAGGGGAGGGGCTGCGAGCCTGCCTGTCTGCAGCGGTGCTGTGTTTTTAGAATCGAGTAGTATCTGAGTTTTTTGACAACCCTATAACAGACCCAACTAATCGAATACTAAATAGATTATAATTGATTCAATCGATTAGTTGTTGACACCCTACACTGCAGTTCTTTGAGCCTCTAAGGATACACTTGCAAAGAGTGAAGCCGGTAAGAAAAAAAGGTGTGTGCTTCACATAAAGACAATTGTTACTTTATGAACAGGAGGCTACATTCAAATTATATTGGGTCAGGGATGGTCCTGAGCATTTAATTAAACTTTACTTAATTACAGTTGTGTTGGTGGATGTTGCATCCATGTAGTTCTACTGCCAGTCACTTCATGTATTTACATGAGGGCATGTTTGAGATTGTCTTTTCATCTCTAGACCAAAATAGTCACAGCTTATTAAGACCTGTTGGCTTGAAGATCGCTAACTCCCGTTCCTTTACCATCTTGGCATAATAAATAAACTGTTTTTTTGCACTTCCTTAATCACATTACATGTTTATATGTGTGGTCAATCCTGAGCGTGCATGTGCACACATCTGTGCATGTACAGTGCATGTAGGTAGGTGTGTGCTCTCTGTTTGAGTGTGAGAGAGAGAGAGAGAGCGTGTGTGGGCGCAGGGCAAGAATTAAAGAGGCCCTTGGATGAATATGTAGAGCAGATGTAGCAGCCAAATTCAAAGGCTCACGCCTGGAGCCCATCTGACACTGTAGGAAATGTCGTCTCTGACAGAAGGCAAAGCGTCTGTGAGGTCACCAGGTTGAACTAATAACCGAGATCTTCAAAATGATATAAACATATACAGAAGTATAAATGTTTGACCCTTCCAGAGGAGCATTTCTGTTCAACAGAATAATGGGGGCTGTTGCCATAAGTCTGGGAGTGCACTTTTACGACTTCCCCATTTAATTTCTGTTCCTAACATAAAGGCATTTGTAATATAATAAATGCCAGCAACTTCTTGAGGGAAAATCTATAATTCACTCCAGTTGGGTAATTTATTCCATTTGTTTAGTCACAAAGGGCTTTGGTCCGGATCAGGAAACTACAGAGACAACGGCCTTTCGAAAAACCAAGCAGACTGGCCCCTGATCAGTCAGTTCCTCCGCAGCAAAAATGAGGAAAGCGTTTTTCTGTAGTCTCAACAACGCCTCCGAACTCACAGGCCGTTTCTGCACCATAAGGAAACTCAATGTCAGCGTTTAATGGTTTCATCTGAGGACTCCCACTCTCTCTCTCTCTCTCTCTGCCTCCCTCTTGGATTCCTCTCTCTCTCCACTCACAAAAAAATACAGCCATGCCCATAAACAAGCACAAAAAAAAACATCCATTAAACGTCCCTGAAATAAAGCCTCAGCGCCACACCGTAATGCTGAGCAGCGAGAAAGAAGAGTTTGATTTAGCGTCTCGTCGGTCATTTAAACTGTGAGCAGAAGAAGTTCAGAGAAGCTGATTTGTGACCAGAGAGTTGCTCAAGGGGTTGGGAGAGCTGTTGTTCATGGTTTTCAACCCTCGTCCCACCATCCGCTCCAGCTGTTGCAGACATTATTTCAATGAATTAAAACTAGGTGATAATATAGTTACTTTGACTAATAACTGCTTTAGGAATTATTCAATGACCTGCATGTACCTGCTGAGTCACTCACTTGATAAAACGGTGAAAGGTAACCAAGGGTTGCCAGCATGTTGACATTAACACAAAATGTTCAGAAAAATTGAATGTGGAAACATTTCAAACTGGAATTCAGTTTTGTATCTTTTGTTTTGTTCAAAAATAGGGATATCAGCAGAGCATTTGTGGATATAATCCAGTAACTGAAATAAGAGCTATAGTTAAAAACAACTTTTATGGAGCTAATGTTGTTGCAAGAACTGTAATGCTAACTTTTCTTTTTGTGTCAATCGGTGGAAATGCATTACATCTATTTCTGTCCTTCATTAGGAGTATGATGTGATGTCATCTATTTACTGGGTAATTTAAAATTACATGAATGAGTGAACAACAAGAAAACACGTAACCACGGTTAATATAATACAATAATAAAGCTGTAGCCTCAAAACATGAAAAATGACAATTTCAACATAACACAAAACACATGCGATTTAACCTGTACTGAAAAAAAACAACACTTGAATATTAAAGACTAAAACTGATAGTGAATGATTAAACTAAATACATTTTTTTCAAATTAACATTGGCCAAAAATGAAAAGTGCAGATCCTATTTGACTCCAGACTCTTCAGGCATCTTTTATAAATCTCTTGATCCCTGATAAATGCACATAATCAGTACAATTCTCAAGAATTCACTCTAAAATGTTTGGATTTGCACTTGAGCATCACCGCCTGTGCCAGACACCGTTTCAAATTCGTGTCCCCGTCCTGAGTGATAGTGTTTATTTTTTTGGGCAACGCAGGCACCAAGTGTTAGTGCAAGACACATGAACAAAGACTGGGAAAGCCGATTTGGTGTGGGACTCAGTATATTTGGACATCTAAAGCTTGTGTGCAGTAGAGGCCCTGGAGCCCAGCGTGGTGTGTGTTTGTTTGTACCTGTCTGTCTGTGTAGATATAACTAAGAAAGATGCAAGTGTCTAGAAGGGAGAGCAACTTCAGAAGAGTTTTGCAATGTGGTGAAAAACTCTTAAAATGCAAAACCAATAGAACTATAAAACATCTGAATTGCATCAGATCACCCTGGACTTTACTAAACTAAAATTAAAGTGGATAGTCATTTTAAGTACGAGCTCTTATGGCATCAATCTGTGTCTGTCTTGTATCATCTACTTATCACTGACCGATCCCTGTTCAGTCCGTTTTACATCTTTCTGCAATCCGTGGCTCGAAACTGAAGCTATCTATTGAAACCATGTGTCTCATATTAAACACTTCCCTGCCACTTCAAATAAATCAGACGTAGTTGACGTTCTAACTTTATTGCAGCTGTATTAGGGCTGCGTCATTCCCCTCAAACTTACTGCAGATATTCTTTTATTTCTCTATTAGAGCTCCTGTTTGACTGTTCAGGCACGCTAAAGGTACAACAGCGAGTTCCTTGTAAAGCCGCGTTGCTGCAGAAGAGAGACGGAAAATTCCATGTTTCCACTTTTCATACATTGGCTAAAGTTTAATCTTGCATAAAATTCAAGATTTGCTTTGCTTAAGTTGATTTATAAAGAAAAGCCTTTCATCCTTTCATGACTGGATGCTTAAATAGTGGAGGGAGCTATTTTTAGGGGCAACGTTTAGAAAGGAGCCACCGCAACCCCCGAAGACGCCCCACCCTGCCCGACGTCCCATCGCAGCCCAGCCCGTCCCCGTAGAACCCTGGTCTCCCCTCTGCTCGAGCGATGAACTAATCTGCAAGGTGAGGGTCAGGCTGCAGGAGAGGATGACACGCCTCTGACTCTCCTCATCCATCCAGGCCTCTCATTACCAAACCCCCCCCCCCCCCCCCCCCCCCGAGCGGCTCTGTCTTCTGTGAAACCCCCAGTCTTAGAGCTTCAGCCTCAGCCTCAACCTAAGCCCCGAGACCGCCAGGCAGCCAGACCCCTCAGAGAGGCACGGTGCCTTTGTGTGGCTGCACTCCCCAACTTGTCTGCCTTCCATTATTTCCCCATCCGAGCTCCAAATCAAAGCCAGCACACATATGAAATGCTTTTGAGGTTTGAAGCTTAACTATACCACGAGTGTAACTACTGCAGCTACTATTACCAACGCTGCATGATGGATCAATATTAAAGCATGATTACAATCGTACAGAATTACGGGCACAGTGGTCCTCTGGCAACTGATAACTCAGATATCAATGATATGTTTGCGTTCCTGTGCTAATTAGGCTCCAGTGAGATAAAATGTAGGCTAATATATTTTATTTTCATTTATAACTGCTCAGTTTTGTGGCAAGTCATAATTACAGACTACCTTTTTTTCATCCTCAGTTTGACAAGTGGTCAGTCAAATGGACTGCCAGAGGGCTTGGAACTCCAGAGTACAGAGGGACTTTTTTCCAGCTCGCTCTTTATTTAATCTAGCGCAAGTGGAAATGAAATGACAGCCGTACCACGGTCATATACTCGCCCGGTGATGATGGATGCTTTTAGATTCTTTTTTTCCGCCCGAAGTTAATTTTTTGCTATGGTGCCCTCTAATAAATATTTTTAAGTCTGTCAGTTAATTCTGAAGTTCCATCGATGAACTCTGTCTAGAAAAATAAACAGGGCCGCCACAGCAGTTGGCCCGGATTGGGGAGTTGTTATTTTGTTCGCGCTATTGGCAGCGGCGCTCCACAGAAATATTGCTTATTTTGCTTCGTTTCAGATTCGAGCTTCTGACAGTTTATGTGAAAAACTGCAAACTGTATTGCCGTTTTAAACACAACTGCTGTGGGCTGTAATTACAAGCTCCATTCACGCAGATGAATGGGACAGACAGCCACAGAACAAGGATTGTTCTTTGGACGTACACATCCTTAAGATCTATAGCAAATTGCGGTGAAATTGCAATCAGAAGGTATTTTCCTCATCATATTAATCATCAAATTTGCATCATTATCTGCTTGCAAATTTCAGGACTGAGCTGGAAACCTTGGAAATCCCAACAGGGCAATTTGTTCGAAAACTGTGGTAAAATTCAGCGTCTACTCTGTCAGTCTTATTTCTGTATAGAGGATGTTGCAGTGTCGAAATGTTGACACAATCGCCTCAAAAATGTCTTGCGTCAAAAAGGCAGCTTCATCGGCTTTGGGCCCAATCACCGGGCTTTGTTGTAAGAGTCACAAGTAGGGCAGTGGCCATAGTGGCCCACAACCCACCGAGTGGGCTCGCGCAAAAATAGAATGGTACATTCCAAACCAATATAACAGCGGCAGTGCACCATCACAGGACCGCAGTAAATGGCAAAATTATTGTGCATACTTTCTGAGGCACGCCTAAAAAACCCCACTGTGTCCACATGTACTCCTGCTAACATCAGGTAGCACTTAAATGTCCTTCGCCCTAATGTATGACTAAACATGCTGCCCCTTCACCAAGCTACCCTGATATGCAGAGAGGGACACTGCTGCTGCCTCACCAGGCAATAAAGACACCCGGGCCTTCAATAACAGGATATGGTCTGCATTTCTCATTTTGAAAATGTGCACAAACAGCTCTTAAAAATAAAACACAGCTTCTGTTTGATAAAAAAAAAAAGCAAAGACAAAGAGTCACAGAGCAGCCACCCATTTCCTGGGAAACTTTGCTGGGATGTTTTCAAATGTTTTCTTCTCTAACCAGCAGCAGTCTGCTGTTTTCCCACTCCTGTGTCGTAAAAGTCAGGAATGTCCCTGCCATAATGAAGCAACAATCTGAAAATACAGGATAGGAGAAAATCAAATTAATGTTAATGTGGCCATTAGGTTACCACCCAGCAGGAGAAACACGGCAAACCTCAGCCATTCATGCCGTACCGCCGTTAATGACTTTGTTGCACTCCAAACTTTCATCTGCATAGTTTTGGCCAGGATCAGGGGGAGAAGGCAAAGCCGGAGCTAAACCAGAGATCTGTCTGCAGTGTAGTCTGTCTTCCAACCACGCACTGAAAGCACCCGGTGAACACACAAACTGTGCTGCGAGGAATCCTTGAGGAAAATATCCATTTACTTCACTGCAACACACAAAGGTGTGCCTCAAACTGGCTCAAACCGAAAAGCTGACACGCTGACACACTGGCTGCGGCAAACTTCCCTCCCGTTTCTGGTTCTTATGGGTGAGAGGATCTGCCAGGTCTTGTTGGCGTCTTTGGGGGAGCCGTTCGGAGTTGTGACTTGGACCAAAGCTGTAACGTTTGGTTCAATCTTGAGGGAAAACTTCACCTCATAAGAAAAAAACAGTCACTCAGTGCTCTGTGTTTGTTGGGGTTTGTTTGATGCTGAATTTATCGTCTAAATATTGACACAAAATTGGTCCTGTAATTAGCGGTGCCCCTTTGAAATAAACCGTAATGGATGCAAGGAAATCGAGCATGTGGATGCAGTTGCTGAATATTGCAGATGCTACCTTACGCTCATTCACATTTCACAGATCTTCCTGTCACCTGTCAAAGTATTTATATATTCTATAAATCATCTGTTGTCTATGAAACAGATCCACAATTTCATCTGACAATGGGAGTAGCATCAACATCAATGTGTTCCAGATCTGGCAACCTGATAGCCTGCCTTTCTTCTCCCTGTAAACAGATCATCCATTCAAAGGCTCTACGTTTTACTTAAGACCAGCCCAGGCTCAGTGTCCGCTGACTGGTTCCACGTGTGCACAGGCGGCACTGAGGTGTGTGTGTGTGTGTGTGTGTGTGTGTGCGCGTGTGTGTGTGCGTGTGTCTATGTGTGTGTGCAACAGCTCCACTAAGGGGGTCATGAGTCACTGAAACGGGTACGTGACTGATGCCCTCTCTAAGTCTTACTCTAATTACTGCTGAGGTGTCTGTGATGGCCCTGGTGACAATCCCGAGCTCAGCCGGTGTGCTTTTTCAGCCTTGCCAAGATGACACTGTCACAAAACCCGAGGCCGTAAGCTGTAATTGTGCATTTTCAAAAGTGCTGTATTACTCAATCACTGCACACCTTGACGCTCGGATGTGCGTAGGTCGTGGCGAGCGGCGACCCTGTCAACTGCTGAAGTAATTGCTGCTGAGTAATGTTCCTTCTTTGGCTCAAAGGCTAAAAACTAAACAACTCACCAATAAATCTGGAGGCCATTTTAGGACGTCGCCTAACAGGCTATGATTTCACATGGGGGAAAAAAAACTTGACTGTTTTAAGCCAAAGAAATGGCAAAGTTGAAACCATACAACCTTAACAACATCAAATTAAAGCTCTCATCAAAAGTTGGCCGCCTTGGAAAGAGGGCGAGAAGGCACAAAGTTGGCGCACAGTGCAGCACAGTTAAAGGAGCTACCCGCGCTGCTCACTGCACAGAAGCACAGCCCGAGTCGTTTCCAATGCTCGCAAAGACAATGGGGATACGTCGAGGCTTAAGTAATAAGCCCAAAATGACTTCCAGAGCAGCAGGGCCTCCTCATTTCAGCGTGGCAGCGATGCAGGGAAATCAGAGCCACGCAAGTTGAGGGTTTCATGGAAGATCAAAGATCGTGATTAGCCTACACTGTCCATCCACCATTATGGGGAGATCTGCCGCCGATGGCAACCATATGCCTGCCGGATTAACCTCTCCATCACAATCACTATCCCGGGGAAGAGGATACGAAGACAAGCAGTGGAGGCACAAAGCGGGAGAGGAGAGCAGAACAGAGAGGTGAGAGGAGCCTAAACAGGCTGAGGGAGGGACGGGAGGAGTGGAAGTGGAGAGGCAGAAAACATCAAATGTCAGTCAGTGATGTGTGGCGTAACACGTGTGCCCAACATGCAGGAAGCCTTTTGGCAGGTTTCCCTGACCTATATAGTCCGGAAGTTGGAGAAACTGCGTGCAGAAACAAGTCTTTCAACTTTTAAATGAGCCACAGTAGATGCTCTGTACTGCACATTTGGAGTTTTAATAAAGCCGATACGAGTGAGAAGTCAAGAAGTGTAATTTGTCAAGGATCGTCAGAGAAAGTTTTTTTCTGATTTAGTAAGAAATTAAATTTTTTTGCATCCATTTTTTCTGCGTGCCATGCCATTATTTGATGGGGATGAGTGACAAAAGCTGCAATTAAATGAAGGCATAAAACAAAGCTGGACACAAACCAGGGACATTGCATTTCATTGGTGCCCCAACTCCTTGGCCACTAGGGAGCCTCACACTGCTGTTATGTTTTACATTTACCAATAGAGGACAAAGCCATTTATGTACGAAACTGTGGAAACTGCATCCATACATCTGTGTGTGGGCGTTTTCTATGGCAGGGACTGCCCTCTGAAAATTGATGTTGAGGAAATACGCTGTCAACTCCTATTGTGTGTTATTTACTGCAGTTTTTTATTACCTTGTACAGCCCATGATCATTTAAACAAGAATGCTCACATGACCATTTTCAACATTTTCCACTGAACAAGACATGAATGCTTTTATTCAGATTCATCATTTTATTTGGGTTTTTGTTGTTATTTTCATGCTCTAATGTTCAGAAAAAACATCACTTTTCTCATAATGTCCCATTGCTGCGGCTCCTCTTTTCAGCCTCTGTCTGAAACACTTGGTTTTGGCTCCTGTCTCTTTAAGGCCCCCCCCCTGACAAATCCCAGTCTGCTCGAATTGGCCAGCTGGCTCACTATGTTGTGATTGGTCAACCACTTCCAGCCTCCAGTCTTGCTTTTCCTATTTTGGTTAGTGGGTGTGCCAGGACCTTTAATACATTTTTGCAAACCTTTTATGTACAGTTAAAAAGAAGATCACACTAAAAGGAATAGGATAAACTGAAGAAGCAGTCAAAACATCAAGTCAAAACAAGTATGGGTCTAAAACCCATCTTCTTTCAGAAGGGAAATGGACCAGAGAAAATAAAGTAAATTTTTTTTGTTATAGCAAATTCAGGTCTGTAAGGAGGTGGAGCATTATGAATGAAAACTGAAATTGGCTCACGATTGGTCCCACAGATTTGTGAGACCCCAAACACACATTATATTATATTATGGATCCAAATGATGACACTGGCACAAAATTGCAGCAGCCACATGCGGGATAGTTTTGCTTAATTTTTGTAAAGTGGGAGCAGGTGTAGACCCATATTGTCATTAAGTAGCGGTTGATGTGTTGAGTACATGTGATATGAATATTTGACATGAAAAGTCTAGTATAAGACCATAAAATCTACTAAAACATTGTGTATGCTGAGCTATTCACTTATAAAGAAATGATATGGTGTTAGTTTCTGAAGGAAGAGTAACAGTTTGTATCAGCAGCAGACTGAGCTTACCACTAAACCAAATTGGCAATGTCCCAGCCAAAAGATGCAGCAATATGATTTGTGAAACATTTAGTAAGTACCAAAGTTCATTAAATCAGATATTGCACCAATCAAATTACAGTACACACATAATGATATACTGCCTATACAATCTCTTTAAAAATTATTTGAACCAGAACATATATATGCATATATATATATTTATTTATTTTTATTCCAAGTCCTTGTTCTGTTTTTGCCTCTCTTCTTCACCCACTCGTCCAGCTGTGTGCATTTTCCACATTACTCAGATGAGTCGATGAGCTTTAATGGGCCTGTGCTCTCTTTCATCCCAGGGCCAGGTCGTCACTATTGAGTGGAAAGCTGATGTGGGCTTGGCTGCTCGGGAAATAGGAGCGGGATTATGTGATATCATATTGTTTAGCAGGGGATCCCCCCCTCTCTTGGCAGCATCCCTGAGATTTAGTCATGCCTTAGATAGGTGGGTAGTCATCTAGTCCTCTGATGCGGCTCTGCGAGCAGTTGATATCTGCTCTGGTGATATTTCATCTTCAGCTGTCATGACAGAAAATTGAAATTAAAATGAAGGCATTTGTTAGAAAGGGATGAGTCACTAGTATAGCATACGGACACATTCAGGCAGTTATATGACACACACACACACACGCAAACACACATACACACACACACACACACACACACACACATCATCTGCGACTCCCTGTCTGTTCTTTCCAACTGAGAAAATGAGTGGGCGGAAACAGTCAGCCAATTCCCTTGAGGCCTGTCTTTGCATGAAGAGTGAGCTATCTGATGAAACTGTTTTGTGAAGCAGCAGTTATGGTTTATATATTTTCTGTGTAAACCATTTAGCCTTGTTTGATATGAACGCACCAGTGGCGGGAGGACACTTGGCCCCGTGAAGCTCCTCAAAAACTTTTTGCGCTGAGATCATGTTTGCATTTTAGCTCCTAGTGAAATTCAAGATTAACTCTAAGGTATGATTTAGGGAAACCCAACGGTGGTTATACGAGAAGCTCAACACAGATAGCTGCCGCTGCTTGTGGAGCGGTTCACACTGGGCCTCCCATGGCTCCCCTGTGGCGTTTGAGCTCTCTCAAACACAAGTTAATGCCACCTTTTAGAGCCGTGATGCTGTGAAACCTGAACACCCACAGGCCTTGCTGTATTGTGGAAAATGAAAGTATGTAAGAGGATTTTTTTTTCTCGCCAAATTTGACTTAATGCTTGAATAATATGACATGTACTTAATTAATTTTGAGGTGTGCTGAGTATAATGAAACATGGAGATACTGTACCTGAAACAACATGTACGAATTGCGGTTGCGTTACGTTTGGGAATCTGGAAGTGCCTGTGAATAAGCAGCCGCTTCCATCCCACCATTCCACTCTAATTAGGTGCAACAGATTCAATATAAACGTCATGGCCTTTCACATAATCCTGCCCACTAAAATAAGAACCACCATTAGGGAACACTGATGTAATGACTGTTATGAATGCAAGCAGTTCTAAATGTCAAATGTCATTTATCAAGGCCACCCAAGTTTCTCCTATGTTACGAAACGTTTTCAGATGATTGTCAAACTGTATTTTCTTGACCAAACACACAAGCAAAGAACGGCAAAGGTGAAAGCGTTAAGAGGAATTAACCAGTTTCCTAAATGCTGTAGTAATACTTCCTCTAATGAAGGACCAGCTTAAGCTAGGCTTGGTAGCGTTTCCAGAATAATATAATAGCGCTTCAAGTTTGAGTTACATATGCAGTTATAGTCAGCAATACCATCGATAGCTAATCATCCTTCTAAGCAACAACAACCGTATTTTAATGTGGACTTTGTTGCTTATACAATGATTTTATTATTGTACTATTTATACCTGACTCTTTCCTTATCTCCTGTTGTAATAAGTGTAGCCACTAGGGGCTGCCTAACTGTTTAACATAGCTATGGGTTGTAACAAGCTGCTGCACAGATGACCTATCGCCATAGTCTGTGGACTGCCTACTCGTAATACCTGCTTTTTTCCAAAGACAATTTCGCTTGCACATCCTGGTGTTGACAATTCCTGCTGCAATTTTCCTTCTTCTTCATCTTTTTAACAACTAAGTATGATTTTGCCCATTGCTGCCTCCCGCTGGTGTTCTTATGTCATTGCCACTGTCGTTCTGTGAGGTTACAGCTGGCAATCGTAAATGAAATACTTCACAAAAAAATGTTGCACTAGACATCATAACAATAATCCTCAAAATAATGACACAAACATTGCATATAGGTTTTCCTAAACTAACATATATTGGTTGGTTTTAGCGCAGTGGTAAGAACTGTCACCCCACAGCAAGAAGGTTCCTGTTTTGACTCCTGGTTCTGCCGGGGTCTTTCTGTGTGGAGTTTGAATGTTCTCCTTGTGTCTGTGTGTTTTTTATAACTCCGGCTCCAGCTCCCTCCCATAGTCCAAGGAAGGCAGATTGATGTTAGGTGAATTATCTGATCTTATTTAAATGTGAGTGTGAGTGTAAATGGTTGTTTGTCTCTGTTTGTTGGTGCTGCAATACAATGTCAGTTGGGAAAAACGGAACTGATAATAGATGGAAGGATTAATGATTAGGTCCTAAAGAGAAGAATAAATGCATGTGTTAAGTATTTCTAGGTGGGGAAACATTTATCTGGCTCAAAATTACGCCATTAAACCAATGATATACTTATCATTATTAGTTAATAAATACCATTCACAAGTACTTTTGAAAATGCTTTTAAACCATGACTTTTATAGTGGTTATGTGTTACTACATTTTAAAGTGAAAAACCAGAACCGGTGTATTGATTCATTCCCCTCATGCTGTAACCTTAGTCGTGCCTTCTGGAAATATCTATTCCTGTGGTTGGTTGTCCAAAGAACAACACAAAAAGACACTTTAGAACATTTCATCAAATATCATGACATAGGGAAACAACTAGACAAATATTATTTTTTAAATATATGACAGTTGACATTAACAATGATATATGAAGTGCAATGTATGAGTTAGACATTTCTTCAGTTCTCAAATATGGCAAGTAATCGTCCAGAGGAAACGTCTTTAAGGATGAAATGTTCCTTCAATCTATTTTGAGTGAAAGTCGGTTCGTTAAACATACTGGAAAATCACATTTTCTATGCTGGTCTGCAGCATAAAAGTCAAAGCGAGGAAGATTTAGAATTTCCAAATAAAGACGGAGACAGATTCTGTCTTTAAAGTCTCGTTTCTGTTATTTCATTGGGATCAAATGGTTATGCTGTACTTTGCTTGAGCAGCAGTCAGTAAACACTACAGCAAATATGTACGTTGGACAGGCTTGAATGTGTCCGCATTTCAAGTGTAAGTCTCAATTAACCCCATAAGGGTAGAAAAAAATCTCTTCCTGCGATGAAGAGCTAATAGTTTATTATGCAGTGATGAAGACTGTGAGAACATAAAAATGTATGCTTCCACAGCCTCAACTCTTTGGGGAAGACACCACAAGGAAAAACTGTAAATCTATCATATGCAAGACTTTCAACAATTTAGTCACCCTTTGAAATTTGCCTTGATGAGCAGTAATTGCCATGCAGACCCTTCCATCTTCTGCACACTTTCATGTCCCCTCAGTGGGTCTTGAATCACGGCATCTCGTGGTCTCCCTAAACGACCCTTTGGGTGTCTGATCTGCGAGAGAAGACCACCAAAATTGCAAAACTTTGGCACCCAAGCAGGCTCTCTGGTATGCCCATTGAATCATTTTACCCTATTCCCATCTCAATATAGCCATGTATTTCTGAACAAGATAAATATTTGTCTAATACGTAGTGTAGTGCAGTACTGGGCTTATGCCAAACATACCGCTATCAAAACAAGAGTGAAAGAGGAGCATTCAGCAGTTGCTGATTATTGCATATGCAGTGTTTGAACACCTCAGATAAGCAGGATTTAGATTTTGATCGACTTCAAATTAACACTTTCTAAATAAAACATTGTATGGTGACCTTAAACCACAAACTCAAACATTTCAGGTTCATTATTTATTGCAAAAGATCATCTCAACATTCAGACTCTACTGCTGGTACTTGCCAACTTGAATCTTGTTGGCCAAAGGACCATTTGATAGAGAAATGGAAAAATAATAGCAGACAAAATGTCCTTGGTTTCAAAAAGAAATGAAGCCTCGATTCTGAGCAGTTCCTTCAATTACAAACTGTTTCAAAATATATCAAATATAATGTGGAAAAAATAAACACTGATAATTTGTTGAGAGACAAATTTGAAATGTTTATGGTATCTAAGTTACATAATGCCTTTTGGGTTGTAGTCCAATTGGAGAGACACTGCTGGCTTTCATTAGCAGCAGGCATTTTTCTCCATCATATTGAGCGATGCTGCCAGAAGTCTGTGCTTCTCAAAACATTGCAGGCCCCTGCCAACAAGTCCCCGCCACCCCCCACACCACCGCACCCTCTCTCCTCCCAGCGCAGCCAGAGCGGGGCCAGATCGCAGAAAGGCAGCACAGGCAGCGTGGCCCTTCTCCAAGCCTGTCCACTTTGGAAATCGCCACACGCAAGCGCTGGCCTCTCTGTCGGTGGCGTGATGGGGTCACCTTTGGGGCCCGGGGTGTGTAAACACACATGACCCAAGACAAACTTTCACGATTCCGGCAGGTGTGCAAACAGGAGGCCGCAAAAATACCCGGAAAACTCTGACCGTGCAAAAATAATATTACTACCTCTGATGAACTCCTATGAACGCAGGAGGAGAGGCAGAAAGAGCGACCAATCCAGGGTGTGGAGCTGTTGTCAGCGGACAGGCCGGGTTAGCATTGCGCATAGAAATTCGTCACGTATTAGAGAACTAGTGGCTTTGATGGATTCTGACGGAGGACTCACCTGTTCTGAATGGACACCAATGTGGCATTCATCCAGCCCACCCACTCAGCCGAGGAGAGTCAGAACTTCGAAATTAAATACGAAACAGGAAACAGAGACGGGTTTTTTTTCTAAGCGCAGATTAAATCTGAGCAGACCTTCATTTTTCCTTGTCTCTCAAATTCTAGCTCAATAAAGCTCCCCATGTGGCCGAAGCTCTATTTAATGTCTTGAATTTCTGCAGTGTTCGCTTCATGGCCTGTACCAGCGATACAACCCACCGTGCCCTGATCCGTTGTCCCCTGGGCCAGTGAGTCCTGGGGCTGACCTCTGTGGGGAGTCTTCAAGGCACCACATGTTGGTTTTGTGTCCATATGAACTCTACTTGCTTGAGCAGTAGGGCCTATGGTACCAAGTCTGAAGGACACAGCAAAACAAGGATTTAACTACAACCAGATGCAACACTGTCCTCCCAGATCATCCGTTATGTTTTGTGTTAGATCCTCCTCAGATAGTCGTGCTGCCAGTGGAACGGGAAGCCTGTTTGTTTGTCAAGGACGATCACAGGGTTGCAAAGTGCTCACAAATCCGTTTTGATTCGGGGCAGCCAGCTAATGCCATGGCACTCGCTGAACATCTGGCTTTGCAGTTCTGCAAATGCTGTTTCCATTTCTGATTTCAGAATTATTTATGAATGATGGGCTAATTAATGGATAGTCCTACATCTGACACGGTGTAACCACAAACAGATCATTTTTTTCTGACTGAAGTAAATCTTTGTTATAACAACATGCAATTTGAGACGACCAATTTCTTCTATATAATGATATCATTGTTGCAGCTTACCTCTGCTCACCCCTACTCCTAGACATTGAGTAAGCACGTAGCAGCCTGCTGGTTATACTATTAGCAGTACAGATGAGAGATGTCTGCATGTCTGTAAAGTCAACCTGTAATTATCGAGGCTCTATATCCCCGGGCGAGAGACTAAGTCAGATTTATAGATTTATTCTGTCTTCAAATTAGCATCATGCCTCGGATTCCAGCATTTCGTCTTGAAGGCTGCTGGAATGTTTTTAGAAGCAAAAAAAGGAGTCATTGTAATTCACAAATACACATCCCCAAACCACCATCTGTGAAATAGTGTTGGAACAGCAACAATATGTGAGTGTACCATTCAAAGGCAGACGTATTAAAAGCAGCATTTAACTGCAGCTGCACTCCTTTCATTTTCTTTCTGGAACGGTTGAGATCTCTTGTAATAAAACAGACCAAAAGTGTCTAATTCTGTACCTTGTTGGGATATAAAACTCCTACTCCTACTACAGTGAGACAAACGCTTATAAAAGAAGTCAAAGCTACTACATTACAGGCCATGAATGATTTTTTTCAAGCTGTATTCAGCAGACGGTCATTCACAAATACATATAAATGACATTTAAAGACATGTGCTGGATATTATGATGTAGCAGTTTATTAAGTGTTATGTTAGGCCAACGGAAAAACACATTTTAAGTTTTTAAGTTTAAGGTTTAGTTTGGTTTAATTTGGATTATGACATCATCATCATTGTTAGACTATATCAACATGAATGTGCCCCAATGCAGGTTTAAGTAGATTACATAAAAATACATCTTACATTCAGTCACTAATTACTTTCGAATAACTGTAGTTGGTGTTATTTAATCTGGAGAATGCTTTTATTCAGCAATACCTGTTTTTGTGATATGACTGCAGAAGATGTGGTCGGAAAAAAGTGATGAGACAAAGAAACCCAGTGTTGGAGCTGGAGTATATTATACCTCAGGATTCACTACATTTACATTTAATTAATATAAGTTCCATCTATGGCAGATTTAAATAAATTTAAAAGAAATATTAATCTGACCCTTTGAATATTTATCGATATTGACTGATGTGAACATTTTTAGCTTGATATAATTTGAGGCCATGTAGCCCAGCCCTAATACTGGCTTTACGTGGCGGTCAGTTTTCCTACAGGACTTCAACTTGTAACGGAGCCTTTTTAACATCAGAACTCTATAAACTTTGACTTAAGGATAGGCTCCAGTGATCAGACAACCACAGGGTTTGTAAAATTTTATTCAGGTATGCATGCAAATTCAAATTTTCTCCCGCGCTATATTTTACAGCAGCACAGAACACCCACCTCTGTTTAACCGGGCTTCTGAGTGTCCTGCTCTCACTTTAAACTCACTCCCAGCAGCACAGTAAGCCTCTAATTTTTTTACAAGCATATTTAATCCGCTTGCATGTTTTACCGGCGCGGAGAGGAATGCAGGGTCTTTTTAAGAACATGTTTGCAAGTGCTACCTCACCCGTGTCTTGTAATATATGCATTCCTATGTGCCAGTATGCTGTTGGATTAGTCAAATGCCAGCATATTTTATAAAAAGATAGGTGCTCTCTGTTTCAAGTTAAGTGTTTTTTTTTCCTGCGAGGCGTAAATACATTCCTCGGCTGACTTGTCCCGGATTGATCTCTGCTGACTCAGAGGAAAGATTGCATACCTACCGAGCATCTAATAGACAATGCCCCCGGGGTTACTCTTGTGCACGTTCAGTACATGTGCAGACGACTTTGAGCGGAGAACAATATGTTTACAGTTCAGCCCAGACTTTGGGGTGGCAACACAGACTGATTTGTGCTGTGTTTCTGCAGACTGCCGTGCACTCCTGTCAGCAACAAAAAGAGGTGCAGGTGAAAAATCTCATCTGCAGTTTTGAAGTTTTAGAGTTGAAATTAATCCGGTCAGTATAAATGTCAGATGTAATATAGTTTTACTATGATTTACAAAAAAAAGTATGGCAATTCCTATTTTTCCAGTATAAATCTGGATTTGCTTGAAGTACTCTCGTCTGATTTGAATTTGATATTCAGGCAGCAATAAGATATAAAGCCGTAAAACTATGGTGCAGTTGTGTGAGCACTTTTAAATGATTATCCTGAGACAATACAGCCAGTGAACTCTGGGAGCTGGCCCGCCTGCCTGCCTGCGCTTCAGGCTCTATTATGACTGGTTCAAGTCAGCGTCCTAGCTCGTACATCTTTCTAAAATTATACACCACAATGAAGAAAAGCGGCCACTTCTAAACAATGTCAAAAATTCAGATTTAGATTCCCCCCTCCTTTTTTTTATCTTGTTATTGTGTTACACAGGGACTGAAAGAAGAGGCACAGCATTATGAAATCATGTGAGGAGGGCAATTATCCATCACAAAAGCCCCACAGAAAAAAAATAACCCACCGGCTGGAGGAGACAACAGAGCCTTTTGTTTGCCCCATTGTCAGTGACACAGTGCCGAACTCCTCCTCATAATGGCTTGTTTCTCCAGCGAGCCGTCTGCCTTCATCAGTCACACTTTGTTCTCGGCAGCGAGTAAACCGAGTTTCTGAGACACATAATGGGCCGCCTATGTGTAAGCTCATTCAGGTTGCGATTGGCTGTCGTGACCCCAATATCTGAGTCACGGCCAGCGCATGCTAACGTATTCCTCCTCACGCTTGCTGTATCCCTGACACACAGTCATCTGTGTTATTGACATTTGCTCAGGGTGACGGCATCATGTGACCAGGGGGGGGGGGGGGGGGGGGGGGCGTCATGTGACGCTGCGTTGTTGTATCATCAGTGCAATTTTGATTATAATGCTGACTTAGCAGTTCAGCCAATTGAACTCCGTCGACCTCGTCAGAGCAGCTATTGTGAAATCTCTCAGCTGTTGACGACTGACCACACAATGACAGGGTTTCCAGTGGTTATACTGTACCGACCTCACTGTACTCAAGCTTAAGTGAGTCAGAGCCGAGATAGAGTTGAAGCTGGAACTTCTCCGAGGTCCTCAGTCATGGTCGGGGAGTTTTGGGTATGAAGGGAAGCCTTGGGTTTTTAGGTCTCCGCTCAGGTCTCAGCGGCCGGACCTGTCCCTCACCTTTAACACAGCATGTCGTATATAAACCAGACAGCCGGAGCTGTGGAGGGCCAGTGTACTTCTTTTAAGGAGAAGTGCCATAGTGTCTCACTGAGGTTGAGACATAGCGGTGAGAGCGGTGTGCACGCCAAGTCAGAAAGATATATATAAGTCCACCTACATCTACTTAGCACACAAATTAAACCAGGCTTGTCAGTGAACATTTAGAAATCATCGCTTGGGTCTCAGCGGTCCTCGCTGTTTGAACTGCAGTGTAGGTAGGTAGGCACTGTTTATGCTGGACTGGGCCCTTGATTAAAATGAGGAATGGGGAAAAAAGAAACATCTCCCGTCTCTCAGTGGTCAGCCACAGCCTCCTTGTCGCAGCCTCCACCAACGATCTGACTTTCCCTTTTTTATGTTATGTGATCACAACTCCGAGAGCTATTTTTAATGTGTGTTTAGGTTGTGCGCCCGCCATTTGATATTAAACATTTCCCCTTATTACCTAAAGACCAACTTTATTTTCCCTCAAAGCTGTGACTCCAAAACAGCTGTCCAGACACCACAAGAAAGGGCCTTAAGTTGCTGGAAGATGTCGATCCCACTGCTGGAGTCCAGAAGAAAATATCTACTTTTCATTAAGATCATACCATACAGTACATTACCAAACAATTCACAATGCAACATCAACATCCTCTTGGCGACTCGCAGCGTAGATTAAGTTTCTGCAACTCCGTGAGTTTCGGAGTGACTTTCTCCATGCCTCTCGCTTGATTGTACGGCTCCAGGTCACCGTCCTGCCTCGGTAGCGCTGTAAAGAGATATTTACGTTCACACCATGCAGCGCGGCGGCCAACAGAAGCTGATTGCAAGTGGTGTTTGTTTCCAATGAAAGCACGTTAATTCAGGCTCGGCCGCAGTGTAAACTACCTTGGCGTTTTTACAGATGTCGCCTGTTAAAGTGAATCACTGTACCTGCCTGTTTGCCCGGCTGGGCCGTTCTGATGCCTCGCCAGAAAGAGTACACAACACAAGCCAAAAGGGCTATTAATAAGCCCTTCCTTTTCTAATACTGTAATACCTCTACGTGTGTAATGTCTGCTCCGGTCTAATTATGTCACCTCATTTTTAGCTTTCGCCGGAGACTAACACAGACAGCCTCAGTCTGACTTAATTTTAACTCATCTTAGGTGTCATTATCCACCAATATTTATCCTGAAATACTCTGTTGCAATAAATCATTTTCTGTGAAAACAGTCGAGTGTGAACTTCATCTGCTGCGACAAAGCAGGGAAGTAGTCCGCTGTACTGTAGTAGCACTTCGTTTCACACACACGCACACACTGTGTTAATAGCAGTATAATTTGAATTATGTTCCAACACATGATACCTCTATTATGTTTGTATGAGAGCTTGTGATAACAAAAGTGAGTCCATGTGAAGGTGTGTGGTCCTGAGTGGTAGGAGAGAGAAAGTGTCTGGCAGGGTGGGCCATCGACCACAGTCCTCAGGGCAGACCTTGGCCAGAGCTCAGAGTATGGCCAAGCTCCTCAGCTACACACAAACACACACACACACACACACACACACACAAACACACACACACAAGTACAGCAAGTATACGGCCACCGGTGGAGAGGCAGTAATGAATGAAATATTATATTCCACATCATATTCCAGCCTTTAACATCATTACATTCACATAAAGGCTTTTTATGACAGCAGTACAACTGTACATATATTACAAAATTGTCTCTACAGCAAATGAAGAGCTGGCAGTACCTCCCTCAAGTGTTTTTTTTCATGGGATGTTTATGGAAACTCCCTCCACTCTAATACACATAGTGGGTCTGTAACTAAGACTAATCAGATTTGACTGTTCAATATGAATATCCAACGGTTTATCTTTTTGTCACTATATTATATATATATTTTCAAGCTACACTTTAGCAAATCATTCTGGAGCGATTCTCAGGACACAGCTGGAGGTTTCATTGTTCATTGTGTGTTTTTATTGTTTTCAAAAGCCACAGATCGGCCTTGTTTTGGGGACATGAAGAGGATTTCAACAAATTAAGTGCTGGAGCAACAACTTCCCAACCCTAACTTAAAACAAGTTATTTTTCAGATCTAACACTAACAAGAGTCGGAGATGTGCAGCAAAATTTTCTGCCAACACTAGAAAACTAAAACAAAAGTCAGAGACTCTATCGTATTAGGTTTCTGTCCATTTCAATCTATTCTATGTTAATGTTATTTCGGAACGTGGCATTGTAAAGGCCTATCTTCCTCAGTACAACTTCTTCCGTCTCACTCGTCCTGTTACCTGGTCCCAGCAGCCTGTACCCGTCTCAGCCTGTAGCCGTCTTAGACCAGTGGACAGAACAACATCACATGGGAGAATGATTTAGTTCTCACTCGGCAGCTACTATCAGGGACCGAAAGATCAGCAAACGTAGCTGCACACTGACTAACAAAAGAAAAAAAACAGTCGATTGTGGGTCTAGGATGATATGATTATTTAAAGCTTTTACTATCTAGAGGCTGGCCAAAACTATATACATACAAACGTTTTTTAATAACAACATAATCAGCTCCTCTCACAACATAATTGCTAAAATCTTTCGAATCAGGCCAGATAAATTCAATTAATACAATTTTACCACTCTATAGATAGATAGATAGATAGATAGATAGTTAGATAGATAGATAGATAGATAGGATAGATAGATAGATAGATAGATTGATAGATAGATAGATAGATAGATAGATAAAAAATGATCTAGTCTAATTGAGTCCTGAAGTTTATTCCAACTATGAGGAGCATGGTATCTGAATGCAGCTTTACCAGGTTCATTGTGCATGTAGGGTTTGGCAATGGCGATGTGTTGTTGAGAACAAGTGTGGTGATCCATATGTCTAACTTTAAAAGGGATGATAAATAAAATGGTAGCTTATTTAGCATAGCTTTGTAAAAATACCTTTGCCAAATATCCCCAAAATATTATACTCTAGGAAAACAAAATCAAAACCTTTTAATTTCGGGTTAAGTTCACCATTTGAGATCAGGGGGCTTTAGACTGACTTAGAGACAGGATCAGAGGTTGTGGTCCAAGTTTCAGTGATGGAAAAGTTTTGTGGTTTTCTTAAGGTGGGTGAACTGCTGACCTGCAACAGTCGGTTGAATTAAACAATATTTGGGCAACTCTAACTAAACTTTGTTAAGGCATCACAGGGAAAAACATCACTCATCCCTTGTAGTTACAATCTTAGCAACCTCTTGAAGAACTCATGCAGAGTTATCTGAGACTACAACATCATCATAGCTGAGATTTTTGTTTATCACATGCCGTGCCACCCAAGACGTTCTGTTTCCTGCCATACGAGTTGGGTTTTGACATTTATGCTTTATTTTTTCATTCCATGTATTCGATTCAATCACATTGTGGGATTTATATTCCCATCAAACTGAATGTAATTTACTGTGACTCAGCAGAACAGACAGTGGTGCTGTACTCTGTCCTAAAATTGAACGCTTTTGACAAGAAAGCATCCATTTGCGGTAACATTAAAAATGTGTATATATAAACTTAAATATTTTTTCAAAATACTCAGTATCAAGTCCTTCACTAATCCTTATGTGCATCATATCATTGCCAATGCACTAAAGATCCAACATATACAATCATCAAGTAAAACTATTGTTGAATAGTTCTGAGTATAATAGGTATAAAACTGCATGGGTGACATGATTGATAAAATCTCTGAAAGGAGTGTGTGTGTGTGTGTGTGTGTGTGTGTGTGTGTCAGCCTCTCCCTAAGGATTCTGTAACATGCGCTGCAACTCAAGAAGCATGTTCTTGTTTTAGACTGCAAATATTTACAAAGCGTCGGGCCAAGGAAAATGTTTCACTGCACAAAAATAAGTTAGGTGGGGAAGGACTTGTAGAAATGCTGTTGTGCTACGGAATATCGGGGGTTAGTATTTCCTGTTTGACACTTTTATTCACATTTTTTTCTGAGGCTATATAAAGTCTATCAAGATTTGAAAGAAATAAGGGCTAAGAATCTTAAGAACCACTTTAGTTTGAATATTAACAGATACATCACTTAAAACTATTTGGCTGGTGGTTCTTTCATTTTTAAAGATTTGTTTTTATTATTATTTCATCACAAATTTAATTTGAGTTACAGTTACTAAATTGTTGATTGATTCTCATTCATTACAATGAATCTTTTTTATAATCTTTTTTGTTTGAATTGGCCCCTAGACATATATTAAATAAAAATATTGAGTAACATATTAACTATATCTCAACTGTCATCTAATACAATACAGGTAAAAGTACTTTTATATGTCGCGCTCAGAAAAGAAAAAGAAAAAAACAGGAACAGGAATAATTGACAAAACACAGTGTGAACAGCTTTTGTCTTGACTACTGCTTTGGTAGAAAGTAATTTACAATAAGGACTGTACATCACACATCCTAGAAAGTGATACTGGCGTGTAATTTTCAATGCAGTGAGCAACACAACCAAAATCCTCTTCACCTCCCATGTATTTTGATGGAGGTACAAAAATCCCAGAACCAAAACTACCTGCATGGCTGAAACACCAGTAGACAGAAGTAAAAAAAAAAGTGTCCTTTTGAATGATGATGGACTATCCCTTCAAATCAAAGGTTGTAACGCAACCACAGCAATATATTTATGCAAATCACTGATTTAGATGACAGTAGCCTGGGGCACTGTCCCTGTCTTTACTGCTTCATACTTGCCCACTGACTGGTGTCAAAATGAGAGGGAGTCTTTGTCACTTTCCAATCCAACGGAACTCCTTGCTCTTGTCCGCGTTCCCCTCTTCTTCTGTAACAACAACTCTTGGATCTGTTGTAACAAACTCCCGTGATGATCAAAGGCGAGGCAGGACAATGTGCTGGGACCTGTGAGGGTTTGTTCTAGATGTGCGAGCGTGGGAATCTGTGTGTGTGTGTAGTTGGATGATTCATCGTTATTGTCACAAGTTGCCTGCAATCCACTACGTGTTGGCAGGCCATTCATGGACGGTGTCTGTGTTATAGTGCACGTTTCCAAGTGTTAGTATCACTGTGAGGAGCAAACTCTTTCACAGAGAGGACAGGTGGCCATGAGTTACGGCCTTTTCGAGGACTTGACCCTGTCAATGAGAGACATTTAAGCTCGGCATGGGATGGCATGCAAACTTTACATGCACATACACACACTCATGTATTATATTGATCACAACTTAGACTGCTGTCTGTGACACAGCAATGTCAAGAAAGGGCAAGTTCAAGCTGCAAAAAGTGACACCAAGGCAACTTGCTAGACGCTCATCTGTAAATAAGCTGTTTTCACACCACCTCCACTTACACACACACACTCAGCCTGTCTGTCCCTCTCTTCCCCCATTCTCTCTGCTCTACACACACACTCACATGTACACACCCAGTCTCACGCCGCCAGCCAGCCAGCCATTCGTTCCTCACTCACACCCTCAAATCTTACCAAGCTCAGCTCTCCGTGCTCAGAGGCAGACAGGAGCAGCACGGCAGCCTGTTAAAGGAGTTGAGGGAAGGAGCAGTAGAGTCAGAGAGACACATTGAAAGAGAGAGAGAGGGGAGGGGGGGGTGAAAGAGAGAGAGAAGAAGAGAGAGGGGGATGAAAGAGTGAAGGGAGAGCAGAGCTGAGAGAGCGCTGTTCCCCATATGCTGAGGAGGCAAGGGCGGTTGAACAAGCTGCCCCCACTGAAGCCTCCTGACTCATGGGAGCGTCAGACCCCGATCCCCCAGAGAGCTTGGAAACGCTGCTTGAACCACGCGCAGCAGAGAAGGAGGGGAGCCAGAGAGAGAAAAAAGTCCAGGGAGACGAGACGAGAAGAGAGAGGAGAGGGAAGAAAGCCACAACGGTAGGCTGTCCCATTCAATCGCTCTGCCGTGATGACGTCAGAGGGCATGTGACCCAGGCTCTCCAGTGACGGCACATGGAGGGCAGGAAAGAGACGAGTTTTAAAGCTGGTGCCTTTTGGGTTGTGTGAGGGCTCTACTCGCCTCCCAAACAACCACAGAACCACAGACGTGCGGCTCGGGGTTGGTGTTTGAGGGCGACCTGGAGTGTAAATGGTTAATCGTCGCGGGCCAGCACCAGTCACAAGGACGGCGCTAAGCGAGTAAGTACGTTCCAACCACACTCGCCAAGCAAGCAAGTCCGACACCATCTGATCTATCCGCAAAGGCGATATTTGCCTCTGCACTTTTTTTCTCTATAAAACCGAACCTGGTTGTTACTTGTGGTCATCCAAATAGTTGATATGTAAAAGCATGTCTTGTGGATGGCTTTTCCGTTTTTTTTTTTCATGACATGCTGCGTGCTCTTGGTTTAGGACGTGTCAAGGGTCACGGAAACCACAGAGGAACAAAAGTGGGGCTTGCTGCAACCAGAGGCAGCTATGGCATCGAACAGCCTTTTCAGCACAGTGACACCATGTCAACAAAACTTCTTCTGGGGTGAGTACGGCTTCTTTGCTCTCTGTTGTGTCTGGAGCTGGGAATCGGGGGCTCGGGTCACGGGGATGACTTGGGGTCGGGTGCTGAGGTTTGGACGGAGGGCTGAAGGGGTCTGGGTACAGCGGGTAAGGATGTTGGATCCGATTGAAGGGTTTGGGTCCAGATGAGTGTGGGGGGGATCAGCTGAGGTCATCGAGGACCATTGCTACCAAGGTCCAAGCGTTTGTGGTGGTAGAAAGACCTGACTACCATCACAGCTCTTTGTGGTGCACAAATCCCCAAAAAGCCCCAAAAATGTAAAATCGCTTTTCTTTCCGCATTTAGATATTCCAGTATTTACTCTACATGATGTTTGTAAATATTTTTGAAAGAGGGAGATGACATGTTTGTGCAACATACCCTTAGATTTACAAAGCAATGGCATTGCGGAACCAAAAACAAAAGCACGGGTGATAGTTTTGACAAATGTAAACAGACAGTGCACCAGAGAGTTTACAGTGGAGCATTGGAACAAGATGTGGGGATTACTGTGTTGTGTGTGTTGGGTGTCTCTGTTATGTGTAGGGAAGAAGTATTGATTAGTTTGCCAATAAAAGGCCTGTAATCGCTTCCTGAAAATGTTCAGTCGCACTGCTGTCATTAATTAATCTGTGACGATTTCCGTAGCCTCAGGGGAGCGTTTAACCGACAAAAATGAATCCACTTTGAACCAGAAGCTGCTCCATGTCCACTTCCATATTATGAATTTGTAATTAAAGCACTGTAATAATTAATTCGGACTCTGAACAATCACTTTGATTTGACCCGACTTGCTCCTTTTCTGTAGATAAGAAGGTTTGACTCTAGATATAGTCTTATTTTATGATCGGAGTTGTGTCTACATGTAACAAAACCCACTGACACAAATTTTCTCTATATTAAAAAATATTAGTTTTTTCATAGATTTTCACAACTACACTGTTGAATTAAATGTATTCTTTATATCCATTTCTTCTTTATTTGTGCAAACCTTTAAACAACATTCTCCTTTGCTCGCACACTGGATCTATAGGGAATGTGACCACAATTTATTCAAGACCTGTGAACGGTGGCCGTGTCAACTACGTGATTTTCAATTATCCGTGAAGGCTCATCTGCATGCTCCAGCTTTTGGTTTGGCTGCGTTCTACTGTGACAACTTCTTTTTAAAAAAATCTAATATAATCAGCTGAAATGGACGATGTTTCAGGTTTGCCAGAATACATTTCAAATTCAAACAAACATTGTCATTTCCTTGCGACACAAGAAATTGAAAAACTTAGTTTAGGACCCCCCCCCCCCCCCCCCCCTACTTTCTCTCTCTCTCTCTCTCTCTCTCTCTCTTATTTCAGTCCATAGCCTCCACTCCTCTGTCCAAATCAGATGTATAAAAGATGTTTTTTAAGAAGCAGCTCCGTGGTCAGACACAGCTGTTCTGCGCTCCCGCGCCGCACAGAAGCAGGGCTGGCTCCTAATACGCTCTGAAAGCCGCGGAGAGAGCGGGCGTCTTCCACCAATCACCACCACCTATTACCACGTTAACCCCCTGACCTCGCGCTGGGTCTCCGGGGTCGGAGCGCAGGAGCGGAGAGGAGCAGCGCGGCAGGAAATTGAAAGCATACTGTAGTGGAGAGGCAGAGATGGACAGAGAGGAGCAGATGTTCAAGTGGAGGGGAGACATGAGAGGGGAGATAATCACCGATCGATCCTCATATTAAATATTGTTGATTGATATTGGGCTACGGCATATTGATGTTGCCCCTGCTTGCGAACATCTGGGTAGTAAATCTGTCAGTGCAACCACAAAAAGTCCCCTCGACACTGTAATTTGATTTTGCAAGACCTCCAGCGCTTTCTGTTGTATTTCTAATTTAAAGTAAATAAATGTAGTGTGCTGTACTGTGTAAAGACTGGTAAAAAATTCGGAACAGCATCTTAAATATTTATGTTTTTGATCAAACAAAAAAGGATGTGATTTTCAGCTTTGAATTGAGTTAACACAATTTCAATTGATATAGTTCTGTGTTTTAATGTTGATTCTTGACCTTAAATCTATTTGTTGGACAAAACATTGACTATAACTAATCTTACGTCCTGGATTTTGGGTTGACTTCATATATTTTGTTTAACTTCTCCCCGTGCTATGTTTCCCCTGGATCCTTTAGTCTGGCCTCGGCAAGTTTGCTGCGGCCACAAGTTACAAAATATCGTTCTGTTTGTTAAAAAGCCACACGTCTCTCTATTCCCTCTGTAAAGTTGTACGAAGGACATTTTTAATTTAGGGGGCTGAGCGCACATTACCAGCGATGAGCCGACTTGAGGGAGCGAGGCAAATGTTCCAAATTGAGAAAAAAAAAAAAGGGGTCTCATTAAAATTTATCTTGGCATTTACATCAAGCAATTTTCATTTAATTGGCTCAAATACATTTCTTTTATAACTCCTCATCCTGGCACATCAGATGGAGAGGGCAGAGTAATCTTCAACATGTGTGGCACCCACTCAACCACCGTGCCTCTCTGGGGAACATTTAAGTGCCTATTTTCTCTATTACAAACTTAATTACATATAGACAATTAAGTCATGGGAGCAATTATTGTTCAGTAGGGAGAGACAGAAAAAAAAAAGTGCTTACACAGACGAACCCAAATCAACACGATCAAAAGGAATCGCGGGTTGATGTGGGTAAATATCTGAAAAACTCCGGAGCGGAAAAACTTTCCCCGAAAGAAAATCTCCGATAATTTGCAGGGAAACCGTATATGTATTTGAGAAAGGCAGCTTCTGTTGCATAAGTGTTGCTTTAGATCTAACCACAGGCCTGCTTCTTGGAGACATCTTAAAAGTGAACCAGACATCCCCCCCTGCTTCCCCCACAGCCGGGGGGGGGGGGGGGGGACATGAAGCCCACTCATCAATAGGTAATTTGAAAGAGCCAGGGGGGGGGGAATCTGAGCGTTTCACTGGCTGCTACTGTGCTGAGAAGACTCTTCCCTTAACTCCACGCTAAAAGGAACTCTATTTAGCGATGCTTAATTGTACCTCTGAGGCAAACATGTTATTTAATCCCAGCAGGGTCATATTGATGGAGTGAAATGGCGCTGTGTGTTTTTGCGAGCCGTACCAGCTATTAGGACTTATTAGTGCTGGGGGTGCACATTATTCTACGCAATTCCTACGAGTAATCAAGGAGGTGCAGCGTGTTGATGTGATCAGTGTTTAATCAGAGATTAATTGGTCTTTATTTTCACTCCAGAGTAGTGAGGCTGAAAGCGGGTGGATTAGGGCCCTAAAGAGGCTGGAGGTAGTTGTTAAGGTCCAAATGAGAGTGTCATGAGAAAACTATAACCTGTGATTTTAATGGAACTCAAACGCGTCTTTCCCACTGGTTAGGAGGTGAATGTTATGTAATGTTTTGTTTGATCCGTTATATCTGAAATGCTGATTCAAATATTGCAGAAAATAAGAATAGCCTTGACTCCGGGGCTTTGCGTCTTTTCATTTGGTGTCAACTTGCACACTGTAGTTGTCCCAGAAGGACTGATTCGTCCACACAATCGGCGTCTCCTCCTTCTAAATGAAGCAGTGAGGAGCTATGAAAACCTCTGAGGAGAGGCGTGAGATTACACTCACCCCTGTAATATGGAGACTGCAACAACAAGCACTGAGCTGAGTGTAAATACTTACAAGGCACTGTGTATTATCGCTGCTTTTGTCCTCATATTCAGTAGCGGTGGGGCTAATTGCACTGTTATGACAAGGCAACCTGCCAGTGGACTGTGCTCACTCTCGGTCTCTGCCTGTTTAACGTGTTGATAAAACACTGGAAAACAATCTTCTCCAGGGAGCAACTAAACCCGTTCGTTAGGGCTGTGAGTGCTCACGTCTCCTGCTTTGGCTTTTCTCAAAATGCAAATGTTTAATATCCAAACAGTGTTTACTCTGGATACTAGTCAAATTAGTGTGTGTTTCTTGGACGGCTCTGCAAACTCATGCCACGCATAGCTATAATGTTTGGACGAACCTTAATAACCAGGTAGCTTAATGCCATTGGAATAGCCAGCGAAGCTTACTATTTTCACATTTAACAAGATCCTGCGGCCCTTCATCTATTTCAATTGCATCACGCTGCGCGAATTACCGTTATCCGATATAAGCCCTCAGAGAGGAAGTAACTACCTAACACTTTGAAAATTGGTCTATCTTGGAACCGGTTCACCCTAATGAAACAGAACACCAGTATTATAACCCAGATTCATATACCTCTGCTCTCGCTGTTTAATGCCCTGTCTTTCCCTTTCTTTCGTCCAGGCATTCAGCTTTTTATTTTTATTCAGGTTCTTTAAGTCGGGAGATGGCTTTAAGCGAAGCTGATACGGCAAACTCAAACCACAGGAAACCTGACCAGCATTGTTTAGCGTTCCCTCGCTGACCTGCGGAACAGCCGAGGCGGCCGCGCTGCCACACTCCGTGTTTCTATAAGGAGGAAATATGGAGTGTCGAGCCTCCTGGATGTTTGCGTTCAGCCTGTAACGATGTGAGAGAGAGCGCAGCCACAGCACCTACACAAGGCCTTACCTGTTCTGCCCCTCTGCCGGAGAAAGGAAGGTTTTTCCCCTTGTTGGTTTAATCGTAAAGGAATGCAGTATCCCCTCTAATTCAGGCCGGACTCCCGAATATATAAACCTACTCACCGGCAGGTCATGCAAAGAGCAGCACGTGTTGGACATGTAAGTTGTATTTATGAAGCAATACTGATCATTTCTGTGAAGTAACACATAATGTGCCCGAGTGGAAACATAGAGGAGTTAGACTTGGCTTAATTTTCAAGGAGACGATGAAACAAGATGAGTAAAGGAGCATGAAAGAGTTTGACACCGAGTTCTGACTGTGATCAATAGCTTGGCAGCAGATCAGTGGCGCTGTCTGAGGGGATAAGTACACCTTGTTACGACGTGTCTTCAGACGCTGGTATCAGTGCTCACTTTCTCTGAAGTTGTAATCCTTTATCACTCAGCACATAGTTCACAAAACACTCGTAGAGAAACTTTAAATCTTTAAATGGCAGGTTGCTATATAGCTGTGTAATGGAATAATAACAGTTTGTTACTACTATGCAAACCTAGAAATGTAGTGTGTGTGTGTGTGGGTGTGTGCGTGTGTGTGTGTGTGTGTGTGTCTGTGTGTGTGTGTGTCTGTGTGTGTGTGTGTGTTAAAGGTGTCTATGAAGAGATCTGTCTGCTTGATTAATGCTCTCACTCAAACTGGCACCTGGAACCAATCCCCCCCCCCCCCCCCTCCTCCTACCGCCCCTGTCCCATGTGCATTGTGTGTGTGTGTGTGTGTTTGTGTGTGCACGTGCATGCATGAGTGTGTGTATTCTATACACTTTGCCTTTAGAGGGGCTGAGGGTGGGTGGGTGGGTGTTGAGCAGGAGGGTACAGATGGGATTGGGGGACTCAGAGCGGAAGAAAAGAAAGATGTGTGCAGAGGAGGGAACAATAGGTGGAAGTGAAGTGAAGGGTATGGTGTGTCATTAATAGCACAAGGGCCCCATCTCCTAATTTGCTCAAATTACCTGCCCACACTGTGGGCCCCCTGCCAGCAGCGAGGTGTGAACACAACAGATCAAACACACCTGAAAATCAGAGTGCCCACCCACTCAGCAACGCCCACACAAGCCTTTTATGGTGGCCTGGAGTACATGTGCAAGAGAGGGGATGCGTGTTGATTCTTTCATGTGAGAGTGAGGGATAAAATATAAAATATAGAGAAAGAGTAGCGCGCAAGTGAAACGTCCGGTGAGAGCAACGCAAATCTTTTTCCAACCACCTCCCATATGGCACTGTGGGGGTGGCCATTTACCATCATCGCCCCTCCTCTTCTACCTCTTCCCTTTCCTTCTGCCCCCTTCTTCTCCTTTTGTCCTCCCCTCATTCTTCTGGTCCCAACCCACGCTTTCAGGAAAAGGGCGATGACAAATGTGACAGGGCGCCAATGGCCACCACAATAATCACAGTCACCAGTGCTGTACCACCTGCGGCACACACACACACACACACACGTATAGAAACATATTCAAACGTGTGCGCAGACCACTGAAATTAAATATGCCCCTGAGATACAAAAGGGGCCAAGGGGGTGTGTGTAGGTGTGTGTGCAGTTGGATTCCAGCCTTTGAACTTTGAATAGTGTGTAGCTGATATTGACAAGTCTCTGGGGAGACGAGGGTAGCTTCTAGATCTCAAGTGGCCTCCAGAGAGAGAGAAAGGAAGAAGGAAGATAGATAATTGGGATTAAGAACAATAATGTGGCGTGTTAACACTTAACATTAACATAACTTAGCATTAATAAGCAGGATATCAATACTTAAATGCTTTTAAAATGCTTGTGGATATAGGATGATTACAACAATTATATAGTATAAGTGTTTGTATTAATTTCATAACTGTGCCCCCATAGAAACCATTCACAGGCAGGTTTACAATGTTTGTACATGAAGACAAGTTGAGCTTGAACCTTTTTTATCGACCTTGGAAGTGAAAACAATTCTCAATTCTTGTTTTCTCAGGAGGCTATCAGTTGCATCTATTGACCTTACTCATTGGGGAGGGAGTTGTCATACATATAAAGATCATATTCCATACGTTGTCAATTATGACAATTGTGTTTTATTGTTAATAATTTTAACACAATCGTACCGTAACCGTAAAGAATGCCATGCAGGAAGTGAGGTGAGGTACATTGAAACACTTCAAATGTATACTCAGATGCAACTATTGTGTTGTAAACCATCCAGTGAGTGTTTTATTAGTTACTTATATACACTACAGAGGGAGTTGACGTACAGTTATACCTGAAAGATTTCTTGTCATACAACTTTCCAGAAGACTGCATGTGCTGCTGTGAGCAAAGAAAAAGGTTGGAAAAGTTTCAAGCTGTTTATGCTGCTACAGCAATGTTACCAAAGTGCAAAAATCCCCAGCGTTACATTTCAGCTCCTTTTCAAAGCTCCTTCCCCGCGACTGGGGCAGGAGACGTTCGAGAACTTGTAGCTGTTTTATGTTGATCCCCCCCCGAAATGTTCCAGTTTACACACTCTCAGTCCAATCACGCTGCTCTGACAGGGAGCTCGGCGCGATCAAAGGGTGTATACACGCGGCGTGTCTGATCCTCAGCGGAGCAGGCGTTCAGTCTGGAGTTGAATCCTGTCACTCACCCAGACAAGCTGCCCTCTTACAGTCATCTGTAGTTCATTTTGTTGTCGCAGTTGAAAGTTTTTTCCGTCAACTGTTGCGCTGTTCATTCTATTTTCTGTCTTTCCCCGAAGGAAATAGGTCTCTCTCTCTTCTCTCTCTCTTTGGATGGAGACCAATAACAGGCCTTTACCGCTTCGCTTCCCCTGATGCTGAATGAGCAAAGGAGCATCCCAGAGGAGCAGGAATATTTTATTAGAGTCATTTTGAAAGGTCCTCTCCTCCTCCTCCTCTGTCTTTCTTCCACACTCGTGATGGAATTTTAGGATGCTGCAGCAACTCTGTGCGCTTGTGTGTGTGTGTGAGAGAAAACAGCTCACGCAGAGCAAAGACAATTCAAAGTTACAGCTAAATGACAGGCTGGGAGCTCCGGTCTTTTGAATTGCATTGTTGTCTTTTTATTCCTGCTTGGGAGGAGAATTGGTGAAAAGAGAAAAAAAAAAAAAAAATCCCAATTGGGACAGAAAGCGAGCAGTTTGGTCTCGGGAGAATTACACTTGGCACAAACAGAAATAGCAGTCATTTTTTGCTGACAAACACTTCTTTATGCAAGGGTGTTTTTTTTTGGAGGTGGGGAGTGGGGCTCTTTTTGTTTTCTTATTTATGACAAAGCTTCCATTGCAGCAGAGGCAGGGTGGTGTGTGTATACTATGGGCTTGATTTACTGCTGCTTTTAAAGATGCATGAGAGAAATAAGGGAATGAGGGATGTGAAAATCAGCTAATTGAAGGAAACGTATCATCGAAATGATCTTTATAATGTTGACAGGCAAGTTTTTCCTAACTGATCCGAAAAAAGTGCCACTTTTACACACACACACACACACGCATGATTCTACCTGCACACGCACACTCGTGCACACTCAGGCACACACACACCCTTTTTCCCTGCAGGACCCTGCAGATGCAGCAGAAACAGTCGAGTTGGTCTCTCTGGTAAACAAACAGTGAGAGGCTGCTGGGAGTCTTCACCGGGCCTCCAAATTATAGTCTGGTTAACCAAAGTCTGAGAGCCAGCCCTTCGCTGCAATACTGCAAATACACACCCACATCACATGCATAGGCGCACACATACACATGACCTGTGCACATTACAGCCACTATAAGAGGCATAGTTAAAAAGCACATGCACAATCAGGTTCTAATGGCACTGCAGTTGAGCCAAGGGTAAAAGGTTTTATAGACAGGAGAGAGACTGCGAGGGAAGCACACCCCGAGGGCCCATCATAAATATTACCCAATCACCAGGCTCGCAGTGTGAGATGATTACTGATGAAAAAGAATCGCTTGCAATAGGTTTAATGTTTATAGAGTTTAACCCTGTATACCTGCTTTTATGATTTTAAGTGTGTTTTACAGGTAGATGCTGATTTGTTTCTGCTGAATGGAGAGTTGAGTGATAATGCTCAGTGGCAGCAAAGATGCTGAATTTGGAAGAAAACTTCTTCAACATTAGTTCAGTGAGCCGAGGTTGGGTTGTTTAGCGCCTCTTTAATTGCCTGTAAATGAGTTCTGCAACTACTGGGAACGGTTCTCAGTCTCCTGAGGACACAAGAACATATCAGAGTGATCTATGACGCCATAAAACCCACTTAAAACTTTTAAGATGATCAGTTCTCGTGAAATGATTTGCCGTAAATCTCGTGCTTTCAGAGTGACAGTATATTCCGGGCGGACAATTTAATTGTCAGCCCGAGACCACATCCCAACAACCCCGTTGCCAGAGAGGGTATTTTTTTCTCGTGTGTTTGTGTGTGCATGACGATCAAATTCTCAACTTTGCTATAATGCATCACCACAGAATAGATTGTGTTTGAAGGACAGCGTTTCACAACATAATGGATGTTCCTCGTGGGACGCAGCGAGAAGAGTCCTCCCGCTTAGGACTCGATTTACGCTCTATAAATATGGCGTCATCCGCGTTTCAGCGAGGGGCAGAGCACGCCCGACATGAAAAGGCCCTGTCTTGGAAACGCCGGCCATTTCTGAGGGTGTGTGGAAAAATCCACGGTCACAGGTCACATCATCAGACAATAGTCATTCATCTTCATCTTTTCGCTCAGCTTTCATGATGTTAGTCTTTCATTGAACCCACTCCCAAAGATGACTGGAGTTGATTTGGTCTGTGTACATCTCAGGATGGAAGTTACGAAAGTGGACTCCATCCATCCGTCTCTTTTTTTGCCCCTCTACACCCCCGCTTTGTTGTGAGTCATTTCTGTCCAGTAGCTTTATAGGCACGGCTGTAATTATAGGCTTTGGGCAGAAGGTTTTAGGCAAAGGCCCATCTCTGAGTGAGGCGCATCAGCCGTGACACTCTCAACTTTAACTCGTTCGGCACACGGAGCATCAGCTGCTGCATGTTAGGCTTCTCGACATCTTTCACAGGCCAAGGTTTCCTGGGGCCATTTTGACATCTGAATGGTTTGGAATCCAGTCTAGTATGTATGGCTCCAGGTTGCAGAGTTCAGTGCTCAGTGTTTTTGGAGCAGCTCCGAGCCTGGATAGCGATCAGCGAGAGATCGGGAAAAAGAGAAAGGGAGCAAGATCCAAACCCTCGGAAGTTTAGAGTGGCTTGATGCAGGCCCCGGGGCAGTGGCGGCTTGCAGCGCCTGCCCATTCCTGTTTTTTCATTTCCTGTTTATCTGATTGGCTGTTGTATTGATGCTGGACAAATTCACTTGACTGACTGACAGGTGGGATTACCCCCCAGAAATGGAGACGCAAAGAAACCTTTGTTTTTCAAATTTACGTAAAAAAACATTCATGTTCACTTCCCGTGAAGAAGGCCAAACAAAACAGATAATATATTAAATACATTTATATGCTCCAAGACAAAAAAAAATGTATGTTATATTTCCAAGCGTGGGTTCACTCTGTCTTTGGTAAAATGTTTATGTCTGTGTTTAATTGAGCATCAATGACAGAGTTTTTTTTCCCCCCCTCCATCTGGTCCTCCTCCGCAGCCCCTCACATCGATTTGGACCAAGTGCACCTGGACATTCCTCCCCCCCGTTTCCCTGCATGATACGCAAACATATATCCTCGCCTACTCTCTCCTTCTTTTCCCTCGCCGTCGCCAGCCGCTCGCCGTCCAGCCTCAGCCTCCTCCAGTCTCAAAACGGGAGCAGTGGAAACGGAGCAAGTGACAGCCGATAGCCCCCCTGCGAGTGCTAGTCTGGGCCGCGGCCGCTGTTTTTGCCTCTCGCCGTCTAGTCACTCTATCTCGCCTGTGAGTCCTTACCTCACATAAATCATCCTCAATCGCACAGCACGGACAGGCAGAACAGAGGGAAATCTCCCCCTATAAATCTGGTATTAGTTTTACCTCGCATAATGAACACAGGGCTTAACGGTCCTGGATACATGAGAACAGCATGTCTTGCAGATGTACTATAAATATTTTGATACTAGCCGGCTAGTTTGCAGAGGGGAAGTAGACCAGTGAAATACACAGAGGAAGGGAAAAGTGTAAAGTGGAATGTTGGCCTAGCCGGAGTGTCTGTATTGTCTTTAGCACCTACAGAGGGTCCCAGTCCAAGAAAAACGCTCTTTACAGGGTTCCTGTTCCCGGCCGCGGTCCGGGACCACTCCTGGATACGCTGCGTTTCCTTAAAAAACAATCCTTCAAACTGGTCTCCAAGGACGCGGGGGGGGGGGGGGGGGGGCTCATTATTTGATTAATGGCACGATCAGACCTGATTGAGTGAAAGATGATTTGAAGGGAAAACCAGCACGCCTTAGGGACACTCCGGGACCAAGTGTGGGAAAGGCGGCTCCGGGGATGATGTGATTGGTGGAACGTTTGAATTAAAGTGAGGGGCAAATAAAAGCTAATGACACAAAGGCTGCACAGAATGGGGGCGGCCAAATATGCCTGATCACTGCACAAGATATTTAGTTGCAGTGATCTAACATGCACACACACTTGCATACAAAAGTGGAAAATCCGAACTCCCCCTTTGTTGGCATGTAGCTGGCCTCAGCCCCGGGCGCTGTCACCCTCTCTCCATCAAAGAGCCACAAACACACACACACAAAACCTACAAATCCTCTTTATACATGCACAGTTTTAGTGAATGACAGCAGGTGGTGTGTGGCACGTCAACATCTGAAGGTTCCCTGGCAGACGCAGAAAGAGTTCTCAGCCCGAGTCGCTCAGATCTATCGTTGGTGCTCTTTAATGGCAGCCCTCGTCACATATTACTACTTTATTTTTCTCCTCTCCATCTCCCAGCCCACAGAAGTTCCTTTTTTGTTCCTATTTTTAAGTACAAGTGATCTCAATTAGGGACCTCCATGAAGGCAGTAGGCGGCAGACAGTCAGAGCAATAAGAGCAGAGAGGAAATTGTCTTTTTTACCCCTCTCTCCCTCCCTCTCTACCCTCCTGCCACAAGCAGTGAGCAGCCGGCCCCTCCACGTCTCTATCTCTTTCCATGCTGCTCACTGCCATTTTTAAGAAAAGTCAGACAAACTCGCTCTGCATCTCTCTGCGTTGCAGTATAAATCCCTTAAACTCTATAGACACGGCCGCTCCAGGGCCCAAAGTCCAAAAAGTCGAATACGAAACCTTGGACAAGCCTCCATTAAAATGGTTGCTCCGGGACACATACACACACACACAAACACACACACAAACACACACACAAACACACACACACACACACACACACCACAGAACGTGCCGTCCTCATCCTAAAAGTTCACAGTGATGTCACGGGCTCGGTGACAAACAGTCATTAAGGGCTTAGCTGTGATCTGGGATCAGTGCGTGACTGAGTCGGCGAGGCTGTGTCGATGAGGTCACACGGAGTAAAGTTTCTGCCCTATCGTCATCCTCCGCTGTCTAGCTGGTTCACTAATTCAAATGCCCGGTTGGCCTGGCTACACACCAGAGTGCAACTGACCGGCAGGCTAGGTTTGCGGCTGCGTGTCTGTTCTTTGGGTATTGATTGGCGAGTATAGACTGGATACTTGGCTGTTCCGCTGCCTCGCCTGGTGGGCTTGCTGATTGGTCCACTGGCAAGCCGCTTGGGCTGGTGGTCTGCCAAACATGGAAACATCCCGTTAGAGCTGCAGCAGTCTGGGCCTCGTCACAGCCCTCCTCTAGAAAGCTATAATTAAGTGTCTTGAAAAATGCACCACTGTGAAATGGAGCCTTAATCCTGAGTGGCTGTACTTTTCCTCTTGAATGGTGAGAGTATGCGCTTGTGAAAAAGAGGAGGAAGGAGGAAGAGCGTTGCGTGGGAGACAGCAAAGTTTTTCACTTTAGTGTTGTTGTTGTTTTTCTATAAAAAGGTGCGTTCGTGTGCATGAGTCCATACACTTGGGTGTGTCGCGCTTGAACTGTGGCATCGAGCTCTTGTTTAACTTTTTAGCATCAACACCGGGCTCTGTGTCGTGTAATCTTCCCTAATGAGGTGTTGTTAATAGTGAATATAAAAGAGCAGGAGTGATGTAAAGACACGGAGAGATTCTGCACAGTTGGTTTGCTTACAACATTATAGACAGATGCGTGTGTGTGTGTGTGTGTGTGCGTCTTTTTGTGTACATGCTCATATTAGCGCTTCACACAGTCGCCGTCATTCCAAGTGGGAACGAGAACAAAAACTTTTTTACTATACGCTTGATATCTCGACAGGAAAATTAGACGAAGCGTCAGCCGAGTCAGATTTTTATTGAAAACAAATAATCGAAACTGAGAGGCAGAAATACAATATAACCATAAATCATAAAACGCAAATCCTGCTCAATGTGGTATACTGCGGTTCTTCCCTGTTAGTGACTTCTCCTACTGTGCAATGACTCCGAGCCAGTGTAACACAGTAGATGAATAGTCCCAGAGCCGGGAGAGACGATCCAGCTGTGCAGCAGGCCAGCAGCAGCCGCACTGAGGGAGCAGTTTTACTCGAGATTCATTACCACACAATATTAAGTCTGATGCAGAGTCGGTCGATTGCCCTTAAAGGCCAATACTTTGGAAAAGGTTACAGCATTGAAGTTGAATTCAAAGCCGATATTTGGCTGGGTAAAAGCATTACAGTGATGGAAGTATTTTCTGACCGAAACAGCAAATCCAGGAACATTAACGCCCCCTCCCGCTGTCGGCCTCACATCTCCAGGAAATCAGACGGGCGGATTTTTTTTTTTTTTAACTCTGAGGTCGCCCCTCACCTCTGGATGACAGCAGCAGATAGCAGGCATCGTAGCATGAGCCGCCGTATCCTGTAGTATGTAGGGAGCTGGAAGGCAGATGCTGGACGTGCAACAGGGAGGAAAAGCAGAGTCAGATGGGGCAAACACTCTTTGATGAAGAGACTATACGCCGGGGTGGAGGGGCGGGGGGGTTCAGAGGTGGGAAAAATCAAGGGGTTCTTCCTGCAGCTGCCTCTGATGGGACGACAACGCAAAGGACCAGTGAAAAAGTGCGACGGAGGAAGTGAAATTGTACCAACACTTTATTTTTAGTCAAGCAAAGACTGTAAGAAAATTACATTTAAATTGTAATCTGAAGAATAGCAATGTCAAACACATATGCGTTCAAAATAATTAGGCTGACTAACTTGATTGACTCGGCGTGAGTTATTATTTCATCCCCTAACGTCTCCTAAATTAGATTTCACTACAACATCAGGAGGTTTTCCACATTACTGCAAACGTATTGAGCGCTGTAGAAGAAGAAAAAGAAGATAATATCAGAGGTGAAACTTAACTCTGTTGGAATAACTAGCTTCACGGTTCCTGCAAGGCCATGTTTATCACTATTACAGATTTAATTACTACTATTCACATTTATTCATCCATGAGTTGTTAGCTGATCTTTGAGAATGTTGGACAATGTGAACCATATTTCTGGTGTTTGGGGCACATGGAGGGGAAGTGTAACTCAATCACTCTTTTTTTTTTCTTCTTTTCCCCCTCCCTGTCCACATGACGAGGTGCCAGATGCGTGTCAGTGCTTTCAGACTTTATATATATCCCTCCCACATCCTCAGACACACACACATATGCTAACAGACATGTATGAATGTGCACACCCACGTACATACATAGTTATGAAACATAAGGAGTTGAGTTATTTCAAATGTCCGGGCTCCACCGAAACTTTTTTTGTCTCTGCACAAACATCTTGTTGTGAAATGTATAAAGTTCTATACAACTGCAGCATTTTAAATAGGTTGCAAAAGCCGTGACAGGATCTAAACAACCGGGCAGCTGTGCCTCCCAGTAGTCACTTTTATTTTTGAAACCGGTCCCGGAGCATCAAAGGCCTTTGTCTTAAAGACTCTGTAATAAAAGCCTGTTTAAGAGCAATGGAAAAGGAACACAGAGTAGCTATACACATGCTGTTGTGTGATGTGGCACTCAGAAAACACTCATCGGGAGACTGATGGATAATCAGGACGGAGGGCGGGGTGGGTGATGAGAGTCGGCTGAGGTCTCACGGAGAGCTCACGGAGGGGAGATGATGCCCTCTACAGTAGACACAGGAGGGGCAGGCAGAGCAGGCCCTCGCACTGACTGTCTCCAGAGCAGCATCCACTCTGAGTAATGCACATTTCAACACTGAAATCAAAGCTTAAAATAATTGGATTCTTTCATTCTATCTTATGATTCACAAGTGGCAAGCTGTAGAACTGTAAGTGTCAGGCTTTTTAAAATTGGGGTTTTACCAAAGTGTGTGGGGTCTTATTTTGTTTTAGTTTAGCCTTTTTCGGAAAATGTTTAATTTGCAAGAAAAATATTTTCACATTGTTTATTTTGCAGTGGTCGAGGAAATATTTGGATGTTTTATTAGAATTATAAGTAATGCATTGAAATTTATTATGTGCTAAATAATACAAGTTAATATACTTATATTATAAAAAGAAGCCCCCTGTGAACAGTTATTATTACTATTTAGTCAGAAAATTATAAATGACTACTGTTGCATTAAGGAGAAAGTAACATTTTATTTTTGAGGTTGGTCAAGACAGAGCTAAGTTTAACTACTTTAAAGAAGTTTAAGTAGTTTAAAATACAATAATACAGGATTTCATCATATCTTTTGAATGTCATCACATCTTTTGAATGTTCAAATCGTAATATGCACATTAAAGGCTTCCATTTAAATATAGTAATGTAAGAAAGATAAATGATTTCCTCGTGGTGTAATGGAGTATGAGTATCAAATAGATTGAATGCAAATGCTCACCTAGAATTAAAGTACTTGAATAAATGCACTTGATTACTTTCCACCATTCATTTTTTGAGATTCAGTTTTGAAAAGTGTGCGTAATTACGCACGTTCCATCTTCCCAGATGGTCGTCTCTTGGAGCTGTTAGATCTAGTTGTCTTGTAATTGAATTGAAGTCGTATGAGACACATGATGCTCTGTAATTGAAGAGAGCGGATGGATGATAGTTAACTACCGCGTGTGCGGACGAGCACGCAGTGAAGCCCGTGGGGAGCCCGTGTGGAGCGGGGTACCTGTGCACCTGCACAGCAGCTCTCCCCTGCGCTCGGCTGAAACTCTACCCCCGAGACTCTACCTGACTCTGCGCTGGGCTCTGACTCACTCACTCCTACCTTATGGAGTGTGAGTCACTTCTCGACGGGCTCTCTGAAACAGCTCACCCTGTGCGCAGCGCATTGTCGGGATATCGTGGTAACACAACACGGTGGGGGGGAGGGGGGGACTGGATGGTTGGACCGATGCGTTGTGCTACACTCATGACTGGAAATGACCATCTCCTCCCGGGTTAGGAGCGCGTGGGACGGTCCGGGGGAGCGCTGACATGTCGGTACGTACTCCGGGGCTAAACTCTGTAACTGTGAGAGACGATCGAGAGGAGGAAAGAAGTGGGACTTGGGACGCAGCCGCCCCACGTGTGTTTATCGAAGGTGTCGACGTTACACGGAGACCTGTGCGATCGTCTATATAGGCGTGATAGATTATGGCGCAGGGAATGGATCTGACTCCAGACACCACGTGTTGGAGTCGCATCAGTGCAGTAATTGCTGAGCGCTTGAGCTATATAAACCACAAAAAGCCTGCGCACGGGAAACCCCGGCCTCAAACACTAACCACATTTACGGCTACAGAAACTGGATTCGTTTTTCCGCCTCCTTCATCTCAACACCGATGATTTTTTTTTCTTCCTCTCGCTGATCCATCAACATTTTTAACCCTAAAAAACCAGCGAGAATTTTACGGAAAAAATATACAATTCGCAGGCGTCGCTGGGTTATAAATAGCTCAGTTAAAGTATTGTCAAAGCTTATCCCTTTGACTTTGAAAACTTTTTTTTGTGTGTACATAGCCCGCGGGCTTCCAGAGACTCTTTCAGTCTGGCACAAAGACGCACCTGGAGCAGCGCTTTGACTTTCTCACTCGAGGAAGACACACACAAAAACTTTTTTTTAAGCATCTGGCTCGGCTGCTCCTTTTTAAACCTGCCTTTTTCCCTGTAACTCTAGAGCCTGTTACGCGCTTGGACATTTATTTGATGTTATTTATATCCGCACATGAGCAGCGACGCCTGCGTTATGGCTCACGGACGCTTCTTCCGAGAAGTTTGAGAGGAAAAAAAGAACTTGTCATTTATACATCATCACGTTTACAGGGGTTGTTTTTCCTCGCTGGAGAAGTGTATTTCATGTCCTTTTGAAGGCGACCACTAAAGTTTGTAGTGGAGACGGTTTCTGAGACGTCGGTGTTCGCTCAGTCCCATTTTCCATTGGCAGACGCGCTGAGGTTCGGCGAGCAGCAGCGGCGCACACTTTCTCCCCTGAGCGCGTGTGCGTGTGTGAGAGCGAGAAAGAGAACAAGCTGAGGAGCCTCTCTGGTGCCTTTTTGTCCCTGTTCTGATCGTCCTCGCTGTTGTGATGCGCATTCCCGTAGATCCCAGCGCCAGCCGGAGGTTCAGTCCGCCGTCCAACAGCCTCCAGTCGGTCCCAGGGAAGATGAACGATGGGAGCTCCCCGGGCGGGCAGCAGGACGCGGCGGCGGTGCCGAGGCTGCGCCCCCACGAGAACCGCAGCATGGCCGAGATCATCGCCGACCACCCGGCCGAGCTGGTGCGCACCGACAGCCCCAACTTTCTGTGCTCGGTCCTGCCCTCCCACTGGCGGTGCAACAAGACGCTGCCTGTCGCCTTCAAGGTGAGTCCCGACTCCGCTCTGTGTGTGTTGGATTGAGAGGTGGGTGAACTGCGGTGTGGTTCATCTCTACTGGGAGAGAGACGGCCACAAACTGGAGCCAAAAACGGATTTAAAAAAGATTAAATGTGAAGTGCAGGCTTGTTCTCTGAGCAACTTAAATTAATTTCATGCCGTTGCATGCTGCGATTTTAGGCCAGTTTTATGTTGTTTATTATTCTCTTGCCTGTGTCACATTCGACATTATATCTCCTGTATTTATCAATTTCTCCAAAAAAAACACATAATTGTTGCAAATTTTGAATCCGATTTAACGTTTTTTAGGTGTGACTTCACAAGCTAAATATTTCCGATAATGCGTTTTTAAAAGAAAATAGCTTAAATTGAAGATGATGCTTTAAAAGGCAGAAAAAATGTTATGTAAAATGTAAAATAAGGAGATGCCTGCTTATATTGTTTTATTTTCATATTTCGCAGGCTAAAAAATATGTCAATTCATATTGTGAATTAAAATACTGTGACCCTACCATTCAGATAGTAATATTAAGAATAACGAATAATCCTTGTTTTTAATGATGATTAATTGAAATCTTCTAAATAAGACAATAGTTTTCACATGCTAAAAAAACATTTTTGAATCTATAACAGCTTGTAACAACCATAATTTGATTGACTGTAGCAAAATACAATTTTAATGATTACACTAAATTACTGTAATTCGTCCTCACATGTTGAACATCTAATGTGCTGAAAATCAACGGCAGAAAATGTCCATTATTAGATGTAGTTATATATTTGTTTATATATTGCAGGCCTCTGTTGACTGACTGATATTTCACGGAGGAGGCCCCATTAATTACTTGACAGATATTATTTAAAAGTCTGGATCAGAGACACACCACAGTGGAAATTTGTAGCTGTAGCTTAGGCTTCAAATCAAATCTGTCACTTAAAAATATATGTGTGTTATTTAACGGTTCTCATTGCGACGGCTCTGTAATTATTGCTGCTCGGGCCTGCTCGAGCTCTTTTATCTGCGTCCAGGCATCTGAATGACAACACGAGGGCCTCACTGCTTTTCTTTGTTTTGTTATTTAAGACAAGTATTTGAAGAGTGTTTCACGTAATCACATTCATCACGATATCAAGCAGCTTTGGTAGATTGAAATTAAATCCATTTATCAACATCATTGGGGGAGGGTGTGTGTGTGTGTGTGTGTGGGGGGGGGGGGGGGGGGGGACATGATGTAAAACAAGTCTGTCACATTAGCCAGATGAAACCGGGAATGAAACGAATGTTTGGTTTCACTCAGCTTTTGGCTTTTAACTGACAGAATTTTTTTGTATTTCCTTTAACCATGAGAGGGAGAGAATATATTGCAGTTTGTTGTGTAGTGATATAGTTAACCAGAGTTTGGCCTTACGACAAGTGTGTAAAGTCTTGTCAGAACTGTGATAAAAGTTCTTGCCTAATTTTTGGCCTTTGTGCCCACCGACAGGTGGTCGCCCTGGGAGACGTAACTGATGGGACTGTTGTCACGGTAATGGCGGGAAACGATGAGAACTACTCCGCCGAGCTGCGGAACGCCTCGGGGGTGATGAAGAACCAGGTAGCGCGGTTCAACGACCTCCGCTTCGTGGGTCGCAGTGGCAGAGGTGAGGCCTGAAACACTGTGCTCCTTCCCCTGTACACTTCTATTAGTCAGAGGAGCTATTAGGTTCAGTGGTGTGGATTAGTGGTCACATTCCCTACGTGGCAACCACATAATGATCTCTCCAACTCGTAGCTCAAATCCCACCGCCCGTCTCCTTAGAGTGGCGAGTCATCTTCCTGCCACTCATTTTGCTTTAAAAGGAGGATCCTTCATCTTGTTTTTTATCTTTTAACCGAGGTGAAACAGACAAGCCTCTTTCTCCTTCTTGGTATATTTGCCCTCTAGGTTAAGAAACAATACCAAGGACAAAGACGGGATATGTGTGAGTCCAGCATCAGCTGCAGAAGAAAGTGTTGCTCTGATAAGGAGAAACAAGGCTTTTATTCATCCACTTCATAAAACGTTCACCTGACATGACCCAGTTCAAGTCAGGCTTATAAACATGTTGGGTGGTGCTGCAGCCCCGCAGCTGATCGCTCTGCACATATCCCCAGGCTGTAAGGCAGCGCTGCAGAGGCACACTGCTATTAGACCAAATGGAATTCCCTGAATATTTGACATTACCCAAGTGACTGGTTGCAACGCTCACCATCTTGATGCTTAATCATTTTATTTATGGCACGTAGGCTGTGATGCTCACTCGCCATTTCCAAACTTTATGGAAACAGTTTCTATGAGTCTTTTAATTGTTTACAAGTCTCATAGAAAACTGTCACCAATAATAAGTTGATGGTGATAAGAGCTGTCAGCAGCTCTAACACTGACTTTTCCTGTCAGTTTGCTGTCTATAAGGCATGCAGGAGGTGGGAGTCAAGAGGGGTGAGGGGTGACAAAAGTTTAGAGAAGAGATGAGGCACGGTGGCTGGAACGTGTTGCCACGGAGAACTTGCGTGCGTCCCTTTGCTGTGACACAGAATCTAGTGACAGGAAGTGACAAAGGAGCCAGGGGGGGATCAGAGTACAAGGTGTCTGAAATGAATACCTGGCCACGACGGAGATAAGTACAAACAGAGCAAACTGATAGGATGTTAGATAACTGAAGGTTGTCTATAAAGAGGAGGGGGGAGCAAGCAGAGAAGGATAAGACTGATAGTTACAGTTGTATAAGGTGGAAACGGTGCCACTGCTTGATGACAGCTTGGAGGGATAGGACAGGTGACACAGAGTAATCGGATACTGTTGATAACATCATTAGGCTTAATAGTGTGCTAGTGAACAGGCTTGTTTGACACTGAGCCCAAATTAGATCGCAGGTAGCACATGACAGCAGCGATGATGGGAGGGAGCGCAGGGGGTGTCCCACTGTTATCGCAGATCACTGGCTCTGCTGCGCCCACATGGCCCTCCCGCCAGGTGTGTGGGACACCTGTTGCATCTGTGATGAGCTATCTCCCCGACTTATCTTAGGGCTGCCGTGAAAGGCATGTTTAGAGTGAGCTGCAATGTGGAACGGAAGAGGATGCGGATGCAGGCGGGTGGATGCCTGCGACTGAATGGACAGCTGCTCCGATGGGTCGCTGTAGCTACCTGCCCCCCCTCCCCCCCCCCCTCCAGTTTGCTTCTCGTAGCCTTGGTTACTGGACGCGTCTGCATACCTCATACGTGAATGCTGCTGCTGACTTGGCTGCTGCGTTCTGATTCATAGCATTCCTCGTGCACACACAAAGGAACATGCACACTTGCACAGAGACACACTTAACCCCCAAGGCAGCAACTGCTGGGGATTATCGGGAAAGGAAGTGACTATTAAAATGCCTCTCGCCCACTCAAACGGCGTTAGCCAGGGAGAAACTGTGGATAACAATATACTGTCTCCTCTGGTTAATATTCCATTAAGGCTCTGCCAAAAAGCCTAAATAGAGCCTCTCAAACAGCCAATATTGTCTGTCCTCTAAAAGTCAATTTTCCCCAGTTTGTATTGGCTATTATGTGATCACAACCACACTTGTGACTTAGGGATGGTTTAGCAATGAATGCAGGTCATTGTCTCTGCAGATGGTATGTCATTTGATGTTGTTTGATGTCACCACAGGCAAGAGCTTCATGCTGACAATCACAGTATTCAGTAACCCACCACAAGTGGCCACTTACCACCGAGCCATAAAAGTCACCGTGGACGGACCGCGTGAGCCCAGGAGTGAGTACAACTGCACGCTAATACACTATGGGAGTATGCATGATCCATATTTCATCTTTGTAATGTGCCTTGAGAGGGTGAACATACATGAAGCTTGGGGACTCAGAGATGCAAAAAGTCTGTTTAAAATCAAAGCATTAGGAGTCTACATTATGCTTATTTTTATTAGCGCCTCTGTGGGTCAATCTCCAGTACACTGCTTCCTACATTCCCCACAATGCACCACAACAGCGTATTTAGTTAGACCCTTTCTGCCTTGTAAATTCCCACTTCAGTCGAGGGCCACGCCTCGAGATTTTAAAGAAAGCCTCAAGACCAAGCTGAGATAAACATGATGACATCATCAGTGTAATTGTGTTAAATTTTTCTAAAAGCTTCCTTCAAAGACCCTAAAAACTTTTGGTACAGACATAGTTGTTTTTCTTAGCTTGTCCTTTTAACTTAGCTGTGGGTGTGTCTGACTGTGCAGCTAGCCAATGGCAGCTCAAACGATGAGAGTGTAATAAAACGGCTTAATTAACAAAATAAACTTATTCTGAAGTTGTGATTGTGCTAATAAGTAATCAACTTCTATTTAAGTTGACCCCTGACCAGTGAAAAAACAGCTTAGCCTCCCATGTGACAGTTTGAGAAAAGGAAGAGGAACGAAACGCGAGGCAGAATATTCCCGAGAGGGTACACTGGGTAGCAGAGTGCTAGCATCAGCTCCTTTTAATGGGCCATATAAAAACAACTGAGGAGGAAAAAAAAACTTTACTATAACCGTCAGTGCCAACTGGTCTGGCATGCAGCTGTTTCCCAAAATCCTCCTCCCTATTCATAAAAAAGAAAAAGAAAAAAAGAAGAGAAACATATTCATCATACCCGCCCGGCGGCCCCCATCACATGTGGCACCAGGACGCACAGAGACACAGAGGAGCTGGGAGACAGTCGGATTAGTACCAGCATCAGTCTCTGTTGTAGGAAATCTGCCCTCGGTGCCAAAAACCGCCTCACACAATAGACATGCAGTGCTCATCAACACGCACCAAGCAACAAAGGCACATGCTTGTCCTCAAACGCACATGTACTCACAATCACACCCACTATTTCCCCTCCGTCGCTCGGCGCTCTTGAGCCATGTTGTTTGATCAAAAGCATTTCCTGTGCATCTGCCGTCCCCCTTCAGATGACTTTCAAACAAGTCCTGTTGTTTGGTGGCGAGCAGATGAGCCGGAACGAGGATTTATTTAGAAGAGCTGAAGATGGTCTCAACAAAGTCTTTTCATAAAGCCTTAATGGATGTTAGACTGAGACACTTAACAACATATAGGCAGCACTACATCTGATGGTGTCAGGTGAGGGGAGGAGACTTTGCACTTCTATCCACTGTTCTTCCCTTGTATTTGTTCAATTTGTGGTCTGGTAGGAAGCTTTAAAGTTAAAGTTTGTGTGTTTTAACTTCAGTCTCAAGACAGTCATTTAAGCAATAAAGACCATGTCATCATACGTAACCCCTGAACTTCTTTAGTTCGCCGTTAAGTGGTCAGAATTGCAGCGCCGGTGTAATTTACCCAGAAACTACAGCCAAAACACGTCTCAATCTCAAGGGTCATTAAGCCGAGTTCAGAGGGTGGCAAAACACACATGTGCCCTCTCAAGCCCTCCTCCACGTTTCAGCACGGAGGAGGCCTCAGAGCTGAGAGCACCGGCTGTCTCCAGGACTGCGATTCAATCTGTGAACGCTTCATTGACACATGGGGGGCTTTGTCGGCCATTACAGCTCTATTTTGTGTTAAACGAGTGGGTAATTAGGAGGCCTGTGGTACACTGGGCCCCTAAGGGAGAGGTCCACACAGAGAAAGAACAGTAGGCTGTCTTAAAGTTGACATACACTGGCACTCTGTGGCCCTGCGCTGTAAAAACACTGAGTTGTTTGTGGAAAATACACTGACAATAACATTGGATTTCAATTTGGGCTGCAGATCGGTGTGAAAAGCTCAAATAGATCACCACTCTCTGTTTTTGTTGAGTGTTTTCTGACACTTTTGCTCCCTGTTAATGACTCGCGTGGTTGCGGGTGCCTCGTTCAGGAAGGAAATTTTGTGTAAATGTGTTTGATAAGACGTATGGTAGCCATATGAGTCTTCCTGAGGGATGTCATTTTCCCCCAGGGGTTCCTCATCTAATATAAGAGGGGGAATAAAGATGGACCACCCATGAATGAAGGGGGCTCATATCTCTGAACTGTGGCATCGAGCTTTAACTAATTAATTGGTTGGTTAGAGTGACGAATATCAGTGAGGCCTAGTTTAAAGATCTGTGGTATGATCATATGTTTGTGTGTGTGTGTGTGTGTGTGTGTGTGTGTGTGTGTGTGTGTGTGTGTGTGTGTTTGTGTGTGTGTGAGTATGGTAAGTGGTTAGTCAAGTCCCTCTGGCCACTGTGCTATTAGCAGGAGGCTAACTCGGTTTCTGTGGTTCACATTGTGCTTAATCGCTTGACAGCTCTTGGTTACCCTGTGGTTCGCCACTGCACCAACAACTCAACAAGTGTGTTTGTGGACGTGTGCGTGTGTGTTCATGCATGTAGGCATGTGCATGTCTGTTTGCTCATGAAAATAGGATTGTCGAAGCATGTATTTCTGTCGCCCAGCGCCTGTGTCTGCATGTGTGCAGAAACATAACATTTCAGAGACAGTGTGTGTGTGTGTTATTGATGTCATCAGGCTAGTGTCTAGTGTAACCACACTGCTGATTTGGAGCAAAACTAATAGGCCTCATTAAATGTCATTTTGAGCTAATAGACAGGGAGTGGCTGCTTAAACCAATATGCTTTTATAGGTGTTTCTGTCTCCTTTCAGCTGCTCCTTAAGGTGGCTGCAGCCAGCTGAGACTAACTTCCTGAGCGATAATAGCTGAGCTGTATTAACACAATATACAAGGCTTTCTGTCCAAACCCAGTGTTCTCATTATGGTTAATTGTTGACAGACAAACATAGGAGGTGACAAAAAACATTATGGAGTCACACGTACGGTGTCTTGCTGCAGCATATTGCAGTGGTTACTTTACGTAGATCTGGGTCGTGTGTGTGTTGTCCGTCAGTGGTGAAGGTTAGCGGTCAGGCATGGTCTCAGGTGTTTCAAGCTGCTGGGTCTGGGGGGTTCTGGACTCAGGAAAGGGGGTCGTGTTTTGGTTCGGTTTTGGTCAGGGTGTTAACCAGTCTGGTGAAGAGGCCCTGGTTACTCACAGGTCTGCAGACAATATTAGTGGTTTAAGAAACCCATTGGCAACCACCCATACTCAAACATACACGTACACACAATATTTACTCATGCAGATCTTTATACCATCGCTCATTCTCACAAAAATTAAAAGACAGAGGGAAAAATGAAATGAAATGTGAACTTGCACTAGAAAATACGAATAATAGCAGGCAAGAAATGATGAGCTTGAAAATGCATGCATAGTGACTTTGTGCAGCCAGCAGGTCTTGTTAGTCAAGTTGTGTTAGTGAGGAATTTCAAAGCTGTGGACCCCACTCAGCAAACTCTCCATCAAGTCTTGTAACTTGTCTGGACCTTTGACCAGGCAGGAATCCCTTACCAGAGCTCATGCAGTGGACCAGCTCACAAAGTGTTAGAAGTTGAAAGATGTATTTTGGGTCCTGGACCTAATTTAACCCAAAATGTGATCAGTAATTTTCTCAAAAAATTCTGAAATTAATTTAAGAACTAAGCTGAGTTACAGTAATGGGATTAAAAGTGGATACATTTCTCCAGGTCTCTAGAGGAGAAAAGAGATCTGGTTTTTGATCCCAAAAATGTAGAAAAGAAGAGAGAAAAGAAGGACTGTACAACCTTCCTAACTTTAGCAGGGACAGCCAAGGTTGTCATGAGTGTATGTAGTGAGTGAAGTTTGGAAAAGTAAAGATTATCTTTAGGTTTTGCTGAAGAAAAGTTTTGCACATCTAGCACCTAATTTGACAAATCTTGAATCTTGAATCTTGAATCTTGAATCTTGAATCTTGAATCTTGAATCTTGAATCTTGAATCTTGAATCTTAATCTCAGTGAAGCGTGAGAAAATCCCCATTAATTCAAGGAGTTATTGATACATACATTTGGGTGTCGTGTGCATTAACATGAACCATGAAAGACCTCTCAAGTAAGATCTGATTCAAGACAAAGCCAAAGAGTTCCAAAGATTAATATTATATTTGACAATAATGTCTCCTTTTAAAGAGAAAACAATAGTGCGTCTAAAGCAGAGCCTTGTGGTGCACCACAAAGTAAATAGGCAGAAGAGGATGATGCATGTTTCCACTTCATGCCCTCAGACATACACCCACACACCTAAGCAGCTTTATTGGAGTGGTTGCCAGGCAGCACCCTATTAAAACTCCTGAAATAAGACTGCCATCACACTGCCAAGCTAGAAATATTTTAGTAAGTGAGATCCTACCATTAACATGTCTGTTATCACCAAACGGGCCGACGAACATAGTCCTGACACACAGGGGCTGTTACATGCACTCGTAGGGTGCAATTACCTGCTGTAAGGCCAAATGCTTTATTTCTTACAAAGTACGTTTGTGCTCAAAACTAAATGCTAAGATCCGCACAGATGCTAATTACATTCTTCAACAATATTTAGATGATGTCAGATAGCTATCATTTAATTTTCTTGAATTATGTACAGTAATATGAGTCACTTTATGTCTGTGGATTGTCATGCCTTGTCAGCGACTGCCTCCAGCAATCTGTCCAAAAAATAGAATATGCTTTTGTACTGCATCAATAGTAATTAAAGGGGATTTTAGAAGAGTCAGTAGTCTTTTGTCCGTCACAGACATAGACACACAGACACACACCCACCTATCTGCTGCTGCCTTGCTCGGAGCAGCTTTTAACAATGGGACCCGGACAAATAAAACTCACCCAAACATCAGGAGGAAAAGGAATGAAAAGACGAAGGGAGGGAGGGAGGAGGGGGGAAAAAGAAAGAAGAGGAAAAAAAAGACTTCAGGCTTTTCCAGAGGCAGTCAGTCAGTTGAATGTCTCATGAAGTTCCTTGAAGAGGTGCCAAGGCCTCTACAACGCAAAACACAAAATCATTCAGTGGGAGGCAGGGAGAGAGAGAGAGAGAGAGAGAGAGAGAGAGAGAGAGAGAGAGAGAGAGAGAGGGAGAGAGAGAGAGAGAGAGAGACGAATGAATAAAGAACTAGGAAGAGAAGCAGAAAGCAAATATGATGCATAATGACTATAATGTAGAAAAAGAGATAAAGGTTAAGAATGGAGTTGGCTCTGATTGGTCGACTCTGACTTCCAACGAAAACATCTCTGAGGGATTTGTTCTTCCCTGTTCTGAATCAAAACGCTTAAATGTGAGAGGAGAGGTGCAGAGGGACACTGTCTGAAAACCACACACACGACTGTGTGTGCCCTTTAAACTACAGACAATAAGATAAAATGTGTGAATACAAAGTATTTTTTCTTTCAATAAATGTATCACCTCTGAGAATAGCTGTGTGTGTGTGTGTGTGTGTGTGTGTGTGTGTTTGTGTGCGCCCTTCTCTCGCCTGGCTTGCTTCCTCCAGGCTGGAACGCATGGACCACACAGACGGCTGGCAGCGCTCCACGACAGCCTGGCTCCCTCTTTCTCCTTCTCTCCTTCGCTTGCTGCCTCATCTCCCATGCCTCCTTTCCCATCTCTCCCTCTTTCACATTTTTTTCCATTTCTGTTTCTATTATTTTCTTCCCTCTCTCACTCTCCTCTCTCTTACCAGACCCCCATGGTAGGCGGGCGTCTGGCTGTCACCAGCCCATGCCCTTTTCCCCCCCGAGCCGGCCTCTGCCAGCTTCAGATTGCCACCTGAAATAATTCATTGTTTCTGACCGTTCGCAAAAAACAACATGACCACTGTGAGGGCTCCCGAATAAAAAAGTGAAATATGGACCCAGTGCATTCATTCATCGACTTTACTGGCTGCTCCACCGTTAGATGACTGACACACACACACACACACATATGCATACAAACACAGACTGGCTGATTCAACTCTGGCTCCATGAGCAGGGGGGGTTTTCTGAATCAGCCCCAAAGATACACTCATTTGAGCTCACCCAGTGATCATAAACCAGCCTGAAGGGCTTCGAGGGCATGACGTGACACAAAATTTATAAATTATCCCATTTATACAGGATTTTCTGGCACTCCGCATTTTCCTCACGTGTTACTTAGTCAGGCAGCAGGCAGGAGAATTTCCCATTGACGTGTCTACGACGTTAGCTGAAACTTGATGTGTCAATGGGGGGGAGGCGGTACTTAAAAGAAGTAGGTCGACATTGTGGAAACATCTTCTTGGTGAACGTAAATAGGAAGCTGTATCTCGGAGATGTTAAAGAATGGAAACAGCTTGTCTGGCTCGGACTAAAAGGAACTAAATCCTCCTACAACCACCTCTAAACCTCACTAATCAACACATTGTGTATGTTTGTTTAATTTGCACATAAAATGAATTTTATTGTCTTTAGGCAAAGCCAGGAGAGCTGTTTCCCCCTTGAAGCTTCATATTTTTCTAATCTTCTCATCTAACGTTTGGCAAGAGAGTGAATTAGCATATTTCACAAAATGTCAAACAGTTCCTTGAGATGTTTTAGCCCTTGGAACCCTTGACATGAATGATCCCGAACATGAGCCATCCCATAGATTAAGAAACTGGGCTGTTTGAGGAATATGTTGAACCGGGATATATGAAGCAGCAGATAACCATCCATCAAAGACGTCTGCGCTCAGGCACAGATCCAATCTAATGCTGCCATTAATTGCACAAGACTTATAGTCTGTTTGCCTACATGCTCTTACTAACTGTTATCAGATCAGCAGGGCTGAGTTGAATCCAGACATATGTATCTTGGACAGCTGAACTAATACTGTTCCAGGATCAGCGAGAAACTGTGTGATTACAGATACCATCGACAGAGGTGTTATCTAATCATGGTTAATCTTTTATAAGTCAGTGTGTGTGTGTGTGTGTGTGTGTGTGTGTGTGTGTGTGTATGTGTATGTGGGTGTGTGCGCACATGTATATGCACCATCCATATGTGCAAATGTGCATGATTGCATGTGCAGACTTTGTTTGCATCCATTCATGGGTGTGTGTGTGTGTGTGTGTGTCAGTGTGTGTGTGTGTGTGTGCTCACATCTGGTCTGAATCTGTCCATGTTTCCGGCCGCTGGCTGGGCAGGGAAGTGGCAGGCGCTATCAAAAATCTCCGCTGTTTTCACAGGGATGATGGGAATCTCAGGGACTTTCCCTACGGCAGTGAAATCATCCGCCATTTCCCGCTCCTTTAAATACCCCCGGCTCGTTCCTCCGCCCTGCTAAGGTTCCGATAAAACAGCTGAGACGTCTTGTGTTTGGCAACAGTTGTCATTTAAAAGGTGTAATTAAGCCATGAAAAACTGTATTTACTGTCAGGGCCTGCTAAACTAATGGAGTTGAGGACGAGCTGTTTGCAGTGTAAAGTGGTCCTTAATGTGGTGGTTGACATGCTGCATTCCTTGAGGAGAAAAAACACGGTTGCATCCCATAGGTGTGTTTGACGGAATGATCGTCCAGGGTGGAAGCTGGCAGGTAGTGACACTGTGTCATTAAGTATGACTTGTTGTGGGCATCGGAATGGTCTTCATCTTTTTAAATATACAGGTTAATATCTGTCTGTATTTTAGGACCATTGCAGTTCTCTGTGCTCAGCACTCTTCCCGGCGCTCGTGTCTCCTGACCCATCGAGAGCTCTTAATTTACTGGTCATCAGGGTCTCTTCTTCTCCATGTGCCGCTCCACCCCCCCTCGTGTCCGTCTCCCCTCGGCCTCCCATTGCTATTTATTCCCATCACTAGGAGACGGCCCGCGCACAAAGCCCGCACTGTGTCCCGAGGCTTTTTTAGAATAGAAATTCGGTCTGTTGAAAATGGAAACGCTATGATTGACTGGGCACCGCTTGTGCAGAGAGATGATAAACGCCAGCGAGAGGTTCAAATTATCCACAGGAAGGATGGAGAAATATTGCTAATGAAATATGGACTTGAATTTTGTTATAAAGTCCTCAATGAGGAGAGGTTTGCGAGTAGCCGATATTATTTTAGGTTCCAGAGCGGCTATGTTAGGGAGCAGCTGATGAGATGGCCTGTTTATTTTCAACTGGATGATGCCAATCCAGTAACGTCATCGCAATAAAAAATCATGGTCTGTCACCGGCTGATTTCTCACTGCCGCCACTCTCATGTCTCGTTTCACAGCAGCGGTATTTGCTATTAAAATTCCAAACATTTGTTCCAGAATGAATTGAGTTGTTGTGGAGAGTCATATGGTTTATGAAAGCATTTCTGGGGCTGACATGTTGCAGTCGTGGAAAATTGCTTCGCTGAAGAAGATGAGGCGGATTATAAAGGACTTTGTTTTTGTCATGCCCTCCAAGGAGATAATGTTTTATTAGCATTTACTTGTTTGCTTTTTAAGCAGGATGAGGCAAAGACTATGGACAGGATCAGGGGGCGGATAGAGATTTTTTACCCACTTTATCTTTAATTGTCTGATAGGTTGTTTTTCAATATTTATGAATATATATATATATTTCTCAGAGAATAATTCATGGATCATGATGAAGGAAAGCATGTTTGTTTAGGGGACTGATGTGTGTGTGTTTCATTTGATGCAAATGAAAGTTCCGATGTAATGAATTGAAATGTGGTTTCATCAGGGGACTGTTAAGCCTTGGGGGAGTTATGTACTCTCTGAGTGCCCCTCTAGTTTTAATTTGACAGTGAAAGTGACAGGAAATATGCAGAAACAGAGAGGGAGGTATCTTAGAAAGCTCCCCAGCTGGGGAACGGGGTTATTAGTACACATGTTAAACTATTAGCCCACAAGGACCCACACCGAGCAGCTTTCTGTGGTCTTTATAATGATGCCTCAGTAAAGCAAATGATGATTTCTCCCCTCCCTCTTCTCTTCTCTCCGCTCCTCTGCTTTTCCTTTCCGTCTCCCGCTCCGTCCATGACACCCACCCTTGCTCTATAGGTGTAGTGCCAGGCCTTTGTTCCCAGCCCAGACAGGTTGAGCAGGATTCTGAAGAAGCTCGTTGTTTTTGCCTGAGCCAGCTGGAGCTGTGCCAAGCACATCAGGAGTTTCTGCTCTACCTCTGTTTGATATTTACTTTACCACCTTTACAGAGAAAACCAGTGCGAGATCAGACAGACACACTGACACAGTCACTGCGTGTGTGCACAGGCCTCTGTGTTAACTCCACCTTTGAAAAACGACTGTCTACACCTGGGCCCATGGGCAGGTTTCGAGATGGTTCCCATTATAAGACAAGGCTGCACGATCTCTGTGTACTGTAACCGAGTTATGGGCCTGTAAGGCTGATTAAAATAGGATCAGGGATATAAAAGGTGTAAAATGATCAGCAGAGGAATGCAGGAAATGAACAAGTAAAATAGATTTGGCATAAGTTACGACTCCTGTGGGGATAATGGGGGAATGGCGTGAGAGCTTGTGTTTACCTTAGGAAGAAGCCTCAGGTTAAAGCTTACGTACATGCAATTTCTCACTCTTGGGATCCCTCTCTCTTAACTCTCTCTTTTCCCTCATAGAAGCTGATATAATATTAAAGTCTTTGTTAATTAGGAGGATGTAGCATCCCACTCCCAGGAGCTGGTCTTTGTTGAGCTTGTGTTTACAAAGTTAGGTATGGCACACAGAAGGCCTGACTCATTAAAAGTAAACCAGAAAGTATTACTGACGTGCTGTTGGCTGAGACACCTAAAATAAATGTGATCATTAATCACAAAGAGTGGATTGTCATCAGTGAGATAAATTATGTTTTGCATGCAACTTCACAGAAGTAATAACAATGTAAACACTGATGTCTAATAAATCTAATAACACCTTGTGTTTTTATTATAGCTTGTCTCCCGTCTGTGACTTTGTCCTCTAATGAAGAACTTGTTTTTTGTGTCTGCAGGGCATCGTCAAAAGCTGGAGGACCCTCCCAAGGCGGGCCTCTTCTCCGACCGCCTCAGTGAGCTGGAGAGGATGAGGGTGAGGGTCACCGTGCCCACTCAGGGCCCTCGGCCAAATCTCAACACAGGGCCCAACTCCTTCAACCCGCAGGGTCAGACGCAGATAACAGGTGAGCAGACTGGGTTCTGGAACCATAACAGCAAGCAACCACACCGTTGAGTCTATTAGCTGATTGTTCTCTGAACTCTGACCTCTGCAATGTACATCACAAGTTCCTCAGAAAATGCTGCTTACATGGTGGAGTCTTATTTAAACTCTGATTAATATTGGAACATTGGAGCCAAATGCCGTTGGTGTCCCAAAGAGCTCTAAGTAATTATCCAGCAGGTTGAGTCACAAGCTGAGTCACAATCAAAAGCGTTTGCTGAGTGGGAGGTGAAATATCAAACCCCAACTGGAGACCATCGGGTACATCCCAGCGGTTTCTGCCACAGAAACGCCCTCTTCAGGGTGTTACATCGCCTCTAAGATCGTCTGTCTTTCTCTACTCCATCACTCCCTATCAGTTACATCCACGAAGGTAACACCATCTGCCGTGGCTCAGGACGTTACCCGATCGGCCGCACTCCTGCAGGCTCGTCACAGGTCGTCATTTAGTCTCTTAGTTACTCTCTGGCGCGGCTTTGTAGGGTTACTTAGCGGATCATTTGCGGGATGGTTAAGCAGCTTAGCAGTGGTGAGTGGAGAGTATTATACACTGGATTGTGCAGAAATTCCATGTGAGTCAACTGTTTTTCAGGTTAAGATGTTCTGAGGGGAAACTTTAGATCCAAGAGCAGATTTTTGAATTTAGAGGAGTGATTCCCCAGAAGATGTTGTCAGACTTACGGCCACGGCTCCGTCTCATTTACCCCATCGTGGAGTGGCAGAAGCTGGAGGTTCAACAGTGATCGATTTCTCTATTTTTACATTTCATTTTAATACATTTTTCTGCTCTATATTCATTATATTCAGCTATTTTAACTGCCCTATTCATCCCCCCCTTTCATTTTAAAATCATCTTTCACTAATTATTAAACAGTACTTTTAGAGAAACATTTTAGCAGTTTTATTCATTAATTTAGAAATCAATTGTAGTTCAAAAATGTATCTTGCTATCTAGCTGTTTTTAAGAACTTATTTATCTATTAGTTTAAGCTGTTTACTTTAGCCTTGGCCCTTTTCACTACCTATATCATAACTATATTTATTTAAAGTTGCTATTTTATAATATTTTACTTTACTGAATATATAGTAATAATGATCTCTAAAAAACTAGGGGGCTGGCAGGAGAAACTCTGGAAAGTCTGGATGCTCCCCCTCCGACACTTGTATTCTCATATACAGCCCCTTTGGAGAATGTCAGGAGATTACCCGGAGCACAGTGCATGTCTGAAAGTAACTTTCAGTTGAGCTCTTTCCATTTGACCACTGACAACTGCAGAAGCACCTCCTGGGCTGCAATTACCCCTGACCGGGAATCACTGAATCACCATCTCCACAGTGCTGTGTCAGCGCTGCAGAATGGTCTGGCTTCGGTCTCCTGTTATTATTCTGCAGTAGGATCAAAAACACCCTGAAACAACAAGCCAATGACGAGCTGCATCGACTGTGCTCCTGCAAAAATAGCATGAGGGGGAACTTGTTTTGGTTAATTAACCCTGCAAAGAAAACGAAACACAAAACAGTAAACCAACTGTGTGATTGCAATAACTGGGTTGAAGAACAATTACAGCCAGCATCCTCACTTGAAATATCCAACAGCAGGCCTGTACTCACATTGCACATCCAGTGAATCAGACGACAGAATCGGAGACATTAAATCACTACAAATAAGTCCACTGCGACATCAGAGCACTTCAAAATACCTGACATACATTGCAATGTCAGTCGGTCTTCACAATAGCCTGCCGCGGTACAGACACGTCGTTGAAGAGTGCATGATGGTTATTGTCGTGGTAGTCTGCCGGCGTGTGTACACCCTGGGTGTGTGCCAGCGAGGCTCTCTGTGCCTCAGCTGCAAGCACAATGTTTTATAAGGCAAACAGGAAGATCTTCTCTTCAAAAGTAAACATTATGTGTTATTACAGAGGATGTTGCATAACTCGCCCAACTGATACTTACCTCCGAACACGAGCACGTAGAAACAGGGACACTAACGATGTCTGCGTTTGTTGTGTGTCTTATTGTCAGTTTGATCCATGGTTTAGCCGGGGACACCAATGATGAAGGGCCACTGGTAATTATTCTTTCTCTCTTTTCCTGTCTGTTTTTTTCCCTTTCTGGGCTGTTTTTCCCTCTCCTTTTCCTCCCTCGCTCCTTTTCTCCCCATCAGACCCTCGTCAGTCCCAGACCTCTCCTCCCTGGTCATATGAGCAGACGTACCCGTCCTACCTGAGTCCCATGGCTTCCCCCTCAGTCCACTCGACCGCCCCCCTCTCCTCCAGCCGAGGCACTGGCCTGCCTGCCATCAGCGACGTGTCTCGACGGTTGCCAGGTAGAACCACCTCTCTGCCACTGTGTGAAGCCACGCTTGTCCTGTTATGACTGTCTCACCTGCAAATAATCTCAATAATAATCTTAAATAATCCAGATAACACTTTCTTACTGAAGCCACGTTGTGTGTTCGTTTCGCATTGCTTCTGACTGGGAGCCGGTGTTATAATACAGCATCTGTGTGAACCTGCTTAAAGTAAACCGCCCGTACGGGAAGAAGTAAAGCTAACGCACCAACAACAAGGGCAGGATCATTTCATTCGTCATCACTACCCCTGGCGTTCTATTGGTTGGGAAACTTAACAGACTTCCAAACGCATAAGAAAAGTGTTTGAAATTTGTCCAAGCAACAACGTTTTGCCAACAAACAGTTCGAGCACAAGGAGGGGCTATTTGGGGTTTAGAGTGGGCGTTACAAAATCTAAACGCGAAAGTCCTGCTCTCAAATTAAAGGGCCGTTCTCTTTAATAACTGTAGGGGAAGGACATCCGTAATCAGGGGGGAGGAAGACGCTCACACTGGTCATTTTCACACTCACAAGCAGAAACAAACAAATACTCATATCTCTTTCCTAAATGAACACAAGTAATGAAGCGTGTCGTGAGAGCGCGAGTGTCTTACAGCGGAGCGGATCGCGTTGGCTGGCGCTTTTTCTTTAAAGTGGGGGAAAAGAACGATTGTTTCCTTTTTTCCACGTTCCAAGCCTTTGATCCCAGAGGAGTAGGGGTAATAACAGGCCCAGGGATAATAACAGGCTCGTGACTGACAAATAAAGTGTCTTTATAGCGATACAGAACTCTCACAAGGCATTCTGGGTAATCGCATTAGCCAGTCATCTGTTGTGCCGTAACAGTGGCATCTGTGTTCCAATTTGTCTCTGTTTTCCCCCCCCCCGATGTGAAACCTCCTTTAACATCCTTACGTGCCGCCAGACAAGTTTCTCCCCCGTACACCTGTTTGACTCACTGCCATGTGAGCTTTCTTTCCTGCTCGACTTTTTTTTCCTTCTGTTTCCTTGTAACTACACCCTCTGTGTGTGTGTGTGTGTGTGTGTGTGTGTGTGTGTGTGTGTGTGTGTGTGTGTGTGTGTGTGTGTGTGTGTGTGTGTGTATGTGCGTGCATGCGCCCCGAGCGAGCGAGCGAGGGTGAGTGATTACGCGACGCGGCCGTGTGACTCTGCATTAGAGAGGGTTAAAAATCCAGCCAGCTGCCTTGTCAGCTTCGACTAGCCCCGTAGTCCCCCTTCAGCTTTCATCTCGCGAGCACCGGGCTTTGTTCTCAAAGCGGCACGTGCACACGCATAAGCACAGGGCCAGAACCATCACCTCCCGCCCTCACCCGCTCGCACACCTCGAGCGCTTAATGCCTCCTAAGTGATGTGACTGAGGCTCTCAGATCTCCGCAGATCATGTTGACACCTCGCCAGGCTGCGCAGTAACAGTATCCAGCCACAGAACATACCGACAGGCACGAGCAGCAGCTGATATGGATGCTCCAGTGCAAACACTGTTTCCCCCCCCCCCCCTCCACGCACATACACAGCATTCGCCAAGAAGCAGTTGCAAAAGTTCAGACAGCTCATTTGAAAGTGACGCAAAATCCTCCCAAATATTTGGACAATGCTTCACTTCCGGTTTCCTTCCGATTGACACAACTGAACTTGGCTCACCATCACAAGGGTCCCAGTGGTAAAGGCAGCAGTCAGGAGTTTATCGAGCAGCGGCGCTCTGGTGTGAGATCAGCAGCTGAGACAATCGCCTACTATTTGTATCCGAATCTAACGGATGTTGCTGAAAGAGGAAGTTTAAAGGGCCCTAATTGGCAGCATATGCTATCTGACGCTAGCGACAAACCGGCTTCACAATTCCTCCCCTGCACATAAACACTGCACGCCCTCCTCCCCCCCCCCACCCCACCCCCCCACACCCCCCTTGTCCTCTCGCAGCAGACATGGTGACACGGAAGACGCCTGGTGATTTATGATAAGAGCGCCATGGCTGGACTGAACCGCTGAGAGGAGACGCGAGGGAGGGAGCGGGAGGCGGTGGTGGTGGTGGGGGGGGGGGGGGGGGGAGACTCCTATTCTCCTTAAACTCTGCGCCCAGCGCGAAGCTCGCCGCAGCCAGTTAGTGGTTTTTGGGATATTTTTTAAAGGGATGAGGCGCAGAGAGGGAACGGAGGGTGAGATGGAGCGGCTCCCTCTCGGCTCGCTCGCTCGCTCTCGCACGTGCACGCTCGCAACAAGTCCGCGCGCACACGGTCCCACACACATACACACACACGCTGGAGCCGATGGGAGGCGAGGAGAGGAGCCACATCAGAGCTCAGCCCTGCCTCATTATGGATCTCATGGAAACTGTTTCTTGCGCAAAGTGTTTCCACATGTGCAGCTCCTGATTCATCCCAACTGCTTTTTTATGTGCATACAGTATTCACACACACACACACACACCCCACCCACACACACACACCCAACCAACCACCCACGCACACACACTCTGTTTGCACGACCGAGTGTGTGTTTGCATGCATAAAGAGTCATATAGATACACATAAACATGCACCGACACACTCACACAGAAACATATATGCAGAGGTGTAAACACTAAAGTAGATGCATGCGTGGGACTTTGCTGGCGTTTGTTATCAACAATCCTGAGATGAATATATAATACAATATTTATGGGGCAATACTGTTCCATAAGTGTGGCCACAAAATCCATGACACAATCCAAATTGATTGATACACATATCTGACTAGAAATATCTGATTACGCACAATTCAGTTAACTAACGCTTCATTTCTCAAGGGACTTATTTGTTCAATTCAATTACTCTGAAAGACAAAGTGCTAAATAGTGAGACGGTCCTAAGCCACATATCACATGATCCAAACTGACAACCTGGAGTGAGGGAGTGTATTGATTTAGGCTTTCGTAATAATAACTGCTCATGACAGACAGTGATTCATGTTGTGTGTGTGTGTGTGTGTTTTGTGTCTTTAGGTTCCTCCGACCTGAGCCCCTTCCCTGGTCAGTTTGAGCGTCAGTTCCCGGGCCTGTCCTCCCTCACAGAGACTCGGTTCCCCAGCCCTCGGATGCACTACCCGGGTACCTTCACCTACACCCCGCCGGTCACCTCCGCCATGTCGCTGGGCAGCACCCACTACCACACCTACCTTCCCCCTCCTTACCCAGGCTCCACCCAGAACCAGAGTGGACCCTTTCAGACCAGCAGCACGCCATATCTCTACTACGGGGCCTCGTCCGGCTCCTACCAGTTCTCTATGGTTCCTGGCGGGGATCGCTCACCCTCCCGCATGATCCCGCCTTGCACTAGCGCCTCCACGGGCACCTCCCTGGTGAACCCCAACCTGCCCAGCCAGACGGAGGGAGGCGTGGACGGGGACGGGAGCCACAGCAACTCCCCGACGGTCCTCAACCCGGGGGGCCGCATGGATGAAGCCGTCTGGAGGCCATATTGAAGAAGATCAGGGGGGCGGAGACTGGAAGTCAGCTGAGGTCATGGTTTGAAAGCACAAAACCTTTTCTTATTGAAAAGGGGATTTTTGAGCTCTCATCAGCTATCTCTACCTTTTGCTTGGAAATTAAGATTGAGATAAAAAAGAGACATAAAAGACCAGACTTGTACGAACTTGTCTTCCTGGAATGTGTTTTGACCAAGGCACTACAAAGGGAGTCATTCTCACAGCAATAATGAGAAAGACAGTTTTGGTTTACTAGGCCCCAGTGGATAAGACATTATTTCACTTTTCTTATAATCCACAAGCGAAGGGATGCTTCAACAATATTTGTAGGAGACCGCCTTTTTTTGTATAGTGTTTGTATTTCAATAAGGCTTTTTGCAGAGCATGTTTTTGTACTACGACAATATCAAGATGCAAGTTACGCACTGAGTAGCAAGTGATGAGAGTAACACATATGTTACCTTAAGTGGTATGGACAGTAAATTTGCTTTAAATCAATTAATTTAACTTGTATATTGTGGGTGAAGCGATGTAGATTAAGGCGTTTTCTTAGTTTTAACTTATAAAGCCATAAATTATGTATTGTATTTGAAACTTGAGGCAAAGAAGTGTAATCTGAATATTTTTGATGCATCTATATGATTAAGTTAAAACGATTTTTTTTTCTTCTTTTGATAGGTAATTTAAGAGAGTGAGAGGTCTAATTGTTTTGTAGTACCCAAAGATTTAATTTCTTTCATATATGAAATGTAATTTCCAAAGAGTATTGCAACATGTTTCTTCTGGTGTAACTTTCAGTTTAACTGCTCAGCACGTTAAGAGCCCGACATCCTCGCTAGGCGTTGACACACATTTGGCTCGGAATTAAACCTTCGGTATTTATTGAGCAATAACTCGTATTGTGCCTCTTGGCAACATACCATAAAAGAGCGCTTCAATGGGAGGAAAATAATTATCCGTTGGGGGAAAGTCTGCCTGGTTTCTGTAGTTTGTCTAGTCTGACATGCACTCACATACATATGTATTTTCTTATCCAAATAAGAAACGGTGCTTTTATGCACAATTGGCCACGGAGCCTGAAGACGATGATTGCAGCCCCAGGTCTGGTGGTTCGCTCCGAGGCAGCGGGTCAGACTCTGTAAGGTTCGGCTGGTTTGTGATACATGAACTCCTCAGGACGGGAGAAATCCTCGGGTGATCGGTCGAGATCGCAGGGAGACAGGCGCCAAGTCTATTACCGCTTTCATATCGTGTGCAGAAGATGGCTTTGAAAAAGTTTGTCTTAGTGTGTGACACACATGGGTACTTTGTTCTCCTCTCTCCGTCTTTAAGAATGAAAAGGAGACATCACAGTTGAAGACTAAAGAGACTGTGACATTCCTTCAGGCGTTTATTTATTCCAGTGTTTTAGCTTTTGTTGACATGATTTACCCAAATAACATTTGTACAAACCTCACCAGCCAACCAGTGGCACAGTAGAAAAATCTCCGTGGCACCAGGACGAGTGGGAGGTCTGATATTTTCCAATCTGAAATTACTGCGTGAGATATTTTTTTCTAAAAGGAAAACGTGCAAAAACCGAGGTGATTGGATGCAGCTGCTGGCAGCAAACTGGTAACCGAAAAATATGGGAGACTTGTGTATGTTTGTTTCATAAAGCACTTATTTCTTGTTTTATTTCTAGCAGCACTTGTGGCCGGCTGCCAGCGGGGCTCGTGGTTTTTGGTGCTCTCTGCCGATATAATGCCACTGGAGTCACACACCCACACACACACACACACACACACACACACACACACACACACACGCAGAATGGATAACACTTGGCCAAACAAGCCATTTACATTGGACCAGAATCTGATCTCACAAGGCAGTTGGTATTTGTTTAAAAAAAGAAAAGCTATTTTTTTTTCCTTTCATGCAATCTGATATTCAGTGCATATAGGTAATATAATAACCCAATTTGAAAAAGCTGAGAAAAACATGGCCCTGTCCAAGGATCAGACTTCAAGCTTTTCATTGAAGGTTTGCACGCAGAGCCTCTTTCCCCGTCTCTGCGGAGGATGTTCTGAACTCACTTAATGGAATTGAACATGTCACACTACATTTCCCCCGACTGCTGCAGCCCAAAACGAAAAAGTATTTTTGCTGGTACGGTGTAGCATAAGAAAGCAAATAAAGCCCTTTTAGATTGTTGTGATTTTACAGCTTTATTTTCAAGTTACACATGTATCCAGTGTCTCCATAGTAACTGAACATTTGTCGCAGATTCTTCCCAAATTTTGACAGGAAATGGTCTTTTAAAAACTGTTTACATGCCACCGCAGCACTGACATCCCATTCTGTCCTCATGTGCTTTTATTTGTGTTGTTTTTTTTCTTCCACCTCAGAAACTAAGACGCTCATCCTTTCCTTTCCTCTGGTGTAATGTTGCAAACACCAGAGATCTTGTATTATTTAATGATCACCATGTATGATATCCAGGCTTGTATGTAAAGTCTTCTTCTTGTTGTCTCTTGTTATGCTTCTTCTCTCATGAACGCTTGTCAGGAATCTGTGTCTAATGGAGACACCATTAGACTTTGCTGGTACGTTTCATCAAGGATCATCATTGATTTTGTTTTTTGTTGTTTTTTTTAAGGGACAAACAGACCTGACAACAGTGAGTGAAATTGGCATTGTGATTGTACATTTTTGTTTATTTTAAGAATAAAATAGGAATTTTGTAACTTATTCTTTCCTCTTCATCTCCTCTCTCCACCAAATGATTCGGTTTAGTGTGGAATATGTTTGTGTGTCGAGATCATCCACCTCGTTTTCTGTCCACTGGGTTCAGCTTTAAAGAGTTTGACACTAGAAGGTTGTTTTTTTACGTTCCTTTGATTGAAGGGGAAAGTTTCTGTGTTTCTTTCCTAAAAACAGTTTAAGACTTAAAAGTGTAAGTGTGGAATAACTCGTGACATCACCATGGGAAGCCAACGTGGTCCAATTTACAGTTTACAGAAGTGCGATGTGGAAACTTGAGACTTCCCGTGCTCTAACGCTGAGAGTGGACTTCACAGTGAGGCGGAGGACAACTTGTGTGTGAGTGGGAGTCCGAATGTTTGAAATGAATTTGCACAATCATAGATTTTCAACTCGTCTATGAGGGAGAAGAGGAACTTTCTGTGTGTTTGTATTAGAGGTTCCTCTCTGCTGACTTTCCATTCCAATAGAAAGGGCCACCGCTGAGTTTAGTCTTAATTCTCCAAGAACGTTTAGCGGTGTCACTGCTCATTTAAACTTTTATGAAATAGTTGAGCTGTGTAGGAAGCACGTTCCGCGGTGTCATCTCTGGTCCGCCGTTCCGTCTGCACCAACATTGTCTTTGGACGGGGACGTCGAGGCGGGCCGGGGGCCCTCGGCCCGCTCAGCCAGACTTACTACTGCCACCGCCACTGCCATGGCTTCATTTCAAAGGTACACTGGGAAACCAGAGAGACGGAGACAGGAACAGAGACAGAGGGAACCAGGGAAGCTGTTTTACATTATTCCAAGACATAATAGAGCCAGTCTAACTGTGCACACACTCAGACACACACACGCATAGAGGGAGAGGAGAGGGAGAGCTACACCATCCCATGTGTGTGTTTTTTTTTTTTTTTTAAGTTTCAAATTGGGAACATTCTCGGGATTTCCCTGAATATAGATTGCGTGGAAAAAGCTCCCACTGGTTTCAGGTTCACATTCTCGGCGTTCTCAGCCATGTCTAGCAATTATAATAATGAACTCTGGAGGAGCAACGGGACCCAGACACCCAGAGAAATTAGCATAATATCCTGCACGCACGGGACAGACAGCAGACTCATTTTGGTGGAGTTGGTACTCAGAGTTTTGTCCCCGTTAAATTTCGGCGGTGGAACATGATGCCAGCGATGATGAGGGCCTGATTTCTATACCAGGTTATGAGTAGTTTTGCAGCAGCAGCACAAAGAAGGTTGCAGTCTCTTCCTGTGATGTTATGCAATCAGCTGATCGGGATGCAAGCAGGAGACTGGGAGGAAATAAAACCACTTCATTCAGATGACTGTGCACACACACACACACACACAGTTGACAGCCCAATGCAAACTGTTTACTTGACCTCTACAAACGTTTCAGAGGAGCAGCCCGGGCGGGAAGTGATCCTCAAGAGTCTCATACCACTCACAGAGCTGTATATCTCTGTGTATGTTTCCGTCTTCAATAACAGAGCGGAGGTTTTGTGTGTGTGTGTGTGTGTGTGTGTGTGTCTGTCCCTTCTCTACCCTCATACAGTGTAAATCCACACATCTTGATTTCTCATTTATGCCAGAGATAAACTCTGGGGCTCTCCACTGTGCGGCGTCCTGACCTCTGTGACCCTCCCTAATCTGAGTTTAACCAGTGGTGACGTGCCACTTAAATATCAGAGAAACCGTCTTTGACTTCAGCCCATGCCCACCGTAAAGTACACAAAACTGAACCTAATTTGATCTGATTGTAATTGAGCAACCGCCCTCCCAGTCCAAGCGAATTTAAAACTGAATCAACAATAACTATGTACTTTGGCGCACTCTAGTGGCTTTTTTATTTAACCTTAGGGACCAGAGTGAGGGGGCCCACCCATGCATGTTGCATACAGACACAGGCAGACTGGATGTGGCCAAACGAGCACATTTTATGTCAGTGTTGCTCCGGCTGAAAGTTCCAGCTCCCCACATTTAGTGTCTGCAGACTGCTTGAGAGATTTTGCTCCGTAAATGTATTCCAGATATAAAGTTCTTCACCCTCACAGAAATGGGGGGGGGGAGGTCGTAAACGACGGCTTGTCCTTTGACCTGTAATAAAATAAATGATAAGATGGCAGGCGAGCTGCAGCGTGGGCAGCAGCCGAGACCCTCGCAGACATGGTAGGCTGTACGGCTGTCTGACGTCCTACAGCCGAATCCATTCATCACCAGATTAAAGCGGGCCTGCGTCTTTAGCCCGCTTTGGAAACATTCGATTCCATGAAACCGTTTGCTGCCAAGTGAAACCCAATTCAGAGAAAAGTGCACTTATGAAACCCCAAAAATGCCTACATCTAATGACTTCTGCCAGTTCCGATTATGCAATCTGAGACCGGCCTGACCGAGAGAAAAAAAAAAAGAATTACTGTGAAGCTGTAAGTGTCAGGACCATGGACAGCGACCAAACACGCAAACAAAAGGTCCCTTTGTCCGGGGCCTTCGCTTCATGTCAGGGTTTCAATTTATTCACCATCTCAGCTGTCAGGAGCGGCTAACTGTCGCAGCACGACTGAGTGTACAGAACATAAAACAGGATAAACCTCCACTCGGTGCCAAATATCCATGCAAAACAGGCCTTTTCCATACGTTCCAGGCCAGGCAATAAAATGTAAAAAATTCGGGCAGGGGCCCCATCTTCGTCGGAAAGCAGGCGTGAAGGAGCTCTGTGTGTTCCTCCCGTCAGATGAAGGTCTGTGAGAACTTTATCAGGCCAGTGTTAATGGAGAACTAATGGGCTGGTAATGCGGAGCAGTCACACGGGACCCGGCTCGCTGCTGGATGACATACGGCCCTGGTGACACTTCGGATCGCGTCGGTGGTGTTTGGAAAATCCACCACGCGGCCGTACAGCCACGTGGGGATGCCAGGCGGGAAGGGGAGGGTGGAGGATGCCCGCCATCGTGTCTGGTTCTGCTTTAGACATTCATCCTCTCTGTCTCCAAGGATCATAACTCGTGTTAGAGGCAGGTTTTATGGTTTATGACTGGAAAATAAAATGCTGCACGTTTCCTGCAGGCGAAACGATGATTTACAACCATGGATGATAAAGCCAGCGCCCGCCTGACAGCGCGGAAGTGTGAGGGCTGCCGAGGATCCAGACATGTCCGACATGTGGATGCGAGTGTGGTCGTACAGCGAGTGCGGTCGCGCGCTGCGGTTATATACGTTGGAACTCGGCACAGAGAGAAAACGTTCTGGCTCGCTCGTAGGTATCAGTACCTGACATCATCATCTCACATAATTAGCGCAGTGTCCACATCCTTCTCCGATGACCGTGGATTATTTCATGTGGCTCGCGACTGGAACCGAAACCCGAGCCAGTAAATCTAACCGAGAGCGTAAATACCCCCGGGCTCTGCCGTCTGCGGACACGGTTGCTCGTTTCCAACGACTCCTCTCCAAAAAGCCAATCAGATATGTTTATTGTTATCTTATGCTTAAAGTTGGGCCTGATTATTTAAATACACCGAACAAAAATGTCTTGATCAAACATCCAAGCTCAAACCGTGGGGCCTGCAGGCTCTCAGGCCGCGACAGGCCCGTCCCTGCAGCCTGCACGTGGCTCCTCCGCCGCCGAGCCGAGACACGGGTCCGCGAGAGCCAAGAAGCGTCTCTGGTGAGGTCGTCAGTCTTACGCCGAAACCGCAGGCGTGCGCCAGGCAGATCAATAATCCCCCATCAGGCCTCACCACAAGTCACTCAAGCCTCCGAGGGCAGGCGAGCAGAGGGGGCCTGGTCGGAGGGGGCTGGGGGGGGCTGCAGAGAATGTGATACTCTCCGAGATGCTCTGTGTCTCCGAGTGGAGGAGACGAGGACTCGTCTTCTGCTCGGCCCTGTCTCCGCTTTGAAACCGATCTCCTGTTATGACACGGTTCCTGTGCCCTGATTAGACGCTTCCTCCGCCGGGCCTGTCGGCCCTCAGCCGTCACCTCGCCATGTGGATGCCACACGTCAGTCAGGCCCGCAGCAGTGATGTGGATGGAAGGAGGATTTCTGCTCAAATTATTTTTGCCTCACATGCAGTTAAGTTTCTGAGCTCTCGTTATACCTGGCGAGCTGCAGAAACCCAGAGAGCTGTTGAACCGATTTGTCCTTAAAGACTTTTCCAACCTGAATACCCTCAGGTAGCCAGAGCTGACATATGTTCTTACTCATTTTCTACGACACCAGAAAAAATATAGCAGCAATAATTTCAAAAGAAAATATAAAATTATGGTTTTAGTAAAAGTACATTTTATTAAAACCATAACTTTATTTATGGAGAGCTTTTCTAGACTTATCGACCATTTAAACCGTTTACAGAACAGGTCCCATCCACCCATTCACACACAATTATACGCAGCACTTCAGGGCCAATTTGACTTTCAGCATCTTGCTCAAGATAACTTCAACAAGCAGATCGGTGGAGTCAGGACTCGAACCTCCAACCCTTCTTGTTAATGAACGACCAGTCGCCATAGCCACCCGATAGTTATTATGATGGACATTTTTTATATTATTTTTTATATATTATTATTTTATATATTATTTTTTAATAATCATACATGAGAGGCACAGACTAGTTTATATATATAAATATAGTCTACCCAAAGCAGGGGTCTGGTCCCCCTGGGGGGTCATGAGGCTAACATGGCAATATAATTTCCAGAAATTAGATACACCTCCTGTGATATTATATTTATATTTTTACAGTCGTCTATATGTAATTATTCTAAACATGGATACGTCTTTTTCAACATTATATTTTCCCAAATACAGTCCTCCTGAAATCATTCTGTGCCACTGCACTTGCCTCTAGTTCCTCTCTACACAGACACTTTGAGTAGTGATAGTTGATGTGTACATAATCTCTGTATTTTTGATTTAACTTGTTGGTTTTATTCTTGTCTACTCTCTTGACTCATTCATGCTGACAATCTGCTGCTTTACCAAGTGAATTTCCCCAGACAGGGATCAATGAATCTTCTCTTCTCCTCTTTAATCTCATCTCATCTCAAGTCCCGAGTCTGTGGCACCTCTACTCTGGTGTTCAGGGGTTGAAAAGTTCGGGACGCCCTGGTCTCATTTACGATTAGAATCTGAAGTAAAGAAAGGGGATTATATGACGCTATAAGATGTGGTAAAAAAGAGGTCTCTGCTTAAACACATTCAGCAGTGAAGAAACATCACCTCAGGCTGAACCGTGTGTGTGTGTGTGTGTGTGTGTGTGTGTGTCTCTGTGTGTGTGGTTGTGTGTGTGCGTGTGTCTCCTGGGTACAATATCTAAGGTAAGCAGCAGCTGAGTTTGGCTTGTTCTTGCTGAGGGGCACCCGGGCCTAACACGGCAGTATATCTCAAACTATGGGTCTGGCCCCTAATTGGATCACAGGTCGGTTTCTGGTGGGTCCTCACACGTCAAACGCACCGGTTTGTTTTAATCAGCTTGGCTCTCAAAGCGAGACTCAATTAACACAATTTATGCCCGAGCTGAAAAGGTTTAGTAAACCTGGCTTTAAAAAGTGCAGGCGAGTGTGAGTCCCTGTCAGCCTACACACAGACTCCCCGTGCTGCGGTGGCCGAGCCAAGGCCAGCGACTGCTAGCTCCACTGGGAGTGTAATAACAGATTAATGTGGCGTGCCAGACCCCGTGACCAGACGTGTTTGACGTTAATGCTCCACTGTATATTATCCAGCTCGCAGAAATGTTGGATGTGAGCGATGGGATCCAAGGACAGGGATGTTTAGGTACTAATTACCAAACAGCAAGGCACAAGTCTCGCTCCATATTTCCTTACTCCTGTGGAAACACTAGGCAGGCTCCATTTATTTTCTTTGACTGTTGTTTCTGGCAAGGCCGCGTCTCAGTAAACACCGCTCGCCCACCATTGTAAATCCGACAGGCGCAGATCTTTCAAGTTAGACTCCTTTGAGGAAAAATGGAGACAGATCGGATGGCGGTGCTCGGGTTTTCCGTCTTAATGAGAGAGTGGAGAAGAGGGATGGCGTTTGATCCCTGGCATGGAAGCCTCTATTTAAGCCTGTCAACGGTCATCACTCTAACTCTCTCTCCTTCCCTCTCCCTCGCTCTCTGTCATGGATGGAGAAACAGACCTGCACCACTGGATTTGATCAACTCTAGGCAGACACACTTAACCCGTTTTTCGGGACTTCCAGGCCACAGCAGCGTGGTCGCTATCGCCGAGACGCGCCGCTCACCCAACCGTCCCTCCCTCCTTGACGGCCTATAAGTATCAGTGTTGATTGATCACCTCGCTGGAAAAGAAAAGAAAAGGCAGAAGCAGATCTGTGAAAATATTATTTTATTTGTGGAGCTTCGCAATGAGCAAGCCCCTCAGTCATCATGCTCCAATTTCATTTCATATGTTTGTCCAAACCACACAAGAGCCTTATGGTTCTTCAAGGAAGTCTCGCTGTAGTTGCAGTCTGACACCACGCCAAAGACGATAAGCCCCCGAAAAAACAAATTTCCGTCCTCCTCTGACAATCTGTCCTGCTCCTAATGAAACTTTTGAACTTGAACTTTTGGGCTGTGGAAGTTGATGGACTCCCCTACGAGCGGAGGAAACGTGTCTGTGTGATGAGGAGCTGGAGAGCAGGGCTCCCGACCACGGTGGACCTGGCCTGGAAGACGCTTTTCATCGCGGCGCTAATGGCTCTCCAGCTAATCAGGCCTGATTGGGGCTGCTGAATAAATACACGCTCCATTCATAATGTCGTCTGTAACTGGAGACGGAATCAATACCTTAGACCCAACACTAACAGCTCGAGGCAAAACCAAACCTCTCGGCTCCGGCTGCGATACAGTTCTTCTTTTGTCAGAATGAGTCCATCAGTGACGTTGGCGTGGACTTTCGATACTTCCAAATAAAGGCACATAGTCGACGATTTTTCATATCTTATAAAGATCAGGTTACAATATTACAATTTAATAAAACAGATTCGCGCAAGCAATTCGGAAACAAGCTTTTTTTTGTTACGGACGCTCTCATCAGCAAGTTCTTCATCGATTGTTCTAATGTCATCGAGCATTTTTAAGTTAATTAACAAGAACATTTTCACAAGATAAAAAATGGATTAACAAGATAATTTTCTGTTTTAATGCGGAAAGATTTCTGCTCTGTTTTTGAGGAAGTAACAAGACTTCAACCCTCAAAAGACAGACAGAACTTGAAATCATGCGGCTCCATTTTCCTTCTGGAAAACAGAAGATGATCTCCTGATTCAGAAAAAACAAGCCGATTGTTTTTTTCTTCTCAAATGCGGATCGCCACAGTCATATTCAGCAAACGATTAAGAGCATGAATCATTACGTTAATTTAAAAGGTGTCTACACAGGAGCCAGAACGTGACGATAAACACTGACTTGTCGTCTGGGGGCTGAGGAATAAATAAAGCGAACGAGCCTGACATCAGCAGCGAGCAAAACGTTTGGCCCGCGTGGACCAGCGATGGAGTCTGATGAGGGAGGGCTTTGTGTTATGAACGCAGACAGACGTGATCACGTTATACCAGAAGTTTCACGGCAGCCAAATCTCGATCCGGTTTGAAAACGTGAGAATTGAAGTCGTGGATTTATATATTCTGCTCCATTTCCGATTTGTAGCGTCTGTTCCTGCGTTTGCATCCGTCACATCCGGAGCTGCTAAAGACGTCTGTAACATCTGCTCACTATCACAGACCGGAAAACACAGCTTCTTAGATAAGTGACGCTGAAGTACAGGACAGTCACGTGTATTTGAAAGTGGTATTTTTTGGGTGTGTCGTGCTTGCTGGTTTGTTTTCGCCCGGGCTCGATTGGCGAGTTACTTTGCCAGTCTCCTCGCCACGTCTTTGTAGGCCGTCTCGATCTCAGCGTCAGCGGCGCAGGTGTTGGTGAACTCGTCGTGCGAGTAGGCGTTCTTCAGGTAGCGCCACACGCCCGTCATGTCGGAGGGGATGTCGTAGTTGCGGTACTTCTTAGCGACGACCTGCAGCGAGGAAGAGAAGGTCGAAGCTGTAACTCTAACATTAAACCCCGAATGAAAAACTTCCCGTTATAACATCCAACATTTAAAAATCCCCCCCTCTCAGGTGGGAATCAACCTGTAGCTTAAATTTGTCATTGCCTTTTGTTTCCTGCTTTCTGTCAACCGGCCTCATGTCCTGCTCCGTCAGTTAATAAATGTAAGAATAAATGAGTTTAAACAACCTCCCGGGTGTTTTCTGTGAAAGTGAGTGAGCACTCACAGCATGAGGACGTCCTTCAGAGGATCAGGGAGGAGATGTCAGAGGAGAATAATGCTCTGAGTCGCTGCACTTATTCAAATGCTTTCAAATGATATATATATATAAGTGTTGGGATCTGCAGTTCTCATCCCTCCTTTTTCTCTTGTTTCTTGTTTTCCCTTCCCCCTGTGTGTCCTGTCTGTCTCTCCCCTTGTCTGTCTGTCTCTCCACCTGTGTGTCCTGTCTGTCTCTCCCCTTGTCTGTCTGTCTCTCCACCTGTGTGTCCTGTCTGTCTCTCCTCCTGTCTGTCATGTCTCTCTCTCCCCCTGTATCTGTCTCTCCCCCTGTGTGTCTCTCCTCCCCTTGTGTGTCTGTCTCTCCCCCCTGTCTGTCATGTCTCTCTCTCCCCCTGTATCTGTCTCTCCCCTTGTCTGTCTGTCTCTCCCCCTGTGTGTCTGTCTCTCCCCCTGTGTGTCTGTCTCTCCCCCCTGTCTGTCATGTCTCTCTCTCCCCCTGTATCTGTCTCTCCCCTTGTCTGTCTGTCTCTCCCCCTGTGTGTCTGTCTCTCCCCCTGTGTGTCTGTCTCTCCCCCCTGTCTGTCATGTCTCTCTCTCCCCCTGTATCTGTCTCTCCCCTTGTGTGTCTATCTCTCCCCCTGTATCTGTCTCTCCCCTTGTCTGTCTGTCTCTCCCCCTGTGTGTCTGTCTCTCCCCCTGTGTGTCCTGTCTGTCTCTCCCCTTGTCTGTCTGTCTTTCCCCCTGTGTGTCTGTCTCTCCCCCTGTGTGTCTGTCTCTCCCCCCTGTCTGTCATGTCTCTCTCTCCCCCTGTATCTGTCTCTCCCCTTGTCTGTCTGTCTCTCCCCCTGTGTGTCTGTCTCTCCCCCTGTGTGTCTGTCTCTCCCCCCTGTCTGTCATGTCTCTCTCTCCCCCTGTATCTGTCTCTCCCCTTGTCTGTCTGTCTCTCCCCCTGTGTGTCTGTCTCTCCCCCTGTGTGTCTGTCTCTCCCCCCTGTCTGTCATGTCTCTCTCTCCCCCTGTATCTGTCTCTCCCCTTGTGTGTCTATCTCTCCCCCTGTATCTGTCTCTCCCCTTGTCTGTCTGTCTCTCCCCCTGTGTGTCTGTCTCTCCCCCTGTGTGTCCTGTCTGTCTCTCCCCCTGTCTGTCATGTATCGGTCTCTCCCCCTGTGTGTCTCTCCTCCCCTTGTGTGTCTGTCTCTCCCCCCGTCTGTGAGTGTGTGTGCTGCTACAGGTCGTACGCGATCCCGCCTCCCCCTCACCTGATCACACCTATTGTCCCTCCATATTTAATCCTGCACCCGGTATTTATCAAATTGTCTTTGACTTATCGCCTGTCACGTTATGCAGCTAGAGTGAGTCTATGAAATAGATATTGATGTTTCAGTCTGGTCCGAAGAGTTGAAATGACCAAATGCATTGTATTGTTGTACATAATATAACTTGCAAGTACTTGCAAAGACCTGCAAGCTATGCCAGTACAATAATATGTACTATCAGAAAAAGTGTCAATCACCGGCGAGATGTAACAAAGTACATTTACTTTTTTTTCAGATACTTTTCCCGTTTACTCCATTTCGTAATATCTGTACTTTCTGCTCCACTACATTTTTACAGGGCATCGTTTTGAATGTTCATATTATTTCTTTTATATCTTCAAAGGTCTTTAATAACCAGAGGGAAATGGGTCCACTGATCCAATCAGAGTGGACATGTAACATTAGACCCCGCCTCCTGTAGCAGCAGCACTCACTGCTGAAGAAGAAACACCTGACATGGATTCAGAAGATGACGCGGCCATAATGATCTAGTCGAGAGCTACATTTATGCTTAAAGTATGTTTAAAAACAAATACTTTTACACAAGTAGACACGTTAATGTACTGAACTTGTACTTTTTTGTTTACTTGAGTTCTTTTTTGTCTATTTCACTCAGAAGTCGTGCTTTTTTTAACTTTCCTCCTGAATCAACAAAAAAACTACTACTCTTTGATTCTATAGTACTGAGACCAAAATCTACTTTTACTGGTCACATAAATACTGGAACTATCTCACACTGCCACCATCAGGATGATGTTTAGCCATTATAGCCCAACAACAAACACTTTTGTGAGGAGGATGTTTATTTGATGATTCTTTTCAACTGTTTTATTATGAAATATAGCCTCATATTGTTTCTATTGGTGGTTTTATTATGTCTGTGTTTACTTCCTGTGTTTTTGTGATCACGGTGGTGCAGTGGGTAGCACCTCCCAGCAGGAGGGCGTTTGGTTTGGATCCCAGTTCAGCAGAGGGCTCTCTGTTTGCATTCTGTCCCTGTGCCAGAAATTGGAGAATTTAAATTGACAATAGGTGTGGAATGTGATTTAAGACGTGACCTGACCCGGGTGTACCACGCCTTTCTCCCACAGTCAGCTGGCCCCAGGCCCTACATTACCCTCAAAGGATAAGCTGTATATGGATAATGGATGGATCTTTCAGCAAATCAGCACTGGGTTGTTGTCAATGAATACATTTAATATTTGACCTGTGAAAACAAATGGATTTCACCTTCAATTGACTGTATTTGTAACACTGTGGTTACCTTGACTATGTGCAGTTTAGGCAGCAGGTTGCAGTCTGCCAGGGTGAGCTCGTTCCCGTCCAGGAAGCACCGGTTGGAGCCCTTCTCCTCCTCCATGCTGTCTGCATCGATCTCATCTGGCAGGGGGCTGTTCAGGTAGTCATCCAGCTTCTTCAGGGCCCTGGACAACCCCTTCTCTAGAGCTACTCACACACACAAACACACACAGGAATAAATACAGCATGACAGAACCTGTGTGGCGATAACCTCACTAGGTGGCAGCAAAGCAAACGCTCTGAGCTCCAAACACCGGACTCTGCTACCGCCTAGTGGAGCAGTGAGATCATGACTGTCATATGTATTTTTTCCATCTTGTTCTGTGTGAGTGTGTCAAAGACACAGAGTGAGCAGCCCACCAGCATTGGCCTCCAGTTTGGTGTTCTTGATGTAGGCTGAGAACTTGGCGAAGATGTCATTTCCAGCTGTGTTGGACTCTCTTTGCTTGGCGGCCAGTTTGGGATACCTGAGCAGACGGAAGGGGGGGATGGGGGGGACGGATACGCAGTCAGGAGAGAACATCTGGAGAGCATTAACACCTGGGCCAGAGCTCAGCTCAAACTAAAAACGTGTTACACACTCTAAACCAAGCTGGCCGCCCGCCTCCTTGAGTTTCTCACAGTAAGGTCCATTTATAATGTAAAAAACTTTACAGGCCATAAAGAGAGATTTAGTTAATCTGACGTTTCGCTCACACACACTGACCCGACTTTTTTTCTTGTTAATTTACAATAACAGAACACAAGAAATGAAATATGTTTTGCTTTTGCTGATATCACACAAAGGTTGTCAATGACGCAAATATATGTGGATTTGTTACGTTTTGTGTTTTGTATCTAGGACACACACAGACGCACTAACACACACTAACACACACACACACACACACACACACACACACACACACACACACACACACACACACACACACACACACACACACACACACACACACACACACACACACACACACACACACACACACACACACACACACACACACACACACACACACACACACACACACACACACAGTCATTCGGCAAGGATTTACAGCAGCCATAAACAACAAACAGTTGTATCAGTTAACATCAGTCCTCATCAAATGCAGCTCTCTTTTACTAGGCCAAAATGTTTCCTGTCCTTTCAACAGTGCTGCTGTGGTGAAATAAATCTAGCTCAAAGTAGTGTGTGTTTGTGTGTATGTGTGTAGGTGTGTGTGTGTTTGTGTGTGTGTTCATTCTGTAATATAATCTTGATACTGTAAACTACATGTCGTAAAACCTTCCAGCAGAATTACTTTGGAGGACTGAGCATTTCCTCCAGAAACTCCTCGATCTTGTTGATATCGGTCTTGACCTCCCCGTTGAAGGTCAGGAAGGGAGGGTGCGTCCCCGGGGCCAGGTTGTGCAGATCCGCCGGCTTCCTGCAGAGCAAACATTGGAGGGAAGCATGTCGTCAAGAGGAGGCTGTGTAGGTGTGCTATCAGGTTGGGACTTTTCTGTGTAACTGACCTCTTGAGGTCGACGGTGGTGACGTTGAACACGACTCCTTTGAGCCAGAGGATCATGAAGAGGCGCTGGGAGAAGGGACAGTTTCCGATGCTCTCTCCATCATTGCCGGCCTGCAGACAAACACAACATGACAATATATGAGTCAGGGCGAGGAAATACGACACAGAGTGGAAATGTGACGTTCACATGCAAACACACATTCATAATGAAAACTGTGTTTTGACGCTTTGGTCGCAAGGTTACAACCTTCCTGCTAATAACTAAGTACATATTTGTATTGGTGACCATTATCTTGACTGTTATCTTGTTATCCTGTTATTGGACTACTGAGGTTGTTAAGAGACGTGTCAGAGGGTGTATAAATGTGATTCCACGCATAAACACATCACATCAGCTTACATGAGGACGAAGGAGTCAAACCAGAACCACACTCTGGGAATCCACCCACTCGTTCTGATCGTGGATACAGAGACTGAGTGAACTTATAAATACTTATCTACGAGTAATGTGCTGCATACAAAATGTCACTTGTCACTCAAGTTGTATGCTTCCACCATCCAGTGCAGTTTCTATGAACGTATTTCTACATAGTTTTTTTTTCATATACATGTCACTGTAACCTTTACCTTTGACCCCCAGGCACCAGAATCCAGTTTTCAAAGTTCATCTTTGAATTCAAAGATTGGACCTAATTTGAAGACATTCCCTCAAGTTGATCTTAAGATATCATGTTCAAGAAAAACATTAGCATACTTTGTGAGGCCACTGTGACCTTGACCTCTGACCTTTGAGAGCCAAAATCCATTCATCCTTGGGTACAAGTGAATATGATATACGCGAAGTTTATAATAATGCATCATATTTTTTAAACTGCTTCATATGTCTTGTACGTCTCACTAAAGCTGTCAAATGAATGCAGTACAATATAATACTCATTTAACAGCATGAAATAGAAATCACAAATAAAGAAGTAGCTCAAATTAGCACCGAAGTTTACACCAGAGGCTCCAAACTGTTCAGCCAACAACCCCTAAAATAACTGAGCCTGACACCTGCGACCCACATTATCCCAAGTAACATTGATTTTAATTTTAAAAAGTTCACCTACATGTACCTGCTGTAACTGATGATGTCACTAATCTGACGTTATCCCCTCAGGAGTCATGGAGACAAAGAAAATCAGAGGGCAGAGGATTATTTGTCTGGTTCTAATGGTATGTTTGGAACAATAATTGGCTAAAATATGATATTGAGGAAAGTTTTTGTTCATTTCGCAAAAGGAAGCAGCACAATCTTGCTGTCAGGTGAAAGCATTTGACCAAACAGCAAAAAGAAAAACAATTTTCCTCACAATTTTTGTATTTTAAAGATGGTTTAGAATGAATTCATCAGGTTATCTGGCATTTAAAATAAGAACCATCTACCGAAGATAGAAATAAAGAAATAAGTGTGCTAATAGAATCACTTCCTCTCCACTGCATGGTTTCTTCACCACGTGTTGATATCGTGTGTCAGCGGTATAGATGCTCAGCAGAGCACCAACACTGACATCTGATCCACTGGCCCAGCTGAATTATACATGGCCATTCCATCAGCTGGTTCACTGGCCACTGGGCCACAGAGAGCAGGGTCAGAGCTGTCGGCCTGCACACACAGCACATGTCAGAGCGAGAGCAATGACCTGGAGGTCAGCCAGGGGAGCATGGATTTAACAAGTGGAGTTGTGCTTCCCGCATTTCATTCATTCATGATTTGGAAATTAAACTCTCTTTAGCCGACAAGTTTCAATATGTGCAATTTAATTATTAATCATTAAGGTAGATGCCATTAAAGTACCAAAAAGATATGTCAGTCAGTGAATGTTCGGACCAGCAGACTGCAGCTCCGAGCAAACACCAGAAAATACAGAGCTGCCAGCCTGAAAGTAGCTGAGCCGACTGTATGCTCAGCAGCCACCGCTGTCATGCATGTGATGCTTCTGTCTGTGCATTGTTATGGCTGCGCTCAGCAGCACGGCCGTAACACAATACACAACCGCTTATAATAGCCAATCAACATCTAGAACATGGAGGACAAAAGCTGTCTCCCTCACACACACACACACACACACACACTGGCCTCTGTGGGCACCAATATCGTGAGTGAGTGGAGCCACTGAGTGATGTGATGATGAGCAGGGTCCACTGGGGGCAGCGTCACTTCATATGATCCATCACATGCATATTCATGTATATTACACTGTAACTGGAGTTTTGTTTCCTTAGTCTGTCACACATGTTAACCAGAAAGAAGAGAGCATTCCTCCAAGCAAGAGCCAACACTCTGCTTATGAAACCACATTTGAATTCACTGGATCTGTACCTAAATGCACAAACTGACAAACCTCAGTACCCTACACCTGCGGGATTTTTTCCTTCAAGACTATTAAATATTCTCTGGGAAATCAAGGAAAGTATTAAAGACGATTAAAGAAATGGAGAAGTAATTCCTGTATCTGTCCCCTGATCCAGATCCACACCAAAATGTAATGAGTTCTTTCCTGGACAATTTCCCACTTATTCAGAAAATGTCATGGAAACACATGGAGTAGTTTTTGTGTGTCCTGCTAAAATAATCACACATGAAAACATAAGCCCCCTGGTGGAGGTAATGACAGTAATTGTCTATCTACCAAGTCAGTGTAAACTAAACCAATTTTCATGAAAATATATATTTTTTGCCCTGTTCAGTAACTAATGAAATAATACTGCAATACATGGCCACACTCACATATCTAAATTCACGTTGTTCCAATAAAAGATCAGAGTAATAATCTGAGGAAAAGATATTATATGTTGCAGTTTTCTGAGGTAGTTCGCAGTAAAACTTAATCTAGCATTATGCTTACAAACAGGAGAAGAGGCACATGCTCACTTTCACTCTTTTATGAATTGACCAAACCTCAAACACAATGCATTCTACTGATCCCATTCATTCTTGTACCCATGGGTGCCCCACAATGCCCAGTAAACACACAAATGTTTCAGACTCCTAAGAATCTAAGAATAGATCCTCACTCTCCTTAAGTAGCATTCAAATAAGACGATTAAACTGTGCAGTCAATCATATTATGTTGTCCTGTGTTGAATAGAGTGTATAGTCTAAATGCAGAGCGGGGCTAAGGGGATAAAACGATGTGCCGCGATGCTGGATGGCCGTCAGTCCATGTAGGTCACATGTCAGACGTCAGCATGAGGAGGAAAGTAATCTCAGGGTTGCAGCTGCCATAGAAACCACTTGGTGTACATGTACGTCCTCTGTGCGACAGTTTACACAGAGTCAACATTGAGTTTCATTCAGAACGACATGTAATGAGAGAGTGACGGCTTTGAGACTAAATGCGAGACGCAACGCAAATAACACAGGTGGAAGGTGAGTCTAAAGGCTGATGTCAGTGTGTGTTCACTTCACGTCACCTGGCTGACTGGTTTCCTAGGATATGGATGAGCTGAAAGGAACCTGGAGGCTAATTGGGTCATTGCACCCGGGCACCAGCATCAGCGTTTCCACCTGCTTCCACCTCACCTGCCTCAGGTACATTCATCTGCCTTTAACCTTCCTCTAGGGGCCCGGGATGTGCATCTAAGAGCAGAACAACACTTGTACATCTACTGAGTCAGCTGCTTCCACGCTGGTATTTTTGTTCTGTTTCGCTCTAGTTGAGGTGACGACCAAGAGGATTGATCATTACGAAAACAGAGTTGAGAATATGAAAGAACAGAGCGGCTGATTCTTTTAATCCCATTTTAATTAGGCCAACAGTGAAGTGCAAAGGTCTAACGACAACGTCTTAGTTGTTGTTGTTATTGTTATATCCTATCACCAACTTTACCAACAAATGAATTAAGTTTGTTCAAGGTAAAGTGAACAAGTTATGTAAACACAATTCCAAACTTAAATTCGAAGCAACCTGATCCATTGGTGTTTTACCAATTGCCGTTATTTTTTAAGTTGTTCCATCAACCATCTACACGCAGCTTCGGTATCACCGTCGCAACAATCCCGGGTCAACATGGAGCCCAGTGTGCTGCTGTAACTGAACCTGCACTATTGAGTTACATGAGCTTTCCACGGCACCCACTGATGCTGCAGGTAAAGACCTCTCCTGACACACCGCTTTCATCTGCCATCTACAACTTAGAAACACTGTAAATACCTATCTCTGTCTCTGTCTTACCTTGACAAACAGTTCGATATCGGGATCTCTATCTTGACCTTTTGCGGACATGACGTCTAATCCTGGCTGTAACCTTCTTTCTTTAGTGTTTGTTTGATCTGCAGTCCTTTGTATTTCCTTGGAGATCTACATCCTCCAGAAAATAAGGAAAAAACCCAGATATCCTCTCTGATGACGAGGGATCCTCTCTTGTGACACCTCTGTTTCTCTCTAGGTTTCAAAATGTCCACCTCTGTCTGGTCCCGGGAAAGCTTTCCCTCCCTGGTGTCTGTCCCGCAGGTGAGGCTGAGAGTCGGTCCAGGTGGCAGATGAAGCCCTGAGCTCTGATTTAGACACAGATGCAGAGCAGAGCTGCAGCTCTCACTGACACACAGTGGGAAACAGGTGTCGGTGTGTCATCTATACCAGGGGGTGGAGCCCCGTCTCTCTTCCCACCACGGCAACCAAACAACCCATTCACACATATCACTACTCTATCTGTCCCTTCTTTCACAAACTGCTCACCTCACACTTTTATTTTTCATTATTCCCATCATTACATGTGGTTTACTTGTTTCTTTTTGTCAGACTCGGTTGAGGAAACTTTCCCACGCACGTCTTAAACTATCGAGATGTGTGCGTGGTCTGTATTTACATCGCACAGTTTTTTACAGTACAGTTTGCCTTTCTACCATTTACACACAAATTCATACAGTGCATCTATGTGCAGCACTTTGTCTATCACACACACGCTGCCAGCACAGCCTTCAGGGGAAACTGGAGACTGGAATCGAAACGCAGACCCTCTGATTAGTGACGACCCGCTCTACCTCCTGAGTCACAACCACCCCTGATATATCAAACACTATCATAACATGGCCTGAGGAACATAAGTGTTGCTTTTTGTTTCTGTGGTCGCCACTCTGTCAGTATGCATGAACAGCAGCGTTCATATTTAATGTGCGTTCACACACAGGAACAGGACAGCACAGGTTATATTTGATCACCTGTGACCTGGAGAAGATTCCTATTTGAATCCTTGATGCTTGGCCTTGGTTTTAAGGCAGGAACTGGCATTGGTTTACAGATATGTAGGGCAACAAAAATACTGTTTGGCTAACTGTTTCAGGTACACAAGAAAAAAAGACTCATCACCTGTCAATGTGACAGTTAACTGAAAGCACAGAGAGAAAAAAAAACGTCTTTTTCTAAGTTGGATGTATTTATAGAGCAGCCCCCTCTTCTGGCAGACAGAGCAACATGCAGCAGGAACCAGTTACTAGGCCACTGTGCAGGGAAGAGCTCATTATCAGTGTTAATGAGGGAAAAGTTACGTTTCTAAATGTTTTATTTTAGGATTGGCTTCTCAACATACACTAATGACTCTTTTCAGATTTAGATCTCATTCCATTGTCTTTCAGTTACTGTTACGGCCTTAGGGCCTCTGCCAGGGCTTGTGTGTGTGTTGTGTTGTGTTGTGTTGTTGTTGATGTTGTGTGTATGTGTGTGTGTGGGTCCTGTCGTCTGTTGCAGGCTCCTGGTTTGGTGGCAGTCGGAGGGCATCACTGAAGTGGAGACACCTGACCAATGCCTCTCAGATAGAATATAAAAGACCAGTTCCTGCCAGTCCCACTAGATGAATTTCTTAAATCAAATCTCTTTGTTTTAGTCAAAGCATCGTTTCTTTTCCCTTATTGGCTGTGGTTTCAGAGCTGGGCCGTAACCTCTCTTCAACCTTTGAGGAGACTTGAAAACTTGAGAACCAATTTTGTGTTTGTGGAAATGTTGTGATCCTTGTGTTCAGATTTTGGATTTGTGTCTCAAGTTATTTTTACCTTACGTTTATCACTACCTAATACCGAATTTTGTACTTCCTGTTTGAGAGCACTTCAATTCCTGTCTTTGTTGAATACCTTACTTGCTTTGAGTGTCACCTTTGTGTCTTCCTGGGTTCTCTGTCAGGTTTCTGTGAGCGTACCAGCATCTTCCCAGTGTAGCTTCGTTTATCGACTGTGCTTTTTGCGTTTTGGACACATCGGCCTGATCTGACTGCTCACCCAACTCTCAAGTCTGCTTTAACACAACGAATTAGAACAGTCCTTGTGGAACGTCCTTTTGTGTTGTTTTAATGTGCGATGTAGAGCTTCTTGCAGGCAGATTTTTCTACCTTACACCAAGCTACTTGAGACTAGGCTCCTTCCGGTTGATGCTAGATTCCCCTTTTACCCTCTCCATTCATTCTTTACACTAAGCTTTAGTCTGTTATTTTGTCCCTTTGTTCTACTCTTTTTCATGTTCACTTTGATGATAAGTTATCGTTCTTTATTCCGTGTGCTGTGTTTGTGAGTTCTACACATTGAGTATGAGGCATTTTTGGAATCCTGACATTATAAACCAGCAAGATTTGTTGATCAATGATCTTAAGAGGTTGACTTTTGTCACCTTCACACTGAACCATGCAGCTGTTGCACCTAGGTTCCAGTCTGTGTGCTAACCCTTTGCTTACTATAGCTCTATAATCACTATACAGAGGTAAGTGTGAGATTGTTTTTTTCTCTTTATTGAACCAGCGAATAATCCTAACCATGAATGCTCCTGTAAGGATTTCTTAATACTTAATGACTGTCAAAACATTAACGGTTTAAAGCTTAAACCTCTTTTTTGTCCTCTTGAGACAAAGGAAGCACAAATCACTGACTTGTTGGGTTTAATCATTCACTTGAACATTTTGTACCCTTGTGCTAAGGTGGAGGGGAGGGTTTGAACTCTCCTGCAACAATACACACTTCCACAATGTGACAGTCTCATCAATATGTGCATTGTCTTGTATTTTTAAACTGACATGAACCATCATTGACATCATGTATATGATGTTATCTCCATTATAACTTTGACTAGAGTTTGTTACCGTACAGTTCAAAAACAGGCTGCCCACTGTGAGAGTGTGTGTTATTGTTAATGTTGACAACCTATCCTGTAGTGGCCTGCTTCATCAAAGACAGCAGGGGAGGGGTCGTATAAACTTTTAGCTCAGATAGATGATCTCCTAACTGCCCTTCCTGCATTTATAGCACCGACTGGTCTGGTTTATGGTGAGCGTTGAAGATTAAACGGTTGGGAAATCCACCCGCAAATGGGACTCGCTCAGATAGGAAGGCCAGATAGGGAGTAGAGGATGGCGTGGTATGTGGAGTAGGGGCCACGTGCGTCGTCACTTCCCTGGTGAACGACTGTTTTTATCATAATGGCCATGAACAGTGTGAAGATAAGCGTATCTGCTGCATGTGTCGACCCTGTCCTTTATAATGTGTTAACATTAATATCCCCACTGATGGAAACGTTACACCTGGGTTAACGCGCAAATTAGATGCTGGTGCGTCTGTGACGTCCAACATGACGCAACAGGGGAAAACAGAGAGGCTAACTTCTATACTATGGGGAAGAAAGTCAATGAATTTGTCTGTTTACCTGCATTTTAAAAAATAATCCACTTGCTAATTCTGTCGTAAAAGCTTTGAGATCGGCAGCCAGGACAAATATACAGTGATCAGCCGCCACATAAACTCATTGCCGTGTTTTAATAGTACTTACTGCCTGGCTTGATTTGTTAAAGCGTACCGATGTATGATACACTAGAGGAATAAACTGTCTGTACAACTCAAAATTAGATTCTTATTCCGTATTATTACTGAGAATGTTCAAACTCACAACATTGGACATTCAATATGTTGTTCTTGTGATGCAATGAAGGAATCTTCTCAAAAACAACAGCTAAAAGACCATTACTCTTTCTGGAGTTCAGCCCAGAGTTTTGATCATTTCAAGAAAATCGCTTTCAGGTCACATTGTTGCAATTTGTACATATTTTATATAACCATGTTTTTTGCTGATACCATTCAAAGACGAGTTTAAAGCTCAGTATGAATTACTGCTGTCGTTTCCATTGCTGAGCTCCGAGCTCCTTGATTCCAGTCCACTGACTCAATCAACAAAGTGACCCCTGCCTGCGTTGATAGTAAACCTCGCAGATCAGCTCTATCACAAAAGCAGCAAAACACACACAGTCCAATTTGCTCAGCCATGGAGTTCAACCCTGGTTTATATGGCCCTTGAGAAAACAAGTTAATTATTACATCAGGTTGCCACCAGATAAAGTCCATGACAATGGCTGTGTCAAACACAGATCCCTGCTTCGGACATTTCTTATGGAATTCACTGGTGTTGTCATAGATATTTCTGTATAAACTTCGCTTACGGTTAAACATTAGTACCCAGTCACTAAAGTGAACTTTATTCAACTTAAAAGACTCTAGTTAGGCCTCAATAGTAAACCATGTGTACGCTCTGGTGATGTGTTTTCATTTGATTTTAATAGAGTAGTTTATGCTTTTATCTATTAATAACCTTCACCAAAGAGGTTTTTATTGGCCTTTGTTTGTCTGTTTGTCAGCAGGATTACTCATAAACTACTGAACGGATTTCCTTGAAGCTTGATGGAAGGTTGTGTTGTGTGTCCAGTGAATGTTGGTGCTGATCCAAAACAGGGGGCGGATCCAGGATATTTTACACCAATTACTCAATTCTTTGACCTTGATGAAAACAAATCAGGCATATTTAAGGGAATGATATAAGTGTGTACAAGTTAATGCAGCTTGATTGAATTATAAGACAATGTTGGGTCTTGGGGGAGGTGTGCACATGTTTTCCCCTTTTTTATTATTTATGACATGTTGACATTTACATAACAAATTAAATTTATTCAAATTTGCATCTTGACTGTGAAATACCTTTTATTCAATCACAGTGACACAGAGATTATTTGATATGATTATCCTATTGTTACCTTGTAGATTAATGAACTGTATATGTTTGGCCAGGTAGTTTTATGAGTGGTAGAATAACCACATTGTTCTCACGCTGTTTGGTGGTGTTTCTGAACATATATGCGCCAATTTTATATGTGCAACACATGTCACAAGTAACACAATACTGTGGGAAATCAACTTCAGTTTCAAGCATGCATGTGTGCAGGAGAAAAGGATGTGAACTGTTTTATTGTCGTCTTATCCGCATTACGGTGTAATGTAAAAACCCATATAACACTTAATCAATTTTCTTTATCTCCAAACACATAATGTGCCAATTGGCTGATAGGATGATAGCGTAAGAGTACTACACCATACCGTGTCGGTGCTCCGTCAAGAACCAACACTAATGCCAGAGAGATATGAGAGTTGTACGAGAATAAAACAACAAAATGTTCCCAGCATAGTGAGGACTAGACGGTACAAGCCTTTAGACAAGCGTTCCTTAACACAAACCTTAGTGAAAAGATTACTTCACTGCAGGGGCCTTCTTGTCTAATACCCAGAGCCAACTTAGCAGCTGCTTGAGGCCCCACAGCCACCTGTGAAAGTGAACCTAATCTACATAGTGTGTGGAACAATAAGTAATACAATACATAGATGACATTTCCAAAAAATTGACAAAATTGACTATGTATGAGTTAATTGTAACATGTACATCTTTTAAGACCGGTGCTCTACGTTTGAGTGCTTCCCCCTTTAAGGTCGGATGAGACATGTACATCTAATACACAATATCAGTGTTTTCAAGACATATGAAATACACTGAGATTCACTGTCATTCTCGTGAGAAAGGCAAAATACACTGTGGGAAATTTTGTTCTTCTGTTGATACTCAGCCATTTCTGTCAGGTCTTCAGAAAGCCCTCAGGTTTTAGGGGATCGCTTTCAAACAGCATTGAGGTTTTCGAGTGTTTTCGTAGTGCCTTAGGTCTTCATGGGTTAATAAGGGTTGTAAGTGTATACTTTAGCTCTTCTCTAATTATTTTACCCTATCACAGCAAGGCAGGGCCTGAGATCCTCAATCCTCAATCAGCAAAGTGCCATGTCACTAAAGGTGACATGGCACTTTGCTTTCAGGTCCAACAGCTTTGGAGCTCCCTGCCTGGAGATCTCAGGCTGCCAACATCTGTATCTTCTTTTAAATCTTTTCTTAAGACTCACTTTTATCGTATGGCGTATGTCTAACTATTGCTATTTATCTTGATTTTTTAAATGGTCCTATCTTGCTTATTGTGAAAAAATATTTTGATTCTTAAAATACTGATTTATTGTAAAGCAATTGAAAAGTGCTATATAAATACAGCTGCTCATGGCCCCCAGATGAGACGGAGCCGGCCCTGCAGGTTTCTCATTGACACTTACAGAAGTTGGACCTGGGTCACCACGCGTCACTATGCTCTGCTGACCCGTGTCTGCTTCTTACCTTGACGAACAGAGCGATGTCGGGCTGGCCGGGGTCAGCCGGGGCAGCGCTGCTCTCCTCCAGGCTGACACTCTCCAGGGTTTTCAGGCTGTAGTCGCCGGACTCCTCCGGCTTGGTGTCGGTGTCGGGGTGGGTGTCGGCCATCAGCATCCCTTCCTCGGCGGTATCCTTCTCCTCGGTCTTCGGCTGGATCGGCGGGTCATCGCACGGGTCTCCGGGGGAGGCAGAGGAGGCGGAGGAGGCGGAGGAGGCCGAGGAGGAGGCCGAGGATCGCCTGGATCTGTCGTGCACCTCGCCGTTCACCTGCTCCACCACCGTCACCTGAACCTCCGGCTCCATGGTCACCGCCACCTCCGGCTCCATCGTCATCGTCACCTCCGGCTCCACCGCCGGCTCCACAGTAACCTCCTCCACCTTTGGCTCTGCAGCGCCCTCGTCTTTCTCCTCATCCTCGTCGTCGCTGGAGGAAGAGGACGAGCTGCTGTGTCTGTCCCCGTCCCTGATCTCCAGGTAGTCCGAGGAGCAGCTCCCTGCCTCGGCAGGGGCGTGGACCTGCGCCTCGCTGAGCAGCTGCGCCTTCGCCTCACCTGAGCCCTCAGACTTGGTGTCAGAGTCAGGACTGTCTGCTCCATCCCGACGCTCCTCGTGCACATGTCCCTCAGCCACTGTGTTCTCCATGATCGGGTTTGTTTAAATGTTGTTTCTAAGTCCGGAGCGGAGGTTTAGTGTGGAGGGGAAGAGCTGAGGTGGTGGCACACGGTCCGCCTGCCTCTGACTGACTGAGCGCAGGAGCAAATTCCAGCGATAACTCATAAAAGACCTTTGGTCCTGCGAGTTAACATGTGATCAGTGGCCTGTGCCTTCAAGGACATCTGAGCCTGACCTCAGGGAGAGTCTGATGCCTTGTTAGTGCAGCACAAATGCACTTTATACTTGTATTTCATTTTCATTTCAAATCCAAAATGCCAGTGTTTATCCACCCTTTTCCACAACTTTAATTTCAAGTTTTGGAAAGTTAGTGTCTTGTTTTGTAGTAAATACAGCTTTCAAGTCATCATGGAGACTTTTGTTGAAGTAATAAATTAGCTTTATTTGTTGATACAACTAAAAAATGTAATGTTGAAAAAAAAAATTATTTTGCTGAGATGACATGAACACCTGTTTATCTAGAGGCCCTTTGCTCAGCTATGAAGTGGCGCCCTCTAATGTGCACACATCGGGATATGTGATGAAGCCCGACCTTTCACAAATGCTCAAACAGATTCTGCGTAGTCATATACTGAATGTGTTTATGATTCAAAAAGTACTGAAGGGATTTCATTGTTTTGATGTCAATCTTAATAGGGGATCCAAGATTTTGTTTACACTGTTTCTATCATTGTGAGACAGGGCATTGTTTGACATTTTTCAGATTTCTCAGGAAAATTTTGATTGGAAATCTGACATATTTAGGGGACTGATATCTATGATTGTGTGCAATTTGTTTTGGATCCAATTTAAATGTGATCATAGGGAGCTAAGCTATAATGTTAATGTTAATCTTATGCTGCGGAGATCCACCAGCCTCATACACAAACACATAGACATGCATGACATAAAGAGAAATGCAATCCATTCAGTTTCTCATTAGTCCCTTTATTTTCAGAAGACTGTTTAATTGCATTAACATGGCAAAGATAGTTAATTTGTAAATCATATTAAATGTCCATATTTCAAATCCAAGGTAATAATAAAACCTATATTAACTTGATGTAATATTGAATTTAACCATTTCAAACAAATCTTTTAAATAAAGTATGGATATATTTCATTTCTCTGTAGGGGGAAATCATCAGAAATACTTCTTTCATAAAACATCAGAAAATGTATATATTTTCCATATAAATGCTTTCAATTTATCTAAATTTAGTAAAAAGTAATTTCTCACAGTGATGTCTGTCATCTTTTGGGCACAGTAATTAATCAATGCATCTAAAAGCATGAGAAGACAATTTAACCAATTCTTTCCTAAAATAGGCTGGGGAAAAAAAGTAATTTAAAGACAGATTTGGATTCTACTCAACTTTCAATGCTTACACTGATCAAAGCTTTTTGGCAAGAGGCTCCTAATGTTTTCTATTGTTTCAAATAGCAACTACGAACAAGGAGTGCAAAGTTTACATGACCTTAAAAAAAAAAGCATCCGACCGCTGCCCCTTCGCTGTGGTTCAGTTCGGTACTGTAGTGCAAATCAGGGGCCAAAAGAAGTCTTCTCGACCCAGCAACACCGAAACCCCTTAACATCCCAATGACAAAATACTGACCAATAGCAATTGCACTTCACATTTCACCAACAAATGGCCGTGGCTATGACAGTCGACACGTGAGGATGAGCGGAGTACACACTTGTCTATACAGAAAAATATCTTCCCTACAAAAACGCTACACACATACAAATAAAACCCACTTACACACAAATTATTGCACACCGAAAGAAAGATGTTCTCCACCTAAGTTGAAAGGCAAATGGTAGCTGACTACTAAAAGAGCAAGGTCGTGACGTGGTCGGCTCGTGGAGTGACCTACGCGTGTGAGCAGTAGCCTGGCACATTGGTCGAGCCTTCCCTGGAACACGTGCGTCCAGCTAACATTCAAAAGGAACACTGAGCTCAGCCTGAGACGAGTTGAGCTTGTAATACTTCGGCTAAATCACAGCATTCATAATCACACAGTGGCTTCTGATTCAGGACAAGCGGAGGAATTGATGGAAGAAACTCTGACAAGGCCTTGAAATCCCCCCCCATTGTGACGAGATAAGTCAACGCAAAGATTTGAATGGACTCAAATTCGCGATGTTAATGGCGTAAAGGAAAGCCAATCAAACTCAACAGGCTATGGTCCTTGCACCATCCTGAGCGAGCAGGTGACCAAACCAGCCACTAGTCAGCCTCAGGAAGCTCGGCCGGTAGTCCGCCTCTCTTTTGCCGAGGAGAATGTGCGAATATTCATGGGTTGTGTTACCGCGCGTTACCTCGCGTTAACCCAAATAATCCCGCAACCAAACTTGCGCGAGTAGTACAACGCGCAAGCTACATTTTACGTTACTTCACGCATTTCCTGCAGCACACGAGTGCAACACTATGAAAGCTGTGAAGGAAAGATTGTCTAAAAGTGTGTGCAGTTACATTATTGATTCGATCCCTTTCTACGATGGTGAGCTTTTCACCATGCCTTTGTCAAAGTTTTGGCCACCAAAGCTTCCTACTTGCCAGAATCAAAGGTTCAAATCTCAGCTTTTAATTAAATTATTTACTTTGTACGCGACAATGAAAACAATGAGATGATATTAGGTAAAGTTCACACAATCAAAGCAAAGCCACTATAAAGCCCATGTAAAGGTGTATTATTTTTGATCCTACACCAGAAGCAAACCCTTCACATCCCCCCTCACACTTTGGGCAAAGCTCTCGACATGATTCCGAGGTCACATTCAGATCTCTTGCTCTCCATCTAATAAAGGAGCAGCACAATGGCGAATTACTCGTGTAGAGTAGGTGTTCAGGGGATGCTTCTGGGCAGAGCAGACTACCTTGGGGAGGGACACCTCCTCTTCTTTTCACGTCTGCTATCCCTTTCTGTCTCGTCGGCTACAGGTGCAAGTCCTCTTGCAGCAAGGGCTGCGACATCTCCCTGCGTCTGTGCTTCAGCGAGGGCAGCTGCTTGAGCGTCAGTTGTCTGATGTAGAACATGAGAAAGCCCAGCACCATCACCACGCTGATGAAAGAGCCCACCACGGGGGCGTAGGAGTACTCGTCGACCCTGGGGGGGGCGCTGGGCGTGGGGGGAGCCTCAGGGTACAGCAGGTCCTGAACGTTCGAGAGGGAGCCGTTGTTCGGCAGGGGCCGCACGGCGAGGATGTGGCACATGAGAGGGTAGAGATCGACGGAGCTCATGGAGGGTTTCAGGTACTTCTGGCGGAAGGCTGGGCCGCGAGCCACGAACACAGGCTGCATGCTGCGGAGGGTGTTGTCGTAGCCATGGTTTCCCACTGGAGAGAGGAAAAAGAAACAAGATCTAGTTTGCATAAGGAAATGTCACGCTTCGATTATCATTATTCCTTCATTCTTAATCTATAGGTCTCCAGTTTCCACATCCCATGAGTCACACAAAAGCACTTTTCCGTTTAAAGATTTATGGGATCAGATGTGGGGATTCACGGCCGTCGCTGCTCGGCCCGGCCGACAGGTTCCTGCTGTATCAGTCACAGGAGCAGAACTGAAGATTGGATCAAAACACATAAGCACAAAGAGCTGATGGAGGCAGAGAGGCTAACTGCTGCTGCCAACATTTATCAGTGCCATTAGCTCCCTGACAGGATTCACTGTGAGGAGAATCAATACAGTTATTCAATGATGGCAGCAACCATCCAATCAGACTTTCCTTAAAGGTACTATTTGACCTGTAGTAACGTTATATAGTAATGCCTTTTATGATTTTTAAAAATGTTTCTATAATTGTACACGTGCAAAAGGATGCAAATGTATGAGTAAATGGGCGTCTGATCTTTGGACTGAACATAAACGAAAAAAAAAAACATAGGCAGTGAAAAAGAAGAAGAAGATCAGAACATCATCAATTGTTTATCCTGATTCATTCTCACATGGGCTCACTGTCATTTTCAGAGGGTGCAGGCAAGAACGTTCGGCAAAATGTCCGGAGCGACTCGGACATTTGTGTTCTCACATAAAGCCCCTATGAAACGTTTTGGGAAGATGTCTGAAATTCTATCTGAAAGCAGTTTTGGAACCAAATAATGAGTGGCTTTTCAATAAAATATAAGGAAACATCTTTAGTTAATAGGAACTTGCCACATTCACAATCGTGACGTGTGTACTTAATAAACAGTGAGTAGAGGGATCACAGTAGAGGGCGCTAATGCACCCGCCAATAACCCGAACAAAGAAGAAGAAGGCCTCACATAGTTTACAGACTGAGAAGGATGCTATAGATTGTATTTGTGTTGTTTAACGTGATGAAACAATACGAATTTCTGCATTATCACTGTAAATTCAGCCAGTTGTTGAAACGACAGGACGATACAAACAACTCCTGACGTGCAGCAGCAGAGCATCACATTACACAAATGGAGCTGCACAGTCTCGCAGCACGTCGTCACAGGACAGAGTCAGCAGGTTCTTCTTCCTGCCACAGGGTCATTTTACTGATTAACAGCCCTTCGGCTAGAGGAGGAAGAACGAAGGGGTGAAATTAGATGCTGCCGCGCCTGCGATACGCCCTCTCCAATCTTAAGAGGAAAAATACTTGCTTGATTTGAATTGGATTAAGAGGAAAGGCATAATGGCACAAGAAAGAACAGCCACACCCACTCACTCATTCCTGCTGCCTCCAAGGAAACAGAAAGTGGCTTCCTTTGTTAATTACAGCTAATAAAACATGAGTTTCACTGAGTGAAGAAAGAATTACTGTGGAGCTATTAATAGGAGCTGAACAGCCTGTTTGATGTGTAAAGCAGAATATTGTGTCAGCACAGAGTTGTCAGGCTTGTGAACGTACACATGAAGGGCCCGGTCCGGTTCTGCATGATGGTCCAGCCCTCTTTGGCCTCCAGGATGATGGGCATGATCCTCCTGTTGTGCCGGTAATGGAAGCGCTGGGGAATCTCTTCTTTCTTGTAGACCGCCATGTTTGGGTTGACGTCTACCAGCTTGTTGTACACCTCGTCCAGTTTCCCTGGAAGACAAGCAAATATAAAATAATTGAATTTCTGAATGAGTGAACACCAACAAAAGAAATGAACCTAATATCTTTGTTTAGCTTAAGCAATGATCCGTGATTAAAAGTAAATGTACATAGATAGGTTGTAAGAGATCAGCACAGTGTCACTAAATGATAAAATCAATTCAATGTCCTGCATTGCTGAACTGCATTCTAGTAAACTTCACATAAAACCTTTAACATTTTGAAGGAATTACCCTTATTTTATCAGTTACTATTTAGTTCTAGCTTTCCCTCTTTAGTCTAACTTACTTGTATTTGTATATACAAAACAAATCAAAGTAAAAATAACAGCGAACCGTTTATATATTACAGTTATTAGTATTTTTCAGGATTCTTATCCAATAATTGATATTGATAATATTGTAAGACTGGAGTCCATTTCTTTAAGTGTCACTATTGATTGTCTGAAAGTGATACCTTCGTTGGGCAGTATCCCCACCACCGGACTCTTATCCACCCAGGTGTACAGGTCTCTGTGAATGTACTGATCCAGTTCTATGATGTTATCAGTGAAAAGCTGCGTCATCCCGTGATCACTGGTCACTATCAGGTTCACTTTCTCAAACAGCCCGGCCTTCTTCAGCTCGTTGATGAGGAAGCCGAGTTTCTCGTCGATTCCGGCGATGACTTCGTCCATTTCGGGGCTCTGAGGCCCATGGAGGTGCCCGCTCTCGTCTGGCTCCTCCCAGTACAGGACTCCAAAATCCACCGCGTCCTCTTTAGGGGCGGAGAACCACCCTATGAGCCGCTCCACTCTGGCTTCAAAGGACACAGATGCGTTGTAGTGGAGGAACTGGGAGGGGAACATGCCGTGGATCTTCACATCAGACCCAGGCCACATCGCAGCCCCGCTCCGCCCTCCGGCTTTCTGGATGGTTACCCAGAGGGGCACCGCCTCCTCCCACCACCGGGAATCATAAATACTGTCCGTCTCCATGGAGAAGGAGCGGTTGTATACGGGGTCATACATCTCATTGGCCACGATGCCGTGCGTCTCCGTATACAGACCCGTCACCAGACTGTAGTGGTTGGGGAAGGTCTTGGTGATGTAGGTGTTCTCCACCTTCTCCACCATCACGCCCTGGTCCATGATGCTGTGGAAGTTGGGCGTCGGGACCCGGTCGATGTAGTCCCAGCGAAAGCCGTCGAAGGACACGAGCAGCAGCTTGGGCCGGTTGCCCTCACCGAGGCCCCGGCTCCCACGCTGGTTCAGGGAGACCAGAGGCAGCAGCAGCAGCAGCAGGGCCCACAGGCGGAGCAGAGGACTGCAGCCTCCTCGCAGCAGGCAGCCCGGCATAGTGCAGTTTGTGGAGACACAACCTGAAAGTACACAGAAATACTGGTAGAGACAAAGCTATCAACCTCACATTTTATGATTTACACAAACTTGAGGTTGCTTATAATGATGCCATGAGATTATTACTTAAAGGGATAGTTCACCATGAAGTTATAATTCACTCCATCTACTCGCCACTCTGCCGATGGAGGGTTGGGTAAAGTGTTTAAGACATTTAGGCTTAAAACAGGGTGTAAATGAACTCAGTTCCAGTCGAATTTGAACATCAGGGCTTAGGGACACTTGGATGATACCACCTGAGCACTATGGAGGCCTTTTATGTTAGTTTCTGTTGGTCTAGTGGCAGAAACTTGGACTATGGGCAGAGAAGGTCTCTGGTTCGTCTCTGGTTCGACTCCACGGAGAGACAACAAAAAGACGAACCTGGATTGATCTGTCCAAAAATCCAAGAGTCTCCCTACCCTGTCTAGTGCCCCTGAGCAAGGCACCTTACTCCCCCCAACATCTGCTCCCCGAGCGCCGTAGATGGTCGCTCACTGCTCTGTGTGGCCTGCACCAGATGGGTCAAAAGCAGAGGTTAAATTTCCCTACCTGCATGAGTGTGCCTTCGCATGTCTGTGCATGTGTTTGGGACTAAAAATTGCATCTTAATCTTAATTTTACAATTGAAGAATTGGTCACCATTTACCTCAATTGTACTGGATTTGGCTGCAACGCTTTTTACCCCTGAGACTCCAAAAGTGTTTTGTGGAACACTTGACCCACCCCCCATTACGGTGAGTAGATAATGAGTTATTTTGTATTTTTGGGTGAACTATCAATTAAAATAGATTAGATGGTCTTTTGCGCAAGTGAAGTGTTTGTGGCCGTAGAAGTCAACAGTTTCAAATCTGTCCAGAGAAATCACATGCATCAGAATCAAGGTTTATAGCCAAGTAGGTTTACACATACAAGGAATTTGCAGTGGGGTGTTGGTGCAAGTAAAAAAAAAATCTAAAATAAGAAACAAAATAAAATCTAAAAATAGTACAACTTCCAGGGAAGGGATTTTGCAATAGGTTTTAAATCCTCACTAGAGACTGGATTGTACAAAGTAAAATAAGTCCATTACTGTCCACAGGAAGTTAGTCATCTATTTCCCAGCTCAACTACTACAGAAACTGAAATCATCTTGGTTTTTATAAAATATTAGGTTTAGCACAACACAGTACCAACCCTACTGTGGAGCCATTGTTCTAGTAGTCATTATGTTTAAACATGTTTTTCATCTCTTTTTGGACTTTTCTATGTATTCTATTTAATGTTGTGTTGTATTAGATCTGGAACCTGAGTCTGGATAATAAAAGTCGTGATCCACCCTGCACACACTTTAGTTCTCGGATGTTTTAGTGGTTTGGTTAATGCCCAATAGCTCCAGCTCGAGGAAATCATAATACTACAGTGATATTTCATAGAAGACAATAAAGCGAATTTAATAGTGCTGCAGCTAATGATTATTTTCATGTGAAATGTATTTTAAATGAAATATTTACAAAGGATTGTTTGCTTTCAACACATTCCACACAAGAGAGAGAGGTTTGTTTTCATTGACTAGAGTAATGGGATGATACATAGCTTAAAATAAAGGTTAATTGACAAATATTTTGATAAACACAAGTCATGTACAAAGCAGAAGTGGTGTGTATTTCCGGATTCCTGTTTCTCAGATAAACTGCACATTCACTAATATACCATTATATTCATGAGCCATTTTGAACTCTTTGTCAAACATTATCAATCGATTATAAAAAAACTAGTCAACAGATTCATAACGAACACAATCCTTCCTGTGTTGATATGATGACCAAGCAAATGAGAAGTTGGTGCAGAGAAGGCTCCATCGCATCACGATCACCTTTCTTAGCACTGACATAGTTTATTATATCCACGTCCTCATGAGACTGTAACGTCACCACCACCACCACAGACATCACAGGCCAGACACTGGAGGGGGAGGGGGGGGGGGGGTTACAGGATGCAGTGCATGTATAATAACACATGACCAGTTGTCTGCATGTGGAAACAGGCTTTTGTGCTAGCAGCGACAACACGCAGCTCTGAAACGATGACAAACACACGCACGCACACGCACACACACACACACACACCTACGCATCCGCAGCAGCAGTGAGTGCATGTCACCTGTGTGGAGCGGAGGACTCTCAGGCAGGGGAGGAACAAACAAATGCAAATGGTGTCAACAAGCTCACCTCGTTATCTGATCCTGAAGCGGCTCGCCTCGCTCCTCCCTGCGCGCACAGATAAGCAGCCTCGGCCCCTGCTGACCGACTGCGTGTGCACAAAGCCCTGTTTAACAAAGACGTCTTATTTACTGTGGGTGAAAACGACCTGAACACAGGCGGAAGACAACGGGCCGTCCAGCAAGGGCATGCTCCGGCTGCTGGAGAGCTGCATCACCAGAAACACACCGCGATCGACAAGTGCGCGGGTCCTTATGACGTAATGCAGGGTGAGGAAGAGGCGAGGGAGGGGGCCGCGGAGGAGGAAGAGGAGGATCCAGGAGGCCATTATAAATAAATAAAATAGTTAAAATCCAATTACTTTGAGTGTCAGATGAATTCAATAATGATAGTAATAATAATAATGGTTAATTGTGGGGTAATACTGTTGTTTGCAGATGTGAAAGCAGAACAAATGATACTAAAAATAGCACAGTTCAAAGACCTTGTTGCTCTAGTTCTATCAGTATTATTTTTACATATGATAGTGCAATATCCGCCCTGCAACAGCAATGACTAAAACTGTCCACAAGGTGTCGCTCGCGTGCTGTGTACACATCACTCTGGCTGTTCTCATGCTGTGTTGTGAAGAAACATCTCAGTTATGTATCTGCGTGTTCACACTGAGCCTATTTCTGATCTCTCCCCCCCTCCCCTCCAAATAAAACACACACACACACACTCAGATCTCTTTATTGAGCACAACAGCTCCACTCTCTTCATGTGACACGTTTTTTTTTTTAGTTAAAGTGTCTTTTATAATGCAAAAAATATGATCCTGACCTTGATTTGTGGTCCTTCAAGTGACCACACAAATGTAGAATATGAATATCTCTTGCCCTAAATATGTGCAAGTGTGGCTGCTGATGAAGATCATGTTGTATGATTGAAAGCTCTAGAACAGCTCGGGGAAAGAAGACCTTACCCTAACCCTAAGGGACCTGTTTGTTTTTTAACTGTTATCTCATGGTAACTGTTTCAAGCATGAAATATGTTGTTTGTTCTTATATGATTTTACACTTGTTCGGGGGCAACAGATTAAAATTAGCCTCTTGGCTAACTCTGGCAGTTTTACAGTGTTATTAATATGCACTGTCCCAGAGAAATACAATTCATATATAAGGTTATGGCTAGGGTTAGTTATGGAGGTCAACATTTATCTCAATAGTCAGTTTGCTTCAGTGTGTAATAAAGTATGTACTCTTTTTTATGTTGCATATCTACCAGTGTATTATTAGGAGTATTGCTATATTTATAATTATTTTGTTCTGCATTTTGTTATTTATTTATACCCTAATATAAAGAATATTTATTTGTTTCAGAAATATTTTGGAGCCGTTTCTTTCTTTTCATGGTTGATTCCTTTGGTGCTTTTTTCTGCATCTATGTGTTGTACTTGTCTTTGTGTTTCACCCTCCATTTAGCTGACAGTGTGAATCTACGGGAACAGCGGAGCATCCATCATGCTACCTGCGCCTGTGTGTTCTGGGTTGACTCCTGAAACCGTTGTGTATTCACATCCATGAGGTGTTTTTTTGTGTGTTTGTTTGTTTGGACAGGAAAGCTCTGTCTTTTGTGAGATTTTCGAGGGGTCTGATCTCTCTCTGTCTTTCTCTCTATCCATTGTGGTGTTGCTCAAGAATGTTGTGGTGGTTTTCTGGTGCTTGATTTCTTTGTAGAACGTGTTTTATGGTCATTGTGTTTTTAAAACGGTGTTCAACACTGTGGAATGGCGTGAAAGCCATTGTTGTGTAGAAAACCCTCTGGATGTTCTTTGTGGCAGATATCACCATTCTGCTGGAAGCACTGGGGCCCTTTTTTTCACTGACTTAGAAATGAGCCTCTCTGGCAGGGACTGAGTATGCTTATCCTTCCAAAACAATAAAAAATAAAATATGAGTAGGTTGTGGAAGCTTTCACCGTTGACAGTATACTATCCCTGTCTGAGCATGGTTCAAACGTTTTTCAGAGTCAAACACCATTCATGACAATAGAGAATTGAATATTCAAGCGCTGTAGAAAGATTCTGCCCTCAACAACTGGTGTTTAACATGAATATTCCAGCAAGACAATATAATGAAGAATAATTTGAAACAATCCTGATTCTAACTACAACAAATGAGTGTTAGTGATATTTTATTATATAATGTTTTGACAGTGGCTCGATAAAAAATAAATGAAGATAAATGGTTGTGTACGGGGTTTAGAAAAACTTTAGTAAATGCTTGGACACTGGACCCAATCGCAGGGCCCATTTTGCTGACCATCAGGACCATTGGCCTATGAGACAGCTTTACCAGAGTGGAACATGCTTCCTCTTTAGCCACAGGGACACTTTGGCTGTGTTAAGAGGCACTCAAGGCCAAACATCCAATGAGAACATACTTGTCCTAGTTTAAAAAAAATGCTTGGATACGTTAAACACTGCCGGATCAGCATCTTTGCCAACAGTTAGCAAAATTATCATTTAACGTGATGTGAGCTGTTTCCATTATACATTAAGCACAGTTTAGAAGATCATAATAAGATGGTCTTTCCTACAGGTGTAACATCCATGCATTCTTAACACAACAGGTTGCACACTCAAGCTTTAGTGCAACTTCAGTGTCTCTCGGGTCCTCATGTTATTTTCGATATAAAATCTCCAGTGAAATCCACAAAGTGACGTGCAGATCGTACAAGCACTGGTATGAATTGTAGTATCAACCTTATGGTAAGTGACTCATACACCTGTTCTGATACTGTTTTACCCTTACATAAAAGATACCACCCAAAAGGTTCAGGTTCTGGTCTAATTGTGTATGTGCAATAGTTTTAATATATAGGACAACATGGTGAATAGCCCATTTACGTTTGAAGGTCTTATGCACAATTTAAGTGACAAACAGTAGATGTTAGCCAACACCAGCGGATGTTAGAGACATAACTTGAATTATGCACCTACGTGTACGTGTTTTGGCTTTGTAATTATTGATACAAGCCGAACTTGAGGGTACGCTGTGGCTTAAGGTAAATCTGACTGGCTACTGGCTTGTATGACAGCACTATGATGGTCGCTTAGTAGTTCAGACCTCATTACCTCTAGGCCTTTTTAAACTGAACACATTTTAGAAAAAGACAAGATGGAGAATATCCCTTGTATGCATTACCGCCGGATGTTAGGGACATATCTTCAGTTGTGTACCTTGGCGTCTCTTCTAAAACAGGGTCCACCCCCGGTTGATCAGGCCTGGGTGCATGTCCCTAGCATCTTGGGCCCCAGTTGGGATCTTTCCTCCTGATCCAGAGCTATTAGCTTCTGCCCTGAGGGATGTTTCTGTTATGGTCTGGCGCAGGGCTAAACGACGTGTCATCATGTAGAGAAGTGGTTCAGCCATTATGCTGATTATTGTTTTTTTTTTGCATTTTTTCTTTGTCTCTGTCCAATCTCACATTTCATGTACTACGTGCATGTACTGTCTGTTATTAAACATCAACCTGTCGGGGAGTGCTTGCTGAAAACATGCCTGTGTGGCTAAATCTTGCAAATTTAAATGTTGGACTCCAGTATGCATATGTATAAAAGAATACATATAGAGATAGAGAAGTGTATTAATTGTATTGTTTTAATTTGGTGTCATGTTAATACTAGGACACTTGCCAATGCTGCAGGCCTATATGTCTTCTGTGTAAATCAGTAGTGTGTCATTACTGTAGTTCTTTGTGACAGAGAAACTTTACAGACACAATGGTTTTCTGGAGCTGCTCTCTGGCTGACATGTTCCCATTGTTCCTGCTTTTCTGGTTCTTTGTGTTTTATTTAACAACATTCCTTCTTTCTCTCTTTCTGTCTCTCACAGTCTCTTCCTACGTTACCCAGATTCACCGAGACTCGGCCCCGGCTTTCATTGGCCCGTCTCCACTTTCCCTCTCAGCCATCGCAGTCTAGTGAGATCTGCGTACAAAGAGCGCGGAGCCAATCGTGATGAGCCTCTGACAAATCCCAACCTATGGCCATGAAGCTTTCATTTACATAGTGGCGGGGAGAGCCAATGGGGAGTCAGCACAGGAGAGGATTTTGACTCCTCTAACCAATGGCTGTGGGAGGTATAGAGTTTTGGGGGAGTGCATATAATCAACATATTATCGAAGGTGCTTAGATATTGATCCTGTATTTCGAGGTAGTTCAAATTCACATCTCTTGGACCTTCCGGCATCACCTTAAAATTCTTTCCCCCCGCGCCTGGTGGAGAATAATTCACGCGTAAAAATGCCGAAGAGAAAGGTGAGTGTGGCTTGTGCCATTTCTACTTTACTGTAGTTTTTTCTGCTCTTGCATTTGAGGGGGAAATTTGCTGTGCGCGATTTTATGGCGACGTCGAGGCAGGTGAGGTGACGCCAAAGTTTGAGGAAGCGTCTCTCGGTGCGCAGCGTTTCGGGTGTGTTTTACGCGTCGGTGCGCGTATGTGAGATGTTTTATCAGCAACATTTCACCCGTTTTACATTATACTCGTCCCTGTGCTCGTGTCAATGGCCGTTCTTGTTGTCGTTTTATCTGTCACTTCCCTATCCACCGTGCGCACTGGTGAAAGTCAGAGCGACCCGCCGGACGGATGGATGCGTAAAGCCAGTAGGAGACGTGCGCAATGCCATTTCTGATGTGCGCCATGCACCCAGGCACATATGAGATTTACAGATTCCGAATAATCTGTAAACTAGCAGGAAGATCAAAAAAAAAAAAAAAAAAAAAAAAAAACGATCTCCACCTCCCTGTCTCGTTTAAATTCTCCAGTACTGATGAGTGGTGCAGGCGCCAATTGAGCAGAGCCACATCCCGATGGAGAGAAAGGACTAAAAGAAAGAGGGGATCAGGGACAATTGCCACCGTGTTAACAGGGGCCGTGACACTGTCTAAACAGCGGCGCACGACGGGCTCCGGCGCATTGTGCCAGTGCATACACAGAAACGGGCTTTTCTGCCGTCTAAAAAAACGCCTTTGTCTGCGCACATTCGCCTCTGAGGACAGAGAATGGGGGGCCTCTAGGGGCGGAGGTCGCCTACATGCAAATCATGCGATGGCCAACCTGCAGGCTCAAACAGCATTATGTGTGTGTGTGTGTGTGTGTGTGTGTGTGTGTGTGTGTGTGTGTGTGTGTGTCCGCCTGATTGCGTGCCCGCGCGCAAGCGTGTGTGCACCGTCCTTACCTGCGCGCAGCCTGAGAGCATGTTCATGATCCAAATGAAACCTGACACCTCTCACTGTTTATTAATATCCAACCACTGCTTCCGAATCAATCCATGTTTATATTCATCTTGTATACATGACCCCCCTCCCCCTTTTGAGCAAGATGTCTCCATTAAAATGGTAATCACACACCTTCATATACTTCAGCACCATCAGGTACTAGAAATTACACCTGGTAGATAAACGATTACAAACATGGAGGGAAAAAATAGATTTTTTATTTGTGATTGTAGTGAATAATGAGCTTTAAGACCTAAGATTCAGAGGACACTATTTTATACAATTGGATTAACGAAATACTGTTATAGGCTACTTGACAATATAAGAACACGCGTTGTTTGCCATTAATGTACATTTAATGGCGTTTTTTTTTATTGGTTTATTTCTATGATTTTACTATAGGCACACAACTTTGTCCGCAAAAAAAGTGTTGTGGAGAGAGCTGCAATCAATAATCATTTTTACTTTTAAAGAAATGCTTTGTGGATTTGGTGGTTAATCACCAGTCTATAGACTGTCACAGAACCGTTCCCCCCAACACAGGCTGATGGATATTCTGTTTCTTATCATAAAAGACCACCACGTCTTAATAAAAGAGTCAGCGAATTTTAGCTAAATACACGGATTTGATGGTTTATTGAATATCAAACAGTCGCAGATTAATTTGATGTTGGTAACTTAATGTTTAAGGTCAAGTCACACAAATATCATATCATCAGTATAAAGTGGGAATTAAATGTTTCATCTTCAACTTTTGACCTTCTTCCAAAGCCACACTGCCGAATGATTTAAAAAAAAAAAAAATTCCTCAAAGTTTATTACATAGTTGCACAGAAATAATAAGCTACGCATGCTCCACTTATCAGAATAAACCCTAATGAAGCAAATCCAATTTTCATAATCACCCATTCTGAACTGTAGAGTGGGAATATCATGCTCCAAGTGTGTGTGTCTTATGGTTGGTGGCTTTGTGATTGTGTGACCATGCACACCCGGTAACAGTCTCTCTATTTGTTTTATTCACTGCAGAATGAGGGTTCCGAGGGCAAAGATGCCTCCAAAGTCACAAAACAAGAGGTAAATGTTTTGGTGGTCTGTGTGCTGTGTGTGTGTTCCGACGTGTGTTTGTGTGCTATGTTTTTTTCCCCCCACTTTTAGACTCAGAGTGTGTGTGTGTGTGTGTGTGTGTGTGTGTGTGTGTGTGTGTGTGTGTGTGAGTGTGTTTGTGTGTGTTAGACAATAGACACATGACAGGTTAATGATCAGGCTTGAAGCCGTCACCAAGAAGATCAGATCAGGTCATAAAGGTACAACTGATATCTCTCTCTGCCACTCTGTCTCTCTCTCTCTCTCTCTCTCTCTGTGTCTCCTTCATCATCCCTTGCTCCTGCAGCCCAGAAGAAGGTCGGAAAGACTGGTGAGTTTCGTTCTCCCCGTCCTGTCTTCACCCCTGTCTCTCTCCTCTCCTTCCTCATCCCTGTGGGATAATAACTTGTCATATTACCAAAGCTCAGAGACAAGTCCTTAATCAGTTTATGGATCTGATCAGTGAAATTTACATATTACAGCTTGTTTCTGACTTGGTATGTTTGTCTTTTCAATGTTGTCCTGGTCCATTCTTTATGTTTAACACCTTGTAGCTGCAGTAGGTGGGGCTGCATGGTTTATGAGTTAAAATCCTAAAAACAATAAAAAGCAGATTATTATAAATCAGTTTAAGCTATGCTTAAAATAGTCTTAAGTAATCAAAACTGGCAACCTGGGTGAGATTATAAATATGTCACAAAGTCAGTTTTATGTAATGATGCAGCTCCATCGTACTGACCTTGTGTTTATATCCATGTTGTTCTTTGAGTGTTGACCTCATCCGCTCTGAAAATTATTGCATGTGTTTGTGTGTACTTAAAGATTTTGACATTTTGGGAAAATGCTCTTATTCTCTGCACTACACAGCTAGCAGCTAATTTGCTTAGCTTATCTGCCTGGATACAGGGGAAATTGTTCTGTCCCAAAGTATATAAAAAAAGTGACATATATATAAAAAATATATATATGTCACTGATTGGTCTTGTTTAAGTGACCTGCTGAGAATCCAGCAAGTAACTAATGTGTTCCCATATTTTCCTTAACTCCTTATTTTAGTCTCTTTGTACCAGCTATATATGAGATGGGCAAGAAGAAAAGAAGAATAAGATTGTTTATGTCCCAAAATGTCAATGCATATCCTCTACTATTTAAATATGTATTCAATAAATCTCTGCATGTCCCCTGATGTGATTTCCTTCAGAGGTCAACACACTTAACAATGAGACTTTCTTCTACCAGTAAACAAGCACTGACAGCTTGTTTATAGGCTCCTTTCTGCCCTTTGTGACACAAAGTATAATCTTTCATTTGTATCCAAATTCTGATTCAGCATAGGTGATTTCTATCTGTACAGTTTTTTGTAGTTATCGTTTCATGTGCAGAGGGTCGGTGATTTCTACAGGGGAAAAAGAACAGAGATATTCTGAGAATAGATCACATGATTTAATTTTGTCACAGTAGCATCAGTGTTAGCTTGTGGCTCCGGGGTAACGTGGTCCGCACTCAGCAGCCTGGAAAAAGCTCTGCAGCAAACTGGCCTCGCACCGAATGGTGACAAGTTAAACTCCCCACTGATATAGTCATTTCACGATGGTCTGAGGTCAGCGTGCTTTTAGCAGTGGCAAATATTTTATACCCATTATACTGTCTGATGTCAGTGCTTTAAAGTAATGTATGCATCATTATTAGCATTTACAGTGAGATCCAGTGCAGATATCCCCATCCTCTATCTGCCACGTGTAATGAATTACTAAGCATATATTATTGTATAATGAGACTGTTAGTGTAGAGAGGAGAGGGAACAAAAGATTAATTAAATCCTTTAATACTAAAATACTTTTCATAATGTGAGTTTGGTCAGTCCTAACTGGCTTGTGTAATTTTGTAGAAAGTTGCCCCACCCAAGCCTGAGGCCAAGCCAAAGAAGGCCATCGTCAAGGTAAAGCACTCACACACACACACACCATAACTTTGCACCCTTCTTCAGGTCTTAATGTCGGCTGGTCACAGAAACACACTCTACAGCCAGCGTTATAATACTATAATTTGCAGCACCAACTTTCTAATTCCGACTCTTATTTATATGATTAGATTTATTTTAATGACTTTGACTCCCTGCTGAGGCATAATCAACATATGGTCTGCCCAGTTCTGTAATGGGAGGCAGCTCTGTCATTCTGCAACAAGGAACAGAACAAATACTTTCTTATACTCATTATGATTTGGGAGGGAATTAGTTTTGCTTTGAAAAGTCTTTTAACAAATTATAGAGTCAGAATCCAAATCCAAATGAGGAGATCAAACATAAAACACAGTTTCTGACAATGTGTGTGTCATCATGGAGTGTATATGAAGTGTTTGTTCTTCCTCTTTTGTACATGCAGAAGGTGATAGATGAGAAGGTGGTCAAGGCAAAGAAACCCACCAAGGGAAAGAAGGACGACAGCCCCGCCCATAATGGAGAGACCAAGACCAATGAGGTACATTGAGAATTAGATTAGAAGAGCACATACCTCTGTCAAGGCACCTAGCTGTACAAACTGATAGATGTCAGTCTACATTTTTTTCATCAAGATTGCTGCATTATCTCCAAAAATAATAAATTGGTTTGTAGATTTTGCATAATTTCACTTAAAAAGAGACAAACTTCTTGGCGGAGGTTATAAAAAAATTATCCTCCAGATTTAATGCTTTAATCAAACAGAGACGCAGAAAATAACAGTCATTACTCCCTTCTTTTGTCCATTTGTGTATAAACATGAACACACGTGTATGCACCACACCTATATGTCTCCATCACCCACTGCGTATCCACATCTGTTCCATATCACTAACAATCTCTTTGCATTCACACTATGAACGCTGACACACACACACACACACACATACAACCACACACACACAGATCTATGTGTCTCGTCCGTCTGTCAGCGTCTCGTCCATCAGAAGCACGGCTCCCTCCTTGATGTCAGTGAGAGGGCAGAGTGAGACAGTCAGAGTTAAGGGTATGGTCGAGTGCCTCTAATCCATCTTTGGTGTGTGTGTGTGTTTTGGACACTAACATACAGTATAACTCATACTGAATTTACACAATAACCGAGCAAACGTTTACCCAGTGTGTGCTTTGCAGTGCTGTGTGTATGGACAGAGAGAGAGAGAGAGAGAGAGAGAGAGAGAGAGAGAGAGAGAGAGAGAGAGAGTGAAGGAGAGGATGTCTGCCGTTTTCCGTGCTGTGTGCAGTGAATTGGGCCAAGGACAACTTTTCACACACGTACACAGAGTTGTGACGTGGAAGGTGATTGGCTCACTGTGCTCATAGACAGCCGGCTCCACCAGTGGCCAGGCAGAGAAAACAGGCAGAACATGTTCACTCCAGTGAGATTGTGCACACACACACATACGCACACAAGCAGGATTTTGCTCGTTGCAATGCTGTTGAATCCCGCCGATACCAAAGGATTCATGGGATTCAGTGAGGAGACTCTCAGAGCAATAAGAGACTGCACTTATGTGGTGTGCAAGTGTGTATCTGTCAAATAAGTCAATCATGTGAACATATGATTTTAGCCTAAAAAATATTCACTGAGGATCATTGCATCTGGCAACTTGAACTGGTCTCACATTTAGAAGGCAGTTCAGTCTAATCATTGACATATTTAGGAAAGGACCACAACTCCTGAAAACCATTGAAAAAGGGGTTGCAGACATTGTTAATATTCCACAGACCTCATTGTGTTACCATAATAGACCTTTTGTTGTCCATTCCATACCAATTTACACAACTTTATTAGACCATGTCGGCTGAACTAAAATAATACCATTCTAGCACAAACACTTAAAACCCACATCATGTGACAACTCACATACACTGGGCGTGCATGTGCCAGAGTAAAATATGCATACGCAGGTGTACACAAGAATTGTTTGAATAATGCACAAAAAAAAAAGATTTATAAACCTAAAACGTTGACTTTATGTATTTCAATTACCTTTTAAATGTCCATGTAACTTTAAGTTCAATGTGAATGTGGTCACATTTAATGAAGTGTTTTCTATCATGTTGAGTGTGTGTGAAGAAATCAAATAACTTGATAGTGATTTGAAGAAATAAAGTAAAACTTTTACACATATATTTATGTATAAAATTAAACAAATTATTTAATGTTAACTTTATGTATTAAGTTAAGCTTATGGATAGAGTTGATTTGACAGAGAACGATATATAGCTGTTCAACCCTATCTCCAGTCGTAATGCTAAGCTAACAGGCTGCCGGCTCTACCTTTCTCTGATACAAACACAAGACCTTCACATCTCTAAACACACACCCAAAGTCTATTTCTTCAATTGTGCTCCAGAAACTCCCCCGACCTATTTCTTTCCCTGAGCCTCTTCACAGAAGAGTTGGGGTCAGATTTAAACTTGAAGAGGTCAGTTGCTGTGTTTTGCTGTTTGGAAAAAATCGGTGTTATCCAAGAAGCTGGCTTCTTAACCGAATTATTTAATCACTTGTCAACTCTGAAGAGCAGGCTGGTGTAACATTATTCAGACAACTCTGTGAAGAAGCTTCCAGCAACAGACCCATCAAACTAAAACCAAGCGCAGCCAAGCGGGTGGCAAGGTTATTGAGAGAGATCACCTTTCATCTTCCAGCTGATTTGGTTACATGCAGAATGAACCCACAGGGGATCTGAGCCTTGGCAGACCAAACCAAGCCAAGTTGTGGGTTGGTTTTTCAAGGCTGTCCACAGTGGTGTCTTCCTGTGGAGAGAACACAGTGAAACACTTCCTACCTTTACCTTCCTTTCTCTTCCATTAGGAAACTGAAGCGGCAGAGGAGGCTAACGAGGAGAAGGCGTAAAGACATGGACGCGTCCACCGACCCGTCCCCTCTGACTCCATGGCAGCAAAGCATCTTTTTTTACTGACGATTTTTGTACCATGCAGACATTTTTTTTAGACTTGTGATAGTAGAGACGGACAACCAGCAGCCCCCCGTCCCCCACATGTTCACACTCCTTTTTCAGCTCCTCCAACTACAGTATGTTTTTGCTCGATTCTCCTCCCTCCGTTCTGTATATCGCTAAACCGTTTTCCTCTCCGAAACTTGCAGACGTCTGCGTATGTTCTCCATTGTGCCTGAAGGTGGGCCGTAAACACGACTGTTATGTACTTTAAATAAGCTCTGCCTGTATTTGTAGTTATTCTACTCGACAATAGATTATCATTTAATTTGGGATAAATTCGGAAGATGGCCCCTGATATGTAAAGATGAGGATTAGGGGATTAGTTTGTTGGCAGAGCTTTAGAAACAAGGTCCATAGTCACCGTGGAGAACATCTGCAGCTTTTATTTTTCTTAAGAATCACCACCACTGTGTTTCACATAGCTCCTTTTGTATGTGCGTGCCGGCGTGAATGTGTCTGTGGGTCTCTATATTTGACTTTGTTCACTTTGCCCCCCCCACTCCGGAACGCCTTGTCCCGCAGCAGAGTGACATAGCAATAATGAGTGGTGCTTCTGTTCTAGGCGGCTTTATTGGCTTTGGACCCTCTAGTTTCAACCTGTTGGGGAAATATTTTGAAATTAAAGAAAAAGTTGATGTCTCATTGGAGTTTTTCCAGTTTTTCTGTGTCTCTCCTCTTATTGATGACAATAACTGTTTGTATGTGCTGTTTGTTAAATTCTCCAGTTATATGGTGCTAGGTAAGTCTTTGTTCTCACCCCTACTATACTGTTATTGTATACCTTCACCCATGCTGGTTTTTGTAGTATGGAAAACTCAGGTAATCTGTGCAAAGGTCCACGCACGTGTGCACTTAGCATGTGTTCGCCATGAGTTCGAGAGTTCCCTTTCCACGTGTTCATGTTCAGAGTTTTGAAAACCAACACAAAGCCACCGCTGTGTGTCTGTGTATATCTTTGTGCGTGTGTGTGAGGTCGCCAGGGGCACCAAGCTGTGTTAAATACAACTGCTGCGTCAGGAAGTGAAAGGTCAGCAGTTGCCAGAGTGGCGGGACCCGATGAAACCATGTTGTCTGCTCATTGCGTGAAAAGCTGTCACTCACAGACACAGGCCAATGACAAGATCCTCTTTTTAAAACATGGAGGTGTAGACTCATGTCTGAGTACCACAGATACAGTAGAGTCCAAAATAAAACATACAACAGTACTATACCCATTTTATTCTGATTTTATAGCACTATGGAAATGTTGAATACATATATACACATGTGTGTGTTCTAGTAAAAAGAATCCCACTATTTTGATCTCACCTGTTAACTAATACATCATATCGCTGACAGTCATGTAAAACTACATTGATGATTCAAATCTGTGTATACTAAAGAGCCAATAAGATGGTAACTGATAAAGGACAGTAAAGGCAGGGTTGGTAAAACAAACTTAAACAAAAGCTCAGTAGGTACAAAATCAATATCAGCTTCTTATATCAATGTCATTCAATTCTTGTGGCTTTTTTAGATCTTTACAAAAAAGTAAATGGATTATTGTACTAAACCAAATATCCACAGCTTTTAGCTATTCTCATATTCAGGGGCAAAAATATGGGCCAGGGTGTGCATTTATTTTGATCCACACTAATACAATTTGAAGATTTTGAAAATAGCAGATAGTGCATTTTCCTGGTGGACGATACGTCTGCTTAGACAAGCTCTATATAAATTTATCTGGTATATAATAATTAGTACATTTCTATCGTGGTTACAGAAGGCAAAGGTGTGGTGGACTGCACCTCTCCTGAGTGTGCATAACCTTTGACTCCTCCATGCCCCCCTGCTACGCTGAGTGCTACAGAGTGAGATTGCCTCCCTGTGGCCACGTCCGTAAGCACAATAACAACTATACCGACAATGAGTCAGGATGAAAGGGAATATGGAAGAGATTGACTGGGCGCTAACAAAGATATCAGCCCTGGACCTATTTCACAAAATTGTTTATTTTTTCTTCAAGCCATAAAGTGTGTGAAGTATATATTGCAGATCGAAGATGGACTAACTGTAAGCGAATCACGTCTACAGCTACAGGTGGCCCCATTCAACTGGAGGGCTGCTGCAAGGGTTGAACTTTCACTAGGGTTTCTGTTGTAATATCTGTGTTATTAATGGGTGTAACTGACTAAATTAACCCATAAATACAAGGCAAAAAATCAATGTTAAATAACAACAACAAAGATTATGTCGAACACAGCACCGGTAATGATTTTTGCTAAAATGAATGAATCAACTGTCACCTTCTCAAAACAGGAGACATGGTGCTCTTTCAAAAACACTGACTTAAAGTTCTCTATGAGAGGAGCAGTCAGCAAGTGTGTCAGAATTGCACAGGATGAATGCTTAAAAATGTATTAAAGTCATCATATAGTTACTTTATTTTTGTGCAGAGAGGATTAACAAAAATGACAGAGGCCGAGAATTGACCTGTCATCTGCTCAATTTCATTTTTTTCTTCTTTACCATCTTTTCAGCCTCAAACTGGCCCGTTTCCATTGTGTTTTTCCCCCCCAGTGCTTATTAAAATCACACTCTTACTCTATGCATACTAATGCAGATGCTGCAGAAGTGATCAGTCATATTGTCAATAAACCTTATCAGTCAGGTAAAATTCCAGGATAACTACAAAAGGGAAAAGTAGTTTCACTCCATGAAAAAGGAGGTAAATGTGGCTCAAGCCAAAATATAAATAACTCTACTGACATGTGCTTACTGTATATCCATCAGACTTATTGGAAGAGAAGTGGATGGAGGGAAGTTTTTTTATGGTCATGAAGGATGCCATGTTTTTCAGTGGACTTAACCTGAATTGGGACATAAATGGTAAATCATTTGACTATCACGGGACAGGGTACTACATGGTAGTATATTGGGCCCTTTATGTTTTCAATTAAATCGTCTTATACATTATTTTGATATATATACAAATTTGTATATGCCCACAATTTAGTAATAATCGGTTAAGGATAGCATTTAAAGGCAAAACAGATGTTAAGGACACTCCGCCTGATGATGATAATGTCCACACATGATCAAAACGGTATATTATTTTTGAATCTAAATTTCATATAGGAAGGTCACAATATTGATCAGAGCTAGAGAGGTCCACATAAATTGTAAAGAAAACATCAATTATCTAACAGGTGAAAATAGGAATATAAGTGTAAACTGTCACCAACATAAATCCAAGAATTACACCAAGGAAGGCCCCCTTTCTCGACAGCTCAGTCTACTGGTGCCCAAGCTCAAAGTCATTTTGATTACCCCGCCATGCCTGTACTTAACTCAACACGTGAAAAGCACAGTATGAAAAGCTCAAAATTAATTTATATGGTTTTTATTAAAGGTCCATCCACACAAACACATCCTGATCCTGCACATGGAGCAAAAAAATCACCAAATGCAGCCTAATAGGCAGATCAATTTCTCTACAGTGTAGCTGTATTGTGGAATAATCTGCTCACGATTTTGAAAGTGAGTGTTTCACAGAGCAAATTTAACATGGTTATGATCAAATTGTTACACACTACGATGTCTCGTCCAACTGTACTTTTTTAATTAGGAGAGAGAATGTGGAGCTGCCTTTCAATAATTATTGTTGATTGTCCCCCTCGTCTGTTATTCTAGACGAGGACCACAGATGAAATAAGCTTCTGAGCTGTTGTTGATTTTAAATCTATGTAATAACTGAAGTGAAGTGTTACAGGTCGCGTTAATTAGATGTGAGGTGGAGAATGTAATTTTAGAATTCAACAGATGTTGCCAATATTGTAATAGCAATCATTCATTAGAATATTATTAGTTGTGTCTTCACTGATGTCTTCTATTTAAAATAGAAAAAGCCGTCTGGGTCAGTAAGAGATTATAAGCTTGTTTTAAGTAAGTTAAATTCTTTGTGAAATAGTTGTTTAAAGACACATTATTAATAATATCATAATATGATTTGATTGTCCAAAATAATCTTTGGAATAATTGAAATGTGTCTCGTGGACCTCGGAGGAAGTGTGCTGCCATGCCACCATTTCCTCTTTCCTGCTCCTTGATAGACCATCTCGCTTAGATGTCTCGTTGCCATTAAATCCCTGTAACTCACGAGGTTTCATTCATTAGGCTGCATTCCCCTTCTTCTTCTCCTTCTCCAACCCTTCCCCCATTTTACTGCCTGGCCGTATTTGGAGGAGAAATGGACGACTTCCCCACCGAACGGCTCCCTGAGCGAGAGGGGTGGGTGTGTTAGCGATGAAGACATCTTGTTACACAATAATAACAAACAGAGTACAGCGAGGACACGCAGATAAAAGCACAGATTGGTGTGTTATTGAATAAAAAAACAACAGAGTTGAGTCGGTGAGGTCGCTTATGGATCCCTCTCAGAACAGGAGCCATGTTTGACATCCGCGTTAAAAAACACAGGAAATGGAGGACGGCGGAATTAGCCTCGCGTCAACCCGCGGCTAAATGAACTGTGTGCAGATATAGGTGTAATTAATAAACGTGTTTAATGTCCAGATGTGAAGCAGCGGCCATTCTGCAGCAGCAGCAGCGTGTGCGCTCCTTTAGCAGGCTGCCATTTCTACCTCCCCTCCACACGCGGAGCACTCAACACACACACACAGCGCGTGTTCCTCCGCAGAGGGCTTGCGCTTTTTTTCGTTTGAGGGGGAGGGGGGATTTTGGCGAATATGGCTCCAGCGAGACTCTGACCGCCGCTAAAATTCACAAAGAGGCGCAGTGAACAACCGGATGCAATGGCCGTGGCTTATTGGTGAGAAGGAAATCAGGGTCATCTCGCTGAGTTCGCTCGCACGGCGCGCACTACTTGCCGCTCGGCGGAGGCACAGCTCGACGCACAGCCGGGACTCGGTGAGAGCGCAGCTGAATGGAGGCAGCCTCTTCCTGGTGGATAAACAGTGACAGCTACAGGGCAGCCACCGAGACCCAGCGCACAGGCTCTGGCGCTGCCCTGGCAAACAACACCAAAATGGCTTCAGACAGTGCACACACCGCGCAGTTGACTTCTGGTGAGTAGAGGAGATCGCAAACAACGTGTCACGGTTGGTTTTTAATTCCCCCTCCTCCTCCAATTTCCTCGGCGCCCTCTTCTAACGCAGCTCCCCGTCCTCTTCTTCTCCCTCCACACCAGAGCTGTACTTCCTAATAGCCCGGTTCCTAGAGGCTGGACCGTGTCAGAAAGCGGCCGAGGTTGGTGTTTTCGCATTTTGTGGATCATTTATAACGTGTCCGACATTGTCACGGGGGTGTGATTTGTGTGTTTGTGTGCTGTTTTCAGACCCTGATCAGGGAGGTGGAGGAGAAGGAGGTAAGCAGCCAGCAGCGCGGGGAGAGACGCGTCCTCCCCTGCACTGTACTTTGTCATGTTGCTGTTCCTCTTCATTTCTCGTTTATTCCTCGCAAAAATAACACACGACACATTCACGAACCGGACGATCGCGCTCATGCCTGTGTTCCCCCCCCAGCTGCTGCCCAAAAGACTGGACTGGACGGGGCAGGAGCACCCCGGGACCTACGAAAAATTGGTAAGGCTGCTCTATAACTGAGGAGAAAAGTTTTTAGAGAGCAAAATAGAAATTGAATTTCCCGCAATTTTTAAATCAGGTGGTGGAGGACGAAGAAGAAGATGGGTAGGTCTTTTCAGGGTGAGCTGGCTGCAAGTGCAAGGGGGAGGTTGCACAGAGGGGTCCCAGCCTCATGTGCACGAAGTTTTTTGCCGTGCATACCCCCCAAAGGTTGTGGTAGTTGTGCGTGTGCAAAGTGTGTTGTGTGAAATGTGTGATACGTCATGAGTGTTGTGGTGTAAGGAGCGCCAGGATCCGGAGGAGGGACTCCCTGCGCCACTAGCCAGAGAGAGGAGAAGAGATGGAGGCGCGCTTGTCCTGCACACCATCATTTGTGTGCATGGGCTGACAACACACAGGGGGGGCAAAGAGTTAGAAAACAGCACTTTGTGTGTGTTGTTTTTTTTCTCGGAGGAGAGTATGAGCAGCATGGGCAGTGAGGCTCTAGCTGCTGTTTGCATGAGGATGATCCGCCGTGGAGTCCAGCCTTTTTTTGGAGAAGCTGCTGCTGTGTTTCTTTGGCGATGGGGTGTTTTGAGGTGTTTAGATCGGAGTGGAGAGCTCAGGGAGAGCCGCTGATGTGAGGAGGTAACGTGGAGCTGATGTGTTTTAAGTGACGCTGCTAATTGTCATGTAAACAAACGGGGCTCGCCTCAAAGCGCAGTTTTTACGCATGGGGGCGTGGAGAGAATTAATCATGGCATATATATATTTATCCCCCAGCCGGTGTGAACGTATAGTTTCCCATGTTTGTTTAGATATTTAATAAGTTTAATTATAGCAGTTATATACAAAGAACCACATAGGGCCTATTCAATCCGCACAGATCTACGTTTTCATGGATTTGTCCTTCCTCATCCCAAAAGGCAGACGGATGACCATTGCTTGCAGTGTGTGTTGATGTAAATCTATATTTTAAGAAATGATCGACAGTGTCTTTATGCTTGTGTGCGTGTGTTTTCTCTCGCTCTCTTCCTGCTTGGCTCACTCCTCTTCCTCCTCCCATCCCCAGCCGTTCTGCCGGCCTCCTGTCCATTGTGCGTAATTCCCTCTATTAGAAAAATACTGCGGTGGATTTTTGTTTTAATTATTAGAAGACATTTGAAGACAATCAGAATAGGGAGGGAGTGTTTGGAGGCTGCAGTGGTTGCGTGTCAGCTCGTGTGGGGGTTATATATCTGGGGCTGGCTCAGAAGGGGCCTGGGCCAGGAGGAATCAGTGATATTGTTATAATTAACAGTATTAATTGTGGCTAATTAATTAAGGCGGATTAATTAGATATATCATTATTTGCATTTTGCATGTAAAATCGTGCAGGAGCACACACGCGAACGTAGGCCTATTTCTGAATGACACAAAAACCTGTCATCATAATGACAATAAATATATTAATATTAATCAATTAATTTGAATATTAATTATTAGCAAAAGTCAACACTTTTGTTAATTTTTTGTGTGTGTTATGAATCTATATAACTGAAAATAAGGTTTTAGGTGAAATATATGGATTTTAAAATGGTGTTATAGAAATGTGAGACGATAGTTGTACGGTGTGTGTGTTGGGCCATGTGCGTTCTGGTGGTGCTGTTGTTGTGGCTTGAGAGGGGGTTGGGGGTGGTTGGATTGGATGGATGTTATCTATTACCCCTCTAAAGCAAGTAAAATGGAGCAAATTGTTGTTGCACATTACTCTGGTGATGTTTGTGTGTGTGTGTGTGTGTCTGTGTGTGTCATGGCTGTGTGTACCTGAGAGACGGTGGGTGCGCTGATGTGATTAGAAACACCGATCACGTCTCTGAACCAGCAAGGATGTTGAAAGCAATTAAGGGGTCATTAATTGTGTGTGTGTGTATCAGTGCTCAGATAAAGGGATGGGGAAAGTGTGTGTGTGTGTGTGTGTGTATGTAAGAGAGGACTAATTGTTAAATTTCAAGCTATTTAACCCAGTTCGGATATTAAAATCAGATATGTCTGAAACAAAGCAGATTACCACATGTTTAATTTAAGTTATTACATTTAAATAGTCATATTAGTATTAATATAATAATAATAGTAATAGTAATAAACACAGTATTTCTGCATGTTGCATGTCTGGCTCACCCAAGTCACTCATGCTGTGTGTTTCTTCAGAAGTAAGCCATGCAGGAGGGTTCCGAGCTTCACACACACACTCTGTGTTTATAAGAGTGTTTCTTTCATTCTGCTTTATGCTTATGTTGCATGCCACGCCCCCCTCCTCTGCTGCTGTACTGCACTGTTATTAAACCGTGTCCATGTACATTTAAAAGACAAACTATACAGCTGAATCGTGGCATGTCAGCTTTTTTTATGTTCCAGATTCAGTTTGCATTTTTAATTGAATGAAAAATATTCAATTTGAATTTTCCAAATATTTCCTGCTCGGTTTATTTGTGTTGGAAAGAGGTTGTGACCTTGCTTATTTTCTTTTTGCTTCTTTTAATAATGCTGGGAAAAAAAGACAATTTAGTATTTAACACTAAATGCTATCCTTAACTATAGAGGGAGATATAATTTGTTTTTTCCATTGATTACTATTGCTTAGGAGTCAATGCATTTGTACAAAATGATACCCCCACACACTCTCAGGGGAGCATTTGAATGCGTCTGCAAACTAATCCTTTACACACATCTTTTGCTTTTATATTCTGTTGTTGTTTTTACCAGGCTATACACATTATTGTTAATTGTTGACTGTCATATATAGTCATATTATTATCTGCATGTTAATTGTGTTTTTTCTGATTTTGTGAAATTTTAACAATATCAAGGTGGAGGTTGAAAACAAGACCACTGGGTTCTCTGCCCCCCCTGTGCACTGTATATTCTTATTTGTAGTGTTTCAATGTTTTTTTAATTAAATATAAGAAAATCCACTCTAATCTACTCTATCTATTATTTTTATATTTTATATTTTATTTCGTTTTAAGATAACATCTACTGAAAAAGTGTTAGACAGTTATTTCGATTTTTAGAGTTAGTGTAATTATGTGGCTTCATATTAATTCTCATTGTGAGCTTTTCTATTCCTTGCCACTGTCTGTCAGAGTCACTGCTGAGCAACACAACAACTATAGAGCTGTTTGGGGCTGCATATAGCTTGTACACATTTTTTTCAGTTTCTCTTTTAAAACACTGTTTTGCTCACCACTGACTGGTGATTTTGCTCCAAACGATGACATGTGTGTGTTTTTCGCTCAGGTGAAGCTCAACCGACACATCAGTCCAGAGCACCTGCTGCAGGTCTGCTCTAGAGTTTGTCCATTGCTGGAGGGGGAGGTCCCTGCCAGCGTGCCCGGACTCATCAGCCTTCTGGGAGCCGGCAGGCAGAATCTGCTCCGCACCAGCAAGAGTAAGCGTCTTTACAGTCCACGTGCACCTGAGAGGCTTTCACAAACACACATGTTAATCCCCCTCTCTCAGGAAGATATTATCTTGCCACATATTTGAATAGACAAACAAAGATAAAATCTTTCATGTGCGGCGGAAAATATAAGTGGAACTGCATACAGAAAAAATCCCACAGGCTATGAGACAAATAGGAATCTGTATAATGTGTGTGTTTAATGTATAGTATTACTTTATTTATACTTTTCCTTTCTCCAGGTTGCAAGCATGTTGTGTGGAAGGGCTCAGCACTGGCTGCCCTTCACTGCGGACGACCACCGGAGCCGCCAATTATCTATGGAAGCCCACCTAATATTGGTAAATAATAAAAACCTTCAATTTAATAAAAGAAAAATAACATTCATCCATTATCTTCAATCTTTTTTTATTTTAACTCCTGTTTGTCAGATCTTTATATACTATGTTGTATCTTCGCTTGCCAAGGTCTTGTCTGACGGCAGCATTTGCCTCCTAACTGTGTTCACAGTGTGTTTTTGCTTATTCTCTTTTTCTTCTATTAACAAGCTTTTCATTGGGCACACTCCTTTTATAATGTCTAATTGTCACCCTCACCGATGTTCATATCTTCTCTCGGTATCCAGTGGAGACAAGCTTCAGCCGTCGACTAAACGGATCCTACCGTCTCCGGCAGCTGTTGCCCACTGCCGTGTACCAGCACATGAAGATGCACAAGAGGATCCTGGGACACCTGTCGTCCGTGTACTGTGTCACCTTCGACAGGACGGGACGACGCATCTTCACGGTAAGGCTGCATTATTTTTTTGCCTGTGTGTGTGTGTGTGTGTGCTGGTGGGACATCTGTTATACACCCAAATTAGCAGGTCTACACAGGAATTTGAAATGCAGTTAAAAAGGGAGGTTGAGTCTTTTCTTATTGAAAGTGGAGGAGTTTCCGTTTCTATTTAAAAAAAATGTTTGACGTCACCAATGCAACAGAAATCTAACTCATTTTGAGAATGAACAAATTTATTGCCACTTATACACAACGAGAACCGAAAATGATGTGATACAAATGAGAGTACCCCTTGTGATTTCATCAAGTAGTACAGGAAACCGGCCTAAACACTTGTGTTGGTTGGTGGGATCTAGAAAATGTTGAGGTTCCGATGAGATCTGTGGTTTCAGTTGGACTTGACCAGGGCTCTGGATATGGAGTCTGGGGGGGAGTGGGGAAGAGGGGGTTCGCAGCAAATCACTGAAATGACAGAACAAATTTAAAGTTTGACAGCAACGACCCGATTGGCTGATGGAGATCGTAGCAACATCTGATTCGATTTCAGTAAACATCCAACAGTCAGCTGGTAAGAAAGAGTGAAGAGAGTTGTGAATGAATAAGACTTAGAGAAAGTCTTCAAGGTTCAAGGCCTTTTATGCACCGACGCACACAAGCTCAATGTGCGTCATGATGTTGCGCGTAGACTGTCAAAACATAAAGGGGAGGAAGTGTTAACCCAGGTGTCTTGTTTCCGTCACTGCCGGTCGGAGCCGATAAATACCTGTTTCTACTGCAGAGTCATTTGACCCGGGAGTGAATGCTGGTAGTGTCCATTCCCGACAAAAGTCCGATGTTATTGGTTCTTTGGACCAGTGGAAAAGGGACTTCTGTGTGTTCTACCTGTTCAAAGGGACTTCCCTGACACTGTTGTGCGATCGGCCTTGTGCTTGTTTAGACTCACCTCTTGTGCGTTATGTGTACGCGCCTGATTGTTACAAGCTGTCTTTTGCTTACCGAGATGACCAAGCACCTGTGGTCCCTGTTGTAACAGCTCTGGCAGCATGTAATTACTGTTTACCTCACCGGGGTGGAGACACTTTGGCTCAGTGACTCACAGCTTTAACTGAACGCAGCCTGCAGGAGAAAGTTCAAATAACTTTATGATAATGATCGTGTTTTGAGGAACTGAAAGTGGGGGAAGCTGACCTTTGCCCTCTGGATGCCTCTGGTAGACGCTTTATTTCCCTCTCCGTGCGGTCGTGTTTGTGAAACCGACCGGCCAACGTATTAACTATCCAACAAACAATGAGATAATCTTGATTTGATCTTTCCCTCCTTCTGTTTGGGTTCTCGAGTCAAACACTGCCTGCTGCTATACACCATTTTCAGCATTCACTTCTTAAATCTCTAAAAATGGCTGTCTGCTGAGAGGGAGCGTGGTGGTGGTGGTGGTGGTGGTGGGGGGGGGGGGTCGATTGACTCTCTCTGTCTCTCTTTTCTCTTTATCTCTCTTTCTTTTTTCTCTCCCCCTTGCCTTTTTCTGCACTGCTTTTCCTTTGTTCCCCTCTCTCTCTCTCTCTATCTCTCTCTCTCTCTCTCTCTTTCCCCCCTCCTCCTCTCCTTCTCTTTGCTATTTCTCATCATAACTGAAGAAAATGTTTCCTCTGAGGCGCTGGCTAAGTGCCAGAATTAAAATTCGTTCTTAGTCTCCCTCGCTTTCTCCTTCTCCCTTTTCTTTTTCTCCTCTCAGCTCGTTTTTTCTCTCTCTCTATTTCTCACTGTCTCCTTTCATCACAAGATCATTTTTATTTATATATTTTCTTTAATTTTGGATCTCTTCCATCAGGCTTTGCTGCAGTGGCCATGGTTGGTAATTGATTATGTAGTTTAGCTGAAACATTCTCTGTGATCATGTGTGATCAATGCATTTAGGTTTGTTTAAACAATTGACGGGCAAATAGTTATTGATTTGAGTAACATAGCTCTAGAAATGCTCGGAGCTCATTATCACAGCCACAGTGAGAGGACATAGTAGACAAGCTGTTGTGGATTTTTTTGTCCAACTAACACAACTTCACAGCCAACGCAACAAGGAAAGTTGCTGTAAAGTCTTTATTTTTTCCATATCATGCACCTCTCATGCCTGGCTCTCATTTGACCATGTCAGGTTTCGTCCATCTTGGCACAGCTTTAGTTTGTCCTTGGGATTTCTCTGAATTGCTTGTTGTTGTAATCAGTCCATTAAATAACAACTCTAGTCACACTTTGCGCTTAATACAAAAATCTGATATGATTAGATTTATTATCCACGAGGATGCTGCTGAAAGCAGGGCCTGTCTTTTAAAATATTTTGCAGATATAAAAGGATGGATGTGTTTGCATGTTCGGTAACCAAATAGGTGTTATCTAAGCTGATGGTCTCATTAGAGCCTGATATTTTGATTTGTTTAAAACTATTGATTTTGATTGAAAGCTTTTGCACATGTATGGATTTTTATTTATAGCTGTAAGCTGTACTCCGGTTACTTTGGGTAGTCCAAAAAAACAACATGATGGTTGTCTTCGATGAAAGATATCCAGTTTGAAAAAAATGTGGATGCAAACATCTGCCAAAGGAGGAAACAAGTCAAACTTGTTTACTAAAAAACATCCCTCTGTACAGGGTTACACGTCCCTGTCGAAAAACTGTGTGAACGGTTAAACTTCAATCATACTATGATGTTGATAAATTATTTTCCACATACTGGTGCCTGGCTTCAAATTGTCCTGGGGGCTGAGTGAGTAGTTTAGAGTGTGTGTGTGTGTGTGTGTGTGTGTGTGTGTTCTGGCTCTGCTGTAGTGCCCACATAGTAAAGTGGCGACTCCTTTGTAAATTGTACTGACCAGTTATGATCGCACAGTCAATGTTCAATGGAGAAAATAATCAGCAGATTAATCCATAATGAAAACAATCATTACTGGCAGTCCTACACAAAATCCTGGTTTTACATTTCATTAATTATATTATATATATTATATTTTATTTTCCATGCAGGACTTTTGCTTTTAATTGAGTCTTACAGTTTGTTATTAGTATTTTTATTTTAGTAGATTATGTGAATAATTAATTCATTAATTATTGGAGGATAATAATACATATTTTAATCATGATAAAATAACCCTGTGGTGACCCTACTTGATTCCTGTTACCTGTTGGTTTGAGAAGTTATTTTGGGCTATTAATCAAGACACTGATGGTTCTGTAGAATCACAAACACTTTAACTCCTGGTGAACTGGATCACAGCCAGAAATACTTGAGTCTCTACTCTTAGTCCCTGATGGCTGTTTTCTATTTATATTTATTTGATCGTGGGTAAAAATCTTCCGTCTAGATTAATGAATATTTCAGGAGCTGCCCCAACACAAAATCACTTTTAGGTTTTACTCAATGTTTTATCATGTATTTGTCTCCTTGTTTTTTAAATGCATTGCTTTTGTTCTCCCTTCTGTTCCTGCATTGCTTTTCATGACATATTACTACATATAAATATTCTACTGAGATGACTTTCCCCTCTAAAAGTTCCTTGTTGCTAGAAACCCACAACAGCTTTTGTGGAGAATGAGACATCTTGTGAGTTCTCTCCTGAAGCCTCCGCCAATACACATTAGTCTTTCTCTCCAGTCTCTTATCTTCTTCACTGAAGGTCTGCGCTGGCCTGTCTGTCTCACAGCGGTGTGAAAAATATCTGTTTCTCGGTAGTGAGTCAGACGGTTTGCTTTTTCTGGTGTTTGTGTGCGTTTTAAATGGTGAAAGACATTCAGTGTGCTCACCTGCACACTGCAACTTCGTCATTGTTAAAAAACTAAATGATAGGTCGAGGTTGATGAAACATTTACGTGGTTGGAAGAATTTGATTCCCTGTTAAACCAAATGTACCTAATTTGTATCGTGTATTCAAGCCAATAGGGAGAAATCAAAAATAAAACAGTGTAAGTAGTGTTAGCTTAAATTGTTAATGTATTGAATTTAACTTTCCACCACAGATGAGCTGAGTTACTCATAGTGTGTAGAAATGTGACTGAATCCTTGTAAATGCATCTAAGGAATTAAACACAATATACTCACACCATGGTTGTGATTTGCCCGTTAATTACCTCTGCCATGGAGGTTATGGTTTCATTAGTGTTATATCATTTTCTTGTTTATTACTTGGCAGGATTATGCAAAAAACTGCTGGATCAATTACAAGGAAACTGAAATTGATTGTATCACTATCTTTACCACGCGGATCGCAAGAGGTTTTTCATGGGAAAAATTCATTAATCTTGATAAAAGAAATCAGGCACGGTAAGAGGAGTGGCTAGTGCATTGTAAACCTGCCTGTTTGGAATGGGCTGTTTCCCTGGCATGTGGTGAGGCTGGTTGCATCTTTCTTTCTAACACTGTGAAAGTGACCTGCAGTAATTGAGCGGTGGCAGGTAAAGATCCTCCAGCTGCACCACCGCTGCTGCACTAACAGCTGTTAACTTGTATATTTGAAGTTCGATGAAGCTCAAGTGCAGAACCCAGTTGCTGTCATCGTGAAAGCCCTGATGTCACGATCGACAACAGCACTTTCTTTGATGGCTCCCAGTTGCTGCTGTTGCAGAGCACTGTTGTTTATTAATAGTGAGTGTGTTCAAATCGCCCCACATTCGACAATGCACTTCCTTGGTCCCTAAACAACACATATGTTAACTGTGAAGCTGATGAGATGAATGGTTCCCGATATATACGTCGCACAGTGAGACTGAGAGAGATTTCTGGAATTATTAGATTGATAGAAGATATCTAGGAGTGTGTGGAATTTGGTGGAGCTAGATAGAATTTAAGGGAGGCCGTTGGGCCTTATTGATGGTATGTGCTCTACTGAGTGCCATTCTAGTGTTCCTTATTAGATTACGCATTGAAGGTGTTTACATGACAGTTGCAGTGTAACTCCCTTTACTGGTGTAAATCAAATCAGTCTAATGGTTTGATAATGTGGTGCCCTTATGTCTATTGTCCTTTGTTGTAGCACCATAGACACACACTATTCATTTATAATTTTTTCTCTATTTGTGTATCTGAAAAGTCTAAATCTCTTGGGTTTGTGTTCGGGTTCCTAATATGCAGCCTCGAGCGGCCGCGTGCTCTGATTCGTTTCAAAAGACTATTTGAAATCAACATGCTTTCATCTGTCTTTCAAGAAGTGTGTCTCTCAGAAGCAGACACGCCACATCTCAGTATTAAAAATACTAATACAGATTATTACTAATCTTTCCCAGGGCTCAGACGACTGCCTTGTGAAGATCTGGGGAACAGACAGCGGACGTCTGCTGGCGACGCTGCGTGGCCACGCCGCCGAGATCTCCGACATGGCCGTGAGCTACGAGAACACCATGATCGCCGCAGGTTCCTGTGACAAGACCATCAGAGTTTGGTGCTTACAGACCTGTGCCCCTTTGGCCGTCCTGGAGGGACATGCAGCATCTATCACCTCACTACAGGTATGACGATTGAAAGAGGATACGATTTTGTGTGTTTGTTTGCTTTGTACAAAAAGAGGATTTGAAAGCTACAGACGGTATTTTTTAACGCTTGCCCTTTTTTGCTGCCAAAAGATATTTGTATAATAGAGAGCCACTAAAAGTATTTTTAGATTATGAGCACATGAAACCTTACTGCAGTCCACGGTCGCTTTTGAATATTACGTAGATTAGGTGAAGAACTAAACTCCAACATATGGGCGATTGATGAAATGACTGATGGCTGATATCCAGTGGGAGCAGACTACTGTGCCATATGGGAACATAATGCTGTTAAAAGATTGTGTATGTTGTTAATGGTTAAGGCAGGTGTTGTTTATTGTCAATATTCCTGTTAAAAACGTAACCAGACATTGTTTCAGTGTATTAACCAGCAGCCATCTTTTGAAGGTTACGCCATTTCCTGAAATACATGCATGAAATTCATATTTGCTAACCAGCACCCATCAAGCTCCGTGCCAGACCTGATCCATTACCCGGATTTATCTCCAACTCAAATCCGAACCCGTCTGGACAGGCTAACCGTGACCCAACCGGTCACCCATAATTGAACACTTATGCTACACACACCTTGTCCTCCCGTTATGGTGCTATTGTTGTGGTCTTGGAAAAGAATCTGTGAATCGTTGTCAGCCCCTGCAGCTGTTAATTTGGTTTCTCTCCGACGACGTGCCTAGCTTGTGGCTATCAAAAGCTAACACACAAGCTGCAAAGCGACTGAGAACATATTCACCACTGGCTATATTTGTCTTTATAGCACCCACGTTGATGTACTAGTTCGTTCGCTGTCAGTAGTGAGCAGAGAGTTGAGCAGAGGGGGTCAGAGGTGGTGTCATAGGCTTTCACTATAAAAACAAATCCTCGTGGCTGGCTAGGCTCCATAAGCCGATTTAGATGTTAAAAATACTGCATCATTTTCATTTCTAATTTCTCCACAAAAAACATACTTAAGTCCTCACCGGCTGCCTGAGCATGTTCATTTAATTTGAATCTGTGCCCGTACCTATTAATTTGTATGAAAATATGTGATACCTGTTACACAGTTTTTTGTAACCCTACCCGGAGCAGGACTCTAACTCAACAGTAAATAGAGTATTTTTCTGAATACATGCTAATATGTCACTTTTTGGCTACCGATGGACATCTATGGTAAATTGTAAAAAGCTATGTTAGTCTTTGGATAAACAGTGAGTACTTCCCATTAGGATTGGTTGTTAGTCTTTGGTCCTGTTATAGATATTCTCAAAACATAGTCAGCCTTGTCCTGTGAATTTACGCTGTTTTATCACTCGCAGAGGTGGGATGGCCTCTCTTTGTTCGCTCTCTCCCTCTCTTTCCTGACATTGTTAAAATGCTTTTTAAGCTCATGTGGGTTAGTTGTCCTTTTTCATTTTTCTGTTGTAGTGTATGGAGCATCATGAGAGTATCGACAACGATCGACTATAACCTCTCATTGCTTCTGTTTGCAGTTCTCTCCTTTCTGTTGTGGCTCCAAGCGTTACCTGTCGTCCACCGGAGCTGACGGAACCATCTGCTTCTGGCAGTGGGACGCGCGCACGCTCAAGTTCGGGTGAGAAACGCAAACGTCCTTTTACAAAGTCACACCTGTACAAGTGCTATTCACACCTTTTCAAATGACAGCATGTTTGTTACTTGGTGAAAACATACTATTACTTACTTACTTTATAATCCTGTGTATTCAGTACATCCTTTAGTTTGTATTAATCTCAACTGTGAATGGATTTGACATGTTTTTGCACTTTGCTACATGACTACTTTCACTTTCACTTTTAACCTTCTGTTATGTTTGATTTGACTCCGACATCTTGTCATAACATCTAGTGTTTAAATTAACTTAATATGCCAAGTAACAAAAGGGACTACGTCTACATGGACACTGATATTCCAATATTAACATGATTAAAACCAAAGTCTGAAAGAGACAATGCAATGTAAACAGCTTTTTCTGATGAACCCTTTTCACTGTTTCTGTTCTTGTGTGCATGTGCAGCCAGAGACCCAGTAAATTCACGGAGCGTTCCAGGCCTGGCGTCCAGATGATCTGCTCCTCCTTCAGTGCAGGTTAACACGACACGCTCTGATCTTCAGTGCACATGCCTCAACACAGCAGCAACACAGGGGGAAGCAGAAGTGAAACAAAAGTGCACAATTAGCAAAGATTAAAGGAAGAGCTGCTACAGCACACATCCACACCCGAGTGATGTGTGCTGCTTGTCAGTCAATGTGGAATTAGTGTCCTTCACAGTTGTAGGGAGTGTATTTATGTCTTAAAATGTTATCGACCTTGAAACGCCTGATAAATGGCTTCCAGGTTTGCAGGGTTTGCCCTTGAAAATACATGAAACATTGAAGTGTATAATAACTATTGTGTGTTCTTTTATTAATCATAAATCCATAAATATAATAAAAAGCTGGAATGTATGGTCTCTTTGATGCTCCTGAGCCTCAGGCATTAAACAGAAAAGAAGCGAAGATAAAGAAATAACGAGTGAAAGGATTGTTTTTACAGAATTGTAAATGAATGAATGTGTGCAACAGCCTAACAAATCTCCTGTATGTGTATCCAGGTGGGATGTTCCTCGCCACAGGAAGCACGGATCACATCATCAGGGTGTACTACTTTGGCTCAGGCCAACCAGAGAAGATCTCTGAACTTGAGTCGCACACAGTAAGTTAACTTTAAAACTTATGTTTAAAGCTTCGTTCTATCCATTGGTCTTTTACACAACCTGTTTTTGTTTGAATAATATAGTATCAGTCATCTGATTGTTCGTCAAAATACCTGATATTTTCTATTTTAAGTGACCTAATTTGTATTAATTTACGTTTTTCCCCTTTTACATTTATTATGAAGGTTATAGAAGTCCATTTTGTAGATATACAAACAAATAGAAAAAGACAGGACAAATTGTATATGTACACAAAAGTCATGATACATTCTAATTGTGCAAATAAATTCTAATGAAAATCACTGTAGGTGTAGGTACAGTATTTTGAACTGTATCTCGTGATCAAAAAGCTTGTAAAAAGACGTTTATATGTAACACACCATCAAATAGAAATCTTTTTGTTATTTTGACTTTTTTCTTGTTTTTTTCTCACCTAGGACAAAGTCGACAGCATCCAGTTTTCACATTGCAGTGACAGGTAGGTTTGCAAAGGCTGTGCGTATGCGTGAGCCATTGTTTTTGTTTTAATGGAAACTTTGGCTGTAAGAATGTAACTTGATTGATCAGCAGAAATACCACTTACTATTCACTACATGCTCTAATACATGTTTCTCTCTCTCACACTGATACACAAATACGCTTGAATATATCATGCAGTCACTGAGTGTAAATCTGTGTGCCTGTGTGGAGTTTGCAGAAAAACAAGCTCAGCTTTAATTCCCATGGGCTGCTGTAATCTCAGCAGTGAGGGAGGTAGACTGTCTATGCAGAGGGGAGCAGTGGAGGGGAGGGAGCGTACAATTAGTGTACACTGATGTGTGCACATGAAAGCAGCCATTGTACAGCAGAAAGCTAAAATAGAACCAAGTGTTATTTTTACAGTTTATTAGCTGCATGATTATGTTTTCACAAATTTGTGTGTGTGTGTTGTAGGTTTGTGAGCGGCAGCAGGGATGGTACTGCACGAATCTGGCAGCTGCAGCCTCAGGGCTGGAGAAGCATTCTGCTGGACATGCAGACCAAATTACCCGGGTACGTGTGTGTGTGTGTGTGTGTGTGTGTGTGTGTGTGTGTGTTTGTGTGGCTGTCAGAGTGTGGCTCTTCCACAAGTGCTGTTGTGCTTGGAGCTGAGAGCCGTGGGCTGGGATGGTCCTGCGGGTTACAACGTCAGACCAATTTTTCTAACAAACCAGACCTATTGTATTCGAGGAATCCCAGCTGAACTCACTGCTTTGAAGTAAAAACATTAATTTAGCAATAGTTACACAAGACTTAAATCCCTTTGTGCCACCAACGTTTTTCTTTCAATTACATCTGAATGTTCTTATTCAGAAGTGGGTGAGATGCTTTATAATAGAGTAGAATAAATAATCGATTAATGAAAAACAGTATATTCACATCTGTGGCACCTGGTGTGAAAGTGATTGATTACCAGATAGCTTCCAGACACACTATAGATTTACTGAAGGTATCACTGACTGAAAAAAATGGAGACGGCGCTATTTAAATTGTTTTTTTGCGTGAATGAACTCAATTAACGTGAGACTATGATAATTAATGCAGATAACCTGTTTTTTTATGGTATATGAATCTGTAGCTGGGATGTGATAGTTAGTAATCAAGGTGAGCTCATTTAATAATAAGTGAAAAGTACATTCAGGCACAGTTTCATCTGGAAAGACTTTAAGTACAGAAGATAAAGATATATTACAAGAATAAAGTTGTAATTTTAGGAAACGTGTTATCTGCGTTGAAAGGAATTTGAATTATCTTGTTAATTTAAACCTTGGCATAGGTTTCACAAATAAAATACTTTAACTTCTGGCTTATCAGCATCACCTTTTCACAAGTATCAGGACTTTGAAAAGATTGTGTAAGAAACCACTTAGACTTGTAGAAAATCGCCTTCTGTTGTGGAGGAGGAAATGATAGGTAGTGGTCGATTGGGAGGTTATGGTTGGTTACAACTGTATGATATTTGAAGGTGGTTTATTCTTTCTCAATAACTTATGAGATTGGTTCAAGATTTTTGATCCAGAAGGAGTGGAACTCTGGCGAGCACAGGTTCTTCTTGCTGCATATTTCTTAAAATTGAGTTTATTCTCAAAATATTTTGACTTTTTTCCTCATTACAGCTCTCTTTTCATAATGTATGCAAGAATGAATAACATTCTTCTCAAGATTTTTTTTTTTTTAAACATGGCCCTTGTATGCCCTTATATTCTGATGTTCATAGCTCTTGTAGAAAAGGTTAAGCTGTCATGATTGGCTTGCTCCGAATGAATTATGTTAGAAAGGAATGAACAGGTTAATCCCTGATGTCAGAGTATCCGTTTGACAAATATCTTTGATTTGCTCTAATTTGATTTCTGCGTGTAGCGTAAGCAAAACTGATCTCAACTCAAAAACATGCCATCAACATCCAACCCTCAGGAAGTACAACCCTCCTCCACTGGAAGACAAGGTGACCAAGCTGAAGGTCACCATGGTAGCGTGGGATCGCCACGACGGCACGGTGATCACAGCAGCCAACAATCTGACGCTGAAGGTGTGGAACTCCACAACAGGAAACCTGGTCCATGTCCTGATGGTATGCAGCGACTAAACACGTTCAAACACAAACAGAGACACACAAGGAACAGGATAAAAGTATACACAAGCATGAACTGCATAACCGCAGGGCTATCTGTCAATCTAACAAGTTTTACTTCCTTCGTACAGTTCACTTATGCTTTCCATGTGTTGCTGCTGAAATTTGATTTGACTTGTTTGAGTAGTAATTCACTTTTATGTCTGTCAGCAGCAAACACGCTCGCTAGTCTGCAGTGTCATCACTGATGCCATCACGTCATCTTTTGCACGTGCTGCACTCCAACCACCCATGTTACGGTGTTTTATGATTATAGCTTATCATTTAGGAATATATTGTGGATTTTTAAATACATTGAAAGTAAAAATGCATCACCCTAAATATTTGTCAAGTTATTCAATTATCTTATTATTGTATGGTAATGCAGTTATTTGCAGGGACTGTGGGACACTCTACACAGTGTTGCTTTCAAAGACATGGGACATGTGATTGTTACCCAGAAAACATTTCATATTTATCTAGAAGGAATAACAAAGAGCAGTAGGGGACATCGGTAAAATATCATATGGATTCTGTTCTTTCTTACATTAACGCACTTGTGTTTTAGTAGCTGACTGTGAATTATTGGATGTCAAAACGCACTTTAACAGAGAGAGTCAAGCAGGTGAAACAAAGTATGCTTAAGTGTTGCACAAGTGTTAATTGGCAAAAACACATTAAATCCAGTCCTTTATTATAAAAACGCTGTTGATTCCTCTTGAATCATCTTCATGTTCTACAATTGTGTTAATCCGGACGTTCTTGTTGTTTATTGACAGGGTCACGAGGATGAGGTGTTTGTTCTGGAGCCACACCCCTTTGATCCCAGAATCCTGTTCTCAGCGGGGCATGATGGGAACTGTATTGTGTGGGACCTGGCCAAAGGGGCCAAGATCCGGTCCTACTTCAACATGGTAAGATTCTCACTGTCACTGTCTTTCTCACTTCTCCTTGGCTATTCACACTGAAGGTAAAAAGTGTTTGCTACACCAAAGTTAGAGCATATAAACACCACAATGTTGCATTTCTGTCCAGGTTCCCTCCCTTGTGTGAAATGTTATCATGTTTTCTTATGCAGTTAATTAGCAAAAAGAAACTCAGGTTATCCTTGTGTGATTTTATGTTCTCTGGATTGCAGCGATATGTGGTTTTAATCAAAAATATTCCTTACGTATTTGCTTCTTCCCACCACACATTCTTTTCCGTTTGTTTCCCAGCGTCACTCTTTGTCTCACATTCCTCCCCCCCCCCCCCCTGTGCTTTCTCTTTCTCTCTCCGCCGTCTCACTTTGGCATTTTCTTCGTCATTTAATTCATTATGTGCGGCCATGGGCATGAGTGAAATCCTCCCACCACACTCATATATGCCGCTGTGCATATTTATCTAGTGTGTTAATTATCAAAGCCACCGCTGTATTTCCTGCTTGTGTCTCTATGGTAACCAAGGCCGGCATTAATCACAGCCTCAAAAAAAGTGAGTCACTCTGAGCTGGTCAGTCGCCCAAATCCTGGTGATGATCACAGACAGTGAACGGCCTCTTCCGATGTGATTTCTTAAACTTAAAGAAATAGTGTTGCATTTTAGGAAATAACCTTATTTGCTTCAGATAAGAAAACATATAGTGTGCTCGAGGTTTGCAACGTATCATAAAACTCATGGTTCGGATGAGATCATGGTCGTTAGTCAATCATTTGTTTCGGCAAAGAAAGGGAGACAAATATAGCTTTGCTTTCTATTTACTAAAGAACTTGAAGAACAATTAAGCAAGTGACCGTTGCAACATTTCAGATGTTCAATGTTTAAATAAAGTTCTAAACGAAAATAATTGATATTTACTGGTTAAAGTTACGTGCAATATGGACATCAGTGAATAAAAAATAGCCTTTGTGTGTGTATTTCTCTGCCAGACAAATTAGTGTGATGTTGCTTCAAAAGTGTGGCCATGCTGGATGTGTTTCTCGTGGCCACATATCCCAACAGTTTTGTCATCCACCCTCCTTTCTTCATCAGTATATTTAACCAGGAAGCCAAAAAGCTCCAATACATGTGACTTAAGTGTAAGTGATACATCCCGCCTCCTCCCATCAGCCCTCTCTGCAAAGCCATGCCTTGAAAAAAAACAACAAAACATGAGCGTGCAGGGCCTCACAACTTTATTTATTAATGGGAATAGTTAAAAAAAATAGGATAACAAGTATTTCAGGAACATACCAATCACACATTTAAGTGATGGGGGTGGGGCTTTTCCAATTCTTCTATGTTCACATTAGTTCCAAACAGTGGATGTAGATCTGTATGGATCCACCTTAAAAAATGAATCCACCAGCCCCTCTCAGCTGCAACGATGAGAAAAAATATGTTTTTGGTTCGAAGAGGCTCTATGTGCCAAACTATTTCGTACATAGTGAGCTATGGACTACAAGACTGTATTTGTCATGTGCAGAACAATTACATACAGCAGTTGCTTCTCAGGTCACAGGCCCCCTCTAACCATGCACAAACATATTTAGACAGAAAACCACACAAACAAAAAAATATATAGATTATAAAAACTAAAATAAAATATAAATTAAAACTAATGTAAAAAAAATGCTGTTGGTGGTAGTGCAGTAAGCGCTGGTAGGTTGTATATTACACTGATAGACGTTAGAGTGGTAGTTCTAACACGCAGCAAGTAAGTGCCTTTCCAAAAATGCAGAACTCTTCCTTTATCGCAATAAGGAAGTCTGTTTAAGTGAGCATACACTGCTTATTCTTTTAAACACTGCTGTATCTGTTCAGCTGCGGTAGAAGGGGATTGAAGGTTCAGTCTCTCAGGTTTGGCACATGCAGAGTCTGTTTCATGAGTACGGGACAAAGATGTTTTCATCTTGTGTTTGAATGGAGCTGTTGGATATAAGAGAAGGAAGAAAACACAGTTACACTAAAAGCATCAGGCAGTTCATGGTCTGAACAGTTAGTTTCAAGTTCTACAGGTGGTTCACCTGATTTTTTTGTATGAATTGAAGTGAAATACTGTGATTTACAATGTGCACAATATCTTCTTCTCCTCTTCCCTCGGTCTCTCTGTGGATAGATTGAGGGCCAAGGACACGGGGCATTGTTTGACTGTAAATGTAGTCCAGATGGGCAGCATTTCGCAGCCACAGACTCCCATGGACACCTGCTCATCTTTGGCTTTGGCTCCAGCAGCAAGTACGACAAGGTAAGGCGACAGGATCACAAACATAAAGATGAACCTATACCTGATCTTTGACAACAACTCAAGCACTGACAGATGCCCTCAGATCAAACATGGACAGATTGTTTATGACGTGATTAGCTATAAAATGTGCTGCCTATATTGATCTTTTCCTCGTCACCTCTGCCTCAGATCGCGGACCAGATGTTCTTCCATACCGACTATCGGCCGCTGATCCGAGACGCCAACAATTATGTCCTGGATGAGCAGACACAGCAGGCGCCACACTTAATGCCCCCTCCCTTCTTGGTGGACGTAGATGGAAACCCCCACCCCCCTAGATACCAGCGGCTGGTGCCCGGCAGGGAGGGCTGCAGGGACGAGCATCTGATCCCACAGATGGGTGTCACTTCCTCAGGTACGGCGGCTGAAATCGGACCCTCATGAATATCGTGTCTTCATGTTCTGGGGTCATGAAGTTGGACTTGGCATTCGCTTTCCTCTACGCTTCACATCAGATCTTTATATAGACGGTTTATCACAGCCCGCCTGCCAGCTCATCAAAGTCCCCGTTCAATCCTGATATTAACATCTGTCTTGAGAGATCGAATCAACTGAGAGTGATCAACCTTAAGTTTGTCTTTTCATACCTCAATGTGCGTCCTGTGGCCACTTGTAGTCAGATCTTATTTGCCAGCCCTATTTGCAAAAAAATGTATGTACTCATTCATGTTCACAAAGTGGTGTTGTTCCTACCGAGTTATGTTAGAGAGATATAGATAGATATATAGTGGGTCAGAGTAGGTGATCCTTTATATGTGGCACAGGATGAATTTGTGTTCCCAAAGCTAAAAATGTGGCCCAGACCGCCAGCTAATGTGGTTTGATCAGATCTCAGGATGCATTCAGGCCACATTTGGGTGCGCTCACACCTGTGCTTAGTGCTGCCCACTTGTGGTAGGACCACTCAGGACGAATGTGGTGGAATACCAGACTGGAACGAGGTCAGAAACACTTCATAGCAGATCATACGGCTTACTTGTAGCTCAGAATGTTATCAGTTCTTAATGAGACACTAGAATCAACAATTCAAACCAGAATAATGTTAGGTTGAAATATTGGCAGGGATATCAAAAAAAAAAGGAAAGGAATTCATGAAATGCAGACATTTTAAAAGAAAGAGGGGACAGTGGTGATGAGAAAACAGGAATCTTTACAGGCTCTCTGAAGCTTTTGGATTTCGTGCTGCTGTCGGCTCATAAAAGTCTCTCTGGATATTGAAGGGACTCTACAGGATTTGGAGAAAACCCTACTCCCCTTGACTGTAATACTTATCTGATTTGAGCGGATTCCTCTCGCTCTCTGTTTCTCTTTCACCTTTTAACGTCTCTTCCTCCATTCCTGTCTGTCAGGCCTGAACCAGGTGGTGAGCGAGCAGGCGGTGGATGGTTCAAGTCCTCTGGACACGATGATTCAGAGGCTGCAGCAGGAACAAGACCAAAGACGGGGAACAAATGATGCCCCTGCTCCGGGTGCTGTGAACAGCATGGCCAGTAGAGGTGGGAGCTATGGTCATGATGGGAAGGTCATGTTGTTTGTAGTGTGAGCAGGGTTTTAATGCGATTTACGGGCAATACAAATGAGAATTTTTCACCTCTTTGGAATAGCAAAGTTATAATTTAAGGCAATTCATTGTCCTAGCTGGGGTAAAACTGTTGGAGCTGTATACACAGTGGTTAATATCAAGCAAGTACTATGTACATCCAGATATGATTAATTTGTACAATTAACTGCATAAAAATAACACGACTTAAAACATTTATAATATCCACTTATTTATCATAGTCATACTTTATAATTGCTTTCCAACCCTTTTTTTTATAATTAGTGTGTTGTCAATTTGAAATAGTTTTTCCTATGAAATATGCAAAAGCCAATTTAACAAAACAAGCATTGTGATTAACACAGGAAACCTGAAAAGTTCGGTGAGACACATTTGAACAGAGTTGGTGAACACAGAGAACTGAGTGTTTGGGATATGCTCCAATGTTGGCTAACCCACATTCAAACATACTGTTGATTAAAGTCACCCATGTGTCTGTGGCTCCGTTCATCCATTCTCACACACTCACAGGCACAATGTGAAGTAAATACATTTAGCTGACTTCATTTAAGAGAGAGAGACTGTCTTAAAATCACAAGTATCTTTATTGACTCTGTGCTTTGTTTAGAATCATTATTTTCCTCATCTTTCTTTGTGTCTCTCTCTCAGTCTCTGTTAGTGCTGAAAGAGAGAATCCATTACTGACAAGTCAATCAACAGCAGAGTGATCAATAACTATCTGGTTTAATGATTAATGGTGTTTGGGCCTTTTCACACCTAAAAGTCCAAAACAAGGTTCATGTCTTGGATTCATCATTTACATGTGATCAAGTGATTCGGTTCTACATTGTAATGAATTAACTAAAAAAGTGTTTTAACACTGCAAACAAACCAAGACATGGCCCTCTGTCATGTCAAGATAAATAGTTCCTGGTACCACCTTCCCAAATGCAAGGATTTAATGCTTTTCTCACTTTCACGTGATTGTAACCTGAATATCATAGGGTTACTATTTTGCTTTGCTTGAGGAAAAACTCCTATTTTACACTATTGTCAGACATTTTATAGACATATGATTAATCGAAAATGATAAATAATTTGTTTCAGGCCAAGGCGACCCGATGTGGAGCTAAAAATACCCATTTACACAATCTTTAGATGATATGAGTTCTCTATTATTATTTATTACAATGAAGTTCTATCAAATGCTGCACCTATTCGAAACACCATCCAAAAACTAATCCTTTCTAACGATGGAAACATGCCAGAAAAGAAGAGTTCTCCTTTTAACCATTTTTCCAGATGAACAAACTAAATCAGTGCTTTTCTCTTCCGTTGACATGACTTTTCCACAGGATCGGTCGGTTCGCCGATGGAGGTGCACTCCCCACCCAACGTGGGTCTACGTCGCAGCGGCCAGATCGAGGGTGTACGCCAGATGCACAGCAACGCCCCGCGCAGCCAGATGGCCACAGAGGGAGACCTGGTGGCCTGGAGCCGCAGGGTGCTGGTACCTGAGCTGGAGGACGCCTCTGTCGGGTAAAACGCACACAGATGCATACAATACTCAAAAAGTGAAACTATGGGGGGGGGTTGAATGCCTCATGAGTTACCTGGTGGTGGTAGCTTTCATGCCCATGAAACCTATGTGTTTGTGATTATGCAGGAGGCAGATAACCTGGCGTGAGGCTAAAGGGGAGGAGGAAATCAATATTTATCAGTCAGAGAGGAGGAGACGCACCATCCACTCTCTCCCCAAGGAGAGCAGGGTAAGTGAATCACCACATTCTCGCACGCACTCACACACAAAGGCGTTTTTGTTTACAAATAATTTTTTAATCAAATTTTTATTTTTCTCCTTAAAACATTTTATTGATGACTTCACTTCTCTGAAATACAGAATTTCAGCAAAATCAGTTTCAGTCCAGACTATAGTCCAGTTCAAGTACTGGACCATTAGCACATTTGCATACAGCCAAATGTTTATTTAAAATATATATCTATGCAAATACATAACCTCAATATAGTTGTATTATTTCCTTCAGTTCTTGCACAACTCTGTCACAGAAGAATTATTCTAATATGAACTTTATAAAATCCACTGAGTTATTCTTTTTCCTGTCTTCCCTGTTCTCCGTTGGGCAGGTTCATCCCACATCTGAGTGTGTCGTAGACGAGGGGAGGAAGAGTCAGGGTAACCATGGTTATCAAACCCGTGCTGCCATGGAGGAGACGAGTCGGCAGAGCGCTGAGGGCGCAGACGACGATGACAGCACCTCAGAGGTAGATACACTGCTGCGACCGCCTGGTTTGGGATCTGTGGTTAAACTTTCTCAGATTCTAACTGTTTGTTTACTACAAATCTGATCATTCTAGTATGTGTTAGGCATTTTATCAGATCTATTACAGTTACATGATTGTGTGTTTTTCCAGGGAGAGGTTGAGGTACGTCAAATCAACGGCCATTCCTCAGATGAGGAGAAAGAGGAGGAGCCAAAAGAGCCCTGGCCAGATGACCACAGTAGTTCAAGGTAAGACACATACTGGATATCACACAGATTTAGCATATCATCTATCTCCTACAGACATGCAAGTTCCATATGCAAATGATAAAAACACAAGCATATACATCAGGTTGTTTTATCTCTGTCCTGTGATGTAATTTGCAGCGACTACTCCAGCGATTACTCAGACTGGACGGCAGATGCGGGCATCAACCTTGAACCGCCCAAGAAGAGCGTTAGGGTAAAAAAGAAGAGCAGCAGCTCTGAGGAGGACGGAGAGAAGAAGAGGGATGGGAAGAGGGAGAGGAAGAAAGACAAACCAGACAAAGACGACGCGTTACCAAAGAAGAAGCAGCCAAAGGAAAAGAGAAAGGTTCAAACAAAATGTTATTTTCCTCCTTCTGGCAACAGGAAGAATGCGTGTGTGATACAATATAAAGCCGTCAGCTTTGAGCCATCACAAGTAACTGTTTTAACTAAAACTTATTTTGAAGATATTTGTTGACTACGATCGAACCATCCGGTGTTATTCCACTAGGTTACTATACTATATACCATATATACATACTAACAAAATACTTACTGCAATGTATCGCAAAACTATATTAACTACAAGGTTCAATTCAAGAAGAAACACAATGGAAGTGCTTGGAAAAAGGTAAATCACAATAGTTTATGGTATGTGTTGTTTCTTCACTTGTACATGAACCTTTACCTGTTTTCCCCTTTCCAATCTTTTTTGCTGGTTTATTTTCACGATTCGTGTCATAGCTGGTCGACCTGGTTCCAGACCAAACTCTACAGTTTTAGTTTCATTATTTATTTATTACTATCGTTTTGGTGTGTGTTTGTGTTTGAGAGACTTCTCTATTTCCTTTTTTGTCCACATTTGTATATGTATTATGGTAAGATTTATGTTTGTAATTTAGGGATGTCTTGTAACCACGATGTATTGGCAAGACGCAATTTTTTTTTGAATGATCTGTTATTGGGTAGTTATCACATACGTTTGTCTTTCAGAGGACTGAGTCCGAGGAGCAGGGCCTGACGCTGGAGGAGTGGCTTCCCTCTGCTTGGATCACAGACACGGTCCCCCGGAGATGTCCTTACATACCCCAGATGGGAGACGAGGTACACACAGACAGTCTCTGTTACAGTGTCCTCGATTCATGTTTGCTCACACCAAGAACAGAGGCTCATGTTTACATAATAACAAGATTATAAGTGCACAGCAAAAACAGTGCCCCCATGAGGCTATGATGGTCATGACGTGTTGGGGGCCTGACATTGATATGCAGAGGAGCTAAAACATCTCAAATATGTTGCCATTTGTTTTTATATTATGAATAGCCCCTCTGCAGAAATTCAGTAAAATGTCTGGGCGTCATTGCATGTCTGAAAGCAGCTTGTGTGTGTGTGCAGATATACTACTTCCGACAGGGACATGAAGCCTATGTGGAGATGGCCAAACAGAAGAAGATTTACAGCATCAATCCTAAGAAGCAGCCGTGGCACAAGATGGAGCTTCGGGTAAGGAGCAGTTTGACAGAGACGGATATACGAGTCTCTGAAGAGAGACGCCGCTCTTACATCTTATGTATCCGTAGATTTATAGTGTCTCTTTACTCGTCTACCCACAACCACTGAGGAGGAGCTTATAATAAACATCACAGTGCAAAAATCACTCCAGGCTTCACACAGAGCAACTAAACTTGGACAGTTAAGACGATAACAATGTCACTCATTAAGAACACAAATGTAAAGATCACAGGGAAAAACTTGAAACTGAATCTTGAAAACCTGTCTGATAGGTATGCAGTAAATATTTGATTTGTTGGATCCGGTTTTCTTGAAGTGACATTCAGGTTCTGTAGTATTGTCGGTGACATTTCTTTTGTAGGGCTGCTGAATTTCCAAAATAATGAATAGAAGGACCAGTGGTAATACGTAGCTGCAACCTTCTTGCCCCTGCCTTAATCATAACCATCACAACTGCAAAGACCCAATTCTAAACCTATTCTAATGATCATTCAAACCTATTCATAAAAAATGTCCTCACTTTGTTAGGTCTAATCAAAGCCTGTATATAAAGATGGCCGACGGGTCTCCACCTCCTCCCACCATCCAGATATCAAGCAAAAAACATCCAGTCTGAGCACTGGTGTTTTAGGGATGGAGGTTCGGTAGATAGGTCTCATCGATACAAGCGCTTGACCAGTCTTGGGTCACTCTTAGCTGTCTATAATGACATTTCAACCCGTTTTTATAGCATTTAAATATAATAATAAAATACTATATCAGCAATATAACAGCTTGAACCAACTAAGCTAATTTTAAGCACTACCTTAAATAATCAAAACCATATTTGGGAAAATTTTAGTTTACATATACTTTGACTTCTCAGTTTGGCTGATGTCCCATCTGCTAACATGGAGGTGACTAGACGTATACTGCAGCCAGCCACCAGGTTGTCTTTATTTTACGGGAGCTTTTATATTGTCCATCTTTTTAAAAAACTCCTCACACAGATACAAACTTGTACTAGTACTTCTTCCGTATCCCAGACACTCGTCTAGTTTCACTCTCACATGGACTTGAATCCTTTTTCTGTCCTAAAAATGTGTTTCCACTAAAAGAGAAATGTCTGCTGAGTACAGCCAGTTTCATCCCTGTATGTGAAACTGTCTCTGAAACACCATCGAACACTTTTTTTAAAGGCAACAACTTGATTGTGTTATCCTTATTGATTTGTTCATTTTTTTTTCCACGATGAAGGAGAAATTGCAATGTCCGTGCATAAGGCAGACCTCAAAGCGTCGCAGGCACAGTGTGCATCTTCGGGATTGTGTTGCCTGTTACTTGTGAAAGGCAGCATCCTTTTCTATATCATTCTTTTATGGTGGTTTTAACAGCACGGCAAATCACCTGTCTCCTGTATCAACTTTCTCAGCTGGGAAGACCTGGTAAAACGTAGCATCAACCAACAGAAACTACATTAATAAGACAATCTATCAATAATAATGATAACTAGAGGATTGTTAGTATTCCCAACTGTGCTCTAATCTGGTGTGTTTGGCATCACACCTTGCAGACAGTGATTAGACATGATGTGCACAGATGATTATGTCTTCGACTGATGTTTGTCATCTTTTTCCTCTGTTATTTTTCCCGGTGCTGTTTGATATTTACGGGTTTTAAGGTAAAAGATTGGACAGAAAATATAACTATGGCACAGTATGTTTATTTAATATCAAAAATTAAATAACACAGGTGACAAAGATCATATGAAAATGCTAATCCCCTGAACCTTTTTTGAAGAAAGTGTGAAGAGGAATGGAGGATAGTTATTGGAAGAATAGCCAGACGCGCAAACAGAGAAACTCTCCAATTATAGTAAAATCTTAAAATCAATTGTAAAACTCACAGATAAGCAGTGACAAGGATCAAGGATTGGTTTCATGTGGTCACTTCAGTTGGCGCATGTTAAAAGCCTGGCAGCAGAGTTTTATTAAAGCTGTAATCTTTGTATATTTAGCTTGCTGATATCGGAGTAAAGTGCAGTGCAGTAATCAAGCATGTATCTGATAAAATAGAAGGTGAGAAGTAGTGCATTGAACTATGGTGACCCTAACAGCTTCCAACAGGTTAAATACTACATCTTTCTTCAGAGGAAACTGTGTGTGTTCATTTGCCCTATTTGTTCTTTTTACTTGTGGTTTTCAGGAGCAGGAGTTGATGAAGATAGTTGGCATCAAGTACGAGGTTGGCCTACCCACACTGTGCTGTCTTAAACTTTCCTTCCTGGACCCTGACACCGGCAAACTCACCGGAGGATCCTTCTCATTGAAGTAAGCATCTCGCTTTGTCTCCACACAAGAGCCTCAGCCTCAGTTGTTTAATGACACTGCAAATCAAACAGGAGACACATCTGAACTTTCAACATGAAGGGATACTTGTTAGACTGGACATATGCTGGTCCACCGTGTGCCATATCCCGTACTAATATAAACTTCTTAATTCACACATTTTCACAATTTGTCTAAAAGTCATATTTTCAGTACTCAGTGTTCAAAGCTAACCTGATAAGTGTTCTGTTTGTTTAAATATTACATAATTTTCTAAATTGATTATCATCTTGACTACAGCCAAAACTGATACAGATATTAGTTTGGAAAAAGTGTTCTTGATACCAATATATCAGCTGATGATTTATTAGAAAAGAATTTGGGATTAATTCAAAAGATGTCATTATCAAAAGCTTATAACATATAACTACAATAACAACATTCACATTTTCCTGCATTGTTTATTTTGTACAATAAAGGTTTTCATATCAGTGCATATCAGCAAACATAAACGCTGATAACCACATGTCGGTGAAAGGCTGATATTATCGTTTAACTAATATATAGGACAGGCTCTACTCTTGATTCAAGAAAAGACAGGTCTCATTAAACATTAAAACATTGAATCCACTAATTTGACCTTGTTAAATACAGAATGTTTGAGAATGTTCAACTATTCTTCTATAAATTATGTGTTCCTGATCTCTTGTACACTGTTAATACGGATGTTGTCATTGCTTTGTCGTAGTCATTTGTGAACATTTCTCTTCAGATACCACGACATGCCTGATGTAATCGACTTCCTGGTGTTGCGGCCGCAGTATGACAATGCCAGAAATAGACAGTGGAGTATAGGTAAGCAGCTTTTGTCTCCGCGCCCTGAAAAACCAGAGACATGTGCATTATTTAAAGCATATACTCACTTTCTCTTCTGCAAACAGCTAAACATCCCTGTGATGTCTGTGTAGGTGACAGGTTTCGGTCGGTGATAGATGATGCCTGGTGGTTTGGGACCATTGAGAGCCAGGAGCCCTACCAGACCCAGTATCCTGACAGCCTGTTCCAGTGCTATAATGTCTGGTATGTACACATCCGGGGATTGTTTCACTCTTTTTATCGTGGGGTTTCAGGTCAAATCCCATTAAAGTAAAGAACACAACCTTTTTGACATTTCAATAACATCAAACCAAGCATCTGTTTGACTGCTTTACCCCCACATGACAACCATAGGCAGAAGGGGTAAGGAAATTAATTGACAGTGTCACGTTGTGTTTTGCCTTTAAGAGTGATAATAATACAGATTTTTGACATAGTTGCAGCCCTGCAAATTATTGCAAAAAAATGTTTTCAGCCTGTGGAAACAACACAATCAAATGCACTCGTAGTCCCTGTTCAGACCTGATATTAACATCCGTCCAGAGTGATCCAATCACAAGTGGTCAGCGCTATCCACACAATAATCCAAACGTCACACACTGACACACATACTGACACAACACTTTGGACACCTCTGTAAAGTCACTTGGTAAAACCAACATCATTCTGGTCTTAGCAAACCAAGCGGGGAAGTGAGATCCGATCACAAGTGGTCGCAGGAGACACATTCCTGTTATGATCAGGTGTGAACACACGTACTTAACGCTGTCTCCTTGTGGCTGGATGTCTCAGGACGGATGTTAATACCAGGTGTGAACAGGGAAATACAGAACATAAATATGGATAGAAATCTGGAATTTGAATCTTTTAGTGATACAATCATTATTCTTGTTTTATGCACACTGAAGCAGCACTTATTTGTGAAATTAGAAACCTAATAATAGAATTACTCCACGGTCCCATGACTTTAAAATCCTTTGAAATTGCTGCTGAGATTTTGTGGGAATATTTTGTAGGAATCATTTTGTCTCAGCTCCACCTTTGCCCAGTGTACAGTTGGTTGATGGGTAAAAAGAGTGTCTGGATTTCAAGGCCTGACTTTCCACAGAGGACTAATGCAATAAGACATATCATTAAAATGTTTTACATTTAACAGGAGTTAGTCTGCTTGAACAAATCCATTAGACTGCAGACAAATAGCTGCCTGTGATGTTGCCGCCATTACTTCCCCATTATCTGTATAAACACTTTGTAGCTCTTTGTAGATCCTGCACGACACGTTTGAATTGTTGATACTTACAATGACGCTAACCAACGCTGCCCTTTGCTTTGCATTGATCGACTTCCACTGAAAGTTGCAAGACGTTCCAAATTGAAACATTTATCGCCATGTTATCTGTTGAAAGTTGTTTTTTTTCTCTCTCAACGCTGATCACAGATTATTTGAAAGACCTTGTCAGAAAAATGAAATCCACTTTAGCTTGTGGGAGAGGAACGTCTATGCTTTAAAACACAGCACTTTACTAAGATATGGTTAGAAATGACAAGATAAAGATGTGAATGTCGTTGATTCACATCAAAACTATTTCTCATCCAGCTGGGACAATGGAGACACGGAGAAGATGAGTCCTTGGGATATGGAGATGATCCCTGATGACGGTGGGTTATTTAAAACACACCCACACCCACTCAGACATACGCACAATACAAACTAATCTGAGGAATTTCTTTCCTAAAAAAGTAAAATTCTGAAAGGTTTACAATCTTCTTTTTGTAGCCACGTTCCCCGACGAGTTGGGCCTGAGCGTCCCCCTGGTCGAAGACGAGCAGAAGGAGCTGCTTTACGTCCCTATGGAAGGAGAATGGGGCTCCCACACACGCATAGAGGAGTGTGAACGCATCATCAAAGCCATCGACCAGCTCTGCACGCTCGGTATGACGTCGCCAAGCGCCCTGCAATTTCAACGGTCTGCTTATAGGGATGGGAAGTGAAGCCACAGGGCCCATTTCTCGTAAAGAGGGGACTCCTCACAACATGAGTCACGGCTCTGAGCCCATCAACAGAGCCTCAGATCACCATATGTTAAAAGGAATAAGCTGCTAGCACATTGAGCCAGGTACTGAGGCGCTTGCTCAAACCTGTTAAGTGACAGCCTTAAGTGTGGCAAGCCTGACAATGGAAGAAAGCTGGTCTGAGGGCTCCCTCTAGTGATGGCCTGGGGAAAATTCATACAATTGCGAACAATTGGCCCAAGTAATCCTTCTAGATCTCTCTCTGTTACCCATGTGCCTCATGCTGCAGCTGACACAGGCATGATCATAATTTAGATGCATTTTGAACATCAAAATTTAAAGTAGGAATATTTAAAAAAGGCAGGAAAATTGTAAAAAATGATGATGATTAAAGTTAACATTGCTATTGTAGTGCCTGAGAGTTATTCATAGATCTAGAGGAAAATCTTGCTTATTTAGGGGACTGATATTTATGAGTGTGTGCAATTTGTTGCTGATCCCAATAAGAATCTTGACCTCGTGAATTTAAGTGTAGCTTTACAAGGGGACTGTTGGGCCTTGGTGGAGGTATATGAGCTCTCTTAGCACCACTCTTGTCCTGAAACTGGTTTGTACTGTAGACTCAGCAGTTAAAGCTAATGTGTCCCAGTAATAATCGTCTCTTCACCTGTGTTTTCTCCACGTATCCCACTTGCCAACCCTCAGATGTAGCGGCGCCATTTGCCTTTCCAGTGGACCACCAGGCTTACCCCACGTACTGCACAGTAGTGGCCTATGTCACTGACCTCAGCACTATGCGCGAAAGGCTGGTGAACCGCTTCTACAGGTAACATTCATTAAGATGTGTTTTGAATCAAAGAGACGGCAGAAGATACAGACTATGAGTATGGGAGAAAGAGAATTGTAAACACGCTCTGCAAATGTGTGTTTTCCTCTCAGACGACTCTCCTCTCTGATGTGGGAGGTTCGCTACATTGAACACAACGCGCAAACCTTCAACGAGCCTGGATCCTTCATCGTCACTACCGCCAAGTTCGTCTCTGACCTCATGCTGCAATTTATTAAGTGAGTGTGTTAATTGTGCATCTTTCACTCACAACCCTGCGTTTTGATTCAGAAGAAAATGTTATCGACAAAAAAAGGGGGAAACATTCTCTGCCCAGAGTCGATCAACAAAATGTTTATTTGTTAAAAAGAAAAATGCCATGTGACATAATTTATTTCTGACCAACTTTCCATGTCCCACAACATTTGATCTGTCAGTTGAGAATTTCTTCTCTTTTTTCCTCTTATTCAGGGACCAAAGTCTGACCGACCTCATGCCCCTGTACAGAACTATGAAGAAGGCAACTTTCTCTGACTCTGAAGACGAGGTGTGTTGTCGGATGAACATAGTTTTTTGAATCTTTAGACTGAAGATCTAAACGTCCCTGGTTCAATCCTGGGTTTTTGGCAGCTGATGAGCCGTCACTCCTTCAGCCTTTATGTCCCAAAGAGTCTTGGACAATGTTTATCTGAAATTGATCTTTAGACCCTTCATGTTATCGAGACCACATCAAAACAAAGTCCTGCTCATCACTCAACGTCCCCCCTTCATGTACAACTTCTGCTCCTACTTTAAGGCACTTGGTTTTAGAGACAACATTTTTTTTTCTCTGGTTGGTTTTGACTCGAGCTGTTTTCAGACATGCATTAAACTCCAGATAGTCTCCTGAAATTATCATGAGGGAATGGATGTGAAAAGGTAAATCACAGTCAGACACTCTGGACATTTTCCTGCCAACCTGAACTGGACAATCTTTTTATATGTGAAAGTCAAATTCTTGAGAAAGTCTGGACCCAATTGTCTGGAAATTCTCTGGAGTTCATGACTGAGTTCACCTCGGATAGCATCAGTGCTCTTGTTTTAGCAGACGAGTTGTGCTGCCATTTTTTATGCTTTCACTGGAATTGTATATTTGAAAAGAACATAAGTCAAGCAGTCAGATTCTGGTCTTAAATCAGTTCTGACCAATATTAGTAACTGGTTTTTGGCTTCATTGAAGAGGACAGAACACATAATGTGATTTGAGATTTCAGTAGATTTACTTTGGCAGTTCCAAGTCTCCTGGCTGGTTTATGAAATAATTATATGCTGTCCTTTATTCCAGAGCAGCCGATAATCCAATAAAATTAGTCACATGGTCATTTTCCCTTTTTCTTGTGTAGGATGAGGAGGAGGAGGATGAAGATTCTAATACTCCTGGAACGTCCACACGAAACTATAAGGTAGAGTATCTCACAGCATCTGCACGATCCTAGACATTCCACCCTGCTTTCTGAAAACCAGCTACTTCATTGTGTTTTGTCATTCTCTCTGTAGGGACGTCCCCCGATGCAGCGCCGACTGCGAACCCGACCTCCTTCCTACGACCCTCATGCATGGAGGGGGCGCTGTAAGGAGCTGCTGGACCTGCTCTTCCAGTGTGAAGACTCCGAGCCCTTCAGAGAACCCGTGGACCTACAGGAATACCCGGTACATAATGCAACAGTAGTCCTATGAATTGCTTTAGACATGGGAACTCAACAAACAAAACGAAACCCTTTTGGCTATGATCACAGTTGAGCTGAATTTGCATTTTCCCTCCCAGAGCGGTGGTATTTGAGGTGAAATGAGAGTTTGGTGTAAAGAAGTGTAAAAAAGCTTCTCCTTTCTGTAACTGAAATGAAAACCCATTGAGTGGAGTAGTTTTCTTATTCACAGAAGAAGGGTGCAATTCCCTTGCTGGTCGTTTTTTTTTCTCATTACTGTCTATCCTGTTCACATCACTGCTTCTCTCAGGATTACCTGCAAATAGTTGAGTCTCCAATGGACTTCGGAACCGTAATCAACACGCTATCAGAAGGAAAGTACCAGTCTCCCATCCAGCTCTGCAAAGACGTGCGGCTCATTTTCAGCAATTCCAAAGCGTACACGCCCAGTAAGAAGTCTCGGGTGAGACATGCACATCCCCACACACACACACACACACACACAAACACTCACGCACTCACATCAAATTCACGTATTTCTGCTTTACAAGTTCAACAATTGATTCATCCTTTACCGCCTCTTCAGATCTACAGTATGAGTCTGAGGCTTTCTGCTCTGTTTGAGGAGCATGTCAGCTCCATCTTGGCCGACTACAAGGCCATCCACGGCCTGACAGGAAAACTGACCAGACAGGGCACGGACAGACAGACGCGACACACGACAGACAGACAGACGAGGCACGTCATGAAGAGGAGGAGGAGGAGCGAGTCTCCCACAAGCAGCACTGCATCCAGGTAGTAGGAAGGACATGTATTTCCATGATTGTAGCTCTTTCTGTGCATTGGATTTGATAGTTTGTCTTCTCTCCTCTCCTGCCGCGTTTAGCCCAGAAAGGAAGAGACGTGTATCGTCCAGGGTGACGGCAAAAAGGGAGCCGTCACCAGCTCCACCACGCAGCTCCTCCCTGAGACAGAGCGCTCCACAGAAGCAGCCGCCCCAGCTGGTCAACGGGAAGGCGGATACACAGGCTGCCGGGCGAACACGCAGCGCAGCACGCCATTCTCCGCCCGCTGCCTCCTCATCGCATAACTCCACGAGCAACAAAACAGGTGAGAGCGTACTCTCATAGCGCAGAGCTTGGAGTAACATAATGTGATAAACCTGGGGCAAAGGATATGTCGTTTGTGAAGGATAACGGGACATTTTCCACAAATATCAAATCAAGAATTTATCGCAACTCGTAATGAAATTTACTTACTATATATACTAAATATTATATATCTCTCTTCCACCTTCAGAGTCAACGCGTTCGCTGAGGACTCACCACTCCGTGTCAGCTTCAACGCCACCGATCTCTGAAAAGGCGACTCCCACTCCAGCTGCAGAAGGTAGCATTGGAGGAAGCACCCGGCGGAAACTCAGGACACCTGTACGACACACGCCTGGTAAGAGATGGTACCTCTTAGGTGTGATGCGCTATGATTAATGTTCAAAAATGTATATTTAGTGTCACCTGCCTATTACTAATTCCTTTGTTCTGTGACTGAATGCCCTTCCCTCAGGCTCTATTGTCAGCCCTTCATCTCAGACAACAACCCACCTGAATGGTCACAGTAGTCATGTGACCCTTGGCATGGGGAAGAGAGGGCGGAAGTCCAGAATAGACCCACCGGGGAGTCCTCCAGAGGTCACGACGCCGGCGAGCCCCTCTAGACCTCAAGATCGCTCCCCTGGCAAGAAGAGAGGCCGGAAGAGCAAGCAGGAGCTGGAGGAGATGAGAAAGAGCAGTAACCGCAGGAGCTCCACCCCCGATGAGGAGCTCGACAACTCCACAGGAGACGAAGGCGGGGCCTCTTCTGCACAGGAAACATCTGTGCTGTCAGACTCTGGCGTGCCATCGACGCCTAGACGGCGCGGCCGGCCCCGATTGGTACGAACTGATGAATCAACTCCTCCCGCGGAGTCACCGGAGCCCTCACCGCTGAGGAGGAGCAGCAGAAGAGCCAATGAGGAGGTGACCGCTCCTCCACACACCGCCCCTCAACGATCCAATCGCAGGGAGTCTCCAAAGGAGGAGGAAGGTGATGGTGATGGTGAAGGGGGGTCCATGCGCACACGTAACCAGGGGCGGCGGTCAGCCTTTTACATGGAGGAGGACTCTGAGGAGGAGCAGAGGCAGCTGCTGTTTGAGGACTCGTCGATCACCTTCGGCACCTCCTCGAAGGGACGCGTCCGCAAGCTGACAGAGAAGGCCAAAGCCAACCTGATTGGCTGGTAACAGAACACACATGCAAGATGTGAGGAGGAGGCCGACTGCCATGACGTCTTTGCAGTTGATGAGTAGGGGGCTATCTAGGAGGTCATGTTGCTGTTGTATGCATTTCTGTGCACGTACGTGTGTGTGTGTATCTGAACGGCCACTGGCTCAGCTGCTGCTATTTGAAGCTGTGACTACGGAGAGACACAACAGCGCAGTGGCCTGTCCAATTCTACTTCCTCTCAGCCCAGTGAGCACATCGTTATGGCAACCAGTGGCTTTCAGCATGTTCTTCTGGTCGAGCTCCTCTGACGTTACTGGTCCATGTTGGATCTGATAAGACGCTCGTCGACTCCCGTGTCGGTGGGGCTGTGACCTGCCTCTGTCCAGTGATCGACTCTTTGCCCCGGTCTAACCTGAAACACTTCCGGGTGTCACAGACTGGACAGAGTTTTAGTACTTGAAAAGGTCCCGAAGCGATGGATGCGTCTCGTCTCTTTACTATTTCAGAGAAACTTTTCAAGTGTCTCAGCCAGGAGGAAACAAGTCGCCCGCTGAATTCAAATTGTTCGGTCTGTGATGGACGACGGACCGAGCACCGGCTGACAACATCTTTCGGCCCTGTCATCATTGTTCCTGTTCTTTTTTTTTTTTTTATATAACCCTTTCTTGGCTTTTTCTAAGATTTGTACGTAACGATCGGCTCTCTGTTTTGGAAGTCTTACACATTGGCTGACCTGAGCGTTTCTGTCTGTGCTAAAATACCAAATGGTGTACCTGTATAGGTACTGTAGATCCGCAGGCTCTGTTTACTATTGGGGTGTGTGTGTGTGTGTGTGTGAGTTTTGTTTTGCATGTTAGCTGTTTTTACTGTGAGGAGGTGGATAAGGATAAAAAGGTGAAAGGGTTCATTTTAGAATACGTTTCAATGCGTCCTCAACATTAGCAATACCTTGTGCCTTTATGTCTTTGGAGTGTGTGCGTGCGTGTGTGTATGAGCGTGCTTGGCCTCTGCCCTGCAAAGTACATGTGCCTGTATGTGTGGGAACCTATGTTGTGTGCGCAACTGAAGGAGTGTGTGTGTTTTTATAACACAACTGAGTGTGTCACTTCCACCTTCAGTGTACAAACAGTGGCATACAGTTTGATCGTTGTGAAACCTCTCAAAGAAAATGTATTTATAGCAGTTTGAAAAAAAAGAAGACTTTACTCTTGTTGTGAACATACCATTATTCATGTCATTATATTATCCTATAACCAACCTATTGTCAGTTTATACCTAAGGTACAATGAGCGGAGCTTTGGGTGACTAGCTTTGAGATGCACTTACCACAGAGCGGTTATCAATGCAGTCATAGGGAGCGAGTAACCCTGTGTATTTTAAAACTGTTAACATATAAAACTGAACTTTTTAAAAGGTTGATATGTCTCTATGGTGATCACACACGTGCGTGCACACACACACACACACACACAATTATGTCTCGCATGTTTTAGCACTTTCTCATCAACTGGATGGAGCCAGATAGAACTGATGTGGACTGAATTTGGAGAGAGAGAGAGGGGGGGGGGGCCTTTGGGGCCTTTTTGTCTTTGCTTTCTTAATTTCCATAAACTTGGTGGTAGCATCTCCACACATCTGATTCATTTCACGTCTTCCCTGTCACATATTATTCTACGTATATCTCATCTGCTTATCATTGATTCTGTTGATGCCAAATTCTGTGTTTGGGCACTGAACTTTTAGAACAAGGCTTTTGAATGTTTTTAGTTTAACGGTCTCTACTGTGAGTGTGTCGAGCTTGTGTGTCAAAGGTTTCTTCGACTGTGTCCACTCCATAGAGGACAATGTTGAAGTGGCTGGATCTGTGGATTGATACCGCTGGACTGGTTGTTCTACACTCTGCAGCAATTATCTGACGTTCAAAACTTACATTTTATTATTTTCCGGTCACGTTTCACTGACACTTTGTTTATATTGTGTATATGAAGAGCTTTATTCCATGACCTACAACGGAGACATTGTCTCCCATGACTCTTTACATCAAAGTTAATGTTATTATTGTTCTTTTTTTTGTTTTTTAAGTTGGAAGCTAATCATTTCGCCCATAAAAGTATTTCCTTTGTGGGCAGTAATTTTGTTGATTTTAGGAGTTTGTTAATGAGTAAGGTAAATGACATATATGCAGAATTTATCATGATGATTAGAGTTTGGAACAGAATTTTCTACACAGGCTTCTCAAAGCTGAAATATGAGCTCACTTGTAAACATGTTTACATGCGCAGGTCTGCAGTTTATAAAAACAGCTCATGAGAATCCCAGATGTTTGAGGATATCTAGACATTAAGTAATTAGCCATGATTTGTTTTGGCTTTGGCCTGCTATGTAAGACAATGTATCCCATGTTAATAATGAGATAAGGAGGGACGAGCAGTATTTATCTGCTAAATCCCAATGAAATTCAGTCAAATTATGAAAGAGTTCATCATATGAAAATGGACATTGTACTTTTTAAGTCTACTGCCGTCTGCTCCTTTGAATCAAAGCACCCACATTGCCTGTATTTTTTGAAAAGTAAAACTAAAAGAGCTGATTGAGTGTTGCTGGTCAGGTGACCTCAACCATGTTAGTGATTATGTAAAAACTCTAATCATTACAAAAAAAGCCTTAAAATCAAGTTCCTGGTTATTAGCCAGAAATGTTTTATTAATTTATTCTTATGCTCTCAGACACAAATGTAGTCTGTAGTCCTTCACAGAGTGGACCTCATTAGGTTTTGGTGTCAGTGTTTTCAACCTTGACTCAGCTCCTCAGATCAGCTTTCTTACTTTTACCAGACCCCCCCCCCCCCCCCCCAACTGTGTTTTGATGCAAATCTACACATGCATCCATTCACCTCGGGCCTGTGCTAAATGTGTGGCAGAGTTGTGCAGTTTCTGGCCTCTGACCAAGCCCAAGAGTCTTAGGTCAGAGGTTAAAGGTCATAGTGTGTGTGAATATGTGTGTGTGTGCGTGTATGAAGTGGTTGCATGTGAGCCACTGGGAAGCATTTTTGGGACTTTTTTTAAGTTTTAAAGGGACGTGGGCTGGAAAAGAAGAGAACAGGAAGGGAAGGGGTCTATTTCACACAAACTGAGTGACCAGGATGTCTTTGTCAGTTTGGATACTTTTTATATATAAAAGAATTCATGCAAAAAAGAAGCATAAAGCTAGAATGTATGTGTAGGAGAGTACTGCTGTCCTGTTAGTTAATACCAATATTTTAAGTAAATAAAAAGTTGTGTTTCCATATCTACTTTTACTTCCTGTTTATTTTTTTAGATCATTTAAAAAATCCATATTTTCTAAGATATAAATTAATTTTATTTAAATAAGCAAAGGATAAAATTTTGCTCAGCCTTTGGACTGACGACATTGAGTGGTTTGAGGCATTGTGTTTTCAGGTTTTCGCTCCGAGAACATGATATCTTGAGAAGGCCTTCAGGGATTTTTTAAAAACTTGTAACAAACATTTATTTGGACTCATGGATGTACTAGTCAAATTTTGGTGGGAAAGGAAAAAGTCGCTGTGAAAACTTTTTGATTTGAGAACATGACATTTCAGGAAACCCTCAGGAAATCATCGAAAGTTTGGTGCGGATGCTCACTTGGATCCATGGATAAACTGGTGGTCAAAGGTCAAAAGTTACAGTGATCCTATAGACTTGTGAATGCAACTTCACAGGAACACCCGGAGGGAACGTTTTTTTTCAATTTTGCACAACTATTAACTTATTTTTGGCCTCTTAAAGATGATATTTCAAGTTTGCCTTGAGGTAATTTCTTCATATTTTCTCAATTTGACTAACTCATTCAATTTCAGAGGCCAAAGGAAGAGGTCATGGTGACCTCATATTGATGTGGGGAAAACAATATGTCAACTGAAACAATTCTAGGATTAAAAGTTAAAATTTGATCTGTAAAGAAAAGCAGATTTTGTTCAACATTAAATAAAGGTAAATGTAGCAGTGCTATAACAGAACTTCTTTAAAATAAATCAACAGACTTCATTGACTACAAACTCTGCCATCTAGTGTTATCAAAGCGTCACTTGGGCACAAACAATCGCGGGTTCGACTCCGTCCTGACGTGTCGTGCCGCTAAAGGTCCGCAAGTGGGCCCGTGGGCTGCTGTGATTGGACAGAAAGCACCGGCGCGTGATGTGGACAGAAATGTAGATAAACAGGTGGAGGTTTATGTAAATAACAAGAGGAGTGAAAGTGTTTGTTCAGCTTCCTGTGCCACAATGTGTGGAGGGTAGACGGAAGAAACACTGTGGATTTAACACGAGGTAAGAGACACGATCACGGATACTTCCTGGTTTATTTCCTCTAAGATTTTGCAGCAGCACGTGTTGTTTGTCTACTTTGAAACCTCCATGTTGATCATCAGCAAACGGGTTGCCCATTCACGCCGGGAGGAGCTGTCAATCACAGGAGGGTCTCAGCTCATTCAGCTCGGCCCACCATCCTCCTGACGCGCGTGGCCGCGTATCGTGAGCGCGCTCACCATGCCCCAGATCTCGACCGCCAAAGTGCTGCAGATCGCGCTCCTGCTTTCCGCCGTGCCCGCGCAGTACCTCATCTCCCAGTGGAGCGGCTCGTCCGCGGTGCAGCGCTACCACGCCACTACGCGGTAGGTGTGATCCCGCCGCAGAGAGAAACAAGTCCCCTCTGTGCGTCAGTCAGCTGCACTGTGATGTCACTGCACAACTGTGATGTGAGGATATGTGAAGGAAGCATCAAACTGTTGTGTCCCTGATTCTGTGGTTTCACTTTTCAGGTTGCTTAGGATTTGGAAAGAGTGGAGAAGCTCGTACCTCAATGGCACTGCGTGGATGGACTGGGCAAACCAACACATGTCTTATGTCATGTGAGTGTAGCAGCTGTGATCGATGTTCAGACATGTGCTGTTTATTTATTTTTAACTTTAGAGATAGCTTTTATACTGACGTAGGAACCCTTAGCATTCTAATTTAAATTGGTGAGCAGGATGCAAGTTCCTTTTGTTGTGTGTTGCCTGAATGATATTAAAGTAAACATTGATCTTTATTCTCTGTGTTTGTTTTCATTCAAGCATGGAGTGAACTCTAATCTTCAAGTCATTGTAGGAGTCAAACAGGGAAACCAACACTCAACTTGTTTTCATGCTGAGACTGACAATATTTCTGCTTTTCCTCAAGGTCTCTGGTTGGTTTGGAACAGGAGGAAACAAGTGCCCCGCCTCCAGTAGAGAGTCTGCTAAATGGCAACGACCAGGGCTTCTTTGGAGGTTTGTCGAAATATTCAGAGAGTCTATGATGAATCACTTGTCATCTTAAATCTTGTTAGCATCAATAAACAAGACAATTTGGAATGATGCTATGTGGATGATGTTATGATTCAAATAGATCCTGGATCTGATAAGTGCAGTGGTGTTTCCTTGCCTAAGCCACATTTCTTCACCAAGTTTAGTGTGAATCAGTTCAGTACTTTGACACAATCTTACACAAACAAACCACCAAACGGTAAAAATGAACCTTAGTAGCAGAAGTTTGTGTGTATTTGTATTTAAAAATAGGCTTTATTTAGTCTTATAGCTCATACAAAACTATGAATTGTGCAAAACCTCTTATTTGGTAACAAAAAAATATATATATAATAAACATACAAAAATCTAAATCACATCTGATGCAATGCTACCCTGACTATCTTCAAGAACATGTTTTAATTAGCGCCTATGTTCCAGTTAAAATTTGTCTCACACCATTCTCTTTTATTTTTTTAATCTTCATTTCTTCAGCATCCATGACAGTGCGCAGCCCCCGGCCTCCGTTTGTGTTTCTACGAGTGGGCGAGGTGGTGATGGAGAGGAACGGTCACATGGTCGGGGTGGTGGTGAGCTGGGACCCTGAACTGCGAGCCCCTGCAGAGTGGATCAAGAGGATGTATTCTGGCCTTGAGGTTAGCAGCTGAAACTTTTACTCTCCACGATTTTATGTTGCACACACACTTTGTTGAGAACCTAAAACTCAGCCAGTTCAAGGAGTTCTGTGAATGCGTGTGTGTGCAGGGCATCACAGCAGAGAAGACACCCCATTACAAGGTACTGTTCAGCGGACCTGGACCCACCTCTCTGCTAATTGCATATTTGCCTCAAACACAACTGGAGCGTATCACTGGGATGAAGGTAAGTACTGGAAACACAGTACTGGAATTTACAACACAACACACACAATGAGACAAACCAAACTTTGTCCTGGACTCACTGTTGGATGTTTCCAGCCGGACATCCCCACCTTGGAGAATTATTTCACAGATTTTGATGGCGAGCGGTTCATCATGCAGCCCTGGCTCAGAGAGCTCTTCCCTGAAGACGAGGTCAGCGATGTCTGACTGCTTGCTCTCAAAGATCTGATCCATCCAGCTGAGGCTTTCATTTCCTTCCTTCTGAGGCCGATCACAGAGGTTGTGTTCAGGTGTTATGATCAAATGTAGAATTTGAATCGCTTTCGTTGGTTTTGAAAATACCTAATTGAATGTTTGGCGTGTTAAAGGTAAAAGACACTTTAGAGTGTGACCAATTATTTGGAAAATCCGCTGTATATATTTTTTTTTTCAATGTACATGACAGTGTTGACTACTGCACCTTGAATCTACTGCAACTATGCAATAAAACGTGTTAAAGTGTGACAGTGAGCTCTTTGGTTTCATGAGTGAATGACAAATGTCTTTTAGAAGTTTTTCCTGCTACTGTCTTTGAGGCTGAAGTAGACGGACACCCGCGAGGAGGCTGTGATTGTGGGTAGAGCGCTGTGTCCTCTGCCTCCATTCTCCTCATCCTCAATCCTCCACTCCCTTGTCTCGTCCTCTCTGACCAGCACAGGGTTTCCCAGCATTTGTCCCAGCAGCTGACTGATTTCCCTGGCCTTCTGCTGAGCATTTTCAACTGCGGATACACACACCCGCTTCCTGAAACACAGACAAATTCACACTTCTGATGCAACAAGCTGATGTAATGCATTCAAGAAGTCTTAGAGGTGCTGAGGAGACGTGTGATGTGTTCTTTCCTACCTCAGTTGACCCAGGCACTCTGCACTGTGGTAGAACTTTGGCGTTCCCACACAGACACTCTTGTCCAGCTTCTCCAGCAGGACACTGCAAAACTGCTCCATCTTCTCAAAGTCTGAGAAGGTGACCACTACCTATGGGAACATTTTATTACACAGTCAGATACAACTTAACAAACAAACAACATATGCTGTTGGGTCATTTATAAATGAACAGCGTCATAGCACATTTTTAATCATTAGTGGCGAATACTAATACAAATAGTAAATACTGCACCTCTGCATCCATGCGATACAGGTCCTCCTCTCTGGAGAGAAATCTCCTCACTGAAGCATCTGTCTCACTGATGCCATGTTGTCTGAGCAGAATTGATAAAGATAAATATATTATATAATACACTGATTGTACTAATAAACCTGTATGCTAAGGCGCAGGGGAAATGAGCTGCGGCACTTCAAAATCTGAAAGATTTGAGTACTACTACTTTTCCTAGAAATAAGAGCAGGGCAATAAAACAATAACAATAGTAATTGCAAAATAAGTTTCACCAAGAACAATATTACAAAAGTTGTGTGTATATACATATATATATGAGTGTATATGTATATATATATTTAATGATTATGCATTGTGTAAGCACAGAGAGGAGGTATAACACAAAAGATCAACCTCAGATTTGTGTTTGTTTTCTCTGCTCATAAAGAATAGTTTTTAAACATAAAAGTTCTATAACTCATAAATATGAATGTGACATTTAGCTTCTGCACCTCAATATTAAAATAAAAGGAAAAAACCTTTCAAACAAATAATGAGGAGGACATACAGGGTAACGACCAGTCCAGTTAGTGTTAACCCTGACCCCCCCCCCAACTCAAGTTCTAGAACTATTTTGATTGTACTTCAGTAATATAGTCCCTCTGTAGCTAGAGAGGCCTATTATTACATCAGAGACTAATTAAAGGCGATTTGATGCTTCAGTGGACATCTATTACTGAGGAGAGTAGAGTACTACTGAGTACTGACACTACATGTGGTGGAAAGTACTTCTAATCACATTTTGTTATTAACTTCTACCACGACTGGCTATGACTACTTAGTGTAGTGGCAGTGTTAGCATTAGCCTACATTTAATAAATAGAGCATCACAACAGCTCAATCAACTTCAAAGATGGATGTGTTAGCTCTTACTGTGATTCTGCCGCTACCACAGCTAACACGTCACCATCTGTGCCATGTAGCCTCTGTGTAAACTACATGTAGCAGCTAGCTAGCATTAGCCTCGTGTGACCCATTACTTGTACTGGTAACTGTAGTGTTTTTACCTGAGAGATTGTAAAATGTACTCGAGTCTCCGTGACACGCTGTTGGTCACCTCCGTCACTGACTCCTTGGTGCTGCCCACACTCACCCGGACAGAGGCTCTGTCCGCCGGGCAACAAACCTCCGCTGTCCCGGTCACCTGGAGCTCCCTCACACGGGTACCGGGACTCTGTCGGTTCACTGTTCGTACATCCGGCCCCTGCTCCTTCTCGTTACCGGCAAAAACACGACCTGCAGCCGGTTGTACCGCTGCGAAGCCTCGGTTCAGATTGTCCATTGATTGGAGACAGGACAACCAACTTCCCGCTGCTATGGCAATGGACGAAATGCCCGTTAGGATATGTAGGCCACTTCCGCCAAGGAACTACAGAGGGTTTATACTTCAGCACAAGTTAATTATGTTTTGTGTACAGCACATCCTATTTAATTGTGAGTGATTGAGAATCTTTTAAACGTGTCAGATTTATGTCAGGACTAATTTTTTTTCCTAAATAGATAGATAGATAGATAGATTACTTTATTCATCCCGAAGAGAAATTAAGTCGTCATAGCAGCCGGTATATTTGAATACAATAAAACACAATACAAAAGAATAAAATAAAAAATATTGAGTAGAAAGAATAAAAATAGAAACACAAGATAAATAGGTAGATAAGGTGCATTGGCAAGATGATGATAATAGTACTGATGATATGATGGTAATGTTATTGTTAGACAGTATATCAAAATAGTACAGTATATATAGTATATAATATAACATAATATATATTTATATATGATAGTAATAATTATACCAATATAATAGCAGTATATAGTAATAATGGCAGCAACAGTATATATAATAATAATAGTAAAAAATAATAATAATAACATGAACACATGTGTAAATATGTGTATACAGACTTATATGTACAAAAATATACAAAGAGTATGATATAATATGATATGATATATAGTAGAGGTATAAATATGAGTATTTATATAAGTATTTGACGATACAATAGATAATATAATATACTATGAGTGTAAGAATATGTAGACAGAGTGTGCAAAGACAATATTATTGTATAAAATGATAAATTGAGACAAGTATATTTAGTGCAGTTCTGTGATGGTGGCTCTTACAGAGGTAGATGAGTTGTACAGTCTTATTGCGGTTGGGAGGAACGATTTCCTGTATCGTTCATTAGAGCAGCGGGGTTGAATGAGTCTGTGGCTGAAGCTGCTCCTTAGCTTGTCCAGTGTTTTGTGGAGGGGGTGAGAGGGATTGTCCATGATTACCAGCAGTTTTGCCAGCATCCTGTCCTCCACCACCTCCTCCTGTCTTTAATGTCTATAATTTCATATTTCTGGGTTTATGTTCATGTATATCACTAATAAATAAACAAAGTTAAACAAATAGAATACATGTTTGTGAGTTTAAATTTATACAGGATTATAGTTATTATCTTATTCAGTTTCATTTCTCTAAAAGTGTATATATATTTATTTCTTTGATGAACCCTGAATGTGGCGTTCGTGATCACGTGGTTAGTCTCACCTGTGTCACGTTGTTCTGACCACTGCGTCATCACGCTCGCGCGAAGTGAATGTCTCTCTGAGTGTTGCCAAATGTTTACAGAGAACATCTAACACAGTTCCGCCATTTCCACGTGGCATTTAAATTGCAGTCACAGGTAAAGTCGCCTGTTTCAAATAATAAATTATTTGAGTGCGTAGGTTGACGTCAGTACTTCAGCACCTCGCTTTTGTCTGTAGCTTTTCTCCAGCTGCTAGATTAACTCGGCATGCTAGCGCAGGAGCTAAGTAGCTAATTACACCTGCTCAAGACACACAATGCTAACCACACAGCACATAAGAGCTGCACCACTAGTTAACAGTACTACTAGTTATACAGGTTTACTCATTGGTATGACTCACTGAGCGTTTAATCTGAATGAAGTCGTCACTTATGTTATTAATTATTTATTCTGACGAGTCAAAGTTATGATTAGAATTACGTTTTGTATTCTGCTTATTCACAAAGTAGATTTAATTGACATGTTTCTCTAGAAGTGGAATCCTGCCAGTTTAAAGTCTCAAATTGTTGTGAACAATTTAATTTAAATTGCTTTGTTATTGGTGTCTTCAAGGACCAGATAAAGTCATACAGTGACACTAAACTACATGTGTATACCTAACTGAACGCACTGTATCTCCAATCTCGCAGTAAACGTGTAGCCTTCCTATAAATACTAACAATTTGAATTCAAATATGGACTTTTGGTGAGTATTCAGAGGATGTATGGTTCAGATAGCAGATTCCATTTGTTTAATTTAATTGAGTTCTGCCTGTAACCTGTCCTAATAGACTCCCAGCCTTTCATAAAACCTTTCTGCACTTCCATACTGGGGCTGAGAGAGATCCACGCTCTGCAAATAGAAAGGACACGTGCAAATTAAGAAAGGATTCTTTCAATTTTAAGCACAGTTGTGTAATTGGGTATTTCTCAAGTATAATTTAAGTAGTGTAAGTCAGTTTCTCTGTTTGGTCAGCAGGTGGCGACAAAGTATAACAGTGATAAAACTGGCAGCATATCAGGGATGGGGCCTTAAAAGACAGAACAGACTCCCAATTATGTTATGTAAATGTGTTTGACATAATCAATCAAGAATTTCTAGAATTTTAACTATGATTATCAAAAAATCGAATAAAAATATTTCTTGCAGCAAGTAGAAAATACTCTGATTATTCTGGTAATAATTTGTGCTTTTGGCTTGTGGCTTATCAATTACTTAAAGTGTATATGAGGTAACCACAATATCAGTTTGCACAATTTGTATATATATATATTTTAAGGGAATATTTCATGATTAGTGAACATACTTTTTAAGAGCTTTAGCAATGGATAAATACAAAAGCAAAAATACTTTTAAGGGTATAAAGTTTATCTTGAAAATATTTGTTTTCCTGGTGGGAAAGACGAAATGAATTATTACATTGCATCATTAGATGGTGAATCTCTTTAGAATCTATTAAGGCAGTGTGTAGGCCAGTCTGTCTCTGTACCGGGAACCTCGCATGTGTACCATTCTTTCATTTTTCAAGGACATTTGGGAACAGCAGAGATTTGATCCAATTCTGGACGCTGGTTTCTTCAAACGCTAAAGTTTGTTTGGTCTCCCTGGAGTCTTAAACTGTGAAATGTGCTTTATAATCACAACCTAAAAATACAAGGCAGTATTTGTTGTTATTGTCTCTGGTTTCGCCGGTCCCCCGGTATGCTCTGTGAAACCCTAGATCTGATGCGCCGCTTCGGCCAAGAAAGATGCAGCGCCCTACAATAGACTTATTTTCATACGGGGGAGAGTGAGGACGATAAGGAGACCTTTAGTGTTTTAATCTCCCAGGAAGTCCAGACCATTTTCCTTCATTGGCCTACAAACCAGCAGCCCATTTTCAACCCATCATCCAGCGATCTGTTGCTTTAATCACCGTTTCTCCCGCTCCATCTCCCCAACTTCTCACACTCAGAACGATTTCAGATCCTTACAGAAACATAGCTGCTCGCTGTGATGTGGTTAATGAAAATGGCAGTCTGTTATTTGCTCAGTTTTTTTGATCCTCACAAGGTTAGTGACCACTTACATAAACAGAAATTCATTTACGTATTAAAAGCGTTAATTCTTATTTTTCGCCCAGTGTTTATATAATACTGGCTGTGATGTCTGCCATGAAATAATGTTATAAAGATTTATGCAAACTCCAAAAAGCAGTTGGTTGTGTAAATAAAAAGATGGGTAATCTGAATTTAGGAGCATTTGGCCTCCGTTGTGTCCCTGGTTGTTGGGTGAAAAGGGTCTGGGGCCCCACAGATGGAGACTGTGGCCACTTAGGGGAAAAAGATTTGACTGTAATGGTCTCCAAATCTGTTGATGTGTCTCTCCCTCTCTCTTGCTCTCTCAGATGAAGTAATAAAGTTAGCCGTGTTGGAGGCCCTCCATGTCTCTCCATAGACCACAATCAAGGCCCGTGCAGTTTTATTGCAGTTTTATTTTCATATTGTCCAAGAAATCTCCAGACTCCCTCCTGCGCCCGTTGCCATAAATCGTATATCTTGACTGTATTTCTTCCACTCTGCGTTTTTTATTTATGGGTGAAGGCGATAAAACATGCAGCATGCACTCTGTGTGTCCGCAGCTGTCATCTGTCTAAGACTTTATTGTGAAAGGGAAAAAAGTCAAGTTTCATTTTTTTCCCTTAATTTCCCCTTCACAACTCTCCCTCCATGTTTAAAAACAGATGCTGATAGAAATGAGAGAAAACTTTAAATGTAGATTGTCATTGTTTATGTCTCCAGACTTTTCTGATCAACAGTTTTATAGGTTATAAAAGCAACAGTTTTCAGCTGTGTTTAACAATGAGCTCAGGTGGTGATCATTGCTTCATCAGCAGGAGGTAATCTGAATTTATGAGCTCGGTCAACTCACAACCTCGGATAGAACATTTTATTCATATTCTCCTCTATTAATCTTTTACTTTGTCATCATCTTATGTTGGCGTTACCTTCAAGGTTTGAAGAGAAGTTGGAACAACTGTGTAAAACAAGTCGTGGGAAGGGTCATACCATTCCTGCACAACCAGCACACTAGGGTGGAAAAAGGAAGAATTACACAAAACATGATGGTGTCAAAGTTGCATATTTGTGTCCCTTTGTGTCCCTATGTGCAGGGAGGGAGTGTGGATGAATAAGCCTGTCCAGGTTATGTTGAGCATAGCCCATGACTGCAACTCTAATTCTGACTGCGGAGTTGAGGAAATCCTAGGGTTTAAAGTTCACCTCTCAATGCTCTCAGGTAAGTCTGACTTCTTCCAACCTTTTAGGTAAAATAGTGTTAAACCAGAATGGCCCAACGGTCCCCTTAAATTAAAAATGCCTGATTTTGAAAATTTAGTTTGATCTAGATCCATGCATTTTTCTCTGGGAGACCAGGGAAAATAGACTTTAAATATCCAAAAACGCCTGATCTCACAATGTTAAAGTAAATAAGGATTCCTTCTGTTAGGATCCATAGCAAGATTTAATGGGTTCTTTCTTGGCCCATGTCCCATCTTTTTTCATGGAAACGTGTTCAGTAGTTTCTGCATAATCCTGCTGACAAACAAACAAATAAACTAGGGGAAGCCCAGACAGTGGTGAAAATAACCTTGGCATTATATTTCGCTCTATTGTTTACCCATGTTATGGTCCTAGGATGTGTTTCAAGCTGTTTTAATAGGCTAACATATCATAATTAGTCCAAGGTCATAACGTCACAGTGTAGATTTTGAGTGTTCCCTCAAATTTTGTACTTGATTTGAAAATTACCCTTACTCAGATAATTACATGATGACGCTTAGTGCCATATGAGCAAAATAACTTAAATAGATTAATGTTTAGATATTATTGGATGGGATTGTATGATTCATAAAACCCTTACAAATAAGTGACTAATGAGTATACAGAGTAGATGCTCATAGGTCCTGAGAGATGAGCGATGAGGCCAGTTCGCTGCCGACTTCTCTGCATGTCAGTATATTATCAGAGGTATTTTCTCATGCTGTCACTCAGCTCCACAGCGTCCATCTCTGTAAACAGCCCGCAGTCAAATAAACAGTCGTGTCCACAGTCCCCCTCTGCTCCCATCAGTGAACACTTTGTACCAGCCCACATTCTGACATGTCACATGTGTAGATTAGAATAGTTTTTTAACAACAGCAACTGGCAACGTTATAACAGCATTAATGAAATGATTACATTTCTCAGCATTTATGATGAATGCCGCACCTTTCCTGTTTAAATCCATTTGTGGTCTCTTTTATGGTTCACTGATGAGAGGTTTCTATGTTAGGCCTACATATATGTGCATATACATCCACACACCCGCTGCACAGAACCACTTGGGGCTGAACCTGTTGTAAAGACCTCATAAAGTCTCAACATCTGTTTATTGCAATGCATGCCAGAAGATTCTGCAGCTCAGACACCCACCCAGATAAATACCCACCCACTTAAACACATGCATAGAGAGGTCTGCCAATTTTAATTACTGTGTCCAGGCATACACGCAGGTGCCAACGCGAGGAAGTGCCCCAAACAATAATAATGAGATGTGTATGTGAGAAGCAGAAACAAGTGATTTTTAGATCCTTGATGTATTGGTGATGCTTTTGCATGTTTCTGATCTCAGCCAAGTCAACAGGTGTGTGTTGATTGTGTGTCATTAGCTTTGTTCGTATTACAGTTGCGTTGTGGTGGCTGATAATTAAAAAACAACCTCTTATGCTTCTCTCTGTCTTACTATATCTTTTCGTTTCCCTCGTTCAAATACATTTTATGCATCCTAATCTCGACCATTTCCACCTCTTTCGCTCCCAGTTTGTCTTTTCCTGGAGATCTGTGTTTTTTAAGGCCTGGTTGAGTTTCAGGGCTCCATTAAAAGTTCAAAGGCAGCGTTTACTACTGTAACTGGAGCTAGTCTGCGCTGAGGCTTTTCACTAATGAGTGCACAGCATACACACACACAGAAAATACTTATACCCACACTCACACACACAACAACACATGTTCCCCTCATGGAGGCCGCAGCGACATTCCCCACGAAGTCCGTTGTGACTGCAGGATCCGTGTCCTTTTGAGTGCCAAAGATCTATCACAGATTTAACAATCCTTTCAGCACCCTGTCCCCGTTTGTTCCCCTCTTTTCCCTTCTCCCTCTCCTCTCTTCCAAACAACACATCACACTGCCTTCCTGACAGATGAACTGGGAAATGTGATTTTATAATACCATCAACATCAGCTCTCTCTGACAGCCAGTTATATTTCGTGAGAAAACGTTTTTTTTACGTTTTTCTTTGTATGTATAGGTTGGTGAGCATGCCACAAATACTTACAAATACATTTAAATATATATATTTTTTAATAAATTCATAATTTGTTTAAGTATGTTTTGTTCACACTTTGTCACACTGTGACTATCGCAGTAACACTCTTTTATACCTTTAAGCCCTCACTTCCTCACTTGCGTCTTGATTTCATGTCCCACTCTTTATGGCCCCACATCACTTACCGTTATCAAATTTCTTACACATACTGTGTGCCTGTGATCCTATATGACGTGCCGACCCTCTGTTCTTGTCTGCCTGTCTTAGTTGTCAAGTGTATGTATACTCTAGCTTTAACGTGGACATGCTCCCACAGTGCATAGAGACCTTTACAGACAAGAAAATAACCAGAGAATTCGTTAATGGTTTCACGACACCACTTTCCACAAACCTTTTACAACAAATTAGAATTTAATAATGTTTGTTGAGTCTTTGGAGTTCTGCCGGGTTTGACCTTCCCCTCTGCCGTGTCCGGGGATGTCTGACATTCCAGAGTAAACACAAAAACAAACAGCCCAGACGGCAAGGCCTGGGATTAGACTGGTGGTATAGACATATTTCCACATGCCAAGCTCTGTTTGTGTGTGTGTGTGTTAGGGTGTGTGTGTGCTAGGGTGATTTGACTTACACTTAGGGTTAGTTTTTATGATTTAAATTACTGAGTTGGGACTTTGCTGTTATTTTTTTTTTTTTTTTAGAAAATATATTTTGCGCTGTATTCTCTTACTCAATTTTATTTGCTTTTGATAGTAAGTATAGTATAATATAATTACATTCAGAAAGCAGATGTTAGATGCTGCTCATTGCAAATCAAGATTGTTATAAAATATACAGACAGCAATTTTGTTTTCAGCGTATCCTTAACTCATTCAAAGTTACGATTATTTGGTTTAAAGCTGCAAAAATAAAGTATAGATTCCACAGAATTTAGCAAAGTTACTGCAGCTCCAGATGACCCCGAATAAGACATTTTCTCATGACTGGTTTTGAACTGAGCTTGGCAATAACAATATTGGTACTTCCTGCACGGTCACAGGGCCGAACAAATCTCCAACATAATGACCCAATTATAAAAACTACATATACCCCTCATAGTTATTTTTTAATGTGTTTAAAATCCAGGATAAGAGAAATTTGGTTAAGCGTTTTACAATTCACAACAATTTTAAGATCTCATTACTAATTCAGCTGTGTGTAAGTGTGTGTTTGGAACAGAAGCTGATGGACTCAGGCCAGAGGGGCAGGGTAATGGGGTTCAGAAACTCAAAACGCCAAACGTTTATTATTTACCCGTTTGCAGCGGACCTGCCTTCAGGGGAGAATCTCCATCAGTGACCCTTGGCCCCCAACTCACAGCTCCCTCCCTTCTCCAACTCCCCTCTTCCTGATACCTTCTCTCTTCTCCTGTCTCTCGTCTGTGGTCCGAAATGTTGAAAGGAGAATAAAAGAATACAATGGAACAATATCTGAGGTCATTTGAGCTGAGGCTGCCTTTCCGGGAACAGCGGAGGTTTCTGAGGCAATATTCTTTTTATTCTTTCATTATGGCAGAGAATCAGGGACGAGTGAAAAGCATACTTCACAGCTTCTTTTTATCCAAGAACAGATCCAGGGCGATAAAAGTGGATGCTTCAAAACTTTACGGCTTACCACTCTCACTCCTTCCCTTTTGCCATTCAGACCCATCGTCCCTCACTCTCCCCCTCTCTTCCTTCCCCTCCATCATTCTTCTTACCTCTTGGGAGCGGCAGGAGTCTGCTGCCTGTTGGCAATGTGGATAATAAACACCCCAACCCACGGCCGGCCTGCACCTTGGGGCAGGAAACTCCATACAGACGCACCTGCATGGGCTACCATGACAACAAGGACCATCTGTCCGTCAAACCAGTGACTGAAAGTACCTGTCCTAAGTAAATGCAATGGATAAACACACATACGCACTCACAGTTGCTTGGTGGACCTGGGTCAAGGGTTAAAGAACCCCATTTCCTGTCCAGACAGACGAGGGCCAAACACCCCTCCTCTCACTTCCACTCCTTTCCTTTCTTCCTTGTTTCCCCTGCTCCCCCCTTCTCTCGTGGTTTCTCTCTATCTGAGCTTGATATTCATTGTACTGCATTTTTGTGTGTGTTTTTGATTGTGATTGATGCAGTGTGTGTAATGGCAACCTCGGCTTAGCTGCCTTAGCTCATCCTAGCGATTATTAGCCAAGCAGCCCTTTTCTCACAGGAGCTCTCAACTGCCGACTGAAAGGCTGATTTAATAACGCAATGGAGTAAGCTAATCTCTGAAACGTTACCGTGTTTTTTTTTTTTTTTTTTTTACAGACTACTCTCAAGAGCTTCATTAAAAGGGCATGCTCTTATGTTACACAGATCTGAAAAGGCTTTGGCAAAAGATTCCTGTTAGTCACTATTGAAACCAGCTTCTCTAAAATAATTTGTGCTCTGTATTAAATCATCACACTACAGAAAAACTCTTAGGTCCTTTTGAGGGCTTTTCCGAGCACACATGGCCAAATACATATTGATATGCTTTCATGCAATTGAACTACTCTATGTATACGTAAATTATCTTATTACCAGGACCCATCCCTCGCGAGGGAGACAAACCGAAGCACGCCTTGTATGTTTTTCAAACATTAAGAATATATTTGACAACTATTCTGCCCATGTCTGCATCGGAGTGAGCCTCTGTGGTGCAGCGGTGCTCTGGTAATAGCCTGTGTGCTGTGCTGAGATTAATGTGAGGACTTATTGATGTAATGATGGAGCCATGAAAGAGCACTCTGGGCCGGTGGTTTGGGCCCAACACATGGGCCTAATGGACTCTGTGTGTATGTTTGTGTGCATGTGTTACATCTGTGTGTGTGTGGTTTTGGGCTGAAACAGATGAGATTAATTGAAAGGCTTTGCGTTCATAAGAAGGGACCTCCAAAATTGAGTCTGTGTATTTCTTAGAGATTGTGTTGCATGTATAAAATACCTGACTTCAGGTGTGTGTTGAAATGTTGGTGTGTCTTTACATGTGTGTCTGACAAACCGTATGACCTCAGACTTCTCTCTGTACCTGCGACGTGGTTCTCAGCTGCCAAGTGCTTTAAGGGCAGAGCAGCTCGTACTGACCCTGCGGGACAGCCTGGTTGGAGGCAGCATAGAGGGAGGCTGAGTAAATACGATGTGGTACCCTCACAACTAGTGCCCTGCGGTGTGTGTCTGTGTGCGGGGGGTGTATCTATGTCCTCACAGATTCTCCGGTAAGGCCCAGCAGGTGCTGACAGGACCCCCTTCATCTCTTCACTCCCCCGACAAACCCTGTTTTCTCTGTATATGTGTATAAATGAATATATATGTGTGTGTGCGTGTCATTGCCAACAGGCTTGATCTACTCAGTGTGGGTCTGATGTTGAAGTGATTGACAGCAGAACAGTCACAGGGGCGATTGAGAGCAGTTGTGGGAAGAGAGGGACCTTACAGCCTCGCTGCTTTCAGCCCTGAGGGTGAGAGCGAGACAAATACAGAGAGAGAGAGAGGGAGAGAGGGGGATCAGAGAGTCTAAACAGATACAAAACAGAGCGGAGGAACAAATGAATGAATGACGTCCTGCATATTTGAGTCGTACAGGAGCCCGTTTGTTGGTTTAAGAAACACAGACAAGATAAAAATTAACTGAATTAATAGTGGTCGCTGTAATCACCCTGACTATTCACTGATCTCATGGGTGGGAAACCATGGGGACCACAGAGGTTTATGGGAAACGGTTCATACACTGGGAGTGATGTCATACATAGGAGACAGACCAAGCTCTCCCGGACTGATACGGTGATGGGAGGACAAATATGAGCCGCAAGATCAAAAATGCTAAAGACTCCTCATCTCTGCTGAACTGTGATTTCTCTCAGGCCCTTCATATTCCCCTTAGTTCTTGTTACTTCATGCTCAAAGAACTCAATGTAGGCATAGCCATCTTCTAAAACATTTCATAGATTTTAAAATATATTGTGGCTCGTGGTTCATCGGTTTAAGTTGTGTGTCATTATTTTGGGTTAAAATTTGCAGTGTTCCTCAACGCTCCCTTTCTTGCAATATGTCTGGTCTCTGCAATTCCTCTTTGTATTATATAGTGTCTAATAAAACAGAAAAATCGCCACAAACAGTCATTGAAAAGTCAAACCGGTTATTCATTTGAAAAAACACTCTTTATATGCTACAGTTGAAGCTCCAAGGACTCTGAAGTAAACCAGGCATGAACTCACAGGCACACACGCTTCACTACAGCCATCGGAGGAGAGAGATGTATCCATCCAGGTAAGTGAATAAAATACCCTTTTTTCTGAGGCACTTCTGCTGACTTTATTTGAGCATGTGTGCAGGAGTGACAGCCACAGTGTCTGTGCCAGGGCAGCACAGGAGAGAGTGGGCCACTGGCCATCTGGGTTTAAAAGGTGTCTTTAAATGGCGGAGGTGTAAATCTACTGCCCATGTGCCGAAGGGGATGTCCGTTCCTCTCGGGCCTGCAGACCCACTCACAGATCAATAAAGTTAACTCAAAACATTCACACTCTGCCATCTGAAATCAACCATTTAATGAGTTGCTGTTCCTGTAAAAGTGGAAAAGGCCCCTTCAGATTTATTAGAAAAAAGAGAGTAGAATTCCAGAGAGGAGGAAGAAGAGGAAAAGGAGGAGGAGGAAAGAAAGAGGCAGAACTATAAGGTTTCTGCTTGGATTCATTTCAGGACATTTAAGAACCACTGACTACATCTTTATGAAACACAAATAATGAAAATAGCTTCTTGATCCACTTTTTATGAGCAAGCATATTTAAATAGATGTGATTGGATGCTTTATACGGTGGTAAGAATGCACCAGACAATAAAAGCAACGTGAAGTAATGTAATTTCACTTAGAGTATTAAATGTAATCCCAACGTGGGCCTGCTTTTAGAAATCATTTCACCAGCAGCAGAATGGCTCTTCAGCATGTTTCAGCAAACGACAATAAACTTTTTTTTTTGCAAACGAGACCAAATGCTGAAGCGGCTGCACGAGCTACCTCTATTTCCACAGGCCTCTGAAATAACTCATACTCCTGGTGATGTGTGAAAGAAGTTCTGGCAAAGCAGTCATCCATTTACAAAGACCTCAAGGTGTATCAGTTTAATAAGAGGGAAGTGTGGAAAACATATTTCTGTGGTGCTTTCTTTAATGTTGAAGTTGGTAACTTCATGTCATTGAGCTACATTATAAGGCTGAGCGCTGCATGCAGGAGTTGTTTAATGTGTAGAGGGATTATCAGTCACATTGCCTGACGAGAATGACACACAGTAGAGCACTCTGTGACAGTCCCCTTTAATTTAATTAAGCTGCACCAAATTTAGCACACACAAGCTATTTTTAATGAACTCTGGAAGACGTTCTCCGCTCAGACACATTCATGACAACACAAACCTGGAGTGTTGAGGTGAGGGGTAGAACAGGATGCAGAGACAAGACCTAATATATTCATTCCACTGTGGAGATCACAGGTTTTTGTTTACAGCATGTCAATACTGGCATTGGCCCTTATCACCAAAACATCTCCTGCCACTTTCGTCACATGTTCTTTAGGTATAGCTTCTCCTTCTCATCCTTATATATTTGTTATGTTTTGATTTGTTTAAAACTTCTGCGCCCTTGTTGGTGGTGAATCCTCCGGAGGATCTACTGCTGTTTTCGCACATGGGCTCTCTCGGACATCATCCAGAATTTTTACTAGAGGACTGGCAGGAGCAAGCCTGGAGCCACTCACGCTGACATTTTAGTTCTCACAGTCTCTCTGCAGATAGCAGTCCCCTAAATATGCCAGATTTTTTCCCGAACAGGATCCAGGCAGTATTGGGAATTCATTATCGGGAAATTGAATATTTGATGCGGTATTCCATAATAAAAAAAAAAAAGTGGTAAACATTTTCTAGATCCATCCAATTGTCCGGATCCCTTATAAATAAAGAGTTCTTTCTTTGCTCATGTCCCATCATTACAGGTTTGTTGGATATCCATTCATTAGCTATTGCCACAAACTAACAGAGGTAAAATCATCACCTCTGTTGACTAACTGTAGACTGTCTTCTCAAGAGCTTTCATGTACATTCTTAGTTTGGGTCTTGGTTGCCAACATTGAAACATCTCTGCGCTCTCCCGGGTTTTCCACCTTTTTCCGAGGTCACGGCCCATAAACACACCTTGTCATGTTCATCTAAACGCAGCTGTCTAGCTGACAATCATCTGATGATTGGTTTATGCTGATGGAGTGCATATTTAGTTTTCCATTTAGTCTCCACTTCCCAGAATCTCTCGCTCTCTGCTACCGGGCCAGCCGTCCCCAGGGGGCCACACAGGAAGAGGAAGGAAGATGAATGAAATTGTCCTTTTTACGCTGATGTCTTACTTTTAGGGTTTACATGAATATATTCTGAGGTAAATCCCTCTAGCAGCTGCCCCCCGGTGTGAAGTTGCACAAGGCTGTGTTACCTGCACACACTTCTTTTTATGGTTGTTGCAAAGAAAATGCTACATGTTAACAAGCGCGCATGGAAAGAATTACACTGTGGACCCGGTGCCGTGTCCCATCAGGCGTTAACCGGCACATGCCTCGAGACACGTAGAGTGACAGCCGCTGACAGTTGACGTCACAGGTCAGCAGCGGTGAGCACAAACTGTTCGGGGCAGTTCATGACATGCAGAGCCGTTCAGCTGGGTGTGGAGACGTGTCTAGTTTTGTGTCCGGGCTCGAGAGGCTGTGACACACTTGGTGCAGGAAGGGTAGCTAAACATGTGTGAGGCTCCAGCATATTTGTGCTGCTAATAGGTTGTTTGGGGAAGTGTGTGAGGCTGTGTGTTTATGCTGCTAATGGGGGTTTAATTTGATAAGCGGTTGGCGGATTTGTCAGCGCTGAGCTCGGAAGAAGGGAATTGGGCTCTGTATATTTTGAGTAAACATGAAGAAATTTGCTCCAGGTTTCCTCTTTCTATAACCTATATCCTCTTAGTTTGACATGATCATGTCAGACCGAGATGTTATTTTGCATTGAAAAAGCTTCTGTTCCTCTCTGAAAATGGCTCCAACATTCTGGGAACTGCACTTATTTTATAATATTCTAGATGAGTAGATGAATACTCCTTTGCCTCACCAATAAAAATGCTGCTCTTAATATCGATCGTTGTTTTGTGCTTTAAAATGTCACAGATTAGGCCCCCTTATTGATTTAGCTGTGGTATTGGAAAAAACCCAAACGACCATTGTGATTAATACTGCCTCAGTCTTTACGCTGAAATAACCTAAACAGCTTGTCATCAGCATTTGTAAACCATACAATCTGCAGTGTCACCTGATCTGTTCCAGTGATATAATCCCAGCAAAGCATCACTATATTTACCATGTGTTTCCTAAAACTGTAAAGTAACTAATTAAAAGCTACAGAGGTGACTGTTAACAGCCTCTGGTTTAACTCTGCTCATGTGCACTCTGGTTTTGGGCCTATATATAAGAAACCCTCTTGGTCTAGTATGGCCGACATATGTAGCTGGGGGTGGATAAGGAGGGGCTGTAATATAGTCACAACAGCGCGTTCAGAGCCAAAGGAAACAGTGGTCCCTCTTCCTCCTAAACAGGACGAGACCACACGCATGCCGCACTGAATTACTGTTTCTATACTTATCAAGAACACTTGCTTTTTTTGACATATTTGATTCTTGCACCTATTCTACCATTTTTGGTTGATCCTGAAGTTCCTTTCTCAAACACACACATCTCCTTTCTGTACAAAGACCCAGAGGACCCTGCTCTATGAATGGCTCCACTGTTCTTCTCTTATCTTTTTATTCCTCCAGCTCCTCTTCCTCCTCCTCCTCCTGACCAGGAAGTGAACTGAGTCAGATGTATCATCATAGATAGACGTCTCCACTCACTCTCCAGTTTACATATGCATAGACACACATTTAGATATAAATGTGCTTGTGAGACACATTTCTTCGCAACCTTGAACACCCACACTCTGTTTATTTCTCTACGTCGCTCACATTCTCTCTCTCTTTCTTTTTCTGTCTTGGTTCAGTCCATTTGTTCCCTTGTGTCCCCCAGCTCAGCCTTCCCCTCTGAAGCATTGTGTCTGCCATTTGGCAGAGAGAACAGTCGAGCAAGTTAAACTAAGGTCACATGAATAATGTAATCTTATAAAAACAATTTAAATTATTTTCTGCGACAGGAAAGTTGCTGCTGGATATCATCTACAAACTCAAAGTTACAGCATCATGGGAGTTTATTTGGTGATTGTCCTGCTAGGATCCTTGGTAGAAATGTCCTACAGTAAAAAGACAGTGCTGCACTATAAAGTTTATGTATCTTTTTCAATTATTAGCATAATGATACCACAGTCATGTGTAAACGGAGCAGATCCTTTGTGTGATTTCTGCTTCTTGGTTGTCTTGGCACAGCAGCGGTGCAGTGAATTCAGCCACTGTGTATGTGCATGTGTGTTTGTGATGTTATTCCAGGTGTTTTGTAAGGAATGGTGTATGTACATCAGCTGGAGACCGGAGAGAGGAGAGGTAACATCCTTCATCACCACACATGGTGTGTGCCTGTATGTGTGTATGTGTGTGAGGGAGAGAGAGAGAGAGAGAGAGGGACGGCATGAGAGAGAGGTAATGAGAATATGTCGGCTGAGGAAGTCAGGGTGGATTTTCTAAGAGCCATAGACACCCAAAGATGCTTTGATATATTATATGGAGAAGAGGGGGACGGGATCCAGCACTGTGTGTGTGTGTGGTGGTAAACGTATGTAAACACTCTCCTAATCCCTGCTGAGTTGTCCAGCCATAGCAGTGTGCCATAAGGTACCCACACATGCACACTGCCACACTGAGCAAGTGAAAATCCTCAGATCTTGATCTTGAGTGTGTTTGTGTGTGTGTGTGTGCATGCCTGTCAACATGTCATGTCCAGGACTTGGTGGCAGAAGTGTAGACACTGGAACTTCAGAATTGTATTCAAAATTTCAGTGACATCTATGATTTCACAAATGATCCTCTGATTATTATCCTGAAATATGTTATCCGACCATATCAGAAATCAGATGTGGTCATTCTGAATGGACTCAAAGCAAGCTGTCATAGAGAGGAGGAATGTCTCCTCTCAGTGTGTAGCGCCTATGTATTGTTTGCTCAGACTCTGTTGAGCAAAGTTAAGTTAAAAAGACATCATGAGTAAAAACAATTTTGAGTAAACATCATACATTTTGTTCATATTTGAAAAAGGAGATCGGTCATTAGCGTGTCCCCAGCTTTAGAGACACAACCATATATTAAGTGTGTACAGTATGTAATTGGTTAAGGGTGTGTCATTTAGTGGGTTTAGTGTATAAAAGAAAGCCTCTAATAAGCGGAGACATTGAAAACTTTTTAAAACTTTTTTTGTCCATTTACTTTCTTTACCAGCCAAAAAGGAGAATAATAATGGTGAGGGAACATTATGAATTACAAGCTGAGTGTTAATGGCTCATGTGGTAACTGAAAGAAATGAATCGTGTGCATCAGTCGATATTTTTGTGTCCTAAAAAGTATATCAACCATTTTATAATTATCACTCCAAAAAATGTTTGTCTCATTATGTGATGAAATATAAAACTCTAGATTAAGCATATAGTTAACATTAAATAATTAGATAAAGATTATTTTATAGATATGAGCAGATGTTTTTCTGTCCAGTCAGTCTTATCTCTCTATAAAATGACCAGAGGTATAGTAAGAAAGACCCTGAAATCTGTTATTTAGATAAGTGACCAACCACCATGACTTCTCATACCAGTACAGTGTGCTCTAGGTATGCTGTCACACTATCTGTCCTGTGTGGCTCCCCTTTGACCTCTAACCTGGCATAAAGGGAAGTGACACTTCTTGCTGCTCATTCCTTGGCTTCCAGTGACCTTCCAGGACCTCAGCCGCCGCCACCACACATGGAGGCCCAAAGATGTCCTCCTTAAAGTCCTTGCATTTGTTGGCCTGTACTTCAGAGGAACAAGGATATCCAGAGTGACCAAAATCTTGACTTGAAATCAGCATTGCATGGACAGTATAGCAAAGTAAATCTTAAAAACCTCTGCCTGGTCTATTTCCTCACTTCTGCAGAGTCGCTTTATTAACGGTGCAATATGCACTAATGCCATAATTTCAACAGTTGATGTGTTTTACATATAGCATCAGAGACCACACACTGATAGATGACCTCAACACTCTGCACTCTGAGCCTTTTGAACTTCGTGAACACACACACACACACACACACACACACACACACACACACACACACACACACACACTGGCAGCAGGCAATAGTTTTGCGTAGGATATGGAGAGTGTTGAATCTCGCTGTGACTCCAGGAAACCCTGTGCTCACTTCCACCTTCAGAAGGATGAAAGAGGTTCAGTTCCACTCCCTACAGTGTGTGAGTGTGTGGGAGTGCAGCACCGCTTTAAGGCCCCTATCTCCTGTCTTTGCGGTTCCAGCATAAGCACATTACAAATTCACACATCCCCCTACCGAACACCCCCATACTCCTAACCTCTATCGCTCCACATCCGATACAATCACAACATGGCTACAAAGAGGCTGCCAGGTAGGGGGTACTGGTGCCTATGTGTGTGTGTCTGTGTGTGTCTCCAGCTCTATTCATGGGGCAGGATGCGGGGTTTTGGCGCTTGCAGGGAAATAGTGAGAAATTCCCTCAACCTCAAAGACTGTTGACATCAGTTGCCCGTGTTTTCCTCCATCTCCCTATTTTGGGCTATTTTAAACACAGAAACCCCAAACCCCTCGAACAGGGGAAAAGGGGCACTTGACTACTCCTCCTCTTCCTCTTCCTCTTTTCCAAGCTTAATCGTATCAAAGGGCGTCCGGCTAAAGTAGAATAATTTGCTCTTTGTATTATTAACTTGCTTAATAATATAACATTTAACAAGAAACCTATTTGAAAGTTTGAGTTGAATGTTCACAAGTCTCTTTAGACTATATAAGTGGATCCGTTTATTTACTGTTTGTTCAGCCTGATAAATTTGACAGGAAATTGTAGAAATTATAAAGTATGTTTAAATAAAAGCCTAGAGACTACTGGCCAATATGCAGTTATTTAATCCATATATCATTATTGGCTAGAAAATGTTGTTTCATTAAAACAACAACAACCCCACCGATGATAAAAAGAGCGCTGTACCTCATTGTGTTTTTGATGAAGAATGAGGCAAGAGTTAAACAATGGCAGCAGGGAACATTTGCAGTGCTTGAACCACACGCCCGCAAAATGTACGTAATGATTCTATTCTCAATGCAAATTTCCCATTAAGTAGATAAGCTTACCTGTTGCTGAGCCACTGTACAGACCCACTGTATCATTCCCTTAATTAATTTACCAGCTCACTTTTTGTGTGTGGCTCTCACCAAATTTGCACTTCACACAAATATCCCTTTTCTTTCTTTTGGAACGTTTCTTTGGTGCAATGAAACACTGCCTGCTTGTTTTAAAAGTTTCATAATACAAAGTAAAGATGTTAAAATTAAGTCAAAAACAACATGGGAGCAGTTAACAGCAACTGATGACATTTCTAGGAGCGGATGGCAAGACCACAAACTTCCTTCATTTCATTTTGAGTTTCATGTACCTTTTAAAATAAATAGCCTCTGGCTTCTGATCGCCAGTCGTACTGCTGCACATAAAACACTCACATGCCCACAGAGGCCTGATTGACACACAGTTCACATATTAACACAGAAACAGACGGGTTCGTTGCACGCCTGCCAGTTCACACCCAGCCACAGACCCACATGTCCAGCAACCCACCCACACACACACCTATACGCAGTGTCTGTGACTGTGTGAGATTGACACACAGTAAAGTTTTACAGGTGCGCTGAAGCGGATAATTAGCCTGTTAGCTGTGACTAATGAAATCTCCACTGCTGTGCCCTCAACTGCTGCCGGGGCAGAGGCCACTTTCCTGTTTGGATAGGCAGCACTTTAAAGCAGAGCGGAGGGGAGCCAGGAACCTGTGTGTGTGTGTGTGTGTGTGTGTGTGTGTGTGTGTGTGTGTGTGTGTGTGTGTGTGTGTGTGTGTGTGTGTGTGTGTGTGTGTGTGTGTGTGTGTGTGTGTGTGTGTGTGTGTGTGTGTGTGTGTGTGTGTGTGTGTGTGTGTGTGTGTGTGTGTGTGTGTGTGTGTGTGTGTGTGTGTGTGTGTGTGTGTGTGTGTGTGTGTGTGTGTGTGTGTGTGTGTGTGTGTGTGTTTGTGTGTGTGTGTTCAGTCAAATACAGGATGAAAGAAGGAAATGTGAGCAAAAGTCAATCGAATGAGAGCAGAGAGATGCAGGTGGACATTTCACTCCGGGGCATCCACATGGATATTATGTTTTCACTGAAAGCACACACTGACACACCCTGATACACAATAACTTAAATACTACTGGCCAAAAGCATTAGACTTTGTATGGACCCTAACCTTTTTTTTTTTTTTTGAATTAAAATGTCTACATGGAGCGCAATCATTTTGACTTATGCTGTGAGAATGAAATCTAACTTTAATAATTTAAAGTTGTTACAGAATATGAAATGATTAATGTTCCACTGTACTCTGCAAATTAAATCATAGAACAAATAAATGATTGGGAACATGAAATGTATTCATTTAATAGTTTGGACTCATCAGTGCTCAGAGGTTGTCGGGAACGGTTTGTTCCAACACTGACTTTGTACAGAGGGTTTGTAAGAAAAAAAGGTTGGTTGTATCAACTTCATTTACTTATATTGCTGCAGAAAGCTGTAAAGTACAACAGTTTTACGAATTTTTCCGCTTTTAATTTTTGTAGCAGTCCACCCCTAACTTTTGTATTATCTTAGATTATGCACAAAACACATACATTGAGAGAGAGAGAGAGAGAGACAGAGAGGATGTCACGCCTCGTTAAGCCCCATATAATTAAACACTGTTTTGTCATATCTTGTGACTGAACTAAAAGTCAACAAAAAATGAGGTTGTAAAAACATTGAGAAGGTTTTGAACAGCATCACAGCACATTGTGCATGAAACCAAGCCTGCACTGGTTGTGTGGGGCTAGGCTGTAATTTACAAAAATATAAAGTGGTTTCTTTCATTGATTGAATTTAATTCAAGGCATAAACCAAGAATATTTTTTAACCCCGATAATCGCTAATTTAGCTTTTCTAGTTAGTTGGTGTTGTCCGGCAAGTATGATGTATGAAGTGATTGTTATTGAGTAAGATAGGAGTGTTCTGAGATATCTGATGATAAAACCAGTCATACATTCACCCTCACACACATTTGCAGACAAAAACTCGCTTGCTACGGACAAACAGCGAGGGAGCAAAAACCCACATACCTCCCACTCTCCTGCAGGGTTCTTGGCCCAGTGGAGCAAATCTGATTAAGTTATTGATTGTTCAATGAAAAGTTATGCTCTTGGTCTGGGAAAGAATGTAAAAGTTTGTTTTTGTTTGACTCTGAGCAGCCTGGGACTGTCACAGGCTCACTGTCAAACTGCAGTGAATGCCTTTGGGTCACTGTGTGGCTGTGCGAATACTTTGTCTTTTATCATCACTCTGTCCTTCAGCTCACTTGTGCCACTTAAATAGAGTAAGTAGTCAACAAGTGTGCGTCTACTCTGTGTGTGTGTCAGTGAGGGCAGCCCCACAAGGAGAGCTGATGATGGGCTACATACAGCTCACCCCTGACCCTCGTGCCACTTCAGGAGTTGGAATGTGCCCACACACACACACACACACACACAGACACACGCACACGCACACGCACGCACACACACACACACACACACACATACACTGCTCCCGCTGCCGCTCGACCAGCTGCTGACAGAGCTGATAGCTGCAGTTACGCTGGCTGACGACGTAAACCGATGATTGGCTGAAGGAGCAGTCAGCAGCATGTCATGTCAAACCCTGACCTGCGACCTCTGACCCCTCACTCAGGACAGTGGCATGCCGTAGGGATAATCATGTTATGCACAAGACCTTCAAATGATCGCTTCATCTTATTTTAGTTGGAGGCAATAAACAGTCGGCGTTTCAAAAGGAACAAAGTCATTAACAGCTCAACCTGTTGTGAGCCTGTCCTCACGTTTAGCTATATTTAGAAAGTGTGTGTGACCATAGGATAATTTAGGTCAGCTGACTTGATTCCTTTTAAAACAAAAGCACCATGAAGAATACTTTGGGTTATAATGGGGATTAAATCATATTTAAAAGTAATACGGAGTTACAATTTTCTGTTGTCCTGTGTAACTCCACCTCTTCGGTTCGTTGGATGTGGAAAGTTACAAACGTCTCTCCTAATGTTTTGTGGTGTATGTGGGGTGATGCTGCAGAGTGGGGGGGCTGTACCGCTCTCTAGGTGGTACAGTGTTAAAGGCCAGTGTCTAAGTAAACGTAACGAGCTGGCAAGATGTGGCTTCAGAGGTGCTGTGTGTGCGTCCCTGTGTCAGGACCTGATGGGACTTGTGCTTAAGTCATCAGCGCTGTCGCCTCTGTGACAATCCTGAACAAGCATGTGCAAAACCTCCACTGATGAAAAGATTGTGTGTTTTTGATGCGTCTATTTTCCATAACATACACTCTCCATTGTGTCTTTAAGTGTGAAACTTTTTACTGTCTTTGTTCTTGTTTGGAGCCTTTAGGGGACAAACTTCAAACTAGCTGGTGGTTTCAGTGCTGAGTGCCGCTCACTCACACACACACACTGATGCAAATATGCCCCAAACTTTTGGTTTTTCGTGAAACTTACATTCGCTGTGGAGAGTTGGCTCCACTTTTTTCATTAGAAAAATGAAAGCAAACGCTATTTTGTTCTGTTTTATACATACTGTAAGAGAATAGTGTGTGACCTATGGATGAAGGAATGGAGGGAAAGACAGAAGAACAAAGGAGCAAACCAAAGAGAGGCAGTGATGATGATGATGATGATGATGATGATCGGGCTTTACGATGTAAAAGTTCTGATGGGAATTTCAGCTGCTGGAGCAAAGGAACAAAGCAGATGCATGTGTGTGTGTGTGTGAGAGCTTTCAGATCCCTCTATGCTGTTCTGCCTCTGAGGAACAGTAATTGTGATCCATGCTCTGTTAAAATCTACAGCGCATTGGGACCAGCACGAAGACATTATACACGCACACACACACGACTGCCTTGTCTGTGCTGCAGTGGACCAATGAAGACATCACATGACGAGCCCTCTCAATTTACCTGCTTTCACACTCCGTCCATTCTAATCCTACAAATCTGGATCACTCCTCGCTTCCTTTTCTTCCTTTCGTCCTTCCTTAAATCAGAGGTTAATCTTAGGGAAAATGCCTTGTCGTACTGAGGCTGGCCTCCGGGGGGAGCTCTGACTCATATTGAATAGATAGGAGTTGAAGCGGCTGCACAAGCTTGGCCTTATCTTTGTACACTATGCAGTAAGAATGTGAACATAGTCATTTAAAGATTTAAAAGATTTAAAGTTGCAGAGGTAATGTTCAAGTTAAACCATTTAAAAACCTCCTAGTGTTAAATCAGTTGACACAGCTGCAATATGTTGTTCTTTTGCATCTTAAAAGTTTTGGTTTTCGAAGGATGTAAACGATGTTACAGTTTTTTGGGAAGTTTTGTATCAAAATACGTGTTTAAAAGTATGTTATAAGGGGCACCCAGGTGGCCTCGAGGTTTAAACCACTGATAGTATAATTGCAATGTCCCCAATTCAAGATGGAGCCTAGGTTTTTAATCCAAACATGATCCCTATTCCACTACCCTGAAATTATATATCTAATTTAGCAAAAAATGCCAAAAACATTTGTTCTCCAAAAAGCATTACATTACAGCTGTGTCGCACTGATATCAACTGTTAAAAACAACAGGCAGCATCTTGGGTGTGAATGGCTACAGTCAAGTCAAGCTTGTCCTCGAAATGTCCTGCCATGTTTATTAAGATTTCTCCCCTTTTTGCCTAATTTCGTACTTAAATAAACCAGGGTGGTGATTCGCAGACTTGATGACTGCTAAATGTGGTTTTATGTTTTACTTATGAAGAGCACAGTAAAAAAACCAAGCTATTTAGGGCCAATCTCAATTCTGTCTGTTAATTAAATTCAACAGAGAGTAAACTCCCTTTGAAGAAAGGCCGTTAAAATGTTTGGGATATTTCCTCCACATTTGCTTTCAAAAATAACCAAACCCTGAGACCACAGTCGACATAAAGTTTCACCCTCGAGAAACATGAAAACTGGAGAGAGACGTGGAAGGAAACAATCAAGATGAATCTGAACCCACTCTCTCACACACACACACACACACACACACAGAGAGTCATTGCTTGTCAGGGTACTGAGGCCAGTACCATGAGTTGTATTTAATGTTTTATGTATGCAGGGTAACCATGAGGAGAGAAAATAAACCAAAAGTTATTTTGATTGTCAGCACATTTCAGCACGTCCCTATCCAGTGAGGAAACGATTAACAGACTCGACATATTATGGATTTTAAGAGGGCAGGAGAATGACTTAATCGCTATTGTTTCATGTGGTTCAGCCGAATTAATGATTTTCACTTTGCTCTCTTGTCGACTTCAAATCTGTTTATTTTGTGAACTTTTGTTTGCAGATGATTAAACAAAATCTTTGTGTGCATTCCTCTGCATGCATTACCACCTTGAACAAAGGCAAACACATTTGTCTGCCACTCATGGTGGACCAAGGATACACCCAAATTAAAGAACAAAGCATTTGTAGTTTAGTAAATGACATATCAATTGTAACCTTTACAGAAATAAAACTGCAACAATGACAATTTGTCATATTAGAAGACTTAGATGAAACCGTTCTTAATCGCTTCACGGTGTAAGTTGCTGGCAGGTTGCTAAGTATAAGGTTTGGTAGGGTTGGTTGATAAAACAATATAAATTATCGCATATAATTTTAATCTATAACAATATAACAAAATTTCAATATATCATTTAATACATTTAATCCATAAAGAAGAGTTTAAAATCCCAACTTTCTCACTGGACTTAAAAAACTTATATAACTATTGATATTGACTGATATGATCACTTTTAGGTAGAATTAATTACATATAATTTAAGTTATTACATTGATATTGCCCACCCCCGGGTTTCATTATAATGTTCCATGTAGTGTGCAGTCATGTGAAAACTCAATGATGCTGTGTGCAGTCAGTGCTCATCAGTTTGGCTGCTGTTTCTCAAGAAATAGTTCCAGCATGTCTCATTACCAAAAACCACAGGTTTTATTTCCAGATATGGGTTAATGTATCTCAGCTCTAATCTCCTCCAGTCCACATCCATCTTTCACTGCTTTTATCTTTCTGTGGAGAATGACCCATTTTTATGACATTGCTCGTCTTTATAACTTAGAATCTTTTCAGATACTATTCATCAAAGAAGGTGGGATAAATGCTGATATGATCCTTACGATTTTAGGCTATCAAGTTATTATGGACAATATGAATGAATATATGTATTATCAGAGAAAACTCCTATTGCGCAACTTTTAAATCTTTTGGCCCTTCTCTCTGCTCGGGCCTCGTGTTATATTTTTGGAGCTGAGTTGATGGACGTGTCATTCCTCCCTCCTCTGTCCTTCCCCGGGGCCTCTGTGTGTTTTAATGCTTAAGGACTAGCACTTACAGGTTTGTGAGGGTTTGTGGTTTGCGTGTGTGCATGAGAGGGAACAAGAGAAAGTGAGTTTCACATTTGCATGTGCCAGTTCTGATCAGCTTTGTAATGGAAAAACCATGCAGGACAAACTTCTGAATATTCACCTTCAGTTTTATGTGCATTTATTGTGCTATGACTCTGGTCAAAACATATTAATAAGCTAACTATATTTTTTATTTCAACACACGCAAACACATACACCTGGCAGATGTACGTGTTATAACTTAAAAGCTGTGCAAGGGCACTTAACCCTAACATAGTTTGTAGGTTCATGACATGACTTAGCAGTCTCTAATGGAAAGAATGTAGAACCGTTCTCATATACAGTTTTATTAAATCTCAGCAGGAATAACAATGGACTCATGGCTCTTTATGATTCCTGTTCTTCATTCCTTCCATCATTTTTGTCTTTATCAGTAATTCTGAAATCCTTTTTAAATTACTGACGTTTGGCCTCATCTTTCAAATTACAGTTTCAGAATTTGGGGCAAGCTCTTATCTTGGAGTGACTTTCAGGGAGTGAACAGGCACATAGTGGTTTAAGGACACTTGATAGATGCAGTCTGTGTGTTAAAGTGGCCAATGCTACTTATCAGTTTGATAGGACCAGTAATGTGCTACCCAAGTTGAGACGTGTCTTACAAGGTATTTAATGATAATGTTCAGTTATCTGGTTACTTATCCTCCCCGCTTCGTGAAAATATGCCTCTGCTGTGTTTCAACCAACTTGACACCATGACCTCAACAGCTCTGACTCCCAGAGGTGCAGTAGAAAGTATTTCAACACCAGAGGCAGCAGTTTGCTCAGTTGCGTAGCTTTCATGTCTGCACATCTGAAGCTGCAGGAAGTTTCCGTAATTCATCCTTCTCCGCCTGTAACCCCAAACAGTTGGTCTCAGGAAAGCTGCAGCACCTTGATGAATGCAGGGTCCATACTGACGACATAAGACCACTCTGATTGGGATTGTGAAAGCGAGTGGTAAATTGTGATTGGCCAGATGTAGATGGGTAGCTTAGGGTTAGGCTTTGATGACCGTCCCAGTAAGAGAGGAGAGTTATAAGTTATCTGATGATAAAACCAGTCATACATTCACCCTCACACACATTTGCAGACACAAACACGCTTTCTACAGACAAATGGCGAGGGAGCAAAACACCCACATACCTCCCACTCTCCTGCAGGGTTCTTGGCCCAGTGGAGGTAATCTGATTGATTCCCCGAGAAAAAAAAGGAAAGATAATTGTATATGTATGTCTGTCATCGATGGAATATTTTTAGATTTTGTTCTTTCTGTTTCATCTTTTCATTTTTTTCTCTCTATCAGGGTTGCCTGAGAACATTTTCCGTAACGATGCGATCTGTGTGGCGACGATACAGAAAAAGTGTGCAGTAGAGAAAAAGGTCCCATTAATAACAGCCTATATAATAGCATAAAAAAGTTTATAGTGATCTATTTTTGCTTTCTTGGTGAAGCCATTTTACTGAAATAGTAACAAAACCCTTTTGAATTTTGAATTTATGTCTGAAGAAGTGGCGTATTAACGAGTTTGACCCCCTCAAAACGTCTGCACTCTAAAACGTTTGGATACAACTGCAGCCTATGACTATTTTCCTGGCCTTAACCCCACAATATGTTTGTAATGGGGCCGTGAAAATTGAGCCACTAAAACAGTTGGAAATAGACCTGTTGAATGCTGTCAATGACACTGGTTACTTTAACTATGGATCAGCACCCACCATAAGGTACAGGCCCTTTTTACACTGGTCGTTCTCTGCGTTACGATCGCAGCCAAGGCCTCATCAGAGTCCTGAGCAGAGAGAAACCTTGAATGACTCAATATTGTATGAACGTCGTCAAATACAGTCCTGATAGTGGGTGAGTGGTGACTTTGAGCAGAAGTGAATGGAATGTCACCTCATGAGTGTAGTTGAGGTCTGATGACCACCGTGCGTTCACTGTTGGTAAAAGTATCAGCCAGCGTTGACACACCACAGGTCCTGTCTGTGCATGTGTGTTTGAGTAAGCTGTTATTTAAATGTTATTTTCAGCTGAGATGGTTAAATAATAGATATATACAGTATCAACTAGACTGTAACCGTTGTAACCCCAGACATTTCAAAGGAACATGAGAGAGCTTATTGTGCTGTAAGTTTTAGTTTCAGCATTATTCATGCCTTTAAAATAGCATTAAGGAAGATTTACATTATTCCAAAGCAGCAGATGATGATGATGAATAATTCAGGATTTGATCAATACCAATAATTATGCAACTTCATTATAAAAGCTTTCTGATTTTAGCCTAGCATCCTTTCTGGTCTGTTACTTGTGTCATTCCTAATTAGAATAGTTCGACATACATGTTACTAAAAACATGACTTTAATCTGGGTTAGGGTTAGTTTTTGCAGATCCCTCAGAAAAATGCTCTAGGTCTTAAATACATTTAGGCTGATCACAATAATATTCAGGTTCATTAAACGCTACTTCCATCAGACTTTCGAATTAGGAATTTTGTAAGACAATCGTTTTGGCGTTGTGCATAGTTTGTAATGTTCTTTATCCATGATACAGATATGAACCTGTAGTTTGCGAGATAACAGGGCTTTTCAAATGTTATTCTCTTCTAGGCTACATCAGATTATCCTCAATCATTGGAATAGTAAATAATAAATATGTGACGTGGAAATTCCTTCATATCCGTCATACTTGACATGGGTCTTAGATTTAATTCATTATTGTCTTAAAAAGGTCTTAAATAGTCTTGAGTTTATCTTGGTGAAATCATCTAAGCCTTGTTTATTAGTTATGTCATTGATACACTATGTTCTAAGGGAACATGAGAGAGAGCTGTTTAAAGCTGAGATAATCATTTGGCAAATCAAGTCAATTTTATTTTGATTTCCCATCATCATAATTAAACAACAATTTTCCATAAAAGGCTTTTTAATTCGTAAATCATACAACACCCTCTATTGGAACAAAGCTGGAAAAAAAGCTGATCCCATTGCAATACATATTTTAACATTTAAAGAGTATACGATATTGCTAGTAGTTCCCAGAAGGTATGGACATCACAAATCTGTTTGCTGAATTTAATCACTTTCATTCTGTTCAAGGATTTGTATACATTATGTAGTTTGGTCCCACGCAATCAACAATCAAATCACTTCAGAGGGTGAAAGCTTCACTGTTCATCAAACCAGACGTTTTGCTGCCAGTTCATTTTAAATTGAGGGAACGAAAAGATAATTTTGGGATAAACCCTAAACATAAACAGAAATAACTTGCGCTCGTTTTTACCTAAACCAAAAGGCACTGCACTATGTTTTTCCTCTGTGGTCTGAATTAAACTGGAAACCTTGAATTTATAATCCCACAGAAAATACTCAAAAATACATGATCATAATAAAAACCACACAATACAAGATAAAATATCAATACTTTCAAGGGACTTTTCAGGGACAGTGATACTCGTCCAGGTCAATAGGAGGTTAACCAGGTTTTGATCTGCACACAAACAGACAATTATCTCATAGATTTAGTTTCAACTTCATGGAAATTAGAGGGTATCAAGCATGTTGTATTTGATAACATAGTAAACTTGGTGCTTTAGTTTAAAACCAATTCTGGTGTTAGTTGACCACATGATATTGTTCCATTACATAGCAACTCTGCAGCGCTGTTTAATCTGACATAAAGGAGTTTGAAATAATGTATTGTAACTTCTCCCCTGTGGATTAATACACATGCAGTCACACACTCACACAGCCACATCATGTAAGAGGCACGTCTCCTCCCGGTGCAGCTGAGAATAACCAGATTATTTTATCTGGAGACACCAGCTCCTTTTGACATGGTAGCGATGGAACAAACTCCCCACTTCTGTCTCCATCTGTCCCTCTCCCTCCGACTCTATCTCACAATCTTTCTCTGTTTCCCACTCGCTTCCAATAAAAAAATATTACGAGACAGTTTAAAGTTAGTAAAACCTGTGCGCACATGTTGTGTGTAGTCGGACAGGCGTGTGTCTTTGTGTCTGTTAACAGACAAAGGCAAGAAAATATGATCTTAGGGTAACAACATCTGAGGGCTCACATGCTGCCCGTTAAAAGTTTTTACAGCCGATCTTTTTGGATGACGTGAAGGTCGGGGGGTGAAGGGTGGGGGGTCTTTGGTCGGAGGGACAGCCCGAGTGTTGAGCAGCTTGATTGGTAGAAGCAACTGTAAATATTCTTAATTCCAGTCAAGAAGTAAAATGTCCAATATGCCAACATCAGTGATGTTACTGTAAACTGTAATGTACTAAATAAAGTGTACACATAAAAAACATTTATCTACCACTCTTTCAAACATATACCAGCATTGATAAAAATCTATTTGCCCATGGTCGTTTCTGCTGAGATGTACAAAAAAACCTCTATGAACCAGCCGTGTGTGAAATGATAGGGAGATCAAATTTACAATTAGTCACTTTCCCTTGAATAAGACTGTTCAGATCTATTGTAACCTGGTGCCCCAGTTACACAGAATCAAGGTTTTGATGGAAAAAATGCAGATGAATTATCTATTTATCACAATAAACAGTAAGTGAAGCCAGTCGGGAGGAGAGGGAAAACCTCTTTTCCAGTTCTGAAGTACTTGATACATCGTCTATGCTGACCTCTGTAGGAGTCAGCTTTGTTGTTAATGAACAGTTTCTTCCCTCTTAAACTTAAAACATGACTCTAGCTGCCAGTAGTTGCTGATTGGTCTAAACCACTGTGGTTTGGCCCCGAGCAAATAGCTTGAAGACTGAAGATAGATTTGGATGGTTAGGTGTTTTGCCAATTTATCTTGTGTCATTTCTTTTGTTGAATATGCACAATAATCTGTAAAATTTCACCCAAAGGCTTGTTTCAAAGCTTGATGTTAAATAGCAGTTTATCAGGGATGAACTTTATCATTCTTTATATTTACATATGAGCTCAATGGCATAGAATAACCACTGCCAACTAGTGTTGTGAGGGTGTAATTGCATATAAATAGAGATCCACCACTGCATAAGTAAATTACACAAAGCTTCAACTTTCATCTTGTTGCATTTAATCATCCTCTCATTTTTCTTCTGCCCTTTTTTTCCCTCCACCTGTTTCTTATACACATAATATTCTCCCTCTCTGAGGACTCTTGGCTTAGTAGAAGATAAGAGTGAGGACAGTATCACATTAATGAAGAGACTCATTATCAAATTTATGAGGGCTGGAGTCACCAAGCCCCATCATTCTGCTGCTATGAGACAAGTAGTGAAAGAAACGCTGACGGTGAGATTGAGAGAGGCAAGGACGGATGGAGGGAGGAGGAGGTGGACATGGAGGCGAGGAGGGCCCTCTGCGATAAAGAAGGCATTAATGGTTTCATCTCTTTCCCATGCTCTACTATTCTCTCCTTCTCTCCCTCACCCCCACAAACACACAGTCAGCTGCCCCTTCCTCACTGTGTTTTCTTAAGACACTGATACTCCCCACTTCAAAGAGCAGCAATGAACTTTTGCCATGTATATTTGGGCCTTATACACACACACACACACACAGCCACATACTCACACACACACACACTCTCTTCCTCTGTGGTTTTCTCTCTGTGGTCTTTCATCCTGCCCGTGTGTCTCTTTGTTAGCCTCAGCGGAGCAGAGGAACTGAATCTAAAATAACGATCAGTTATCATATTTAAACATGCATAACCCCCCCCCCCACACACACACACACACACTCACACACACACACACACGCACACACACACACACACACACACACACACACACACACACACACAATATACAAAGTTTCCCTGACTCAAACAATAACACTTTTGTTGTACTCATATCATAGAAAACAAATTAGGAAATCAGTCTCTTTGGCTTCTGAGGAAGGCCGTCCAGCAGAAGTATCCAGCTCATAGCCGCTGCTGCCCGGGAGGAAGGAAGAAGCTTCTGCATATGGATGAAAGTGAAAGTGTTCCTCAAGATCTCTTAAGTGGGTTCACACATCTAGCATCAGAGCTAAAGACGAGGGTTAGTGTTAAAGTTCAAAGGCTTGTCTCTTAGTCACTCCAAATGTTAGTATGTGTTCATGCTCATGTATGTGATAATATATTGTTTCATGATTTACAAGATTTCTAGAGGTTTTGAAGCCAGGAAGTGACAGTGTGGTGGTAACATTTTGTTCACACTAGTGCATAAATGTATGACTGCATCAGTATCTGTCCGTCAAACAACGCTTACACTAGCAGTAAGTGCAGCGAGGATACTGCCGGTTGCTATCAGACCAGACCTGTGACAAAGACACACCACAGAGACCTGGTTCATCTTTTCTCACCCTCTCCAGCACTAAGAGCTCGATAAGAGAATGCTGGCCTATACCGCTTAGAGACATGGCACATGACAAGCACACAAACAACTTTAACGCTTACAATGTGTAAGGTCGGTTAGAGGCAATGCATGAGGTGTGACAGTGTCAGACGTTGCTGACTCCAGTACATTAGTGTGGAAGTGTAAAGGCTATTTGTGTGTCTGGAAGTGAGGTAGATACACTTTGGAAACAGGCCTGTAACAACAAGAGCCCAAGGTTTAACATTTAACATGTTGAGTGTCCAACCTGTAAGAGGTGTGTGTGTGTGTGTGTGTGTGTTTGTGTGTGTTTGCGTGTGTGTGTGTGTGTGTGTGTGTGTGTGTGTGTGTGTGTGTGTGTGTGTGTGTGTGTGTGTGTGTGTGTGTGTGTGTGTGTGTGTGTGTGTGTGTGTGTGTGTGTGTGTGTGTGTGTGTGTGTGGGGACAAATTTGAGACTAATGAACAGTAAATTGGCATGTTCATCCTGAGTCTGTGAGGGATTTCTCCAAGAATCCAGCTTCCTCCCTTAGTCCAGACATGCACATTGTGGTTGGGTTAACCAGTGTAACTCTAAATTGTCGAAGTGGGTGTGAAAGGTTCTTTGTCTCTGTATGTTGCCCCTGTGATAAACTGGCGACCTGTCCAGGGTGTACCCTGCCTCTCACCCAATGGCAGCTGGGTTTGGCTCCAGCTTCCCCCGCAACCATATAGGTTAAATGATGTAGGTAATAGATGAATGGTTAGGGTTAGCAAGTAGTCGAAATGGTTAGGGTTAGGCTCAAGGAAGTCTCTGTCCCCAAAAGTGTATATAGCAACATGTTCTCCAAACTACTACAGAAATCTCAATGAAATATTTGCACTTCAGATTCATTTATTTCACTGCAATGTGAGGGTTCATAGAAGGAAAAGCTGAAAAGTTGAACCTGCTCCTCACATAACACTAGAGACAGTGGAAGGTCGCTCTGCTCCATGTCTTGAACCCTTTGGGAGTTTAGCATGTTTCTGCTCTACTTATTGACCGTGGAGTGGTGTAGCCATGTGGGTGTTATCTGATGAACAACTGATGGTGCTTATAGCAGAGTTTCCCCCCTGAGAGATTTTCCTGCACACTGTAAATCTCACTAATAAGGTCTGGGCGCCTGGCAAGCCCCCTCCATTTCACCGGCGGGTGATAAATAACCACAGCCTTGCCGACCAGACAGCAACCGGACAGAGCCAACTGACTACAAAGAGCGAGAGAGCAATAACAGAATTTAGGGGTAATAACTGTGGATAGCAAAGACGCAGGAGTCACTGTGTGATATCAGAGAAGAAAGCCATGAAGAAGATAAATGTGTGTATTTGTCTTAGTAACTGTGTGTAATTAAAAGGTCAGCGGTAGTATAAATGTTGCAACAAGGAGGGTGGCAGCTTGTCTTCCTCTGTCCAAGTTTGTGTGTATGTTGTTTCAATGAAAATCTGGTTAGTTTCTGTGTTTCTACAGTAATGACTGATTACTGATGGAGACAGCCGTCTGACGGAATGTCCTCACCCCCGCACGCTCATTATTTACACACACAAACACGCACATACACACGGGGCACACTTATCGCTTATCTTCTCAGCTTATGAAGGTTGAAGTGATACACACACACACTTGTAGAGTCAGGAGGAGCAGAGAGAGGTGATAGGGAGGTGGAGGGGAAGACGTAGATAGGAGGAGGGAGGTACGGAAGAGGGGAGTCTGGGAGATGAGGGGGAGGAGATGATTCAAAGTGAGGGAACTGTTGAGTTGCTGTTATGAATGACTTTCAGGGTGAGAGGAAGTGGCAGGAGGTCAGTATCATAACCTCTGATCCCAACTTGCAGACGGTTTTCAACTCTACTGATATTTATTACTGTGATAATTAATGAAATCATGAGTTTTTCTGTTTCCCTAAAAAATAGGCAATTTTGTTACCACTCTGGTTATTGCTTTGGACCTTTTGTAATTGTAAACTCCATCCGGATCCTCCAGGATAATTTTTTTTACTTTATTTAATATTTTGAGATAGGATTTTTTCAACATATTCAATAATTTCGCAGGGAATAGTTGACAGATGTTGATGAATAAATCAAGCATGTTTAGGGAACAATATATCTAAGAGGTTGCCATTTGGTGCAGAGCCAAAGAGAAATCTAGATATAGTGAATTTAAATGTAGTTTCAAACAGGGACTGTTGGGCCTTACGAGAGGAATGTGCATCTTCTGACTTCCATATTGTTTTCGTCTGCATTTGTAGGATAATTTGTTGATCTTGATGAAAAACATTACACATGTTTAGGGAACTGATATTTATGAATGTATGCACTTTGGTGTTTATGATTTATGTTTACATTTTATGTGGTTTCATGAGTGGACAAGTGGCAGAGGTATGCACTGTCAGCAGTTTATCCAGATGAATATTGGAGCTGTCTGTGTGTTACCTTCAGCCCATCTGCCACATGTTTTAATCTAATAGTGGTTTTAGTTTGTGTGCCGGAACAGACTCACTCATGGATGTGTTCATACTCCAGCGGACACTGCAGACAACTCTGAGCTGTGTGATGAGGAGGTCTAGTCACAGAGGAAGTTTTTGGGTGGACGGTGAGTCCATGGTCCACCTCCAGTTTCCTGGACTGGTCAGCAACCGTGTAGAGTCGCTGTGCTCCATAAAGAATGCAGTAGCCCTTCTCATGTGCCCCCACATGCCATGGAGGAAAGGTTTTATTAAATTATCTGTGATTCCTGTGTTTTTGTGTATCATGCATCATAAATCTGACTGTAATGGTCAAACATCATGCGGAACGTTATGCATATTTGGCACGGATCATATGGAGCAAACAAAGCATTGCATACAGTTGAACCTTACTCATGTGTTTGGATCACTACAACATACTGAAATAATACTGAATAAGACAGTTCTTTTTTTATGAGAAAGAGAACCTTAAGCCTGAAACATGCTCCTGCGTTTTCACGGGCCCGTAAGCGCAAGAGCCCTTTCGGGTCCCTTACGTGCTTATGTATCCCTCCTTACGTGCTGACGGGTGTCAACCCCCTTTTCTAAAATTTACGGCAAAGCTCCGCAAGCTCACACAGCCCGCAAGGCTGTGATGGGTCTGCTCTACATCCCTTCTGGAGCTGCATTTCCGGTTCATGCCCCATAATACCGGCAGAAATCACGGAAGATTTAGAAGAACGAATATGGACCAAATAGAAGAGCACTTGGCAGAAGATATCCGATAGTATGATCACTTGTATAATCTGTCACTGACTGGCGGATTTGTCCGCCAGAAAAAGGCTACGAGGAGCCGCAGTGGCTATGTAAATAAACAATCGACGAAGAAGAAAGAAGGCGTCTAATGTCGTCTCGACAAAAAGCATTACTCCGCCTAGTGTTCTGGCGCGGAATTGCTTTGTAAGACGCGCAACGGTTGGGGAAGCATGAATGAAAACGAGTCTTGCGCCACAGCGGCGTGAAAAGACGCAGACGCAGTCGCAGAAGCATGTTTCAGGCTTTAGCCATCATGAAATACCTATTATCACAAACTGGTTTTAGTAAGAATTTTTTTTATTTATTCATTAAGCAAGATAAAAAATAACATTCATCCAAAATAATCACAACATGATGTATATGGATGATAGCATGTCCATTACGAGTTTAAAAACAGGACACGTCAGGCGATTCATTAGCCATTGAGAAAATCATTGCATCTATTTTTTGTTTGAATTAATTCCAGATAAATAAACTGCATTGCATTATGTGTCGATTTTTGTTTTCACAGAGCGGATACAGATCACAGGAGTGTGTTCCACTGATGAAGCAAAGTGTCGTTGCCATGAATTCTCCCCAGTGATTGACAATGTCACTTACATTGATGCGTCCCAGCCGGCGCTGCTACAAAGTGCTGATCACCTGTTTATTAATATTAAACATATGTCCAAATAGCATCAACTTCCACAATGCACTCCCTTGTACCCTAAACAATACTCATTGAAGCTGATAAGCGGAAACAGTTCTCGAGATACATTGGTAATAGACAGACATACATTTGTAGAAATAGTAGATAGATGACTAATGTCCCGTATTATACATATATACACTCACTGCTCTCTGTCTCATAAGCCTGGCTCTAAACTAGGCAAACTTTCATAGACGCATACACAATGATGTATGTGTGAATTATAAGGTGTTAATTCCAGAGGTGTTGCCAAAATGCTGTCACCCTAACACACTCACACACCGACACTCAGCTCTTATTAGACCCTTCCACTCATTTCCTCTTTCTTTTTCCTTCCCTCACTGTCTTTAAAATATGTTAGTGATTTGGCCTTTCCTGCCGCAACCTCTGATGGCTTTATACGAAACAGACACACACACAGAGACGCACACGTACACACGAAGTGCAGGACTGTGTGCCTGTGTGTTTGTGTTCACGGATCAGTGTTTGAGATTGTACCGCGTCACCTCTGCGCCTCACTAACTGTTGTTTCAACACACACGCACACACACACACACACACACACACACACACAACTTGTGATTACCTGGACAGTGTTTGGGGCTCTAATATGCCTGATGGTGGTGTTTACAAGTTACACTTTCACTTGTCAATGTAAACTTTCCTCCTATTTCAAATACAGATGTCTAGGATTCAGGGCTTGGGGATGTTTACCTCTAGATAACTTTATTTTGACTTCTTTGTTTTGACTGCCTGTGCAGGGGTGCTTCTGTGTGTGTCTGTGTGTGTGTCTGTGTGTGTGCGTGTAGGGGAGGTTGCTGACAGACATGAACAACAGGGCAACCCGGGGTTGAGAGGGGACTTGTAGACTTGTGTGCGTGTTGGTGGTTGTTTATGGCGTTAATGAGCTGCTCGGACCGGGTCTCTTTGATTCCTCCACACCACCTCAGTGTGGAAGTGTTGTGTGCAAAGACATCTGCTTTCTGAACTTGATAATGAGACACCATAGACCTTTTCTCCAGACTGATTTTTAGCTTGCGCTGTTGCACAGACACAAATAGACTTGTCCTTACTTTCTACATAAGCTTGCATTTTGGGTGGCTTGTTTTTGTTTATGATGTTGATCTTTTTAGAAGTTTCTTTTCTAAGAAAAATTTACAGGCAGCCCATATAGCACACATCTGCTCCATTGGCCTTTTGGGTGGATATCTATGTGCGCCACAGCAATGCATGTTTGTGTGCTAACTTACCAAAGAAGCCCTTGCATTTTATTAGTTTCTTTCTTTGCATCTGTTGAATGTTTGCTATGTTTTATATTTAGCTTTTACGTGCCCATATCAGGAATTAGCTCTGCCACAGAGGAGCTAATTCAAGGAAATATATACTAAAATAAGCTCCACATAAAACACATTCTCTGGTTTCCGCTCGCCTGACTAGCTCTGATCACTCTGCTGTAACCTGCTAATCACAAGCAGCACGGCAGCACGCTGGTCACAGCCCACTATGTTTAGTGTTTACAAGACTGAGACACGTCCCTGTTTAGACATGCTGTGCTCATATAGGCCGAGAGGCAGCAGATACAAACACATACACTGCCACACAGACCTTGTGTATATATCCATGCATACAGCCCAAATGCATGCAACACACGCAAACTACACATTTCTGTTGTTATAATTAGATTTGAGGTGAGGTGGTGCAAGTCCTCACACGGCAACATGAGGACATTCAACCAAATTCCAGCGTGTCTGTGGCCTGGTTGTTGCCTTTTGGAATAAGTTGGAGCATAATTTTAGATGTCTGACCATATAATGTAAAGACCATCATTCTCCACATCATTGAATAATTTGTGTCGCCGCACTATAAAGAGCATAATTGGATCTTTACAAGTTGCTCTATCATCAGTATGGAAAGTAGTTTGCTCAGTTTGTTCCCTCTCCTCTCTCAGGTCACGTAAGGAGACAACAAAAGAGATTAACTAGAAAGTATAATTATAACCTTTCAGGGAATCTGAATTCACTATTGATTCATTCAAACTCCTTAACTTCAGTTTTCAGTAACTGTTAGATATTGAGGTGAAACCTGCAGGCAGCCCAACTTGTATAAATGGTAAATTGACTGTATTTATATTGAACCCAAAGTGCTCTACGCTACACCCATTCACACACACATTCATACTTCTTTGTGCAGCACTTTTTACATCATTCATCACTGATTTCTCACACGCTGCCTGTTCAGGTTCTTGCCAAAGGACACTTATACATGTGGATACTGGGAGACGTGGATTGAACGGGCTGTGGATGACCCGCTTTATCTTTTGTTGTGTTACCAGTTTCTTCTCACTCTCCTGCCCTCTCTTTGCTCCGCAGTCCCCTGCGGCGTTACAAAGCATGACGCCTACAGCAGTCAAGGGAGTCGTAGCCGCGCTTCTAAATTGAATACAGCTCTCAGAGTGGACAACACTCATGGCCACACACGCACTGACAGCGTGCTAGCATTGCTTTTAATATTATAAGGCAATGTGCAGAAAGACAGATATATACCCATTCACATGCACACATGAATACAATTTGTGTATGTGTGTGTTTTTCTTTTGTTTGTGTTGGTGAAAGTTCACAGGATTTATCTGTTAGTGCTCAGACACCAGTGTGTGTGGGATCCAAAAAACGGGAGAATCATGGGAGATAGGGTCAAAGGTCAATGCCAGGAACACTATACAGTGTGTATTGTGTGTGGGTATCTGTGTGCACTGGAGGAGTGATGAAACGGTCTGGTCAGGGAGGGCGCTCTGCACGGATCATCAGATGTGTGATGGAAGGTGTTCATGAGGAATTTAGATTAGCTTTGAGAGAAAACAAATGAGAAGAAGGGGGTTGTAAAGTGACATGAAAAATATAATTTCTGTAGAAACTGCACTCAGTTCTATCCACTTTGGGTTTGTTGAGATATGAATCTAGGTTGTGAAAGGAGAAGAGTGGATTCAACCTATTATAATACTTAGGTCTATGTCTGTATAGCCAGGTCACTTCTGAATCCAAATCTGAAACCTGACTTGGAGATGGTCAAAAACACATCAAGTATAATTTCAGGTAAGGTGTCCATGGAGAGTCGGAACCGTGATATACAGGGATGGTTCACAGAAAAATGAAAATTGACTCACCATCTACTCACTACTATGCCAATGGAAGGGTGGGTGAAGTGTTTCAGTCCATTAAAACGTTGTTTGTTGCAGAATACAAGACAATTGAAGTCAATGCTTAAAACACTATGTAAATGATCTTGTTTCGAGTCGAATATGAATGTCAGGGCTTGTGGACACCTGGAGTCGAGTATGAGTAGATGTGATGAAAGACTTCCCCTTAGCATTTCCATTTTGTTGACCCTCACACACCTCACCCTCAAGTGCTGAAGTGAAAAGGGTGAATTTTATGGTTCATAAGAAATCCTCTTTTAAACATGGAAAGAGACATATTTTCTTTAGATGTCAGAGAGCTGAATTCATGTATGAAAAGAAGCTGTGCGGTTGTGTGTCTTAGAGAGAGAGAGAGAGAGAGAGAGACACTGAACAGGGTTTATAACGCATCACCAGATCTACCAGGTCATAACCTCTGTTCACATTCCATTTTATTTCAATTACATACACAAGGCCTAGTGTGTGGGCACATTTGTGTGTGTGTGTGTGTGTGTGTGTTACATTGAGATGGAGTGTGAATGGTGTTTATTTGGTCATGGGTCTAAACCGGATGGGAAGGTGTGGGTAATAGCAGCACTGGGAGATGATATCATAATTTCACACACACATACATGTGCGACCATCGGTAGTATGGTCTTACTGGGAGAGGAGCTCATGCTACATTAGCGTCCGACTGCCGTGTCCTTCCCAGCAGCGTCTCCTGTTGTGGGTTGGTCGTGGGAACGGAGCACGCTCAGACGAGGCGGCTGACAGGCGAGGCATTGAGAGGAGACTAAATTCAACCAGGCCTGTCTCTACTCCTTATATATTTTCTCTCTTTTGTTTGTGAGGTTGAAAGAGACAACAGGATATACGATATATGTTTTTTTGTCACACAAGAATCGATTGTGACCACGCTGGATGATATGTAGCAGCTAGCCTGACACACACCCCCAACAAAACCAGGAAGAGCAGAGCTGAGGCTGAAATATTCTATACATGCTGGATTCTGTTGACCAATCACAACATAGAGGGTCAGCTGGCCAATCAAAGCAGACAGGGCTTCACTGGGAGGGGGGCCTTCAAGAAACCGGAGCAAAAACCAAAACCGTTTCAGGCAGAGGCTGAAAAGATGAGCTGTAGCAATGTACAGTTGGAGGAAAAGTGTTTTTGTTTTCTGGAAATTTGAGCATGTAAACCTTTTCAAGTAATACTCCAAATTAAAATGAGGAAACTGAATATGAGTGTCACAATTCTCCTTTAAGAATTCAATAAGTAATAAATCTGTCATCCAACAGAAGGATCTTTTAACTTTTCGTCAATTTTCGTTTAATGTGGTAGAGTTGATTGAAATGATCCTGACCTGGCAGTTACCTCTGCTGCCCAGATAACACAGAGAGGTTTTTGTCAATTTAATATGCCCTGATGCTAACACAGCATCACAGAGACGACCACAACTCTAACAAACACACACACACAAATACAGGCCGCATACTTGTCTGAACGGGGAACAGCCAGAAACTAACAGTGACCAGTGGTTAAAGATGAAACAGATGAAGCTTCCTCTCCCAGCCGCTCTCATCTATCTCCCTGCCTCTGTGATGATCCCGACTGGGATAGTCTCGCCTCACTGCAGGTGTAAATGTCAGCTTGGGTGTGACCGAAGAGAATCCAGGGAGAGACAGAGAGAGAGAGCGACTAAAGCAGAGAGAGGGAGAGATGAGTTAGCAGATTAGAATTGCCCTTGGCGCCTGTCTGTGGTTCCAGTGAAGTGATGTGTCACCCGGATCCTGAGGGTGCTGACAGCCAAGAAGGGGAAAAGAGGTTGTTGATGCTACTTGAAGTTATTTTGCTGTTTTCTTGTTCTGGGAATTCTTGTCTGTGTTTTGAAATGGAAAACAGTGCAGCTCTAGTCCTCTACAGTTCTCAGCTGGATTTTAGGTATTACACTCAGAGTGGACGTTTGCCATTGTTAAATGATTTTCTTTCCTCAGTATAACACCTTAGACAGGTTTCAACCAACAGCTTTGGGACATTGATGAGACAGTAAATATAAAGATTTCCCAATGGTGTATCATTTCAGCAAGTAGATTAACTCAGGAGTTATGCTAATTATCTTCTTGCAAATTCTGTTCAACTAGTCAAATTGTCCATCCCGTTTGAAGAGTAAAATAGTAGCCACATACACTCCTGATCAAAATCTTAAGAACAGTTAAAAAATTGTATGAATTTGCATTTTGCACTGTTGAATCTTAGGAAGGTTCTGAGTAGAGTTTCAAAATGCAAAAAGAAGAAATGGGAACAAGAGCCCAAAAGTTGTGAGCAGGCAATTTATTGAAAACCACAATTTAACTGAAGTAGGCTGTTCATCAGCTGATCTACTTTTAACTGGTCTTAAGATTTCTATCAGGAGTGTATATTGGAGGGCCTCTACTAAAAAATAATTTGATTTTAATTTTGATATTACTGATGCAGATATGTTAGAAGCTATGCACATCTTAAATTGTATCCAGTGCACATATTTGTAATCTGGGAAAATTGTTTGAACCAGTGCTCTGCTGTGAATCATTGCATCTTAACATACCTGGTTTACACAAGTGTTCATCCCTGTGTGAGTCTCTGTGCGTTCCTAAGTGACACAGACACATGGTTTTCCCATATCTGTTTTACAGCCTTTTGCTGTATAACCCTGACCAGTGTCTAACCATCTGTTCTGCTCTCTGGATGCTTGTAATAACTAGTTACCCCCATCTGCTCCCTCTGCCCTCCCCCATGACAGACCCTCCCAATGAGCTCACAAGAGCGATCCCCAAAGAAAAGTTGTTCAATTGCAGAAACTCAAACTTCATCTGCAGAACCTTTCCAAGTTCATTGTTCTCAAGTAGAAACACAGCAACATTAGCTGTAGGTTTGTGTGTTTAAATATCACTGAAACACTGCTATATTAGGTATGTGTGTACATGTGATGTGATGCTGTGAGTGGTTGAATATTAAACAGTTTTTAGAGGCAGTTTATTTTATTTTACTCACACCCTCACACAAGTGTATGACAGAGATACACACTATATAGGCTGTACATACAGTAAAGGAGACAAAGAATGGCATTCGCTACCATGCAAAAGGACACAGGTGGGGAAAAGTTGCAGCTGTAGGGAGGTACCCATAATACACACACACACACACACACCCACACACACACACACACACACACACACACACATGCACACACTCTGAAACTTATGTTCGAAGGACAAGTTTCCTGTGTGTGGCTGTAGATGCTTGCTTCCTTTGAAATTATGCAAGATCATGTGTGTGCATCTGTGTGTGTGTGTTTGTGTATGCGCTCTTGATGGTTCACCGGCCATTAAGTTACATTATATTACACCCATTCATACCCTACACTGTACCTAATTCAACTACACCAAAAAAAACTGACAGAGTTAATAAATACAAATGTGTTGTGCAAACACCAACTCAAAAATGCCATACATATACATACAGAGCAAAAGAGGTATGAACAGGATTGTACTTAGCATATGTCACATAATTCTATAGATAGAATAATAGCAACCTAAGCCACTCAAATAAAAAGTGAGGATATCAGTGCTATTTACTACAGTCTAATAAAAATCAAATCCTGTAGAGGTGTTGCTTGGTAACCTCCTAAATAGAGTGTCTGTTACCGTGCAACTGCTTCGTAGCCGGGTGTCGTGTTGCGTCGTCTGAACCCTACCCAGGATACCTTGCAGACTGTACCGTGTGTGTGTGTGTGTGTGTGTGTGTGTGTGTGTGTGTGCGACTATAATAATAGTCAGCTGTATGTGTCTTTACAAATGTGTGTGGCTGTTAATCTGATCTGAAGTGTCACAAAGTGTGAAATTTGAAAATAGGACATATGAAATTCCACTCGAATTTGATTATTCAAATATGTTGGAGCCCAAGCATTTTAGCACAAATTCAAAGTTTTACTTTGCACATAAACCAAGACACCATGTAATTAATGTTGTTAATTATAAAGTAGGGTATTTTAATGGGTCATTATCAGCTAGGACCCCATTAAGACACTTTAAATGACTCATTCAATTCTTATTCAATTTTTGGGTAAACGGTGGATTGCTGATTGTTGTAACCTCTTCAGGCTCATGTGTGTTATGTTAGTTGGCTCATTTCCTTAGATTCCAGTGTTGATGTTTTTAGTGGTTTCAAACACCTGTGGAAATCAAACCTCTGCTTCCTCTTTGCAGACCCCACAGTCAAAATACACTTGTTTAGGCTTCACAGGGATTAGACTGAGTTTAGCTAGTGTTAGTGAACAGGTCAAGGTGGAGGGGTGTCTGCAAAACTATTTGGAAAGGGCCTTTAGATGCGGAATGATGGCAGTTTTTAAGATTAGACTGTCTTTGTTGGAGTTTGCTGGTTTGAGACACAAAGCAACTCAGGACATTTTTCTTCTCCATTTTATCTATTTTCAATTTGAAAGGACAATAAAAGCTGAGTGGGGGCTTCCAGTGAACTCCAACCAAATGAAAGAAGGATGGAAAGAAAGTGTAAATATAGCAGGGCCCGGGTGGGTGTTGTTGTGTGGCTGAGTAGCTGCTGTTCCAGCCGCAGCAGTGTGCTGTGGGGTTAATTAGGCGTATCAGGCACTAATCCCTCTCCAGGGTCATCTCCTGGGGTCACGCCTAAAAAGAGAAAGGTCACAGCAACATCCGGCTCAACGCATTAATGATGGGCTCATACTGTAGAGCTGTGTGTGTGGGTTGGAGGGAGTGGAGTGGAGTGTGTGTGTTATCTGTTCATGCAGATGATATATTACGTTTGTACTGTTATTATGTGCTTATATGTTGAAATCGTAATTTATCCCTCAACACCACACAGCAGCTGCAAGCGTCTGATTTAAAGCCTGCTGTGTGTTATTTACTCAGGTCGAATGGTAGCAGATGGAATAGTATTGATGAGTGTCCTCTGATCACTATTATTGATCAGCGATTACAGTGAAAAGGCTTCACTGTATACAACTGAGCAGAGGCAGAAAAAGCACTGGAGGAGCTACTGTCGCCCACAGGGGACAAAGTGCCATGTGTATGTACAGCAGTGTGTGTGACTGTTGAGCAAGGACAGGGATTACACACTCAACACAAGCAAACACATTCACAAAGATTCAGTCAATGACCAAAAAACACATCAGCCATGAAATATTCTGCCGTCAAGTGGGGAGGCTTCTAAGACTGGGGTCATTTAGGGAATACTGGTTTATGTATGCAAGTGTACGTTCCCATTACTGTATTCAGGTCAGGTCTCCGTCTACACTACAATGCCAGCACAGTAGGAACAGTAGGACAAATCTTGGAATGGAATAAGAAAATATTGCAATAATAATACGTTACGGAAGACATCTGGACCTCTATTCTGCAGCCTCGGGCTCTCAATGATCACTGACACTATGGTTCAATACAGACGATCTTACAATTCTGTTCTTCTCATTTACATACTGAGGGCACTGCAACCTCTAAGATAAAGCAGAGGACAGTGCTGTCCAAGAATAGAAATCCTTAGGTCGCATGTTCAAATCTGCCCTGAAGCACATGACATTTTCATCAGCAGACATGATTGCCCAATAATAACAGCGTTGAGGGTTTGATCCCTGTCTCCTCCTGTCCACATGCTTGTCCCCGAGCGAGACGCCAAACCTCAAATTACTCCTGAGAGAAATAAAAAAAAGATGTATTCTTCTGCTTTTGTAGTCAGGCGACTCAGCAAGCAATTTAATCTCAGGTCATAACTGGAGTGGGGTCCAGGAGTCTAATACCAGCCGTTATGAACAGTCTATCTCAGATTAAGGTATGTGGTGTTGGTCTGTGTGTGAGCACTGTGCCAGATTTAAACTGAGATTAAATTCCTTGTTGAGTCGCCTGACTGCAATAGCAAAGGGCTTCTTTTTTTTTTTACAGACCAAAGTGGTTTAAAATTGACCTCTCTCAGGAGTACAGACGTTTGGACCCCACTGACCCCAAAACAACAAACACAAATGCTCCTCTTGAGATCTGTAAAAGCTTTTACAATGTGACATTAGTGTGACTTTCTGTCACACAGCTTCCTGTGTATGCTCGTCTATTTATGTGACTATGTGACGGCCCTGGTTCTGTCGCACTGTGGTGCAAGACCCTGACTTATAGATTGTGTTACATTCATCTTTTCATCACCTACATACAGTATGGGCCTCAGCTCCAAAATAGAAAAGGCTCTTTATTTAAATGTTGTGACCATTCTATTTTGCCTTTGTTAGAGATCTCCCCTGTGTGACGCGGACTATCTTAAGATCGACTAAAAGCTAAATGTAGATCTGATTGAGTAAGTGAACTGAATTTTTTTTCCTGGAGGTTAGGGATGTGAGTAGTTTTATAAAAAAAAAATCACGTTGGAAATTGTTATTAAGCACAGGAATATTGACGATTCATTTCCCACAGACTTACATTCAATCTCAGCCGTAGTGGGAAGCAGAATGAAGAATTAGGTCAATAACGGGAAACAAATATTTCAAATAACACACTAATGCTAAAACTATGTCAGGCTATGTTCCGGTTGAACAATTGCTATTTTGAAATTTAGCACTGAATTATTTATTTCAAAATCAAAACCTAAATCTGTTGTCCCTAAATCAATTCTCTAACCACTGTTGTCTCAGTGTTGTAAAGCAGACGTTGTATTAATAATTGAGATTATAACTCTATCCTAATTTATTACAAAGAGCATAATTATTGGCTGATTTGTTAAATACAGGATTGGCATTAGGATTGGTTGTGGTGAGGCCTACGTGTGGTTGGCTGTGGGCCAGCGTGATTGACAACTCTACCTGGGTGGTAGGAGGCAGTGACAGCTCAGTCGCTTTGGAAACAAACACAGCGAGCCGAGTAGCCAATCAGAGTCGAGTGAGCGCCCCGGGGATTCATCTAACACATGCTGAAGATTTCCTCAAGACCAAAACACACATAAACACGCACACATATATATTCTTCTACGTGCCGTACTGCTTTGTTGAATACGAGTGTATATTTGTTAAGGTTTATTTGTGTGCACGTGAGTGTGCATGTGTGTGTTAACTTGTGTTGAGTTAATGTGTGTGTTCTCCCCGTGTGGTTTGGTCTTCTTTCGACACCGTCTCTGGGTCGTTGACGTGGTTGTCATGGGAGAGCGCTCTCTGGACATACATGCACACACACACAGGCAAACACGCACACACAACCACGAAACACACACCAGGGGACAGGGGTCAGCTTGTATTAAAAGACCAAATAAACGAAGCTTTCTGCACCACTAACCCACTGCAGACAAGACAAGCAGACAGAAATCCAGAACACGACAGGAGGAAAAGTGTGTGGGTGTGGGCTCGAGGGCTCGGGGGGGGGGGGGGGGGGGGGTTAAACATTTGACTTTGTCGTGGGTCGGTAGTTTTATTCGTTTCAATCAAAGCATCAAGACACAGATATAAGAGGCTCTAAGCCGGTCATCAGACTGCCAGCCATGTCTCTTGACTTCAGCAGGGTGCTGCTTTCCCTCAGCTGTCCTACTTGTCTTATCACTCAGTGTAAGACGCATGACATTGGAGCTGGTGTGTGTTTAAGGGCACGGTCGCACATATGTGAGCTCAGTGCGAATGTCATGGGTAAAAGTTCACCAAAGTTGAACTCCCCATGACGCCACACTGCAGATTTGCTTTGCCCCCTTGCCCACACTGAATGGAAGAGAACAAAAGGCCAAGAGTTTCCTCTGCTACATTTGCGTGCCAAACCCAAAGTTACTTTTCATGTCGCTTGCACAAGCTTGGCCCCATGATAATTTTTGTTATTCTCTGTGCTTGTACGAGCAATACGGATATACTCAACCCACGAATATTCGCCCGTTCTCCTCCAGAAAAGACGAGAGGAGGACTATCGACTGAAGTAACTAAAGATGTTGCATTGTACATGTTGTGGAAACACAGGAGAAGCCACAAGTCCAAAAAATCCATCGGAGCAGCACATACAATAGCTAGGGGAATTTCTCCATCGTCTCCAGGAGCTGCTACTGAATGAACGCCATTACTGCCTGAGCCTGACCAGTGACTGGTTTGATGACCTTTTAGCTCAGGTCGGCGCCAAGATCTGTCTCCATTCAGTTTCCTTCTCAGCGCTGATCAAGACATTGCGTCACACAAATCGTATATACGTTTCTAAGTGATACAAAATTACATTTTTATTCGAGTCTTTGCATAGACTTTGTATGTAGTCAAATTATGTTATCGTGTTTGGTGTGATAAACATTTAAAGTAAAATTTGGATGAGTGTATGTTTGATGGGACTGTGTTGATTTTGTGGTCTCACTCTCTCTCTGTGTGTGTAGAACATGTGTGGCAGTTTATCTGTCATATTAACATTTTTAAAAGCTATGATTTGGGGTCCCTTGATTTCTTGTTCCTTGTCAGATCTTGTTCTTTTAGTTTCTCTCAATCCATCACCCTTTCACCTTTTTATTTATCTTTCTTTCCTGTCGTCTTGCTTTCTTTATCGCATCCTTAAAATGTTTCTGTCTGTATTCTTTTCTCTGTTTATTTCACTCTTTCTACTTCTTTCTCTCTGCTCGACAATTTTTTTTTCTCTGTCCTTCTTTCTCTCCGCCTCTTTCTCTCGCTCTCTGGCCGTCATAAATCGCTGTCTTGTTGGCTGTTGAAGTGTGAGGAATGGCAGATCTGATGGTTTCTCACAGCTGTTGCAGGCTTTCCTAGGTTCACCTCATCGCTCTGCCCTCTGTGCTCCTGGCTTACAGACCTGCAGGCAAAATATACAAAACATGAATCGGGTTTTTAAATATTTGAACTGCTCTGATGTGTGCTTGTTTCATCTTGCCAATTATTCCAACAAGTGAACACATCTCATGCAAGAATAAGCTAAATAGGGTATGGGGTCTACTGGCTGTACAAGGCATTTTATAATTCTTAATTCAATCGTATGTTGTCGTGTACATGTGTGCAGTAATACACTAAGGTGAGATAGGCAAAAGTCCAGTAAAGGGTCTTATATAGACACAATCCCAATGATTCTGCTTCAGTCATGTTTACACATGTATTGTTCTGTAATTGATTTGTCTATAATGAAATGTAAGAATGTTGCGCTCAGGTTTCATGAAAGTGGCTGTAATCAGATTGTATATAGAATTGCATCCCTCCTATAATACTTGAGCTTGTGGATCCAACAGGTGGATCCCTGTTGGGCCAACCTATCCCAGTATTCATTGCACACCAGTGACAAAGCTAATACGCTAGCTATCTGGGAGGCTGAGCTGCAATAAGCGAAGTAGCTAACGATGTAGACAAGCTGGCGAGGCGGATTTGAAGTCCTCTGTAGACCACACTATCTCATTTCAGCCTGGTCTTCAGACTTCTCTGTCTATGGAGGTCGAGCAGCACTTTCATAGACCAAGTCCATCACAGTCTGGGGGCCATGCATTTGGGACACAGCCATGGCCAGCAGCCAGTTTGCTTAGCTCAGCTCTGAAGTTGCCGTGTTAGAAAAGGTTATGTGTGACACTTTATTTTACTCTTTCTTAATTCTGTGATTAGGGATGTGTCCTTTTGAACTGACTTCTTCCTATAATATCTTAACTTAAAGCTAGTTGAATTGTCTTATTGTCACAAATTCTTTCATTGCCAAAATCCTGTGCCTGCAAATATTACGCTGTTTGAACTTTGTGTGATATAGGTCGCAGGTGTCGTGTTTGGAGTCTAATAATAGAGGTGATATTCATGCATATTATATAACAAACTTATGTAAATGTATCTGTGACTCTGAGCATAATGCTTATTAGCTCGACCTCACTTGCAATATTTCACTTCTTGTATCAAGATGTTAGCAGGTAAACATGGCCGGTGTCAATCTGTTAATATTGACTTACTGAATCCCTCAGGCCCCTCGTGCCCGAGAGTGTGACAGCTCTGTTGTATGAAGACGCAGTGTCCTGTGTCAGCACAGTCTCGCAGCACATCGCCAAATATCCTCTCGCCATTCCCCACCTCTCAGCAGACCAGCTACCTCCACTGACACACACACACACACACACACACACACACGCACACACACACACACACCAGCCCATTCCAGGCCAGGTCTCACTATGGCCACACCACGTCCACAGAGCACAGTATGATCTTATTCTTGGCGTGTGACCTGTCCGACACCACCAACAGCATTGTATGTGGTGCTCAAAAAACAACCTTCTTTGGGGGCTTTTAGTTATAAGGAATGTCAAAGCATAAGGAAGACAACGATTCTGTATAAAAGTCTGTGAGAGACACACAAAGCAACAACATGCATCCCATGTTTCCCTGTCTTTGTCATGTTGGGCAGTTTGCATGTGGCTCTGCGGGCCGTCACTCAAACAAGGAGACGCAGGCAGAAGAGAGAGACGATCAGATCATTATTATCACCTACAGGGATAAACAACTCGCCTCCTCGCTCTTTCTCACCCCATCCTTCTTCCCCACTCCCTTCCTCCTCACTTTCACTCCCTGCGTGCTCCCTCACCCCGCGTCCTTCATCTACCCCTCCTCTCATCTTTCCCTGCAACTCCCTGCTCCTGCACCTCCCTCTCTCTACGCCCCCATTGAGTGAATAGTGATCATGTCTGGCGTTTCATCGGCTCTTTGCACTTCTCTACTCTATTAAGATTGATGGGCTGCTTGGCTATAAATGAGCATGCTAAGTCCTGGACAGGGCCACGGTCAGGCAAGGGCTACACACACAAACAGACACACACGGACACTCGCACGCACTTTTCCTATTAGCAGCAGAATATGAGAGATGGGCCCTAGGAAGGGGCAGTGTTTGTGTTACATGGACACATACACACACACACACATACAAAACATATACACTTACACACACACAGGCATGACCCTGTAAGTCACCTCCAGCAGTGTCTGCTGTGGATCAGTAACCAGCACACTGCCTTAAAGTCTTACAGTTTAACTACTCCTGGAACACAGACTATTTCAGCAAGGTTTCAATTGCTGATCGTGCAAAATTTTGATCTCATGCTTTAAATATTCACTTTATTGTAAAGAGATTATTTGTGATTTTAAGTGTGTAAAAAGTACGTAGTCTAGCTTAAATTTATTCTTAAAATACAATCAACAATCAGCACCATGCAACACCTGCATCATCCACTAAATTTAGACTAAATTAACTCATTGTTCCTATATTATCCATATATTATATATAAATATATATATATATATATATATATATATATATATTTATATATATTATATATAAATATATTATATATCTCACCCCATCCTATTATATATAAATATATTATATAAAAATATATATATATATATATATATATTTATTTATATATTTATCCGAAAAGGTCAACAGGATTTGGCGGTCCATTTTTTGTAGTTGCTATATTTTGTGTGGACTATTTGACATGTGTCATTTGTTCAAATTGGTGACCTTTAACCTGTAAAGTTATTTGTCCAACCCTATCACAGGAATGTTGATGTCGGATGTTTCTGCACAAACCTCAAGTGACAATGTTTTCCTGTCTAATGTCACTTTTTCTTGTTATTGCCTGAACGAAAAATAAAGCAGTTTATTGCATCTCTAATCTCCTGCGTGAAAATCAGATGCTGTCAATAACCATCCACACACACCTTACATTAATGTAAAGTGTGTATAGGTGTAATGTAGACAAATTAATTAAATTGCATGGCAAACTGTTGCTTATGTTATCATGCATGACTGGATTTTAATAATTTGCATTATTACCAATGTCACCCACATCTGGAGCAGAACAAGTTTGTTTTTACTTATAGAACAAAATATACTTTTTAATTTTAAGTTTACAGAGGTTAAATTTCTCTTATTAAAACTAAGCTTAACAGTAACATGTTTTTTTCTTCTTTTCTTTGGTATACACTGCCGAGCAGGTGCTTGGGTCAAGTGTCAATTCAAGTTTCCAAAACGTCTTCAGCCTTTAAAACTGGCCGGCTAAGGCAGCTGTGAATATCTGTCCTGCATTTTGCAATTTTGTTGGCTGGAGAACTTATACAAAGTCACAGATCACATGGTTAAAGAACTGACAGACATTTACAAGACACTGCAGAGCCTCTCCTTTCCTTTTGGCTCGACACTCAGTCTATCAGACCTTCTCACTTTCTGACATAAGTACATAGCGTTACATACTAACTGAAGTCTACATGTGTATTTGCATGAGTTACACTGTGTGTGTGTGTGTGTGTGTGTGTGTGTGTGTGTGTGTTTTACGGTGTGCTACAGAACTGAAGAGAGAGTCATTGGAGGCCCTCATGTCCTCATTGTTGACATGGAACGATTACAGGGAAATATTGTGTCATAATTATTTCTCAACACCCCCCTTCATAGATCAGAGTTCACGGGGTGTCTAATAGGGGGTACTGAGATACATGCCCTGCGGAGCAGACCATAAATCAGCTCAGTGCGGGCGGATTTGATGACAAAGATTTAACGGCTGTAAAGGACACCCTGAGCCTCAGAGTCTTGCAACTGTCATCAAATACCCACAAGGCCATTAACAGGTCACGCAGGCGTAGCTGAGCCGAGCCTGCAACATCATCAGCACACAGCACCTGCTGAAGCCCCCCGCAGCACAGGTGCACTGACTGGAACAGCAGAAAGGGCACAGAGCCTCATTGCCCCAATATTTAGTCCCCAGTAAATATCTGGCTCCTTAAATCGAGAAATAGTCAAGTATTTGTCTACAATATTGTAAGCTTATCACAAGATTCAGTTTTAGAAAAGGCTATGAAAGTCCCTTTTTTCAATCAGAAAATGTTTCATTTATTTCATTCTAAACCGCCATTTGTAATTCTAATATGCTGTTCATCTGATGCATTTTTGCCTCTGACGGTTGCAGGTCTCTTTGCCTTTTTCTTCTGTGCTGCAGGGAACTTTCTTGTCACTGCCCAATATGACCTCACCTGTGGACTCCCTGGTTTATTATGCTCTGTCACGTACAGCACGCCATAACTCCCTTCTGAGCACGCTCAACCACGTGGTCATGCCGCTGGCCGTTATGTTAATGCTTGCTTCAATCACATAGGACTCTAAAACCACATAACTGGCCTCTATGCAAATGCTAACTTCTGTGCTCGGGGTTGCCTGTCCCCGGGGGGGAGGAATGGGGGAGGCGGGTGTTGGAGAAAGAAATGGTAAATAGGTGTATTCCACTTGCCAAGGCTCACTGTTTGAAAATGCAATACAGACCATACTGGACATGGTAAACATTTTAAAGCAGTTTTCCCAACTTAGCAGCGTTATTCGTTACATTTGTTTTCCCCTTAGAGCTCATAATTAACGTAGCACACAGTCTTTTAATTTTGTTAAATTTGTTTGTACACTATTATCATATTAAAGTGCGGTGCCCTTCATGATGGTTTGTGGAGTTAATGTGTGAACTGTTACTGTTTGTGTAAACACTGTGGAAGGAAAGGTCAGAAGTGCTGCTGCTTGTAATAATCAGTGCCAAGCAACAAGAGCAAAATAAAAGACTTCATGTTCTAACAATGCAACGAGGCAAAGCACTGGTGTGTGTGTACATGAGCCAGTGCAACCCCGAACATTCTCCTTTGCTTGCTCTCACTCTCATTAATGTAATAGTGTACGTCTGCATTCGTAAGCCTGAGCTGGCTTGAAAATACACACATGCAAACAAATCTATCATTAAGCCTGATATCTTTCAGCTTACATTTGATGCCTCCGAGCTTTGGGAATATTCAGTGTCCTGATCTGGCAGCGCGGCCAAATGTGTATTTATATGCAGCTAATGTTAACAGTGACTCAACATAGTCTACTTTAGATAATAATAGACATTACATGTAAAGATGAGACCCGAAACATAGTGATTCATATTACTATGACATCCATTGTGATGACACATTAAAATACCAGTCAACACACAAAAATGCCTTTAGGTTATCAGCCAAACCCCGCCCTCTTCTACAGAGAGTTGATTGAGGAGTTTGACTTCTATACTGTGAAACCATGTTCGCACCGCAGCTCTTGCTTTAAATCAACCTTAACTTTTTCAGTAACAAAAATAAACATCATGCGCTAAACCAAGTCTTTTGTGGCCTAACCTTGGACAAACTGTATCTTAAAACATAGTGTTGCTACTAGGTTGTAGTTTTAGTATTGCCAAATGGCATCTGCATATCCTAAGAGGGCTTTACCTACCACAGGGGGGTCCTGCTTTTTATTTTTGCTGTTGCAATATTTTGTTTAATATGCTGATGAGAAAACTAAACAAAATTTCAGTGGCATTACATTTCAAGCAAAATATTTTTGTGCAAAAAGGCTGTAAATGAACACAACTGTCTGGAGAACTGGTTTACCTAATAGTTCTGGTTGTGTGTCAGATATAATCTTTCTTTTGTCCATTATGCTGGAATCATTTGTATGCGCCGCGGTTACACTCGGCGAATGGCACGCCTAACGCTTGGTGCTGGTACGAACCTACCGTAATAATGACAAAAACCCCAGTGCCATGCGTGGTACATATAACATAGCTGGCCTAGGGTTAATATGCCATGCTAGCTATTAATTCAACGCTAAAGAGAAGTACGCAGGGAAATAAAATCCATAACCAGATGAACACACACTAGGCATCTGTCCGCCTCCTCTTTCGGTTTGATTGGCTAGCGCCTGTGCTTGAGTATTTGCTTAAACCCGTTTTAATTGGATGGTGCCTCTGTTGCCGAATGAAGATTTTAGGTCTTCTCAACTGCTGCCATACAGAGTGTAAGCAACGCAACATGACATGTTGTTTACATTTAAAGTGGATGAATTTCCTGCGTTAGGAAGAGGCCTTTTTTTAGATGATCAAGTTTTTGTTGTTTGTTGTTTGGGATTAACGTTGTATCTCTTTGTTAATTTTTGTTAATTCATTTACATGTATAGAAAAGTATTTTGAAAGGACAGTGGTGTAGGTGGTAAATAAGTGTATGGATGTATGGAAGATGATGAGGCCTTAGGGGGGTTTGTTTGTCCACTCTTTTGATGCAGTTTGAATTATACAATAAATACACGCTTTTGCTGTAGGTTGGTTATTGATTTAATTATTATTAATATATATTATATTGTGTAGATTCCCCTCAAAAGCCAGGCCAAATAGTTTATAAGCTATAGTACAGCCACGTCATGGTAAGGTTGACATTAAATGTGATGGGAATCTTTCTCGTCTCCAGGGGATGCATTGCACTGACTGTGGCGACCTTCTGACCTTTTCTCTTTCGCCACCTTCACACCAAAGTTTCCATCTCTACAAAAATTCCGAAGTTAGTGTGACAGATGCACTGAAATATTACCCATGGCACTGACATCCATATGCTTCTGCCAGTTTGGATTAGTGGTAACCCATAAGGAAGACTCTTGTTTGAGTGAACATTTCTGATTCTGACAATTCTGATTTAAGCTTGAATATCATCCTAAAAATGCCCAGAGTCACTAATAAAGAAAACAACCGTTGTACAACCTTGAACACGTACATGCTGCTCCTGCTCTCTGCTCCCAGCTCTCCTTTTCCAACTCCTCCCGTCCTCCCCCTCCAGAAGGATAGCGTGACACTTCTGTCACGTCAGCACCTGGTCGTACACAAGTGTTAATGTCCCCACCTCAGCCGGGAATCACTGCAACACTGACACCATGCTGGAGTGTGTCGCGTGAATATATGGGCACGTCTGTTCCTCAGTTCAAACTTTTATCTTTCAGTTAGAACGTCTACCAAGTTTTTAAAGGATGTAAAAGCGAGAAGGACACTGAGCCATTTGTGCTTTCGTGTTAAAATTTGCATGTTTCTGTCTCCATTGCACTGTGTGTGTGTCTGTGTGTGTGGTACGGATGCACCAGGCAGGGGTCCCATCCCCTGTCACTCAGAAACAACAAGCCAATCATTCCTGGGTTCTAAAATAAGCTCTCCTCCCCCCGCTTCCGTCCTCTCTCCCCTCCTCTCCCTCCTCACATGTGTTCCTCTCCTCAGTAGACACCTGAGGGTGGGGGGCAGAGGAGCTGAAGAGGAAGTGGGTGGCAGGAGAGAGGACTCAGCAAATATTGAGATGAATAATTGGGGAAGGTGAATAATCTGTTCGTGAGAAATCAGTTAGGAGCTGCAGATCAACAGATCTACTTTGCAGTCAAGGGGAAATTTAAGAACAAGGGCAGCTCCGCCACGTTGGAATGTATATTAAGATTCGTGTCATGGGAATTTTAATTGTGCAGTGCCCACAAGAAAAAATGACCTGCATCTTTAAAATGCAGAAGATTCAGTTTCATATTTTGACGTGCCACCATATATTTGGATCAAGGCAGAAAGTGGCCTATTTTTGTAATGGTGGTCCCAAACTAACTGAGGACACTAACTACTGTGTTTGTCGACTCCAGGAATGTTAATCTGTTTTGTTTTGAGTTTATCTGAAATTAATTACTGAGACTTATATAGCGGCTTCATAGAGTGTAAAATGACCTCTGTTCAGACAAAATTTATTTCACCTTTACATCCAAAACTGTATTTTGAACCCCATAGCTTCCATTCCAGTTGTGATTTAAATATGTGCAGTCTTCTGTTATATTTCAACCTTGTTTTAGTAGGTTTACTACAAAGCCTCTTTAATACCCAATATGATAGTAGCCAGTGTGTTGTGCATGATTTATCATTTTCACATCCGATTTTGAGAACCAATGTACATAAGAAATGGTTTTGACGGATCCAGAGGTTTCTCTCTGTTTCTCTAATGTTTTTTTTTTCGTAGACTTTGGTGAGTGTGCTTGTTCAGGTGTTAAAATAGGTTCAAATTCCAAAGTTTGAGTGGCAGCTCTCTGAAAAGTCTTGGCTTATGCTTTCAGCAGAGTAGTATGAAATTGGGTCAAGGAGGGTGCGGGGGGGGGGGGGGGGGGGTCCATTCTCAGGGATCGACATGAACTTTGAGACTGTGAGGTCACACACTCGCTGACAACTCAACCACCTGTTGCCACATACACACACCGCACACGTGCATGCTAGTCTTTATATGGTTGTGAGGACACTCATTGATATAATTACCTAACCTTAAACATCACGTTTAAATGTCCTGACCAGGAAAATTCCTAACCCTAACATACATCTATTTCTGACCTTAAAACCAATTCTTAACCACCAAACAATTGTGTTGACTAACCAAACCAAAACGTGTCATGTAAATCATGTGACCAGTCAATTCAGCGGATGTGTACTTATAAGTTTAATTTGTATGGCCATTACACAATAAAGATGATGGAATATTTAAAAAATAGCGGTGTGTGTGTGTGTGTGTGTGTGTGTGTGTGTGTGTGTGTGTGTGTGCGCGTGTGCGTGCGTGCGTGCGTGCGTGTGTGCGTGTGTTTACGTGTGCCTGGGAACTGTTTTTGTCCCCTGTGGTATTTTTTCATTTGTCTTGCATCTATAGCCTCACACTCACACACAGACAAACACACACTTACAAAACGCTACCCAGCAAATACATGAACATATGTTGTTTCATATGGAAATATTGTGATAACTTGAGTGAAACAATATGTGCCAAAAATTCACATACACTTAACACGTCACTACAGCATCTGAAATCAGTTAAATTAGAAAATATTGATCAGGCTACATATAAACATTGTCTTATGAATATATATATTTTATTTGGCTCAAGAAGGTCAAAGATCACGTTAATGTCCTCGGCCAAACAGTGTGCCGATATCTCCCATATTTGCAAAGAAACAAAAAAGCTTTTCGGTCAGGTTCAGGGCTGGCTGTACCTGACCCAGTCTAAAGAGCAGAAGCAGGTGCGTTGGGGTTTTTAAGTGCGAAGGGTCACACAGCCTTTTATATACACATCTCTCCTCTCCAACCCGCTATATACAGAGCCATCATGTGCAGTTACATCTGTGTCACATACTGAAAGACGTTCTTCAGCCTGACTTCCAAACAGCTGCATCATCTGTTAAACCAGACATAGAATTTATAGATCGGTCCGTCATCAGTCGCTCTCCCACAGCTTTAACCTTGTCAGTCCATAACTGTCACTGACATATCTCCCTTGGTTTCTTATGGCAGTGATGTCATCGTGTTAGTTTGTGACAGGCTACTGGTGATGTTTGTTAAAGTTTTCTGTTTGCCTCAGTCTGAGTGGTGAAAAGACCCTGGCTGTAGTGCATATTAATAAGTGGACATGTTTCTAATTCAAAGAATTGATCAAGAACACTGGCAGGCATTTACTGAGACAGATAATTTAATTGGCTAAAGGAAATCAGTCGAAATATCCCTTTAAAAAGAAAGAAAAAAACTAGTGTTCAGTTACTCCTTTCAAAGAAGGGGAGATCATAGAGGCCCTGCAGAATGCTGTGTGAGTATAATACTGCTTCAGGGCCTCCTGCCAGGGGTTGAAGTGCTTGCTTTGAGTGTCTGGGCCAGCTCTCTGTCGGCCCTATCCATATTCAGTCCCAGTTCAGTTTCTGAGCTGCATTGCTTGGACTCCTTAATCAAAGCTGCTGGATATTTCTTCGTTTAGTGAACACTGCAGCTGCACATGCAGTTAAAGAAGCTTTGACAAGCTTGCATGCTCACAGAAACGATAGCTTGATATGTCAATCTTCAGTCCACCCCAGCTCAATGCCTGTTCAGCACATGGATGATTCATTTGTAGAACTGTCTCAACCAAAGGCAACTTACACCCGTTCCAGGGTGTCATTTAGTTTTTCGTGACAACCTAGACATCCAGTATCAAATTCAACCCATGTGGGCAGTGACCTGTGAGGCCCCACCTCCTGGTTGAGTACCTGCAAGTCCTAAAGTCCGAGAGTCAAACAAAAAACCCTGCTGTCCTCCACTGAGCATACCCAGACTGTCCGTTAGAGTCCCACTAGGAGACGAGCCAAGGAAGGGACTCTGATGATTGGCAGTTGCAGCAGCCATTTTATCAGGGCTGGCAGCGAGGCGCGGTGACGGAGGGAATGTGTAACCGTACAGGCTGTAGGGCGGTGAATGGAGGCGAAGACCAGCGTAACCCTGCGGGTTGTGGTTGGATAGATAGCCAAGTTGAGAAGCAGGAAGAGGCAGGGTACAGAATCCTTCACTGTCATACGCCGATGGACCTCTGGGATGGGGGTATGGCTCGGGGCCGCTGCTGAACCGATGGAGGGGGTGTGTAGGTCGACTGCAGGTGTAGTCAGGTGGGCTGAGAGGGCAAACTTGGAAAGGTGAGGAGCATGGGGACGCGGAGAGCAAGTGAGATGTTGCTCCGACCCCTCCATGAGCTCCTGGGATTCCTACAGAAACAGAGCCAGAGAAACAGAAGGATGAAATCAACACATCCCCCACATCAACCACTCAGAGTTGGTCGTTGCTCTCAATGCTTAAATCAACTACAGATACACAAATCAACAGTTAGAATGAAATTACGCCCTGAGATGAGGTATTAGTCTATCGAGTGGGGAACCGTTTTCCTATAAAAGGCCATTTACATTTTTATAAGATCTAGGGTCAGACTGGATTATTGAACACGTAAATCACACCCCTCTAATGCGATGGCTGGAACATTTTCTGTTGGTTAGGCATCAAATTGCAGATGGTAGTGTTGATTACGCAATGTCCCTAAATAGCTTGAGATCCTTGTATAAGTTCATTTGTCCTCAGTATCTAGAACACTAGTGTTACTTCACTCTACCTTGCTTGGCCATGCCAGGGATGTCTTCAAATGTGAGTGTACGCAGAGAAGGACGCCAGAAGGCATAGGACTCGACCAAAGCCTCCAGACCCATCCTGCAGAACACACACAAATGCACTCGTTGACACACGTACATCAGAAATACAGACAAATCATCACAGAATCTTTTGGATCGGAAATTCCAGTCCTGCACTCTGTGTAGTCACTGATGCAGCTGCAGCTGCATGTTCCCAGCATGCTTTCTGGGTCTTACATTACGCCCAACACCTGGCGGCCATCTTAGTCTGTGGGGCCTCACTCTCCATCTCCATGGAGACTGCAGGTAATGAGGGGCATAAACGCCGTGTTGCCATTGGCTGCCGCCAGCCGGGTGCTCTGAGGTAATTGCTTTCACACGGCTTTTACGGGCGAATCAGGACGAAGGAGCAGGAAGCCGCAGCAAGGATTTATGAGGTGGGACTCCCCTTCCCCCCAAATCTGCGTCGCCCTCCTCCTCTAGGTGGGGCAGAAGGTTGCTGTGGCGGAGTAATGCAAGTGCTCTGTTACCCCTCGTTAGCGTGAGGATAAAAGTCCTCCCCCCCGCGGGGTTGTAGCCACGGTGATAATTTAGACAAGCTGCCCGGAGCGACTCTGGTGTGCACCGGAGTAGCCTATCAGAGCCGAAGTTTATTTAGCAAACTGTTTAACTCTTCCTGTAATATTTAAGGGGAAGATTTTTTTCGGCCTTCCTGAGGTTTACTTTTATAGGGTCAGCTGTCACGGTCCCTCGGTTGTCCCGTTGGCCGTTCTTTACCTTCCTAACGCTCTGTCTCATAAGTTCCCTCTCCTCCCCTCTCTCCTGCTCTCCCCCATTGCTCTCCTCTCTAATGATTTCTATGAGGCCTCAGGGGAGTAGCTGTTTGGAGACTGTTGGAGTTTTACTGCCGTGTTGTTTTAATGCTGTGTTTATATATGTTTAGAAATGTGTTTATACAGATTTTCTTCAGGAGACTCTTGACTTTTATTATTTTGCTGTTGATGTTTATGTAACGAGGCAGGCTGGAATCTGACGCTCCATTTAGGTTTGCAGTTGAGGTTAGATTTTTTCCCCGTCAGAGCATGTTCCTCTAACTATGCGATTGTAGGAATTAACGTGGCTTTAAAGTTAGCACAGTTAAAAGAAAATGCATCACCAATTAATACGATGAAACCATAATAATATATGCCACATAAGTATTTTTCTTTTCTGCCAGTTTTTCTGCACAGATTTAATGGGAAGCCATAGCACATTTTCCATAAAAAAAAAAAAGCTTTGCTCCCAATTAAAACGCTGAAATATCCGTGACAAAAACCACAGAAAAGCCAGAATATAATGCAGCCATGCATCCCATATTATCCTTAATGCAGTAGATAATGTGAAAATCTCTATGGTCGAAATTAACTCACCGGTTTCTGCCAGAGTCTCTGAAGCCTTTGGCAAAGGGGTTTCTGTCAATTTTCAGCCTTGTTATCTGAAAGGCAAAATAAAAGTCTTGATTATTTCCAAAAATTTAGTTTGCACAAAGTCCATTGTAACAGTGGAGTGAAAATCATAATTTTTCATCAAGTCTCTTAATAAATAAATTCATGGGCATAGTTAGCTCTTTATTGTGCCACTTGTTTGCATGTGTTCTAGTATTTTCCTATACTTACATGTGAATTTGTGAATGAGTATTCGTGTGATGTTAATTTCTGTGGGGCTGCTCAGGCTGTGGGTGGTGTTTAAGGCCCAGCTCTGTGACCCATGTCTAAAAGGACTTTTATAGGCATCGCTACCATGTTCCGACTCCAGCCATCATTGTAGGGTCAGACAATCCCAACTTATAAAACTCAAAGCTTATTTTGACTGGTCCAGTGCAAGAATACAAACACTTTATTTTCCCAGAGATGAAGACAATGATTCTAAAAACAAATTTGTAGGGAAAATCCAGAAAAATATGAAACTGTTGGTAAGTAGAACTCCCTCTAGAACAAATTAAGGAACTGGAGGCCTGTTTTGTAATAAACAACCCCCCCCCCCCCCCCCCCCACACACACACACATACATACACACACACACACACACACACACACACACACAGTCATGTTTGTGGACTGTTCTTAAAATGAAAACCCGACCAAGGTGAAAATCATAAAATTAACATCATGCAGAAATTGAAACTATTTCTTATTCTATAATTGTGTAGTCCTGTTCTGTCTGGAAAGTATAGCTAAAGAGAACAGTGTGAGAAGTGCAACCACAAAACTATACAACAATGATTTAAGTTTTGTTTTTAAGGGGAAATGTTGACGTGGGTTGTGCTACCTGTTGATTCTGATATGCTGTGACTGTGGTGAACACAGTCTCAGGGAAGGAGAGGGTGCGAGTGCCTTCCCCAGCAGGAACGTTTCTCACTGGGGAGAGCTCCTCTCCACACTCTTTTCGGATCACGTGGACCCGCGGCTGGTACTTGTGCATGGAGTGTAGAATGATCTGAACAAGAAGAGAAAATTACTCTTTAAATTTGAAATTACTTTAACACCAATTTAAGATAATTTACAACTATAAAACATGATTATTGGTTAATGAACATGAACATAAGTGGGAAACAGAGATGTTAGATGCCTGCACACAAATAGAAACACACACACTTTTTACTTTAATATAGTGTACGTGCAATCATTAGGAAAATGCTGCACCAAAATAGAGGTGGCGTCTTTTATTGTCTTGTAAAATTTGATTTTCTGTTGATAATGAAAAGAACATGTTTACAATGAGTAAACCCATTCAAAAAATCTAGTCCATGTTGGAAATTGAGGAAAGATTAAAGTGTGAAAATATGAATATTATAAACATGGCCTATAATAACAAAGGGATAAGTTTGAAGGCTCTGTCGTGGCACTTACGTGTCCCTGGTCATCAAGCTCATTGTTGGTCAGTTTGAGTTTGTCGAAGCTGACCACCTGACGCATCCACGTCTCTCCTGAGGCCGGGGAGTCCGGGTGAATGTACACTCTGGGCGGCACAGGGGAGTCCGCATTCCCCGCTACCATCCACTTGGAGCTGTGGTACACATACCTTTCCAATGCACACACAAAAACACACAAGCATTTAAAATCATAGGGTTGCAATTTTATAGCTGCTTGTTTAACTTCACACAACAGCAGGATTTGACAACAAACATAACAAATTGTCATCAATTCTAATTAAAGGTAATCCATATAAGCAATTTTTAAGACCATGTATTATTTAACTCTTGTTTGATATCTGATTGCACTTATCTAACTTGACTGCAGACAACCTATCTGACTCATTCATCCTTCAAGTAAAGTTATTTAGCAGTTTTCAACAAAAAGTATAAAGTGCTGCACAACCAGAAAACAAATGGTTAAAATACAGAAGGAAGTACATACATAATAATGCTAATAATTACACAGATAAATCCCTTGAATATAGTTAAAAGATCAAATTCAATCCCATTTGAATTGCATAGCCCATATTCACAAATCACAATTTGTCTCATAGGGCTATACATGGTGGGACTTCCCCTGTCCTTAACCCTCAACAAGAGTCAAGAAAAAATAACAAAAAAGCCCTATTAAAAGGTGAATAATAAACATCATTCATTTAAACATCTTTTCACTTTTGCACCACTTATTTTAAGATGTTGAAAAAATGGTCCTGCCAAATCCCTAAATCGTGCATATGTCAAGTGTAGTCTAATCCTTTTTTACAACGGATATTTGTCATTGAATAATTCAAACGATGTAACATGCACATCGCAGGTTATAGGTTATATCTTCAATGACCTTTAGCTATCATCACCTGCTGTGTCAGGATTAAAGCTCCAGACTCTGCCTCCTCTGACCTGTGTGCGCACAAACCTTTAAGCTCAGATGTAATATCTTATCGGAGCGACTGCATGTTCCTATGAAAGGCTGTTACTCCACCATACGGCTAAAAACACTTTTACAAATGATAGAGCCACTGTGTATGGCATGCGAAGACTTGGCTGCATTTGTGCCATCGCAGTTGCGCGCTTGTTTACTTGTGCATTATAACATTTGTTGGTTTGACCTTCGAGGTTTGAGATGCGAGGCCTCCAAAAGGCCTTTTCCAAAAGGGACGACAAAACCACCGTGACAAAGCACCGGTGCCAGGCGCCATTTGTGGAGGGAGGGAGAGGGAGAGCTGGGGTTGCACATTTGAAAGGGAAAAAAAGGGTTGTCCCTTGCAGGAGCTGCGTGCGTGAGTCTAAATTAAGACGAACATTAACGCAACATCCCCGTTGCTGCAGGACGTGCATGTGAAGTTATCTGCCACCAATAAAAGCTTCATGATATTCACTTGCAGCTGCAGCCATTTAAATGTCAATTGTAAAGCCCTGAAAGTGACAGAGTGCATGTTTCTGTCATCCTTGATTGCATTGGCTCGCACTGTGCATTGTGAGCGCGTGTGTGTGCGTGCTCTCTTACCTGTATCGTTTGTTGTCCACGGGGATTATATCCATGGCTATGTAATACTGCTGGTGTGGGTCCAAGCCCGTGATCTTCACGCGCATTGCGGGGAACATCCGCCTGACAAAGAACGCAAATAAATCATCTATAAACACGAGGTTTTTACTAAACTACAATCATTTAACAACGGTAAAAATTGTGATTATTTAATAATTATTTTACTATCAATTTTGCCAATCCAGTTGATTTGCCTTACTTATAACTCTTGTATTATTGTCAATTCAAATTAATTTGTTTCATATTTATAATGATTATATATCACTTTTATTGTAGGCATATTTTAATTTCCCTCAGTATAATAACATTATTCTTTATAAATCTAAGTTCATGTCTGAGCATCTTCGGGCATTAAACAACCCATTTCAATAAGATCTCCTTCTCACCGTCCAGCCTTGGTGATGATCATCTCCGTGCCAATCTCGTGGAACCGTTTCCACAGGTCCGATCCCTGCAGGTCCACGCGGGCCTCGTCTCCGGTGGCTGTGACCGGCGCCGTGCACACAGCGGCGGGCTGCGGGCTCTCCAGCAGCGCGTCCTCGCTCTCCGCTGCACCGGAAAGAGGCGACAGATTATGACACGTTAGGACACAAACCCAACAAATCACCCAAAGCCAAGCATTATTCTCCGTCAAGGTGAACGTGCTGTTGTTGTGTGACTCGTAGAAAAAAACACAAGTTTGAATGCATAACATACACACACATTACAGCAGGGCTATGATATATATACTGGACAGAAGATGTTTTAAACTCCATCAATTCACATTTAAGCCTATAGTCTATATATGAATAGGAGTTATTGCAGCGGTCATTTTTGCAATGACTATTTTCAGCAGCAATACGAAGAAAACGACAAATTTTACTACACAATTTATTTCACAGTCATTATTTCATGTTGAATTCTGATGCCCTAAAAGGCTGAAAGAAAATATATGTCTCTTAAGACTAAGGTACTCTGCACTTATTACCGAATATATACACCATCATATATTAGAAATATAGCTGCATCCGTCACAGCACAGAAATGGTTTTCATAATGATTTTCATAATGAAGTCCTTGGGTTTAAATCAGTTTTAATATAGAGAGAGCACGTTTAGACACTCCTCTAGAGTTTATGTGTCTCACTGCTTTTGTTATTTGGGCTGCTCAACACATGGCCTCACCGAGTAATGGAAATTTATGCACATTAGACTTGGGCCTAACGAGCCAAACTGTAACACAGAGGCAAACCCCCCAGCCAAGGGGCATTTTACAATTTGCAACGGATTTTTTAAATCTCAATTCGTCAGGGCCAGTCGGTTTACCCTCTGCTGCAGACCTCTCAAGATCCTCTTACCGGGGGAGTCTCTCTGCCTTTATACGCTGCTAATTGGCGTGTTTATGATTGCAACACAACTCATAAAGCGTCTCACATTTGTCACACTCATATTTACAAGAGCAGGGCCGTGAAATGATATCACATTTCCACTGTGCGGCTCTGACCATGCCTGTCCTTGTTTTACTGCATGATCTGCATCTTTTCAGCCACGATTAGTACTGAGGTTTCCATGGGCTGTAAACAGAGGAAAGTGCGCAAGCCTGCTACAAAGAACTGTGCTTCTCATTTTGGAAGGTAAATGTGCAAGTTGCTATAAATGCAAGTTCATTTCCCCATAAGAATAATAATATGACAACAAATGTGCATTGTTTTCATTTGAAAGGTAAGACATACAAAGCTACAGCTCATATTGGCAAGTTACATAATTTGTTCTAACAGATAAACATTTTTAAAATATTTATTTGACCATTTTAGTGATTACAACTGATTTGATAATGTTGCCTTATTTAAAGGCCAATTTCAACCAGTTAGCGAACCCATTTTAATAATTCTGTTTGGTATGATTGTTTTTATTTATTGATGTTTACTTACGGGATCCGTCACTCGCACACTCGGCCTCGCTGCCCTGCTCCTTGGTGCACGCTCGTTCAGCCCTCGGCAACGGGCTCCCGGTCAGATCAGAGACATCGGTCCCGTCCTCGTAGCCGGGGGACACAGCATCTTCTCCGTCCGTCCTGCGCCTCTTCTCCGCTCCGATTAGCGCTTCCACGGAGAAGGCGTGCGCCTTGACGCTCAGTGCGCACGGGGACCGCCGCTTCTCTGCCATGTTTCTCTCGGGGTCGTGACAGAGCGAGACGGCGTCACGAGTTTGCAGGGAGCAAGAAAAGTTCAAAACCGACAAATAAGAGAATCCACGGGGACAACCTGGAGCTCTGTGCGGGTCTGCGTCACCGTCCTCCGGCCGGGACAGCAGAGGGAGCGCGGGGAGCCGGGAGGAGATGTATCGTTGTCTCCGTTATCCGTGAGAGCCGTGCGCACTTTTGGAGAGCGTCAACTACTTGGAGTTTAGAGGAGAGCCGGGGAAGGCGACCTGTCAATCACAGCACGGGACAACCAATCACAAGTGGTCACAGCCCCCCGGAACTATCCCCCTGGTCCCGCCTGCTGTGGGGCCCGCTCGTGCCGCCTTATGTGGTCAAAGTGGAGCTCGAGAATGAATCATGTCTTCAGGCTGAGGAGCATCCCTCTGTGGCATTGTGCGCATTTTCACACAGCGACCCTACATGCTTTACACGAGTCCCCGCTGCACCCATCGTCCTGCAACATGAAGAGTGACTGACCTCAAAATGTGTTCGTGCATTAGACTGGGTGTTACCAACATATTTAATAGGCTGCTGGTACTCGAACTACAAGGAAAACGTAAATGTTGTGTAATTTTTACTTTTTGTGTAATTTTCTGATTTCTAATATTTGAACTAAATGATAAATGTGTTATCCAAACGTTTTCACGAAACATCTGCCATTCCAATGTCAGAATCTCAATATTTAAACAGCAGACCCATTCCCCTACAACATAATCTCTGCTTTATGATAAAGCAACAAGGAATAAATCATAATCAAATTAGTAATACAAACATTTATTAAAAAATAGATAATTATACATTATGACATTATTATTGCTACAACTGCACTGCAAGTTGTGCTCAAACCCATTCCAGCTGTTTCACCGCAATAAAAATCTGAAGCCATGCTAAGTTAAAAAGGCCTAAGGAACATTTAGGCTAATGTAAATACATTAGATATAAATTAGATGATAATACACTTGTCATTAAAGGCCTATATTCTCTCAGATGTTTTAGCGTAATACAGTCTGTAAATAAGCCTGCGATAGATCGACCTCAATCTGCTTGAATCAATAAATAATCTATACAGATATGATAAATGTGAATTAAGGGATAGCTGGATTTCCCCTCTGTGCACGTTTGGAAATGATCCTGTGCACTTTCATGGCAGCTAAACAGCATTGCCGACTCGGAGAATGCGTGTAGGGGTGGGAGCGTGCGTGTAGGTGTGGGAGCGTGCGTGTGTAGGCTGGAACACACGGAGGAGGAGAAGCTAAACAACAAGACAGTGCGGTCGTGCTAATATGCGTTTAATATGAGTTTAATATGCAACGTTTGCATCTTTAATAAGAGGTGAATTAATTAACCTGCCGGAATCTTATTGTGTTCCTTGTTGACCAACAAAGGTTCCTTGTTGACCACCTCCTCCACTCAGACCTCTGTGTAAAGCTGAAGGCCTCTCGTGGTTTGTCCGTCGCCATCAGTTATTGGTGTGAACTCAGTAAGCGATGCTTCGCTTGAGTTATCAGATCAAAAGACATATGTTTCCCGTGGGTTTTTATATTGTCTTTTTTTAATGACATTTCAACAATTCTGCTTTACAATGAGCCTACACACCGAGGGCCACTTTTAACACAATTGAATACTATTTTAGTTAATTAGCTTTATTTCAACACACAATCAATGTGGAAAAGGTTGAGTTGAAAGCATCATTGTTATCTGGTGTTCCGTCATATTTGAGAGTTTCAAAAAAATAAATTACTGTATAATCATCATAATCATTATTATTAGATGAAATTGAGATAAAAAAAATCGGATTTATTAGGATTTGTATAATATCAAATAAAATCAATGATGATAATATTAATAAAACAAATTGTTTTGCAATTAACTAACATACTTCAACTAATAAATGGCGTACAATAATGATCTAATATTGCATGATCTTTGATCTATCATTGCCTTTTAATCATCTGGATGAATGGTATCTGCAGATGAACACACAGGCCTGTATAACCTCATAGATATTATTTGGCACTGTTTCATTAATAAAACAACAATAATAGGAATAGGAATTCATATAAATATAATTAACATTATAATCAGTCGTCATCTATAAATACATTTTGATTGCAGAAACATGCACAGGCTATTTGTGAGTGACACCGTTTTTGTTGTAATTCTCTAATCTCTTCGTTAGCAGGTGCAATAGTCCGTGCAATTTAGAGATCACTGTGCCATCTGCCGTTGGTTAAGCCTCTTTAATATCTCCTAACCTAAGTAAATATCAACAACCACAGTGTAACTGTCCGAAAATATTGGTACAGAGTATAAACATAAAAGAAAATCAATTTGACTCGCTAAAATGTGGAAAACGTCTATAATGACTCCAATTGTAAGTGGCCTCACAAAGCCTGGTTCCCTGACTTCATGAAACAAACTAAGTTGAACGGCTCGTGTCCAAGGAAGTCAAAGCCTTCAGCAGCAGCGGGATTGTGGAATAAGTGTATCTGTAAAACACAGAGGCTATTTGTTTTATTTCTTTCTGTCTTTCAGGCCATGACTCACAGTCTGACTGTGCACATGCATTGGCTGTAAAAAAAAAAAAGAGGAAAGGGAAACTCTGTTGAATGTCTGGCAGCTCGTAATGAAAAACAAAAGAAGCTGAAAACAATTCTCGGGCCTTGAATTTGTTTTATTTATCACATTATTCTGTTATTTCTTGCCACGTTGTCTCTAACTCTGAAAACCGTAAAGCTCGTTAGAAGCCCGCAGCATTTAATATTGCACTGAATTTTTTTAAGTAGCTATTTTTGTTTTATGTAATTACTGTACACATGTTGCCAGTGCGAGCATCCTATTTGAAACTGCGCGATGTCTTGAACCAAACATGTTGGGATATTGAATAATAAAGCATAAATCCAATTGGAAAAAAACCAACAATAATAACATCTTGTATAATTTACTCAAACGATAGATTATCCATAAAGGCGAGGAGCATTAGTTTTGAATCAGCCTTAATGATGCGTCCACGTGTGCGCGTTTACCTGCGCGTTGACTTTTTTTCCACAGCTTTGTTCGTAATTCGACCAATCGGAGGCCAGTTCCTCTGAACGAGTGTCGTTTCAAAACTCTCATTTAGTAACAGTGAAGGAGGCGTAACCCACTGCGCACTGAATAGGCTGTTTATTAAAAACCTTTGACATAATTGCCTGGGAGCTTTGAAGGGACGCGGGGCAGGGAAGAAGTGGCGGTGCAGGGGAGTCTGGGTAATACATTGTTAACAGTTATTTAGCGCGTGCTAATGGGCACGTGGATCACTGCCAGGGCTTTTATGGCGGAAGTGGCATGAAGGGGTTTGTGTGTGAGTGTGAGTGAGAGAGAGAGAGAGAGAGAGAGAGAGACCTACATTCAATAGTTACATAGTGTTTACGTTTTTTTTTTTAGGATTGATTCCTTTCACAGTTTGATTTGATATTTCCTGAGGCAAACCTGGGGAAAGCATCTTGAGCTTCTTTTCAGACTTGAACCGCACAATTGTGTACATACTTTCTCCGGAGTATCATATACTCGTTTCACGATAAAGAAAAAGGCAATGTCCAGCTTCGTCCATCTGCCTCGCTGCAGATTCAGGAATCCCTCAGGGCCCCTGGCTGCTCGTCCTGGGAGGGTGAATCCCAGACCAGAACCGCCGGATCCTCCCTATGGCTCCGCTGGGGAAAATCATAAATTGAACTCCATGCCGATCTGCAGTTGTGCCAGCGCTGCAGAGCAAATGAGCATATCCTGCTTATGCTGGCTGAGAGTCACTCATCATCCAAGTGAAGTGACCCCTGCTCCCTTTCATAAAGTTAACCTTCCATTGGAAACCTGGTATTTACTGACATGCTTGATAGAAATTGATGGATCTAAGACATTTATTGAAACTTTTACGAGCCGGTTCTGGTCTTGACGCCGTTTATTCGGGCCTCTTTGCGCCGCGGATGTTATTCAAGTTGAACTCCTTCACTGGCTGCCATAGCATGTCTTGTACACATGAGCGCATGCACATACATGCACACTCACATACACAGACAGAGAGGGAGACACACAGATGAATCAAGCTCCGTGTAGCTCTGAGTTACAGCCTGTAAGCACTAGACGTTGGATTCATCCTCTTATTCCCCGATCAAAAATGCTTTGCTGAGCCAAGACAGGTTGTTGCCTGTCATTCCATGGCCCATATCTCATCATTATTTGGAAGAGATCAAACTGAAATACATTTAGGGATGATTGATTCTACTATTCTCTGCAGACATATTTCTGATCAATGCATAGGATACTTCTCCTCTATCCATAAATACTTAGATATACTATAGGTGACAGCTGTAAGGTAAAACAGGAAGAACGGTAGATGCAAAGGAATAGCAGACAAATGTAATTAGCCTTCGTTCAGGCAACATTCTTTTTTTTATCTATCAGATAAATAAATAAAAAAATCGCCAAATGTGCAGGGCATGCCCTTTAAAATCAGATATGTATGTGCTCATGTGATCTTTTCACAAAGAAGCCACAGCGAAGCTACAAAGACACAGGCTGACCAATATCTGATGATGAAACATGTTCATTCACAAGTCACTTAACAGGTATATGCTGTTTCATTGTGGAGAATAAGCAACATTTAAAGAAAGTGGAACTCTTTTTTTCTCTCTCACCGCTTTATGAATTTCCCGGATCAAGTATTTCTTGTCATAGTTAACTATTGCGAAGTAAAGTGTTTATAGGAGTCATTAGAGTTAAGGGTTGGCGTAGGCAGGAACCATTCACCCTCTTTTACAAGCTTTTACTCTGCATAGGTGTACACTCGGTTGACAATTTATTAGGTACATCTGGATGAAACTAATGCAATCCAATAGAAAACAAGTCGTATATCATATCATCATTTTGGAGGTTGCAGTTTGTATCACAGAGTGGGACTTAGTGGCTCATACCTCAACCACAGCCCAAGACCCCTTGAATCAAATCAAGTCACAAAAAATTGTATACACTCATATATATATTTGAATGATTTTATGTCATCAAGATCCATTCATTACTCCCTGGGAAATATGTGAAAATCTCACAATGCTGAAGACAATAATAAAACGGCACCAAAAATGAACAGATTCTTCCCTGACCCATACCACATCCTTTTAACCTTTTAACAAGTTGCATGGAAATCCGTTCAGTTGTTTTGCATAACTTTGTATTCAATCCAACAAATATACAAATACACATATACAAACCAACCAACAAATGAACAAGCAAGCAGGTGTTGTTTTTATGGCTTTCTCCATCCAGCGAATAAGAAAAACATTTTCTCATCTCATAACCCTTGAAACCACATGAAGAGTCAATCTAAGCCGGGTGTGTGTTTGTGTGTTTGTGTGTATATGTGTATGTGCATGAGGTCATTAGAAAGCAGGATTGATCACCCCCTATTGTTCACTGCCAGACAATTCTTCAATTTACAAGTAAGTGTGTGTGTTTGTGTATATGGGTGTGTAGTCCATCAGTGTGATAATAGCCGCTGTAGCTTTCTTTGATCAGACTGCATGATAAGCTGCTTAAAGCACAGACAATAGAACTATGGTTAATTAAGTTCACCAGACCTCTTCTTCAGGGGTTTCTGTCTCATACACCCACACTAACATGCAAGTGCACACACTCTGCTAACGAGTGACTTCAATCAAACAAATATACAAACCCACTAAAAAACGAACTGACAGGGGTTAACACATTACCTTAGCAGATGTATAAGGTAAAAAAAGGTGCCTTTATGGTCAAAATAAGTTTAGTTTAAATTAAGAATATGTCTGTTGATTTTGGGCAAATTAATCTCCAGTGTTTATGTTGGCTGAGGAACCAAACGGACTACCCAGGGTTGGGTTTTGTATATAAATTAGGAAAATTAACGATGTTAGGAGTCTATCCTGATAATCTCTCCAACGCTTTGTGCAGCAGTGTTGTAAATGATTAACTTTGAACTTAGGTCAGCAGAGGTCAAACACTATGCCGGTCTGGCTCCAGTCACATAGATAGATAGATAGATAGATAGATAGATAGATAGATGGATACTTTATTAATCCCGAGGGAAATTCAGAAATGTACCCAAAGCAGCAGGAGACACCCTTACATTTTCTCACGCTGGTCTAAAGCTCCATTAATTACAATGCGGAGTCAATATGCAGAAGTGTAGTATACATTGTTTGGCATCGAACACACTGTAAAACCAGTTCTGTGCCCAGAAGATGCTCCACTATCAGTATCATCAACTCATCATCTGGATGATTTAGAGATAAAGTGGCAGGGTGGCCCATACTGGTTAAAGCTGCTTGGACTTGGCGGAGTAGACCCGAACATTACACCCAAGATGCTATTGGTGAGAACGGGCTAAAAATGCCTGTGTGATGTGTTTTATTTTGTGGCACGACAACAAAACAACTTATCTCATTACCTCACCTCCTCTTTTTTCTCTCTCTCTCTCTCTCTCTCTCTCTCTCTCTCTCTCTCTCTCTCTCTCTCTCTCTCTCTCTCTTCAAAGACAGAAGGAGGAGTGGCAGACATGATGGACAGAGAACAAGCAAGCAGGTGTTGTTTTTATGGCTTTCTCCATCCAGCGAAGGAGAGGTGAAAACATTTTCTCCTCTCATAACCCTTGAAACCACATGAAGAGACGATCTAGGGGGTGTGTGTGTGTGTGTGTGTGTGTGTGTGTGTGTGTGTGTGTGTGTGTGTGTGTGTGTGTGTGTGTGTGTGTGTGTGTGTGTGTGTGTGTGTGTGTGCGTGTGCATGAGGTCATTAAAAATCAGGATTGTGTGTCACTGCCAGACAATTCTTCAATTCGCAGGTGAGTGTGTGTGTGTTTGTGTATATGAGTGTGTAGTCTATCATTTTGATAATAGCCGCTGTATTTCCTGTGATCAGACTGCATGATGAGCTGCTAAAAGCACAGACAAAAGAACTATGGTTAAATAAGATCTCCAGACCTCTTCCTCAGATGTTTCTGTCTCATTCATCCACACTAACATGCAAGCGCACACACTCTCCTAACGAGTGCAAACTCATCACGGAAACGCCGCAATTTGAAAATAACAACAATCATAAAAAACCATACAAACATCTGCAGCTCGTAACTGAAGTCTCAGGCCAACCCCAGCACACGTGCCTCTTAAAACTGGAGAACAACGGTTATTTTCATCTCTTAGATGTCGGAGTTTTATTTCTTTTCTCTTTCTCTCTGGCTCAACTGGAATCGTTTAGGCGTTTTTTTTAATCAAAGAACGAAGTCGTTAGAATTTAGCGGTGAAGGCGTCCAGAAAGCACGTCTTTCCTCCCTGCCTACATTCAACGTCCAGCCAGCGCCAAATAGCATTTAGTGCAGATTTGAGGAATGTTGTTATATTTCTCTATTTAAGGAATGGCTTTGTTAAAGAATGCACATAACATATATATGTACATTATATGACAATTATTTCCTTTTATACCCTATCATGAAAATGTTTCAGTATATCTGTGTCCTCACTGGTGCCAGTCGCAATTTTTTTTTGCCTTTCTGAGCTTTTAATTGGTTGAAATCACTTTGTTTTAATTACGGAGAGAAAGAACCAACTCTAAATCTGATCCAAGCTTTTAGGAAGCATTTTGCAAAATGATTCACAATAATACACAACCATTGACACAGTATATGACACCATAGACCATTTGTTGGTGGTCTTATATGAATTAGTAACTGTTCATGCAGTAAGTAGAGTAACTTTCGAGGACAACCACAACGTCAAGAGCAGGAAATACAGAATCAAGGATTTATCCTACATGTTGCTGACTGTTTAACTTATTCCTTTTTTTTTGGTGTTATTCTGCTTCTTAAATGCATTTTTTTTATTCTGTTGAGCCCACATAGCTGTGGTGGTAATGGGCATTTTAAATGATCAAGGAAATATTATTTATAATATACAGATATGGATTAAAACATAAAATGCATTTACTGGAATGGATACTAAAATAATTCTAACTTGATGATGAGATAAGTACTACGGCTGTTAATTAGCAGTTTTAGACTTGGTATTGTTCTGCTGAGAAATTTGCTAAAAAGGAAATGTTACATCAAGTTGACGCAAATGTTACAACATCCTGGGTTATTCATCAGATTCAGATAATGTATTAGTTATTATGAACAATTATATTTAATACAATAATTTCAGTACATGTCACATGGTTTGTTCTGTTTCTGTTCGACAGGCTTTCAAATTTTAAAGTGACAAGTAACTTGCTTAATAGAATAGAAAGTCGGCAAATAGAACCGTACGACTTTCAACAAACAATTTTCCGTGTGTTTTGAGTTTTTAATGTATTGTTTTTAGTTTTTTATGTAATGTCAACCTGTTATGGTTGATACAGTATTGATATTTGTGTATTGTATGTATTTCAAGTGCCTGTCTGCTTTGAAGTACAAACATCTGTGCGTGTTTGTGTATATATATATATGTATATATACTTTTATATCTGCATGAGCACATGCCTGTGTTTGTAGTCATATAGCTGCAGTGATACAGCCTCAGGGCAAAATGTGTTTTTGATATAGAGTCTCTTCCTCTCCCGGCATGCCTCTAATACTCTCCTTCTTCCCAGGATAACAGGGTCACAGCATGGAGACCTCAACGACTCCACACCTGGAATAACACCACCCAGAATATCCGCTCCGCTCTGCTTGTGAACCGGTGTGTGTATGTGTGTGTGTGTGTGTGTGTGTGTGTGTGTGAGGGAGAGGGAGATGGGAGGAGGAGAGAGGCTTTATGAATGATCGAGAAAAGGAGGTTTTGTGGTACAGTCAAATCATTTGTCTTGCTAATTTATTTTTCTCTTCCATTATTCTCTCTCTCTTTCTCTTTGACACATACTCAGACACGACTCTGGCCTTTCATGCGATGGCCTGCTCTGCAGAAAAGGAAATATGAAACACCCTCAGGCATTTGTCAGCGGTCAGTTGCATTTTCTTGCTCCTTTACTCATGTGCGTGTGTGTCTGTTCACTAAGCACATTTTACACTCACAAACCCCCGTGCGTCACTCTCCCCCCTGACACACTGCGCTGAGGTCTGATTAATAAAAGGCGAGTTCTGCGGAAGTATGACTGTTTGATCCATCAGGAAAAGACAGGATGAAAGAGCAGGAGAGAGTGACGGCAGAGCGAGAGAGGGCAGGGTCCACTCTGATCATCCTGGGACCATACTGTGAATGGGCCGTTCCCCCAGAGGGAGAGAAAGGGGGGAGAAAGAGAGGGATGAAGTGAGGACACAGCGCGAGTGAGAGAGAAAGAGAATTCATACATCTACCACTGTTTGATGCCTGCGGTGTGCCTCTGTAACTATAGCCCTCTTTCTTTAGCTTGCTCTCGCTCTTTCCCTTCCATTTCCAGACCTCCCTCCCTCTTACCCCATCACTCCCTCGTTTTTTTTATATCCCTCTTTTTGCCCTCTTCCTGCTGATCTGTGCCAACCACCATGAAACCACCGCCACATTAGAGCCTTTAACAGGCACTGCCTGGCATCCTGCTCTGTCCAAACATATTACAGCCTCATAGCGAGTGCACATGTGTGTATGTGTTTTATACACTTTCAGAATTCACAACTATAGGGTTTCACCGTATATTAAGGGCTGGGGGGGATATTTTTCATCCCTACAAAACTGCCACGTGTCATTGCGGCTCCGAATAAACTCCAAAGATGTTGACTGCTTCTAACAGGTTGTGAACGGAGAAGGCGGCAAATAAATGGTTTGCATTCACCAACAGAAAACTTAGATTAAAGCTGAAGAATTTACAAGGAATATGGTTTGGCCTGATATTTATACAGTGGGATACTGTTATTATTACATTCCTAGCCTACTCTATACCTGTACAGTGTTGTAAAAAATATATAAAATAATGATTTTTAACTGTTGCCCCCTCCATCCCTTCCTCATTTTTCGATCCACTCCTTCATCGGACAACTATTTATCAGCCCATCTGTGCATCTATTTATTGCTCATATATTTGTGGAAATTAAGACTTGTTGACTTTATTCTTCCTGTGCACCAGCTGAGAAACTGGCAGTCCTTCACTCAAACCCTCTAATTGCTCCAGAACATACACATTTTGACTCAATCGACTTGTTAGTGCGTTCAGCGTACTCATCATCAGTTGGCCAACACTCCCAGCCTTTCATCTTTTCACATGATCTGACCATCTGAACACACATCCATCGGAGGATTTTATGATTTGTTAATGAGGCAGTTAGGAAGTCGCCCCCCACACCCCCCACCCACAAGAGGAGGATGCAGCTGGACGGCGCTGATCACACCTGCTGACATCTCGCCAGGACACCAAGGGGATGCATGTTTGTTTTCATGTTGTTCGATTTATTAGTAATGAGAAAATTTTAACGATTTATACCACTTTGTTACAGTGTGGCACTTAAATAAATAGGTCATCCTTCAATCTGAGAAAGCCTGCTTGCGGTTTGTGTACATGACGATGAACTTCAGATTTCCAGTGCTTTTCAAAATACATATATATCACATGGAATGTATCACTATGTCAAAGATATATATAAATGAGGAATATAAGTTGGATAGAATAATACGATTTAACAGTGGAACTATGACAAGTACAGACCACAGTGTGCATACAACAATGAGAGACACATAAACATAGTAATAAGGTTCCATCAATACTGATAAGAACTACCTAAAATGACAGAAACCGTGACAGTTTTAAATGACAGTTTTAATTTGTACTATTTAGTTGGTTCATGTCCCATCTACTAACATGGAGGAGGCAGGAGTTTGACCTATACTGCAGCCAACCACCAGGTGGTGGTGATGACGCTTTTGCTTCACTTATGGTGAGCAGTCCTGTCATCCATCCTTATGGTCTCTGGTACGCACACACTTACACACACACACATGCCACATCTTTTACAAAAGAATCAGAATTAGACGTGCTTCACCTAAATCTGTCCTGACTGCGTGGTGCTGAACGCTCAGCTTCAGAGGTTCCTAGCACCACTGGGCCAAGAAAAAGTCCCTTGGAGAGACGCACACAGATTAGCAGCAGGCATTACTGTCAGGGAGTATCAGTGTCCCTGTCCTTTGACTCTCGGGCTGTGTAAACAGCATTTATGGGATTATTAAAAACACCCCTGTGTTACCGTTGCAGTTAATGGGAAATGTGACGGTTTGTTTCCCTTTCGTAACGGACAGAGCAGAGGAGGTTATTACAACAGGCAGTTTCTTGGTCTGCACAGGGATGAGTGTGTGTTTCGCTGGCCTGGGACATTTGAGTGTCGGAGCCTCAGAATATGTGGGACATAAGTGACAAACACACAGAGCATAATCTCCTACGACCTTATGATGTTCTGTCTTTATACTGCCTGTGGTTTTGTCTTTTCCTGTCTGTCTTCATCTACCTTATCTCTTCCCTTGGTTTTCTCCAGAGTCAGCTTCATTAATTTGTCCCTTAACAGCTTAAGTTTCATACTGTGTTGACAGAAGCGAAGCAGGGAAACAGATAGTGTAGTTGTTTCATAAATCAACTGTGAGCCCTGTAAAGACTCATGTGGCTGAAGAGATCAGTTCATAGATGGACGGACAGATATTCAGGGCTGAGACATGATTTGTTTTTTTGTGTTGATGTAATGTTATATCAGACTTTCCTTTGAAGCTAGAGCCAGTCAGAGCTATGATTTATGGCCTGAATTCTTCACTTTAGTTTACAACCTTAAATGGGTTGTGCTTCTTTTCTGCTGAATCTTAACGTTTTCAACAGCCTTTCAAAAAATAAACCTTTTTGTGTGGGTCCTGACAACTCAGCAACAGAGACCAGCAGGTCACTCTCCAACACAACAAGCTCTAATCGGCATGACCTGGTGAGCGAGAGAGACATTTGTTTTTATTCTGAGTTTGATAATATGTCAATGTTAGTGTTTTAGTTGCCTCAACCTTATCCTATCCAGAGTTTATTTGTAATTCCGATTATCTTTCCCTCAACCTACCCCACACTACTGAAGGAAAAACATCATGATCCGACATTTTGGGAGAAACACTTATTTAATATATAACTTCCCCTCTCGTCCATGTTTTATTTCTCTCTAGCAAGAAAGCGATATGCAGATTCATCCTGTTGTACTATCCTTTAGAAATGTGCCATTGGTGTTATCATGCTAACTAATCTGTGTTCTCCAGAATAATCCAATATCAATGTTATGTCTGGCAACAAGACTGCATGCCCCTACCAATTATTTTAATTGAAAACCAATATAAATACAATTATTTGACAGATTAAATCAAAGGATAGCAAAGAGAGTGGTGTATACAGCCTTTTTCCGCTTTGATTTAGAACTTTCTGCCATTTGGCTTTTGACTGGACCAATTTGCAAAATCCCTCAAGTTTGCTGCACGTGCACAAGATGTTATTTTTTGGAAAGTAATGGGATCCAAAGACGACAGAGGAGAAGGAGAGGTGACATGTGAAATGTAGTCGTACACATTTTGACCGAGGAGTGAAGATGGATTGTTGGAGTGCGCTCACTCTCTCTTTTAGAACCAGGTCTGATGTTATCTGCCGATCGGAGCGTTGTGTGGCAGACGGCAGCAGCTGAAGCCGTAATACTGTGAGGTGGTGAGAGGACAAAATCCAGTGAGCAATCAAAACACAGGGAAAGGGGCTACATGGCCAAGAGAGCAGCAAGTCTGTGGACACAGCAAATTTACTCCTAATTGACTATGACAGGGACCCGTTTTTGTCCCGCGGTTTTGGTTTTGAGAGTGTGAGTGTGTAGACAGTCCAGGAAAAGAGATCATTGTCCTGTGCTGAAGATGGAGCCTGCGTATGTGTGCGTGTGTGCATGCGTGTTAACCTTGGTCACATGTTTGTCCATGAGTTTAAATTTGATATGAAGGTTTTCAGCGGTTCTTTTCTCTTCTGTCTTCCCCTGCCATGATGTGAGGGGATTGCGCAACACACGCCGTGGAGTTTTCTTAAAGCAGAGTTTCCATTGTTAAATAGTCTCTTCAGAATTCACCCTGGCTCATAACTTTGCTCTTATTTGCCTCCTTCCTCTCCTCTTATTTGTCTTTTGTTTGGCAACAGCCCTCTTAAAGGGCCCAGTAGTAAAGCATAAGAATTTTAATCAGGCTTTCAAGCAGTCCTTTCTTCCAAGGATGTTTTTTTTATACAAACCTCAAGCTTTCCCTCTCCATTCCTCTTTTCTCCTGCCCTCGGTTCTACACTGCTTGTTGAATACACTCACTCATGATGGTCTGAGATTGATTGGTGTGGTCTGCGTGATTGGATTTTCACCTCTTTCTTTTGCATATTGTATTCCTCCACACACATACACAGGCATTTCTAGCTCTCAGATCTTACTCGCTTTCATCTCTCACTCACTTTATTCTCATCTACAGCAAGGAATGTGTTAGTTTTATGTGAAATCAGCTCATATGCCAACAGGCCTGTGATGTGGAAGCCAAAGTATGACGTCTCAATTCAGACGTGAGCTTCAGACAGATTTAAACAAATAACTGCAAAGAAGTAAATCGCTGCACAGTGAGGGTGAGGAGGGGAGACAGAGAGAGGAGGGGATTCAGGGCGTCCGAGCCTGTCGTTGCTTAATAAAAGTTGGCTCGCTTATCCTGGGAAGGGAGGATGGAAGAAGGGGAGACGAGGAAGGGAGGGGCTGAGCGTGGGGTATGTAATTTAGGCAGAGGGATTTTTAATGAGGGGAAATCTCCCCAGGTAACTTCCTCTCCTCCCCCTCTCTTCCCTCTCCCCGAACACCCCCCAGTGTGGGGGGAGAAACCCATCTGGTTGGACTAAACAGCAGATTAGCACATTAGCACCGGAGGACGGGCAGGCAGGCACCACGGGAAAGACCAGAGCTAACATATGACATCGGTGCACATGGTGTACGACTCATTAAAGGCTGACATAAAAGTTACACTAAATTAAAGGCAAACTCCATCTGCCTTCGTTAACAGACGGTAAAAGTTTTGCTCATTCCGATCGCCAGCTTTTATACTTTGTGCACAAGCATCTTAATGCAGCACACATCCAAGGAGATCTCCTTTGTTTTGATGGGGTGAGATGAGGTTAGTCTGCTCCGATGATGTTTGGAAATACATCCTTCACACCTTGTCTTGTTTTGCACTTGATCTTCAGTTCGACACTGTCCTGTAGTTGTGTACAATAATTCTGCTGTGTCATGTTCTAAAAAGGTGCTTTTTACTCCCTCTCTCCAATCTTTTATTTTTATCTCCTTTTATAATGAGATGCTATGGAGCACATAGAATAGGGTTGGGTTAAACTCAGTAAAGAGGGTGGATGAAGATTGAAGCATGTCAAAGGTGTCCAGGTTAGATATTTGCTGGGGCTTCAGTTTTTATGATTCCATCCTGAGCCGCAAGAAACTACAAAGTTGCCATGCATGACTGGGAGGGGTGCGTGTTGCAATAAAGCGTATCCCGTTGTGAGGTGTAGAGTTAGTAGCTGCTAAAACAGCCACATCTGAGATTGCAGCTGTGCGGACACATCATCATCTGTGCTGCTGGTGATAGGCAGGTTCAGAGAAACTAGTCCCACCCTGCACATACCTGCTACCACAGGCCCCATGCTTAGTACATTTCATGCACACATAAAGCCGTCCTAAAGAAACATTTGATATTAACAACTAATTAGTTGACTATGTCTGATTTGGTCACACGTTATGACCGAAAGGGAATTGCCATGCAACTCTTGTGTTCCCCTCTATTGGTGTCTCTCAGCTCTGTGTTTTGGTTTTATGGTGAGCAACTTTAATATTTTAAATCCCCCTCACTACTCTCACGAGTGTTGTTTCCAGATGCAGGAGGCTGTTGTTCTCACCAAAGACTGACCTACTAGCTGGAGAACATGGTGCTGAATTGAGTGGCTAAAGAGCCAGCCAGCCGCACGCCTTAGGGTGGAGACTAAATCAAAGAATTTTCCGCTGTGTCAGCTCGATGTGTAAATAGGTGATTGTTAGCTCACACATTTGTCACATAGTGCTTTCACATTCTATTAGAAATTTGAACATGGTGGGGAGAGTTTGCATTTGCTCTGTTATCACCTGGAGCACATTCATCCATTAGAAGTAGTTTACCTGTTGATGAAGCAGGGGGGGTGCTTATTACAACACGCCCTCTCGACCTATCATTAAAGTAAGTCAGTAATATTACATTGTTATACTACAAAGATTGAGGACACTACAAAGCAATGATTATGTCTAATTGCGACACCAAAACATCAGAGAAGCAGTGTGTGTAGAAGTATATTGGCTTACACACCATAGATGACCAAGTGATGAAGAAAAGCTGCTTGTTATCTTCGTACCATGCACCTGTCTTACTCCTTAATGACAACAGATCTCAGAGCTCCAAGCTTTCCTCCCAAGTGAGGCAACGGGGGAGGCACCACAGGAGAGCCGAGCAACGTTGAGAGCTTTTAACATCGAGATATTTTAATATATTTGAAAAAATAACATTTGTCAGAATGGGATTTTGCTAAAAGCTACAGCCCCATTCATACACACAGTTAACGGGCCAGATTTTTTGTTATTTATAGCTCTCCATGTTGCCCTCTACTGGCAACATAAAAACAATACCTTTTGGGAAGGTGGATTAAACAGTTCAGGATCATATTCATGTAAATGTATTTTTATGTTGACTTGTGGATCCATTAGAAACTAGCCCATACACTTTTTTGCTGTTCAATCAATCGAATCAGATTTTTTAACCATGGTTACTACTTATAAGCGATGGGCTGGTTTAGCAATGACAAGAAAAAAATGATCATTGGGTGGCTTCCTTTTCAATGAGCTGTCAGTCTATCATGTTAGCTGTCACATGCTATCACGGCTGTCTGGATGTGAAGCAATACACACACACACACACACACACACACACACACACACACCAGAACTCACAAATAGAGGTTTGTCTTTATCAAGTCAGAGTACACACACACAGTTGTATAACAGTTTAATGACCTCATTTTGCATGGCCAAACGAGGTGTGCTATTAACAACATAACACATGCTTAATGAATACACACAAACACACACACACAGGCAAGTGTGTGCCGTCTCACCACACAAACTATTACCCAGTTAACACAGACACAGTCAAACTCACCTACACCTTAACACACACACACTCACATTGCCAGGCCGTTTATACACACCCTAATGAAAGGGAACAGACTTTATTAGCTCTCTTTAATGGCCAACACCCCACATACCTAATCACGTACACACACACGTAGAAACACATGCACATTTTCTTTCAAAACAAAGATATCATAGACATGTGAGCTGAGACTTGGAGCTGGGAGCGCCGTGAATAATTGCCCACAATTCCATTTCCTGTTGGTTGAGGTGAAGGAACTCGGTGCCATCCGAGCATCCATCTGGTTTCTGTTTCAGTCCCCGGACCCCTCACTGCTCCACCAGCACCAGCAGCACTATACCATTACTGCCATTACACCCCACTAATATTCCAACATGATGCATGAGCAGCTTCTCAGACCATGGAAATCAATTTAAAAGGAACGCGAAAGGAAAAGAAACATCCTGCGTCCTTAACCCACAGCCGGCAAATGTGAGTCGTCTGTCTGCAGTTTATTGATGACAAAAACTTCTTTCAAGTTTAATACATTTAATAATAAGTTGATTTAATCAATCTCTGTTTCTTATATTACTTTAATTCTGATCATTCAAGCCTTTCTTTTTCTTTCTGATGCAACGATGCAACCCCTCATTTTCTCTGCAGGAATTGTTTTAGTTCCACCCAATCATGTTTAAGCTTATCTCATCCTCAGGCAGAGTCAGAGGTGCTTGTAGCCAGCTGTCAGCTGGGACAGCAGACGGCCTGGAGGGAGGATGGAGAGAGTGTCGAATTCGAGTCCTCACAAATTAGAGATAATGTGAACATGCGATTCCAATCACCAAAATAGATGATGTGTGCAGATGATGCAGGAAAAAGAAACACATGAATCCACAAACGTAAAAAAAAGCTCCACCGACTGGATAAATTTATATGTGGAGAACTTCCTCCCGACATTAACCAAGTCTCAAAAGTTTACGAATTGCATTTAATATTGCTTTTGATTATTATGATTTTCCTCTTTTCACCTATTGCAGAATTGATTTCTATCACTGTATGTTATTTGCCTCACCATTGTTTTGAAAATGTGTACCTGTAATATATATTTCTGTTAAAGACTCCTATTATACATTTTTGCATTGCACACTCTTTATTTACCGAGTATTTTATAACCACCTTTAAAAATAAAAACTACCACTTTTTCTACAATTTATAAAAATAAATAACTAATAATTATATGGCAATTAGGGTGTTTCATATTTTTCTGTGTAATAATGATTAATTTAATGATGATTATTTATATTGTACTCTTAAACTAAGCTATTTAAAAACTGTATAAATATCAAGCAATCCTTAATCAAAAGTAGCCAAAACATAAGACAGTAAATATATGAATATGAAATAATTAAAGTAATCAAATAGAATAGAACGTAGAAGACAGACATTCTATATATATGTTTGTGTGTGTTTGTGTATGTGTGTGTGTGGCTGAGAAGCAACAGGTTTTGCTTTACAGTGCTTTGAAAGATAGTTTGAGTCATTTTCTGCAAATTATTCACACTTTTAAACAAAGACTTCTTATGACACATCCCAGTTCTGCTAATTAAATTATGAGTCATATGATTCATAACAAATGTGTACGTGTGTGCTTGTGTGTGTTGCTTGAGTTTTGGGTGTGAGTGCATGGGAATAGTGTTAACATTGCAAAGTGGTCACGGCATCGCGGCGGGGAGAGTTGGCACAACTTTGCTGTCCAAATTAAAGCGGCAGAAATCCCCACAACAATTGAGAACAGATTTTCACCAAGGTGCCTTAATGACATGTCAACCTTCAAAATACACGCAAACACACACAAGTTGTGCTACACACCACACACCAAAACGCGACACACTCACAACTGCTAATGATCTCCTAAGCAAAAGCATCAGGGCTATCTCATCAGTGAACAGGTTGTAATTTACAACATATCCACTCTATAGTCTTCTACGTGTGTGCTGGTGTATGTGTATGTACAGTACGTGTGTGTGTGTGTGTATGTCTATTAGGCATCAGAAAACACACACCCGCTGTTCCAGTCTGTTTCCTCCCCATAAAAACCAACACTTAGCACTTCATTCTCAAGCACTTCTGACAACATTATACAGGTTAGTTTAAGAGAAGAGAGGAAGAAACAAAGCCAGAATAGAGGGAACGGGGAGGAGGAATGAGCGAGGGAGGAGAGAAAAAAAAAAACGGAAGCTTGGTCACTCAGCTGGGAATATCCAGAGAATTGTTTTTAACGAGTTAAATAAATTCCCCCCACAAATGAGGTGAGGGAAAGAGAGAGGTGGAAGGAGGTAGAGAGCGAGAGAGAAAGAGGGAGGTGAAAGTGAAGTGAGTGTTTGGCGTGGTGTTGGGAATAGTTTACAAGCTGCATTAATGGCTGTTCTTAAAACAGCGCTATTAAGAAATGGCCAAAATGTTGTATATCATGAGCGATTATATTCACACACACACGCACAGGCTCACACGGCTAAATGCTCCCTCATTACACACTCGCACAGACACACACAAGCTAAAGCAATTAAATGTGTGCGGGTCCAACACCTTTTGTGTAAATAGCAGCTTCCTCCTGCCCAAACAAACTGCACCTCTTCTTCTCCAGCATGCACACAATGGCTATTCACACCATCCTCCTTCAGCTGATTGTGCAACTGATTAATCAACACAAGTCGTGTTGGTCTTGTTGTAGCTGAGTGTCAGCACACGTGGCTGTGTTCTGGCACCAAATGACCCGATATATACAGAGCTGGGTCCTGCATTGCCCCGAGTTTTTAGGTCTGCCGGGAGAAACTCCGGATAATGTCAGGAGATTATCCGGAGTTATCTGCACTGCATGTCTTAAAGCAACTTAGCCTTGGTTCACTGCCGCCACACATAACAGGACCAGTGTGCTACCGAAATCCGCAACACCTCCCGTTATTTCCCGATGCCCTTACTTCTCAAAATGCTCCATTTAACTGGCAGAGGGACGGGAGCTGATTGTATTTTAAGTTACAATCCATGAATCATGCGTTTATAGGAACGGAGGGTTTGGAAATATTAAGACATCAGACGGTATAGAGCTGAATATTTTCTTTGTTATTCTAGGCGCCAGGGTTTGCTCCTGGAGGAAGCGGCAGGCATTGTGGTCAGTCATTGAGTACAGTATGGAAAAGACCCAGTGTGCATGGGTGTGTGTGTGTGCGCGTGTGTGTGTGTGTCCTGAGTGGTGATGGGAGGTGTGGCCATTAGTCTGTCAAGCTTCTTTCTCCCTGTTGTCTCGCTCCTCCTCTCCTTCCTTCACTTTCCTCTATGCTGCACTCTCAAAAACTCCAATTAAAGTAATAAAATACACACACACATACACACTTACACACATTTCCCGAACTAACATAAACATTCAACACACACACACGGTTTTGTGCACGCAGGTAAGCACACGTGCACAACCCCTGACACCCGCTCAGTTCCGGCCCCCCTGTATTCCCGCCTCCCCTGGTTAAATATCCTGGTTATTAAAGAGAAATGTGCAGCAGATTTCTGAGGCTCTGTGTGCCACACATCTGGCCTGGGCCTTCAGGAAACGACTGGTTCACTTCACTCTTGTCATCACCTTCCAACACGTTTCTTTCACATTTCAATTTGGCAGCGGCACAGCAGGCAGCTCTAGCACGCGCACACAAACACACACACACACACACAAATACACATTTGCACGTATGCATGTGCAGACACACACACGCGCGCAGCAGGAGTGCACATCCGAACGTAAGTGCACATCTGCACACATGCGCTCAGGCACAGACACACACACGGTCCACATTAGTGACAGTAGGAGTGCACTTTTTGCTGCTGTAGTGCTCAGTTTTCGGCCTCTCGGCTCAAAGGGGTGGACTCTTTTCATCCCTTTGTTTCTGCACTTTTCTCCTCTCTCTCTTTTACTTTCTCTTTGTCTCACTCCAACCACTTCTTTGTTGACAGAAGAAAAAACTCTCAACCACCCGTGACACAAACTCCCACTTCAGGCTTGGTCCGGATTGTTTGGGAATAGCAGTGAGGCTCTGGGAAAGACACTTTTTTTATGGATATGAGCTTAAAGGTCAACTTTTAGTCAAGAAATGGACACTGACAGACAGTCTTAGATTAGATGGTTAAATAAGTTTGTCATTAGTTTCTAGTTTATTCTGCAAATGAATCTTAACAGGAAACATGTGTTCAAACAGAAATACAAAATGCGTCATTCTTGTGGACGACATGTTTCAACTGTAGCTGCAGATAAGTTTAAAGTTTATCTGATGCCTCAACGTTTAAAAATCTGCACCTTCTCTTTGTGTAAAATTGAGTTTAGAAATCAAAGCACACCAGTAGCGTTTTTTTTTTTTTTTTTTGCCCTTTCTCCATTTCAGTTTCTCTTGGCACACAAACTTTTTTGCAAAATACACTTCCCCTGCCTGGTCGGAGCGGTAATTCAGCACCATTTCTGGTTACATTGAGTGCAGGAGCAACTTGATCTCATAGAAACGTTTCTGTGGGCAGCAACAGTCTGGTCTTTAGTCTGCTTTCACCCTATATGATGTGGAAGACACGCGGCTCCCAGTCTGAGCTTGTTGTTTGTCTGTTTAGAAAACCAGGGAGAGCCGTGTCTAATCAGTGTCACTGCTGCACAGACCGCAGAACACCAGCGGTTTCCACCACAGCATCTCGCAGGCGCTGACTGATGACACGCTGAGCACGCTACACAGCGCTGACTGATGATGACATGGCGAAGCGATGGTGGGTTTCACTGACACATGATGACACATCTGCCAGGCCACGAGGAGGCTGTGGCCACGGATTAAGTCATCAGCGATTTTCAAGAAGCCGCCCCCTCCTTCGTGATGATACAACTAGACGAGTGATAGTACAGGAGCAGACAATGACATCATCACAAGATCCATGAACGATAAATCATTTTTTAAATATCAGTTTATCAAATCGAGCCCCCAGACTTTTCTTTATTTCGGCTCTGAACTTAGTATCTGTGGTTTTCCTCCTCTTCATAACTTAGTCTTTCCAGAGAAGAGCAGCTTTCCTGATGTGGGACTGATATTCTGTCAACTGACCTTATGCAGAATGTGTTGATTACATTGTTTGCAGGAGTTGTTAATAGAATATTCCATTCATAGTCCTGTTGACATGTTATAGAGCATAGCCCCATAATGACACTCTTCATTACGTCCACCTACACCAGTGGTTCTCAATCTTTTCCTCTACCCTTAACTGAGCAATTAGACTGCAGACCCCCACAAGATTTGGGTCTTAGATGTTTTATTGCAGGTGTTGTATACAATTCAGAACCAAAATAGTCACACATTCCATCATTGTTTTACGTATGAATGAAATTATAGTGAAAATGAATTATGACCCTTTTTGCCAGGGACCCCCTAGAAACCATCAAGGACCCCTACAGGTCCCTTGGCCCCATTTTGAGAACCCCGGCACATGCCATTACATTCAACATTATTTCTCCAGTATAAAAACTCCAACCTGAAATAAATAGGATGGTACTGTGTTACATGTTTGATTCATCTACTGATAAAATATTTCCCCTCAGTCAAGCTGTTGGATTTAAGAGCAGTGTCCCTGCATCATTGGGTTGTGTCCACTAGAGGGCAGAGAAACTCAA